>NC_090436.1:657874377-658517377 GCF_031143425.1 Pleurodeles waltl | reverse complement strand
CAGGAAAAATCTGGATATTTAATTCATCCATAACATCTTTTAACAAGCCATTCTGTTTTTTAATAAGGTACCAAGAATTATTAGGATGCAATGAAAACACTTCTTACCTGCAACAATCAGTTTAGAGCTGGGAGTTTTATAGGTTCACAAGCTTTCACGACCTCCTGCTCCCTAATTGCTGGATTCGGAATATTAAACTATTAGAAGAATGACTCATAATCACATCCTGTTAGAAATGGGGTCTCTAGCTGACAGTCGGTTTGCACCCTGCCCAAGAAGGACCCTCACTCTAGTCAAGGCAAGGGAGATACCCAGCTCAGATAACCCATGCTCATCCCCTGCGGGGTGAAGCGGGACGGTGCAACATGCAGTGCCCACAGGACACGGTATGGGTAGCGGCTCAGTGATGGTGTCCTGCGGTGTTGGTGAGACCAGGGCTGCAGGATGAAGTGTGGCGATGCAACATGCGGTGTCTCAAGGTCACACTGCAGGCAGCGGCATTCCTGATGGAGCGCGGTCATCGATAGGCCCAAGGCGGCGGTGCGGGACAAGCTCCATGTGCGGTTCAGACAGGGGCATCTGATGACGCAGCTGGCGTCAATGGTGCTGGCGTTGGAGGATTGGAGCTGCGGTGCGGAACGGGATGGTGCATCGTGTGGCGCACGAGCGGTGTCCACAGGCCACGGTACAGGGGCGGTGCCTGTCAGCGTTGAGCGGCATCACCTGGGATGCTAAGGCTGAGGTGTGAGCAAGGTGATGCAGCATGCAGGGCCCACAGGTCACAGTGCAATCAGCGGCTCGGTGACGGCATCAAGTGGCAGCGTCCGTGAGTCCAGGTTTGTGGTGCAACGTGGGGTATGCCTCAATGTGGCGTTGTCAGGTCACGGTGCAGTCAGCTGCGTTTTTGACGGCATTGCAGTGTTTTTTCTACAACTGCAGCACAAAACACACAGTTCCCAGTGCTGTAAGTAGTTGAAACTGAAGTCTTTAATAGCTCTGAGACTTTCAACAGGAGGCAAGCTCAACTCCAAGCCTTTGGAGAAACTTCACAAGCAGGATGCATGGCAAAGTCCAGTCTTTACCCTCTTTAAGGCAGAAGCAGGAACTGAAGGCCAAATCACCAAAGCACCTTGGCAGAGGTTCCTCTTGATCCAGAAGTGTTCTAAAAGTCAGGGTTGTGGGTCCACTATGTATGGGGTTTTGGGTCCATTACTTGTACCCCTTTCTGCCTTTGATGAAGGCAAACTTCAAAGGAAAGTCTCTGTTGTACACAAGAACCTGCCTTGCCCAGGCCTGGCCCCAGACACACACCAGGGGGTTGAAGACTGCATTGTGTGAGGACAGGCACAGCCCTTTCGGGTGTGTCAACTCCTCCTTCCCCACTCTCATCACAATATGCAGGCTACACCCCAGCTTCCTTTGTGTCACTGTATAGAGGGAATTCACAAACAGACCAACTGTCAGTCTGACCCAGACATGGATTCCACAGGCAGGGAGAGGCACAGAATGGTTAAGCAAGAAAATGCCTAATTCCTAAAAGTGGCATTTTCAAACAGACAATCTAAAAACCAATTCCACTAGAAGATATATTTTTAAATCGTGAGTTCAGAGACCCCAAACTCCAGATCTTCATCTGCTCCCAAAGGGAAATTGCACTTAAAAGATATTTAAAGGCAGTCCCAATGTTATGGGAGAGATAGGCCTTACAATAATGAAAAACACATTTGGCAGTATTTCACTATAAAGCATGTAAAACACACCAGTACACCCTGCCCATGGGGCTACCTAGGGCCTACCTTATGGTTGTCTTACATGTATAAAAAAGGAAGGGGGGGGCCTGGCAAGTGGGTACACTTACCAGGTCAATTTGGCAGTGCAAGACTGCACACACAGATACTGCAGTGGCAGGTCTGAGACATGGTTAAAGGGATCCTCATTTGGGTGGCACAATAAGTGCTGCAGGACCACTAGTAGCATTTGATTTACAGGCCCTGGGCACACATAGGGCACTTTACTAGGGACTTATTGGTAAATCAAATATGCTAATCATGGATAAACCAATCACCAATACAATTTACATAAGGAGCACTTGCACTTCAGCTCTGATCAGCAGTGTCAATAAACCAGCAAAAACAGGGTGCAGCATACCATCAAAACAGGAGGTCAGAAGGCAAAAAGGTAGGGGAAACACGCCAAAACATGCCAGGTCTAACATACCTAGAGTGTGCCAGGACACAATCACTACCAAATATGTTACTTTTTTTCCCACTGGAATGGTATTCCGTAACTAAGCTAATAAGAAGTACAATCGGAAATAATAATGTATTTTGTTAAACAAAAATCATCCAACTATATTCCTAAATTGAGGATTGTGGGTATTTGAGTAATATGCCCCAGATAAGCTTCTAAACAGCCAAATCTTTGAACAATCATCTGGAAGCGGAGCTAACTTGTGAAAGAGTGACAAGAATTGGCCAGAAGTTGGTGATTTGTTCTACAGCAAAATAGATTCCTTATGGCATGGGTCAAAATGACATAAAAAGCACATAATTTGCAATACAGATCACAATATATTCATACATGTTGTTTTTCCCTTCAGCAAAAGGTACATTTGAATCACTAATTTCCCTGTTTCAAACAGAATTCTTAACCACATAAGAAACACAGGGCAAGGCAAGTAACAAGTAATTGTTCAAAATATGTGATAGAGATCTCCAGATCAAATTTTCAGATGGGCAGAGCCTGGATGAGACTGGAAGAATGGCTATGTGTTAATAATCTGCCTGAACTCGGTACTACATGGGTTTAAGATATTATTTCAATTTTTTTTAATTAGATAGCAGATTTTAGTTTTTGTTTCGAAATGTTGATGAAATTACAATGAATAGAGTGGCGTACTTGCTCACTTGGGCTGAAGTATTTTCATTATAATTTAATTTTTTAGGATTGTAAATATTATCCTGGTTATGTAATTTTGCACAGTTGGGCTGGTTATTTCTGTAGATCCGCAGCTCAATCTTCTACAGTCAAATCAAATGAAGTCCTGATACATTTTGAGATCACTCTGATTTCCGTTTTCAAAAACTAACTAGAATCTACATGATATATGCTTCAAGCAACGTTCCCTACACACACAAAAAAATGTATTTGCTCTCTTTAAGGGAAACTAAAGCATTGGGCTTCGCACCTAGGGTCGCATTATAGAGAAGATACACTTTCCACCGTGAGCCACAGTTAACACAGAATTAAGTACTTCAGGCAGCGACAGGGATAGATAGTACTCCTTATCACATCATAGCAAATGCACTGTTGACAGTGCAGGTACGAACTTGCCACTGCATTGTGAACAACGTTTTAATGAAAGGAAGACCGCCAGTTTGCTGCCCTAATCGACCTTTCAATGTACAAATGGCAACCCACCTTGCATTCCAAGAGAGTGGGTGTCCACTGGGAAGGGGGAAATCAACTGGGGCACACTGAAAGTGTGTTACCTATCAGTAACAAACAATCAGAGCAACTCCTGATAGCCTCTTTACCTCTGCGTCCACATCTGTAATACAACATTGGCACACATTATTTCCTCCACTGCATAGGGCCACACCTTCATGCAAATAGGAGAGCCTCTCCCCCTTCACTGACATCATGCTTGCAAGAGCTTTATTATTCAAGGGGGCACACAAGTTTCTGCGGCCTCTTCTGTAATAGCAAAGAGCCCTTGAGTGTACAAATTATTTACGAATGCCCTAGGGGACATTCCCCTGGTGTGCATGTCATTCGGATTGGTTAAAGACAGATAGATTAGACAAGACAAGATTGTAGGAAAGTAACCTCTTTTTGGCATGGTTAGTCCCACTTTGTGTCTGCGGTCAGTGTGATCACTGGAATCCTACTAACCAGGACCCCAGTGACTGTGCTCTCTCCCTCTAAATTTTGTTGCTTAGGACTTAACACACACCACATTTTGCATACTGGTGCCCCCATATAAGTCCCTAGCATATGGTACTTGGGTACCCAGGGCATTAGGGCACCAGGGGTTCCCCATGAGCTGCAGCATCTATTGTGTCACCCATGGGAGCCCAGGCAAAATGTGTCTGCAAGCCTGCCATTGCAGCCTGCGTGAAAAGGTGCATGCACCCTTTCACTACAGGTCACTGCACCAGGTCACTTTAAGTCACCCCTATGGTAGGCCAGTGTAGCCCAGAGGGCAAGGTGCAGGTACCTGTGTGTGATGACACCCCTACGTGAGCAGAGGTGCCCCTACAAACTCCAGCTCTATTTTCCTGGACTCCGTAAGTGCGGGAAAATCATTTTACCCATGTACTGGACACAGGTACTGGTCCTGTGTCCAGCTCCATAATGGTAACTCCAAACCTGGGCATGCTTGGAATATCAAACATGTCGGAATCATATCCCAATGCTGTTGCCAGTATTGGTTGTATGATTCCATGCACTCTGGGGGCTCCTTAGAGGACCCCGAGCATTGCTCCTACTATTCTTCTGGGGTTTCCAGGTAGCCCGCACTGCTGCCACCCCTCAGACAAGTTTCTGCCTTCCTGCTGCTTGACCAGCTCGGGCAGGGGGATGCAGAACAAAGGATTTCCTGTTAGAGAGGGAGGCAACACCCTCTCCCTTGGAAATAGGTGTTACGTGGCTTGGGAGGGGTAGCCTCCCCAAGCCACTGGAAGGCTTTGAAGGGCACATTTGGTGCCCTCTTGGTATAAACCGGTTTACACTAGTCCAGAGACCCCGGTCCCTGCTCTGGTGTTAAACTGGACAATGGAAAGGGGAGAGACCACTCCCCTGTCCATCACCACCCCAGGGATGGTGTCCAGAGCTCCTCCAGGTGGCCACTTGATTCTGCCATCTTCAGTCTGCATAAGAGGTAAGAAGGGATCTCCTTTGGAGTGAAGGAATCACTCCTCTTCATCCACAGGCACCAACTGCAACGACGACCGGCTGCATGGATCCTCTCTCCTCCGGAACCACGTCGATCCTGCATCACAGGAGGTGGTCTGGAGTGGTCCCCTTGGTCCTCTCTACCAGCTGTCCAACTTGGGAGCCGGTAAGCCCTGGCCTCCCCTGGCAGGACAGTACCCCTGTGCATCACGACTCTTGCAGCTATCAAGGCTTGTTTGTTCCTCGTCCAAGGGATCTTCAGGCTCTGTGTAGCGCCAGCCTCTAGCACTCATCGCTGCAAAGCACAGTCTCCTGCCTGCTTCTCCAGCGACATGGGACTCCTCTTCAGGTGTGCTAAGTGAGCCTCACTGCGACTCCTGTGCCTGCTGCCTGTGGGCTGCCTGTGTGGGCTGCCTCCTCTTCTTGTGACTCTCCCAGCTGCTGAGGGTCACCTCGGACACCCCTCCTTGGGCCGAGTCCCCCAGGCCTTGCTGGTCCTCTTCAGCTTTGCAAAATCTTCTTCTCCAACTCCTACATTTGCCAAAGCTAGTTGGTGGTTTTCCAGCACCACTTACTGACTGCATCATGACCGCTGACGTGGGACATCACTTGCATCACTTCTGGAACTTCTCTTCTTCTCCTGTACTGCACTGCTGACTTTCTTCTTCCACTGTCGACTTGGTCCTGCATCCACAGAAGGGTGGATAGTGGCTCCTGCCACAGTCAAACACTCTGAGTTGAACTGGGCTTGGTCCCCTTCTTTTGCAGGTCCTCTTCTATCAGAATCCACTTTTGGTTCCTTCCACTCTTGTCTGGGTCTTGCACAATCCTTTTCCAAAGTTCTCCTGTGGGTCTGGGGAAAAAAGGCACTTACCTCTCCTCATCACTGGGAGGCACCCTGGTACTTACCTTTTGGGGTTCCTAGTGCCTCCAGATCCCCTCTACTGATTCCACTTCATTGGATGGGGGACTGCCTTTCACATTCCACTTAGTACATGGTTTGGTCTCCCCCTACGGCCTTCAATATTTGCTATTGCTTTCTATGTCAATCACTGACTTCTAATGCGTACATAATAGTGTGTTTACTTACCTCCTATTGGGGTATTGTCTATACAGTATTTTAGTATTTGTGTTACTATAATAAAGTGCCTTTATTTTTATAACACTGTATAGTTCCTTCATGTGTGTAAGGGCTGTGTGACTGTAGTGGCACTGCATAAGCTTTGCATGTCCCCTAGATCAGTCTTGGCTGCTCATCCACAGATACCTCTAGAGAGCCCTGGCTTCCTAGACACGGTCTACAACTCAGTATTAGGGGATACCTGGACCTGGTACAAGGTGATAACACCATAGGTGCTCACCACACACTAGTCCAGCTTCCTACAAAGATAGATTAAATAGATTAGATAGATAGACAAGACAAGATAGAAAAACAGATACACAAAATAGATTAGATAGATAAGACAAAATAGATTATAGACAAATTACATAGATCGATTAGACAGAGATAAATTGGACATTTAAATTAACTATATTAGATAGATTAGGTAGATTAAATAGATTAGATAGATAAATTGGATAGAATAGACAGACAGATAGATACCGGTGACACTCACCACTGGGTAGGTATCGTTAGGACAGCTGTTTCATAGGAAAAGCTTTTTTTGTGTTGCTAATAACTTTGGCCCCATTTAATGAATCTCCAGGGAACTTTCCAAAAAGGTGCTACTTTTTGACTAGTTTGTGCATGGAAAGTTTCGGTGTAATCAGTCACGGGTGACAGGGGGGTAAGAAGGTGGGGGGAAAAGGGGTATCCTAAAATGCAAAATCCCCATACATTTTCTATAGACATCTTTGGGCAGGTCAACAGCAAAAACTGCTGAATGGAATTGCCCTAAATTTGGCAGGAAAACAGATCTTGGTCCGCCTATTGTGCTTAATGTGATTTTGTGCAAATCCGTTTGGTAGTTTTTGAGAAATGTAGGTTAAAAAAATAATTATATATCTGGATGGTTAAGTCCACGAGATACTCGAGAGACTCTTGCGGGAGCGCCAGTTAAAAAATGGAGTGTTCCGATTGGCCCAGGGGCTTTATTTCCCTTCAGCCATCTCACTCATATGGGAGTGAGACTTTTGCGGTAGCAAACACCCTGATTGGCTGCCAGCAACATGAGAAAAATGTTACTGGCAGTCATTACAAGACTTGGAGATTTAGTCCTCTGTCCTGAAGTGAGAGAAAGCAAAAAATAAAAATGATATAAGAGTCCAGGGTAGGGCTACTCTGACCCCAAGACCCCATGTGGGGGAGGACCCAGAGAGACCACCCCCAGGGGCCAAAAAAAAAAAAAAATAATAATCTGTACAAATTGCTGCAAACCCACAGGACTCCCACAAGATCAAGAAAAAAAAATGATGGGCAGAGGATGCATTGTTCAGTTATAAGCCCAGGGAGACTACTCTCTGGCCATATTAAATAAGAGGGGGAAGGGAGGTGGCACGCGGCCCACCTCCCCGAGCCATTAAAGGCCCTGGGGAGCCCACCTCTGGCCACACTGCATAGCAGAGGAGAAAGAAGCCATGCAGCCCCTCCAACCCCAGCCAATAAAGGCCCTGAGGAGCCCACCTCCAGGGATGAAATGCATCTGAGCCGTTAATGGCCCCGGGGACCCCATTCCTGGGGCCAGCTCACTAGCCTCGTCCTCGGGAGCCCAACTCCCAGACACAGAAGTTTCCCTGCCCGCACCAGTGAGGCAGAAAAACCTGTGTTTGCTCCTGCTTGACAGGAGCCTTTAGAATCTCCCACCATGCAGGAGTAAACAAAGTCTGCTCCCAGCGGGCGGGAGCTTTAAAAATGCTCACGCCAGCTGAGCAGACTTTTGATCGGTTTCCCTGCTCGCAGTGATGCCTGCAGGGAAACAGATCAAAATATTGCTCGCACCTGAAGCGAGCAGCATAAATAGCTGCAACCTTCCTGCCGGGAGCAATACCAGCCCCGCTGCATGCAGGGAGTCTGCCACGGCCGCAGGGGCCTTGGGACCCTCCCTATGCCCCCCAATGAATGTATGGTGCGTGCCCTGGGTGTGCATCACACAACCCACCTTTAATGATTTAGTTCCTAGGGGATGGGGCCCCCAGGGTGCAAAAGGCTTGGGAACCCCATCCCCTGTATGGCCTCTTCCCCCTTGATTTTAGTAGTGGCCCTATGGGATGAAGTCCTCAGGGCCAAAGAAGGCTCTGCGGGAGGATGTGGGTGGGGGGGGCACATGACTGCCCTTCGGTCCCCCTCTCCTTTAATTAAAAAACAGCCATGGGGAATGGGGTTCCCAGGGCCTAACAAGGTGTGGAGAGGGGGGCTGGGGCCCTCCTCCCATTTCTTTTAAATAATAGCCCTGGAGGATGGATTACTAGGGCCTAATAAAGCATGGGGAAGGTGGGCCATGTGGTCCCCTCCTCTTCAATTAATAAAATAAAAAATAAAAAAACTGCCATGGGGGATGGTGTTTCCAGGGCCTAATACGGTTTGGGGAGGGAGGCCATGCAGCACCCCTCACCTTTAATTAAAAAAATAAAAATAAACAAAAAAAAAGAGGAGGATGGGGTCCCCAGGGCCTAATAAGGCTAGGGGAGGGGGCATGCCCACCCCCGCTTTAATTAAGAAAAGGCACTGGATGATGGAGTCCCCAGGGCCAAAAGACAAGTGGTACTCTCCCTTTTTTTTTGGGCCTCAGAGGTGGGCTCCCGGGGCCCTATAATGGCTTGGAGGGGGTGACCTTGTGGACCCTCCCCTAAAAAAATAAATAAAAAAAAAGGCCCTGAAAGATGGGGTGCTCAGGGCCTAATAAGGCTCGGGGGGCAACTTGATCCCCGTCTCCTTGAAAAAACATAGGACTCAGGGGGTGGGGTCCCAGGGCCTATTGAGGCTCAGGGAGGAGGGCCATGAATTGGGGATTTTTAAAGACTGCAATTTGTGCAATAAATGTGCACAATCATTTAATATATTAAATTAAATTACATACCACGATGGGCAAGCTTGTTCTTGATAATTTATTTAGACCACAAGAAACTGTCCTTCGAAAATCACATTTATTAATTCTATAGCTTAATTCAACAGAACGGATTATTCGTTGGAAATTCCAACTACATACGGCACAGAATTATGTTTTGGTGTGTGCTTGTAGTAGCTGCTACTTTTCAAAATATTTTCACTTGAAGAAAATGCATTTGTAAAGAAATTAAATGTTGCAGTGCAACAACTAACCTTGGCATATATTTGCTTGTCTTCCGCCATGAAAATCCGTTCACTGCTCGGGGATGTGCTAAGTATACAAATGAATAGTCGACTTCACCATGCACTTGATTTTCTGGGCTTGTCACAGGCGTTGTTACTGCGGATTGCCAACTATCAGTATTATACCAAACCTTTACGAGACAATCATCCTGTTGAAAAATGGAGGGAGTAAGAAGTACGCATCAAGAAACGGCACAAAAAAGGAAGGTTAAACTTACTCTTATTATGACTTTAATTTCTTTACATGTTTTTTGTCATTATAACAAAATAATAGGTGAAGGACACTCAATTACGCAATAAAATATTTTGAGCAGCAGGGAAGTCTAGCATGTGCTATTTCTTTTTTAAGTCTTCCAAATTCAGCAAAATGTTGTCCCTTTGAAATTCTGAATTGGTGGAAGACCAGCAGGAATGCATTTCATCAACTGAAGAACCTCTTTTTTCTTATTTTTATAACTGAGAAGTAACAAAAATAGTGTGCACAGACAAAACAGATACTATCATGGGTAGCAATTGACCACACTAGCACCATCATTCTCATTACCAGGTCATCTAGGTAATCATTATCCATTTAGAAAAGCCCACATCTCGGCAGAAACCTAACAGTACGTCACCTTATCTAAGAGATGAATGGGCTTATACAGAGTTGAACCCTACATAAAAGTATTTGATGACACTGCAAATATTTACAAATAGGTAGTGATTACACTTTGCATACAGGCAACACACACACCTAAGTCAGTGTGGTCAGAAATGTGTGGAACATTTGCAATAATAGCACCATTTTCTTTCCTCATGAAGACTTCACTAAAGGGGGAGAAACAAGCATTCACAAAATGTACATCAGGCACAGGCCTACAGCTAAGATCATAGTCAGAGGAGAACTTCTATAGCTTGCATGGTCAGTCTCTTGTGCTGTTGACTGTTTTGTTCGACTGTTCTCACCCAGTTGGATTGGGAGCCTGTGTTAATCTCCCATATAGCCTTCCCCTCCAATATTCAAACCCTAAATGCATAGATCTTCAGGGTACTTTGAAGCTGAGCGGAATTCGGATGCAGCCTGTTCTTAAATATTGACTCCTATCTCTGGCATTCCTAAGGTGAATGTCCCGCCTATAAGGGGCATTCTGGGCACACCTGATGCCGAGCAGTCTTAACTATAATTTGAATCTAAAAAAATTCTCTTAACACCATGAAAAGGCATCTGAGGCAGAGGATGATGCTTCTGACATTCCCCTGAAACTGGTGTGCAAGCGGCCTTGATGGAGATGAAATCCAGCCTGGTGTCAATTGACACTAAAACTGACTCTCTGACTCAAATACTTGATCACAGGAAGGAATGCCTTGATAAGCACACACTTGCATTGACATGACAGAACTACGTATTTCAGCAATTGAAGGTGTCACAGCTGCTAAACTGAAGCTGCAAAAAAGCTTTCTTTGGACCTGGAGAGTGTCAAAGCAGAAGACGTAGAGTTGAGATTGCAGAGAATTAACCTCCGCATTGTTGGATGGGCAGAAAACATCACGACGAGGGACACTGATGATGCCCTGAAAAAATGTTTAAAGAACTGTTTGGGATAGACAATCTGTCCAAACTTCTTTTAGTTGAATCTGCACACTACTCACTGTACCCAAGGCCAGACCCGGCAACTGCTCCCTGCCCGATAACAGCCAAGCTGTCCAGTGACCAGAAAGACCTTTTCTCCGGATTTTCCACAAAGTGTTCAGGAAACACAAAAGAAATTTCTACCAGCCAAAAACAAAACTGAAAGAATTGGACATATGATATACAGTAGGAAACCCCAAGAGGCTGTGCTTCATGACTCAAGGAAAGACCCACATCTTCTTGGACTACAAAGATGCATATCTGTACCTAAAGAAACCGCCTCCTTCGATAAGATCACTAAGCACTATCTGTCCCGCTCCTCTTGGAAGGCATTTTTGAGTAACTTCAATAAAAAAAATGTTATCCTCTTTGATCACCTATTGTCGCTCTTTTGTTCAATTATTCTATTCACACAATTACTATGTTGCTGGGCTGTCTTTTACAATTTACATGTTGATGCTGGTATTCAGGCTGATGCTGGGGTGGTACTGGTTCTGGTGTCATGGGTTGAGTCCTGGTGGAGCTCCACTTGGTCTGCACAATTCACTGTGGTGTTGTCTCAGACACAACCCATGCCATTACACAATCTGAATGTTTTTACACACTGTAGGTGCAAGTTTGGCCATTATTGCTTGCTCTTGGCTGCTTTGCCCTTCCCATGCGCATAGCCTGATACACCTCACAAATGTCTGTTTTACCGGTTTTCACTATTTCTTCTACTGTAGATTTATTGTAGAGGTTGTTGGGAATTCCACCAGGAAGCTTAGGCCTGGTGTGGGTGGGGTTTGAAATTAGGGTGCATTAATGACTTGCATCCTTAATTGGTCCACTTGTTGCCATGTCCACAGGCATATCCAGTTACATGCTCACAGTTTACATTTCTATACTCATGGTTGAAATGCACCACACATCAAATCAAGAGCTGTCACTTAGGTTCCTGTCATGAAATGTGAGGGCCTTAACAATCCCAGTCAAAACTGACCGATAGTGGCATTCATTAATCAGCACAACATAGCGTTCCTGCAGGTAACACACCTGTCTTCTCACAGTCCTAACCCATTAGCACAATGCTGGGATGCACATAGATTCTACTTCTCTTTCTCTAAATATGCCGGGGGTAGCTATTCTCATTAAAAAAAAGTTTGGTTTAAACACCCACACACAATTTCAGCCCAGAGCAGCTGCTTTTTGATAGTGCAAGGCAGATGGTCAGACATATTAATACTCTCATAATTTGATATGTCTCGACCTTTGATGACCCTGACCTTTTCAAAAATGTAATTGCCAAATGTAAATAATCGTAATACTCAAATTGTTATTTTGAGAGGAGATCACAATCTATTATTGCAACTACAGGTGGGCAGCATTGGTATGGCACATAGCTTACACTGAGGAGCTAGATACACCTTCACTTCTATTATGAAGCAGAAAACCTTGGATGACATCTGGAAGCTAAACCACTGGCATACTCAGTTTGTCCCACCTCTCTACAGTTCACAGCACTTCCCCCATATTGACTTCAGGCTGGACACCAGAGATGTGATGTGCTGGACCTAAGAGGACCACTCACAAGTCCTCATGGTGACTGCTCCGCAACACACACAGTCAACCCAGTGACTGACTATTGCAGCCTTTTACCCTGTTAGACTCACAATTCAGGGAAGAAAAAAACAAGGCATTAAGCAATACTTTGAAATAAATCTTGGATCTATCTTGTCCTTGGTGGTCCATTGGCATGTCTTTAAGTTTGCCATTCTTGAATAGTGTGCATCAAAGGGGCATGAGGTATTGCACGCTATTCAAGACAATTTAACTAGCCTAGAAAACATCAATTAAACAGCAAGAACTTAAATACAACCAAAGGTATGACCCAGCTATCCTAACAGTGTACACAAGACATTAAAATATTTCAAAGAGGAGGCTGAGTAAACATGCAGCTGCTCACACATATTGGTAGGGGGTAGACCTGGGTGCACTCATGCAAGTTACATCAAATCTAATTGCGCATCATCGGAGGTCCGGCAGATTGCATGAGTGTATAGCAGTGTTGTCCATTGCATCTCAGAAGTCCTAGACATTGTTACAAAATTAAGCTGAGATTTATACAAGAAACTTCACCTCAGATACCACTCTCTAATGGCTGGAGATTGCTGAGAGGTAGCCCCTGCAAGGACTTCTTCCTTCCAGACAAATAAAAGGTCCAATCAAAAATATAAGGGATAGTAGTACCCAAGACGGAGTAGTGTGCCTAAAGAGTTCTATAAGTAATATGCACGTGAGTTAGCCTTAACTTTGGTTGTATATGAGGAGTCATATGGTTGAGGCTGTCTCACCCCAATTATGCAAGAGACCATTGTGATCACCCTCTTCAAGTCTGGAAAATTACCTGAGTCATGTGAGCTGGACAGACTATTGCCCCTCATTAATGTGGACCGTAACATTTAGGCAGAAGAACGAGTTACTTACCTTCGGTAACGACTTTTCTGGTGGATACATTAGCTACCTGTGGATTCCTCACCTCATGAATACTCCCATGGCGCCAGCATTCTACGGAAATCTTCTTACTAGTCTCTGCACGTCGACGAGGACGTCACTGTCTCGCACGCGACGCCGTCTGACGTCATACAGGCAATAAGAGGTCCTCGACGACGTGCGGACGTCAGTACCAATCATTTTTTACGTGCATGAGAACAACCAGGCAATGCAATGAAAGAACAAAGCAACATCCATTATATTGTAAAAATACACCACATTGTATGAATAACTAAATTTTTTTTTTTTTTTTTTTTTTTTTTTTTTATGTACATATATATATATATATATATATATAAAACTCTTTCTTTTAAAAATATATACACACACCAAGTATATACATAAAGATATATACACATATACCTATATATATATATAAACATATTATATATATACATCTATTGCACCCTCAAAGATCAAGAGGAGCGCACTCAAGGATTACTTGGCAAGACCATAAAGGCAACGGGGAGGCGGGTGGGACCGTGAGGAATCCACAGGTAGCTAATGTATCCACCAGAAAAGTCGTTACCGAAGGTAAGTAACTCGTTCTTCTGATGGATACAACTACCTGTGGATTCCTCACCTCATGAATAGAGTCCCAAAGCAGTACCACGCCCGGCGGTGGGTGCCTAAATGGTCAAACCAAGAAATCCTGCAGCACTGACCGTGCAAAATGGCCGTCCCTTCTAACCTCAGAATCTAAACAGTAATGTTTTGCAAAAGTGTGAAGGGACGACCAAGTTGCGGCCTTGCAGATGTCGACCACAGGAACACCTCTGGCTAAGGCCGAAGTGGCCGACTTAGCTCTGGTGGAATGAGCTCTAATGCCCTCAGGAGGATCCTTCTTTGCCAAAGAGTAACATATTTTAATGCAAAGAACAACCCACCTGGATAGTGTTCTCTTGTGGACTGCCTTTCCTCTCCTCTTGCCCACGTATCCAATAAACAGCTGATCCTCCAGCCTGAAATCCTTTGTTCTATCGATAAAGAAACTCAACGCTCTCTTTGGATCCAGACGGTGCAGTCTTTCTTCCTCTTTGGAAGGATGAGGCGGAGGATAGAACGTGGACAAAGTAATTGCCTGAGCCAAATGGAAGGGTGAAACAACCTTCGGGAGGAAAGCAGCCTTGGTCCTCAACACCACCTTATCCCCATAAAAAGTTGTATAAGGGGGTTTTACTGATAAGGCCTGCAACTCACTCACTCTCCTTGCTGATGTTATAGCTATCAGGAAGACTGTTTTTAAAAAACAAATACCTCAAGGGGCAAGAATGCATAGGTTCAAAAGGGGACCCCATAAGGAAAGTCAGGACTAAGGACAAATCCCATTGCGGCATAACGAATGGCTTTGGAGGATATTGATTTAGAAGACCTTTCAAGAATCTGATAACAATAGGGGATTTAAATAAAGATGGTTGGTCTGGAAGACATATGAAGGCTGACAAGGCCGATAAATAACCTTTAATGGTAGCCACTGCACAACCTTTCTGCGCCAGAGATAGAGCAAAAGACAAAACGTCCGATAGATGAGCTTGTAAAGGATCAATCTGCCTCTCTCCACACCACGCAACAAATTTAGACCACCTATTAGCGTAGATAGATTTAGTGGAGTGTCGCCTGGCCGCTAATATAACATCCACTACCTCAGGCGGGAGAGAGAAGGAACTCAGGTTGCCCCGTTCAATCTCCAGGCATGTAGGTGCAGACTCTGGAGGTTGGGGTGTAGAACCTGCCCCTGCGACTGCGAGAGGAGGTCTGCCCTGAAAGGGAGACGGAGCGGCGGGCACGTTGAGAGTTGGAGAAGGTCGGAGTACCACACCCTCCTTGGCCAATCCGGAGCTATTACGATTACTAGAGCCCGGTCTTGGCGAATCTTCCTCAATACTCGAGGAATCAAGGGTATGGGAGGAAACGCGTAAAGCAACTGGCCGCACCAGGTCATTTGAAACGCGTCCCCCAATGCTTCCTGCATCGGATACTGAAGGCTGCAGAACAACGGACAATGCGCGTTCTCTCGAGTGGCGAACAGATCTACCCGAGGAAACCCCCACTTCTGGAAGATTAAACGGACTTGATCTGGATGGAGACGCCACTCGTGGTCTGCCGAGAAGTGGCGACTGAGACTGTCCGCACGCACGTTCAAGACTCCGGCCAGATGGTTTGCTATCAAGCAAATCCGATGGTCCTTTGCCCAGGACCATAGTCGAAGAGCTTCTCTGCAGAGAAGGTACGACCCCACTCCTCCCTGCTTGTTTATGTACCACATCGTGGTAGTATTGTCCGTTAGGACCTGTACCGACTGACCACGAAGGGAAGGGAGGAAGGCCTTGAGAGCCAGACGTACAGCCCGTAACTCTAACAGATTGATGTGAAAAATCTGTTCCTCTGGAGACCAAAGACCTTTGATCTCCAGATCCCCCAGATGAGCTCCCCACCCTAGAGTGGAAGCATCCGTTATGACTGTGGCCACTGGTGGCGACTGCTGGAACGGTTTTCCTTGTGAAAGATTGTTGCTTGCAATCCACCACTTCAAATCCACAGCAGCATCTCTGGAGATCTTGACAGTACCCTCTAGATCCCCTCTGTGTTGAGACCACTGCCTTCGGAGGCACCACTGAAGAGCCCTCATGTGCCAGCGAGCATGCGTGACCAACAGAATGCAGGAGGCAAAAAGACCGAGCAGACGAAGGACCTTGAGGACTGGAACTACCGCTCCATTTCGAAACATTGGAACCAAATCCTGAATATCTTGAATCCGCTGAGGCGGAGGAAAGGCCCGACCCAATGTCGTATCCAGTACTGCCCCTATGAACAGGAGGCGCTGAGAGGGCTCCAGGTGAGATTTGGGCTCGTTCACCGAAAAGCCCAGGTCGAACAACAACTGGGTTGTTGACTGCAGATGACGCAACACAAGCTCCGGGGACTTGGCTTTGATCAACCAATCGTCCAAGTAAGGGAATACTGCTATCCCCTTCCTTCTGAGCTCTGCCGCAACCACCGACATCACCTTCGTGAAGACTCGAGGTGCTGAAGTAAGACCAAACGGAAGGACCGCAAACTGGTAGTGTTGCGATCCCACCACAAACCGGAGATACTTCCTGTGTGACTTGAGTATCGGGATATGAAAGTAAGCATCCTGCAAGTCGACAGACACCATCCAGTCTTCCATGTTCAACGCCAAAAGCACCTGTGCTAGGGTCAGCATCTTGAACTTTTCCTGCTTGAGGAACCAATTCAAGATCCTCAGGTCCAGAATTGGTCTCAAACGACCATCCTTCTTGGGAATCAGGAAATACCTTGAGTAAACTCCTTGACCCCTTTCCTGCTCCGGGACCAACTCCACCGCGCCCTTTAAAAGGAGGACTTCTACCTCCTGTTCTAGCAACAGGAGGTGTTCTTGTGAACAATACGAAGGGCGGGGCGGGATGAGGGGCGGAAACTCCCGAAAGGGAAGGGTGTAGCCTTTTCCCACAACACTGAGAACCCAAGTGTCCGACGTAACAGTCTCCCATTTGGTGAGAAAATGCTGTAATCTTCCCCCTACAGGAGAGGAGTGAGTGGGAAATGGTGGAAGCCTAAGGCTGCTTCCCCTGCTGCACCCCGCCAGAGGATGAGGAAGAGGCAGAGTGCTGCTGAGAGGCTCCCCTGGTGCGGACCCTACCCCTCCCCCTAAAAGATCTATAGGGATGGGAAGAGGCAGGTTGCTGATATCTTCCCCGAAAGGAAGAGGAGGAAGAGCCACGCCCAAATCCACGAAACCTCCTGAAGAATCTGGAAGAGGCCGTGGAAGAAGGAGCTTGGAGTCCCAACGACTTAGCCGTGGCCCTGCTCTCCTTAAAACGTTCCAAGGCCGAATCAGCCTTAGCCCCAAACAGTTTGTCCCCATCAAACGGGAGATCCAACAATGTGGACTGTACATCTGCCGAAAAGCCCGAGTTACGTAGCCAGGCCTGTCTCCTTTCCACCACAGTTGTGCCCATTGCTCTGGCTACCGAGTCGGTGGTATCCAGTCCCGTCTGGATAATTTGGGTCGCAGCAGCCTGGGCATCAGAGACAAGATCCAAAAGACCCTGGGGAAGCTCTGTAAACGAAGAGGAGATGTCATCCATCAGAGCATGAATATACCTCCCCAGGATACAGGTCGCATTAGTGGCTTTTAACGCCAGACTGCAGGACGAAAAAATCTTCTTCGACTGCGCCTCTAGCTTTTTTGAGTCTCTGTCCCCAGGCACCGTCGGGAAAGAACCAGGCGCTGATTTGGACGAACAGGAGGCCTGCACAACCAAGCTCTCCGGCGTAGGGTGCCTAGATAGGAAACCAGGATCAGTTGGAGCCGTCCGATACCTCCTGGCCACGGCTCTGTGAACTGCTGGGGAAGATGCCGGCTTCTTCCACACCTCTAAAACCGGATCCAGCAGAGCGTCATTAAAAGGTAATAGAGGCTCCGCCGCGGCTGAGGCCGGATGCAACACCTCTGTCAAAAGGTTTTGTTTCGCCTCCACCACCGGCAAAGGCAGGTCCAAAAAACTAGCTGCCTTCCGTACCACTGTATGAAAGGAAGCAGCTTCCTCGGTATATTCCCCCGGGGACGAAAGGTCCCACTCAGGGGAAGTGTCCAGCCCACTGGCCGACTCCAGTCCACGCAGCCCATCACCCGAGTCCTCTAGCTCTCCTTCCTCTAGGGCTCGTTGGTACTCCTGCTCCTCTAGTACCCGGAGAGCACGCCTCCTTGAATGCAGTCGTTGCTCAATCCGCGGAGTCGACAACACCTCCGCCGAAGTCGGAGATCGGCGCCGATCTTCCGAAGCCACCGACGCCGCATCCGGCGCCACAGGTAACTTCGGCGCCGACTGAAGAGCAGATGAAACGGATGGACCCACCGGAGTCACAGGCCGAAATCTCGACGTCGACGGGATGGAAATCCCTGGGGCCAATCCCTCCGAAGCCATCGGAGCGGCCACCGGCGCCGACACTGGCGCCGAGCCCACGTTCCCAAACGGGAGAAAGGGCATAAAGGGTGCCGGCCGAAGAGGCGCAGGATCACCCAAAGAAAAGGCCAAAGGCCCAGCCGGAGCACCCCCTGGAGCCATCTGTTGGAAGATGGCATACATCGCATTCAAGAATGCGGAACTATCGGCTCCAGGGGTGGGAAAAGCCGGATACTGGGGTGCCTGACTCGGAGGCGACCCCGACGCCGGCCTCGGCGTCTGCGCCGGAGAAAACACCTGAGGCTCCAATACCTCAATCACCGACGCCTGTCCAGGCGAAGTTGGAGACGTCGGAGAGAGCAACGGCGTCGAAGGATGCGGCGTCACCGTGGGGCTGACCTCCCATGTCCTCCGGCGCCGATCCGGAGACCTGGAACGAGCCTCCCTTGAATGACGCCGAGATTCTCTACGGCGCCGGGAGTCTCGATGACGCCGATATCTTGGAGAAGACTTTTTCTTGTGATGCTTCTCCTTTGACTTGGCCATAAACAGCTTCGCCTCGCGTTCTTTAATGGCCTTCGGATTCATGTGCTGACACGAATCACAAGTCGAGACGTCGTGGTCGGAGCTCAAACACCAAAGGCAATCGGAATGAGGATCCGTCACCGACATCTTGCCTCCACACTCACGACAAGGCTTAAATCCAGACTTTCTCTGCGACATTATTTCCACAGAGAAAGAGTACGCAGCAAGATATACACTGTAACCGCAAGAGTAACAGTTGCTCCCTCGAAGATAACCGTTTCGAATGCACTGAAAAAAGGGAACTGACGTCCGCACGTCGTCGAGGACCTCTTATTGCCTGTATGACGTCAGACGGCGTCGCGTGCGAGACAGTGACGTCCTCGTCGACGTGCAGAGACTAGTAAGAAGATTTCCGTAGAATGCTGGCGCCATGGGAGTATTCATGAGGTGAGGAATCCACAGGTAGTTGTATCCATCAGAAGTCGCTGCTAACAGATTAGTGGCCATGATGCCTACATTGGTGTTGCTGGACCAGTCAGGATCATTCCAAGGGGGAGCACTGTTGTTCTCTCTCACATACCAAATTGGCCCAGAGGCTGAAGTAGTGACAGTGTTTTAGCCGCAGCTAAAGCCTTCGAATCAATAGAATGACCTTGGCCTTACATGTTTGCACTGCTTGGTAAAATGGGGTTGGATAAGATAATGGAGAATTGGATTAAGATCCTCTATGCCTTGCTGTTGTCAGGCAGGGTTAATAGCCTTATATCCAATCCTATTGGTATAGGTAGGGAACATCTCAGGTTTGCCCCTGCCTCCCGATTGTATTTGCTTTGTCAGAGGAGCTTTTGACTAACATCCTACAGAAATTTCAGCCCACTCAAGTTATCAAAGTTGGCTAGCAGAGGGTCTTACTATTGATGCAGGCAGATGACGTACTCTTGCTGGTTAAGAACCCCAAGTATAATTTGAACCCTATCATCAGAAATACAATTGATTTTGTCAGATGGTCTGAGCTCTCTATACATTGGTCTAAATCTCTTATGCTCCAGCTAACTGGTCAACCCCCCCCCCTTACTCTCCCCCCTTTCAAACCCAACCGGAATGTCCAATTGAATGGCATTTGGTTTTCGTACAGATTTCAAGACCATCATAAAGGCATATCGCACGTGTATGGTTGACCTGCCTCTTTGGTGGAGAAATGGACAAAACTACCTCTAGCTGGAAGAGTTGGGCTGATAAATATGGTTAAACTGCCAAAACTTTTTTTTTTTTTTTAATATGCCCATTCCACCAACTAAAGTATTTTTGCGCAACTCAACATCCTTTTGATTAAGCACACCTGG
Organism: Pleurodeles waltl; assembly: GCF_031143425.1. Taxonomy (NCBI): domain Eukaryota; kingdom Metazoa; phylum Chordata; class Amphibia; order Caudata; family Salamandridae; genus Pleurodeles; species Pleurodeles waltl. The sequence goes on along the minus strand of NC_090436.1, from coordinate 658,497,256 downwards.
GTGAACAAACAACCAAGCAAAGATAAAGGCTAAGATAAAGCTCGCATATAAGAACGGGGATTTGCGGTACCTAATATGGAATTATACTACTCAATCGCTGAAGCACAAATACACATATCACTGGTTTCACAATATCCAACAGGTTCCCCATCGAGACATTGAGTCTGGCATCTCCCCTAAACTCCCTTTAAAGACGTCACTCCTGGCCTGTTCTATGCGACCAGCAAAAGATATACATAGGGGTAACTGCACTAGGCCACTTTTACTCCCCTCACCATTCCCTGATTAACCCACATGTAGAGGCATCTGGTGAAAAGGGTATCATAAAAATACTAAAGGATACGTTATTAATAAAGATAGGAGACAAGTTTGTTGATAAATATTTTTAACATTTTCACAATTTCTGAAAAATCTATTAATGATTCCTGGTTGGTATTAGCATACTATAGGCTCTATAGTCCAGTTAGTGAGCTACACCCCTGTGGTTCCAGTAGAGCCTAAGGAGAGGGACCTACTACCATGGTCTACACCTTTCACTTTTAGACCCATCTCCAGAATGTACCCTTGTGTTATGAAGCAGATTAGTATGGATCATTCTACACTTATTGAGAAGTGGGCTGCCGATCTGGGTCATTTCCTCACAGAGTCACAGTGGTCCTACTGCTGTCAACCAAAGAAGGAAGTGTTTTCTAAAAACAAGTATAGACTCATAAATAATAAATTGCTGCACCACACCTAACAAACTCCTCTTAAACTGCAGGTAGTGTTTGTCCCCTGAGGATAGGGTTTTACGCTTGGTGTGGGATTGCCCGTGGGTGCTTGAGCTCTGGGGGCAGATATTCATGACTGCACAAAACATGGTAAGGGACAATAGAGTGTTTTCTCCACTTGCCACCCTGTTAGGCTATATGAAAGCTGAGGGGAAAGAGAAAAGGAAGAATCTGGCACCAACCTTGTTGCTGGGCAAGCACAGATTTGCAATGTCATGGGGCCGGGGAGGGGTGCAAAGGTTCTGGGACTGGCTCAAGGACGACACCTCTTGCTGGGAAATGATCCAGATGTACTCCACTACACTCCTAAAATTCTGTTGCCCTAGAGACATATGGGGTTCTCTTCAACCCTATCTGCTTAAACACTGAGTCTATTTGATGACTAGCTACATAGCAGTGGATTTTATAGAGGCACTTTTTTTGTTCCAATGTACAATGATGACACTTGTATATTATGCACTGTCAAGTAAAGTAAATTAGATAAATAGCAAAATTAAGCAGAAAGAAAAGTTACTGGGGGTCCACCACCTCTATCCACAGGGCAGGGGGACTGTGTATGTCTTTGTCACCACTTACGTTCGCAGTAGACACTTGTCCCATGGACTCAGTCATAGTGCAAGGCACACAGAAACCAATACAGCGCCACTGCACTGTACAATTATTTGCTTAGGGATGGATATAACTAGCCAGTAACGATTTCTAATAGGAAAGTCTGTAATTCGCATTACACTAGCTAACATCATATTAAAGTGACGCAATTTTTACCTGACTGCATACGTAGGTTCTTAAGCAAAACAATTGTGAAATACCACTGACATTACACTTTAAAAGGATTGCATTCTTTTTTGAGTCCCTGAACATCAAACACTGGCCAATATTGAGCAATCAGAAAAAATAGCATACCAAGCGATTGCCAGTTCCTATCTCTCGACATTTTTTGTCAGTTTTGTGGGCACTTAGTATTCAGTTCTCTTATTATTGTTCTATTATGACTGCCTTACTCTTTTTAACTTATTTAAAAAGTCCATTCTCATCATATAGCTTCTCTCTATTTCCACACTGTTACATTTCGCAATTGTCCTTTTTTCCACTTAAGGTGAGATTTTTTCTGTCCATTTTTTGCTTTTATTTGTCTGTCAATGTCCTAAAAAACAAACAGTTCTTTCCATTTTCTAACAGGCAAAGGGGGACATAGTACTTACAGTAATGTTGTCCTGGTTGCTATTTCAATCTTTTCCCCAACCTCATTCTGCAAAGCCTCTGTATTTTTTCCCCCAGTAGGAGTTCAATTATGCGCATTCCAACATCATATGTTCCCTTCTCCTTAATGAAGTCTGGAACCTATTGCAGTAGGGGTTGGCTTCAGAAAACCAGCTATATAACAGGTGTGCAATACAACTGAAAAATTGTCTTTAACAAGCTGTACATCTATTTGCAAATTTTCCACTCTGGTGGGATACATACCTACATGTTTCAATCATGTTATCTAATCATGCCTCTGCTGGGGGCTCTTACACCTTCTACAGAGAGGAGATTCTTTCTAGTGCTAGTATGCTACTCTGTGTAGCCAGTCGGATAGCAACCCTGGAGTTACAGATACTTTCAAAAGAATTCTCATTAGTATTCCATTTTATAATTTTCCAAATTCCTTCAATTGACACATGGTTGTATCATCATTTAAAACCAAGCCTGTTAAGTCTGGGTTTCTGACTGGTCCTACATATCAAAGCCGGTTACATCTTTACTCAACTTAGTCAAAAAGTTTTCCTACTCAAATAAATTGATAAATCACTCAATTTAGTGAGCAATAAAAGTCTTGTCTAAGTGGCATAGGACAGCTTGAAACATGAGGAGGCAATGCACAAGGGTCTTCATTTTGATACAATTCATTCTTCCTGTTAACGTGAAAGGCAAGGTATTCAATTTTTCAGCTGTCTTTTTTTATCTTTCAAAATTCAGTTCATGTAATGTATTTTCTCCCAAATTCAACCTCACCCTAAACAATTGTTGAGGGAGTCATCAATAACAGATCTTATATCCTTGAGTAGGACTTCTATTTTTGACCAAAACAAAAAAACCTCTGTATTGTCTTCATGAATCCCGCATTCTGCCAACCCAGAGAACTCTCTGAAAAGCTTCTGTGCTTTCTCTCTATATTGTTTCATTCAGCAGCAACCACATAATCATCATCTGTGTACGATTTAACCTGAGGAACTCTTTGTAGACCGCTATGGAGAGGGGTGTTGAGTTTGGTTTTAGCTGCAAGAGGATCTTTATTGAGAGCAAGAGGAGAGAACAGGCCACCCTGTTTTGATTAATAATTAGCCTAGCTGAAGAGCATCTGTAAATGGAAGCAACTTATTTTATAACCAGAGAGGAATCTTCAGTTGTCATGAAGCTTAGGACGTCCCAATTCACCCAATCAAAACATTTATTTTTCCTTGAAAAATAATCAGTTTGCTTCCACACCACCCCCTTCCATTAAATAATGTTTAAGAGCCTTTTTTAGTTTCTCAATAATCAATAGAAGCAACTACCCTATTCCTGTTCACCATCTGATTTAGATATCATTATCTTCTAATGGAAATTTCAGATAAGAGTCAGCATCTGATAAAAAACTTTGCCAAAATGTTATTTGTTAAATATTAAAATTCTTTTGCCACCTTTTCTTTTCCATCTACTACTTTCCCTAGGTCTGGATCTTCGATTTGATTTTGTATTTCTTCATAAGTGGCTCTGCTCTTAGCTTGCTACAATAGCAACCTTCCAGCCTTACTACTTATTTGTACAGTTTGTGTTTATATCGGACAATGATTGCTTTAAAAGGAGTCCCGAATACAAGACAATAAAACTAGGAAGCAATGGAGGGAGGCACAATAACATTTACAACACTTTTTGTAATAGAATAACTAGCAAGAGAAAATCTGTCTCAGTTTCCTCATCTAAAAAACAGTAAAAGTGGCAGTGAAGCAAAAAACATTTTCCCAAGAACAGAAAGAGAGAAAACACTGAGTGGATTTGAAGGTACAAATACAGGAAACATATTTCCCATGCACTACAGTGACCCCTCCAGGTAAACAATAGTTTTCAGAGGCCTAAAGGTGCTGATAACTGAATCCGATCTAGGGGACTACAGCTGTTATGCAGTATTCAAATCAAAGGCTGAGGAGTAAGTAACCTTAGCCAACTACCCAGAGCCGCTGATTACTGGTGAAGATTTTATTGTTATTCTATCACCGCTAGATAGTTTAGGCACAAAGATCTGGATAAAAGTAGATAGAAAAAGGGTTCAAACTGAAACTCAGGGCCAACTACAAACATACTGTCTTACATGTGGAGGGAATTCCATCCAGGGTAGAGGTAATATACTCAACAGGAGCTGAAGATACTAACAGAGAAGAGATTATATAACTTGTTAATGTCCACAAGGTTGGCTATTAAAGATGTTGTTAATATCAGACCATGTACTGGTGAGATTAGAATTAAACACAGGTACAGCCCCGCCCCCCACCAAAAAACACAGGAACTGAAAATTTGGTGATTCAACAATCTGCTGATTGAACAAAAACAGCATTTTCTCTAGATTTAATAATAAATGTGGATTCCTCTCATATCAGATTTGCCTCAGTGAGCATGAGGAAAACAACACACCGACTTTCAATAGCAAACTGCATTTGTAAGCGAATTATGGAAAAAAAATTGATATGCTAAAACAAAGGGTGGAAATGTCCCCCTCTTTTTAGAAAGGAAGGAAAATATGCAATACAATTATGCTGTTTCATAAGAAAAGGTCTTAAGCCCAATATAAACAGGAGCCAGAGAAAGGAAGATTTATTATTATCTGTTAGACTTCTGGTTTTGGGTAGTGAGACAAAGCCAAGAATGTCTGTAGGGAGCAAACATGTGGCAGTACTTGTGTGACGCTAAAATGGATGAATCTGCAGCAGCACTGATGACTTGGCTGGATACCATTAAGCCTTCATTTAGGATTTCCAGCAGAAAATCTTGTCTTTTATCCCTTGGAAGATGTTCAGCAAACTGTTGCATGGATTCCCATAGTGACCTATTGCGTATTTACCTAGGAGGGCAGTGGCACTGGCCGTTTTCATAGATGTTGCTGCGAAACTGCATACTTTACGACCTAGGGAATCCAACTTGCGACTCTCCTTATCTGGTGGCACTGTAGAGGTGGGAGTCATGGCATGTTGTTACTTCGCTGCTACTGTGATCACCAAATCAGACAGGAGGAAAGCTGGATCTTACTCCAGAGAGCAATACTTCTTTTGAAGTCTGGAAAAGAGGCCTGGCATCAGTGGAAGTAGTGGTCGAGATGCTGATCTGTGCTGAAGGGTCTTGAAAATAACTGAGGTTGAAGTGGAAGGAGTTGACATGGGTATATTTAGTTTTGCAGCACCCATCACCAATACCTCTTGGAATGTAGTGTTGTCATCCACCAGTGAAACTCGGGGTGGTGGAGAAACAGATAAGTGTTGGTGAATATCTTCCAGTTGAAGTAGAGGATGTATCAGCAGTCCGGGAATGCGAGTGGCAAGAACGATGACCATGGCGATTAACCGATGAGTGCCTTGATCTACGTTGTAGCCTACTTGAGTGATGGTGTGACCTGGGCCTTGATCTGGGAGTGACCCGTGGTTGTGGAAGTGGGGCTGGTGGAGGAGGCACAGTAAGTTTTGACAGAGGAGGAATTGATGGAGGCGGAGGAATAAATCGGTCTCCTCTTTTTCCTTTCCACCTGCAATAATACAGATGGTGATCGACTTCTCAATGTCAACCTACCCTGCCTTAACAGTGACCCCCCTCTCATGTCTCGACGTTGATCCACTAATTGAAGGTGATCAACAATGACATCTCGACATGAATGTTGCCCTTGACAGCGATCTATGACATTGTGTCGATGGGGACCTTGGCGGCGAGTTATGCCGACGTTGTGGTGTAGATGGATTTCTCGACGTCAAACGAGGTCTGTGTGTCGAATGGTCAAGTGTTGACATTGTTCTTCAACGCTTCCTCAACATCGAGCCTGTGGATGATGGCAAACAGGTAGGCGCTGTACCTCTCATCGACGTCAACGCTCTCGATATCAACCGGGACCAATGTCTTTTCTGCACTGTCATCTTCTTTCTGGAAGTAGGACAGACATCTGGAAGGGCCGTGGTAGAGGACTTAACCTCTCCTCGCCCTGAGGTCCCACCTTCAGATGAAGGTTGCTGTCTTTGCCGCTCCTCTATGCTATGTAGTCAGATCTTCTCCCTGTCTCTCAGGGTTCGCCTTGAAAAAGTCGTGCAGTGTTGGTAAGACTCAGAGACATAACTTGAGGGAAGGCAAAGTATACATACTTCATGAGGATATGTTGTGGCCTTCTTTCTCCCACAAGCAGGGCAATTGTCGAACAAGGATGGCATTTTGTTTGACCAAAAAGTTAACTTTTTAGTGAGAAAAATGAAGAAAATGCTAGAGAAAAATTAAAACTGTAGAATGAATCATTCAGTTGAGAACAAAATCTGTGATGATTATTTGGAGATAAAAAAAAACTTTGAAAAGGTCGAACTCGGTGCTCCAGGATCCTCTGAGCAGGAGCCGGAAAAAAGAACTGAGACAACTGTAAGGTACTCAACATGATGGGGTACTGGTGGTCTCTGGTTTCTTAAAGGAAGAGCCTCTATTTTCACTCATATAATGGCAGCCTAAGGGGATACACTGTCCTGGCTTGCTTCACCTCTCCGTTTCCTGAAAAAAGGGTTTGTGCAAGACATTGATGCTGTTTTGTTACTAAAATACCATCAAAGTATACACACTTGTAATCTCCTGGCCCCTTTTCGAATTAAAGATGAAGAATTGGGCCATTATAGCCTGCTCCTATAGGCTGCATAGTGACTAAGTGACTCTGCGGGCCTTACCAAAGGAAGGCTAACATCTCTACTTAAGAGAATCTAATGTACAGTGATCCAGGGTCTTATTCAGTGCTTAGGACTATCAATGGAAATCCCCTACGAGAGAACTAAATATTTCTAGCCATGTTTACTTTTAAATGGATAAATTAGTGTGTATCACTTTAAGAAAAAAGATTAGAAAGTGCAGTTCCTCTTCCCCCTTTGCTCAAGTTATTCAAATTTACTACGTCTCAGACTTTGTGACAAACTATTTTCAAGACACAAAAACAACTTTTACAGGGGTTCTCTACAAAAGAAAAATGCAAGTTAAGTTTATTTTACCATATATTTAAAATATAAAGAAAAATGTAAATTAAAATGTATTTTACAATGCATTTACTATATTGAATTTCAAAAGAGATACATATAAGTGTTAACATGTTTATGGAATGCATACATACATGCTTCAAGTGAAGTACGAAAACACAGCGGTGCTTGCAAAGTGAACACAGGGGCACTCCGAGGAACAGCAGGGCTGGTGCAAGGGCCACAGAAGGAATGCAGAGTAAATACAGCCACTAATAAGGAATATAGTGGGACTAAACAGGAAATAAGTGGCATATAAAGAGTTTGCAGGAGGTGCATCTTCTACTTAAAAACACAATACTAGGTTTTCTGAGAGCAGAAAGAGGAATCACATGGGTGGTTGCGAGGGCATACATGGATGGCAAGGTGGAATATAAAGCAAAAGGGAAAGGTATGAGGGGAGTATTGGGAGCATGTAGGTGATATGCAAGGCAAATAAATATAACAATACATATCTAAAAAATAACATAAGGAGGTTTCAATGAGTCCACAGATTTACAAAAGGGGTGTTGCAGGCATCACACAAGAACAACTGTGTGCACCATGCCGAAGATAAGTAATGTACTTTGATACAAAAAGGGCAGGGGATACAGAAGTGTTTCAGTGCTTATGAGGGGCACATATATATGCTTAACAGTAATTATAAAAATATATAGTAAGTTGCTAAATGGCTACTGGACAGAACAAAAGCACAGCAAGAGTGGTGCATAGGGCAATATAAAGATTGTAGAATGGACAGCGAATAACATCACAGGTGCAGTGTGATTTGGAAAGTTCCAGGGTTAATATTGAAAGGCTTGTGATGACAGGTAAACAACAGAGATGTGGTGAAAGCTCCTTAGAATGCAATGGACTTGGTTGCTAAGAGGCCACTCGTGTACACTGAAATGAAACATGGAAAATACACTAAACGTACAAGAACCGTATGTTATTTGGGGACACACATAAGGAACAATATACCATACCAAAAATACCAGGCGGCATAAAGGGAGGCTATACGGAATATGGGACTACATACATATATTGAATGTACCTTAGAATGTACTGAAAGACACTGCAAAATGGCCATAGGGAAATACAAACAGCATGTGTTACAAAAATCATAGAATGAATGCAAAATGGATGGGTTAAGTAGATTATATTTTTACAATACAAGATTTACAAAATAAATAAACTGTGCTAAAACCATTGATTTGTGGATAATATGTATATTTCAATTATAAAAAAGTAAAGAAATTACTAAAAACACAAGACTTCAAAAGGATTTAAGGTTTACTCTATGCTTTCTCTCTTATTTTGTCCTTTTTTGGTTAAGTAACATCATTCCCACTCTGTTCGACTGACCCCACCCCCTCAAAGATGGCGCCCACTTCTCTCTCCTCCTAATCCATTTTGACGAGTCCCTCCTTTATTTCAAAATGTACCCAATATAGAACTCAATTGTGTATTTCATAATATTCAAAATATATGTATAAAGTCTATGCCCATTTTTTCTCTGTATAACATAGATCAGATTTCTGTTACATATTTTATGTTCATCTAAATGACTGTTGCTTATTGATGATTAATGTCATTTTGCTTTTGGTTCTTCTGTGTTACCAGGCTTTGAGACCTTTTTCTTCATGCATTATTATTAACAATTATGTTTTCACTGTTTTTGCAGTATTCTCTCTATGCTTTCTCTCTTACTTCGTCCTTTTTTGGTCAAGTAACATCATTCCCACTCTGTTCGACTGACCCACCCCCTCAAAGATGGCGCCCACTTCTCTCTCCTCCTAATCCATTTTGACGAGTCCCTCCTTTATTTCAAAATGTTTTATTTAAATGGCATGCTTACACTTTTGCGTAAGAAATACGATCGACACCGGTTATACTGACACACCAGTAACAAGGTGAGTGCGCGTCCGCTATTACCTTACCAATGAGGACAATCTCGCTCTTTGCCCTACATGCATACAGCAACCTCAATTTCATCTCCTAGACGCCATGTCGTTTCTCTGCGACAGAGTTTTATTTGCTCTTGTTCGGATTACAGCCCCACCCACTAAGATGAGGATTACAATCCTCTCTTTCACAAGTACTTAATTCTTTCTACGCATAGTCAATGTCTTTCAGTTTCTGCTCTTTCTGGACTTTTTTGGGCTTTGACCACCGCCGCTCTCTTTCCTATCACTAGCTGTTTGAGAGCGATAGACATACCAGCCAATGCTCTCGGTTACATCCAGAGACATTGGTCATTTCACTTTCAACCAAGAGGAGGATTGCAACCCTCTCTTTCACAAGTACTTGGTCTTTTCCAACACTAGTGTATGTTTGTTGGGCCCCGACCTGTCGGACTCTTTTTGTTTTAGCTACCGCCACCGACGCTCACTTCCACAATATAGCCTTTCGAATAGTGTTATACATATTCAGAGAATGCTCCCAGTTTACATCCAGAGATGCTGGTCCAAATACTTTTAGCCATTTTGATTTTTACTCCTCCATTTCCCTGGAAATCACAAGTCCCTTTTTTGTTATTGTGTGTGATGTTTACGATCAGGATTTTCCTTTCAGGCTGACTTCCAACCTATGAGACCCACAAGTGTTTTTATATACACACCTCATTAATAATGTTAATACTGCACACGTACACCATTATGTATGTGTTTGTCTGGTAATTCTCAAACTTCTCCTCTCCCTCTCCAATTTTTCTATTTAGGCTTACCATGGTCACAACTTATAGACTTATTCTATAAAAGACAACCTCGTATCGACTTCTGAAACCACAGACTCTTAAATTAAAAATATTTTTTTCTTTGACTACAAACGGGAACCCATTTGACTATTCCATTTCCTGAACTGTTTCTTTCAAACAACATGTCCTTAGGTATGTTTTCTACATTACTCTGAATGCTTTTAACTCTTCACTCGGTATTTGGTGGCACTATTACCACAATAACATTTTTACCCAATATGTTCATGTCTAGTAACTATCACTTCCACATCAGCATCTTCTATGAGCTTTTTTTATTACACTAGTGTGTACCTCACCCCGTAGCTTCACAATACTATCTTTCACACTGATACTTTCCTCTATAGGACATGATTATAAATCATAATTTCTTGCTTTTTCCCATGTCCTGTTTTTATTTCATTCTATTGTACAATATTCGCCTGTTATCCTTTCCTTAATATTCCTATTATCACTGTCTATATTTGCTTACTTTGATTTACAGCCTTGCTAAAGTCAATGTGACGAAACACGTGTCGGCTGTTTGTTGGATGCACTACCTACTAAAAGGAATAAACCTTGACCAATCAAATACCAGTGGATCTTGGACTTTGAATTTATTTCTCCACTTGGATTACACTTTTGGACCACACTGGTGTGCCCTGATTTACATTAACAAGGTTTACAGGTATGTTTAAAGGTGCTTCACCATAAAAAAAAAGTTAACAATTTCCCAGGTCAAAGTGCCACCTCCGCCTCGTGTCCCAACCCCCACAACACGAAATCCACCTTACCTTTCGCTCCCGTTATTACTCTCTGCCTTATATAATAACATAATACACCTCTCTGAGGAAATCAAACACCATACAGTGCACACTTCTCCAACGAGTAGCTCCTGGGGTAGCTATTCAAGTACTTAAAAGAAGCTCTTCTCTGTGTGCAGCTTTTGCTTGGTTGAATTAATATATGTATTTCAAAATTGAAAAGCTTGTATTTGAGATGAAAATGTGTATACTTTCAAAAAATCTGAACTGAGGTTTGTAGAAAAATTACTATTGCCAAAATATATTTAATTTAAAGATAATATTTGAGCGATAAATATTACGTAGTTGTGGAGACTTACTGCTGATTTTATGAACTTGGGGTTAGGAGCATTGCCACTATGGCTGTTATGCATTACCAAACCAGAAGCATTCCACATTGACAAAGCCTTATACACATACCATGGGCAAAGTATTTTTTATGTTATGCCGGCAACCATGCCTGATTAACTGAGGTGATCAATGTTCATAATCTTATGGTGACCACTTAAGTAATGTTATCTGGTTAGATCACTTTTTACAACAGTTGCAGCTCAGGATGATTTTCATTGAACAAAAGTAACTCTTGTCAGAAAAAAGGTTGGAGACGCCTGATATAGACAGCAGAGTGAAGGTTTTTTTCACAAATCCCATTTCCTATGTCAATTTGAACTCCTACTGCCAACAGCGGCACTGAAGTGGGAAAAAAGTGCTATAAGAGCAGGTTACATAGATTAGTTTGAGGGAGGGTATGCCAAGCCTCACCACTCAGTTCCTCAGTTGCAGCAGTACTCATGCATGAGTAGATCCAGAGCAGCTACTTCCATCTGTGTGTCATCAACCCTGGCTTAGTATTTGTTTGGTACACTGCCCCCTAGGGATATTTGTGCAGAAGGGCCATCTCGGACCACATTCTTTCACACATGTCAACGGTCCCAGTTTCCATATGTCTCACCTAGCAATTCACCTCATCTTCTGAAGTTTTAAATAGGAGTTAGATCCATACTCTGAACTACATGTCTCAAAACTCCATAAAGAGCTCCAGAGGAGCAGCCTGAGTTGGGACTGCCACTGGGGCCAACGGGCTGGTGAACTGTGTCCCAGTAAAACATTAGTCATGCATGAGCCTCTTCTGCCTGCAGACAAAACGCTAATAAATAAAATTAATGGTTGTTTCTTTTTGGGGGGGGCAGGGGGGTCTGTAGCCTCAAGTCGCACAGGCAAGAATAAAACTTGAATGGAAAGGTTTAATTGCCATTTTATTTTTACCTGCGCAGCGTGAACCTGCCCAAAGACATGCTTGGCATCACCCTCGCTGCCAGTAGCAGAAAACTTACTTGCTGCCAGTAGCAGAGAACGTCCTCTGCTGCTGGCAGCAGAGGTCTACAGCAGTGCCTTGACTGGATTCTCCAAAGTGCGCATGTCACTTTGGCCAACTGTTTTGAGCCACCCCATGTGACATGCACACTCTCCAAGCAGCTCTCTTAAGACAGCTCAGTGGAGACCAAGCACAGGTCCCTAGGGCCTGAATGAGGGTCCAGCCAGGCTGCTCCATCCAATCCAGATGCTGTTCTCATGCTGATTAACAGCATGAGAGCAGCATTTAGATTTGTTAGGGGAGCTCTTCCTCTATCCGAGAGCAGAACAAGGAGGCAGACGAGCAGCCCGTCTACATGTGTGTGTGTGTGTAATGCATGTAAGTGTAGTTTATTTTATAGTTAGTGTTATGGTGTTATTTGGTCTTTTGGAGGGAGGGGTGGTTTACTTTGGGCTTTTGGAGGGAGGGGGTGTTTTATTTTGTATTTTTTTGCAAAATGGTAGGGTACTTCACTCGCCCCACCTCTTTCAAAAGGTACAAGCCGCTGCAGAATAAAAATTGGCAAATGCCAGACAGAAGGTGTGGGTCATGAGCTGGCAAGCAGAAAAAAAAGGAAACCGTGAAAGGAATTATGGAATAATGAAATCTGGATAACAGAGAGAGGGGAAAAATATGAAAAACTTTGCATGTGATTGAAAGGTAAGAAAGACAAATTATGAGACAAAAGATGGATAGATGGAACGAGAAAAGAAAGAACAGGATGAGAAAGGAGCTGTGGAAGGGAATAAGAAAAAAAGGAAGAAAGGGTGATAGGGAGGATGGAAGGGTGAAAGAAAGGACGGACAAAAGAAAGGACGGACTGAAAGGTTTAAAGGATTAATACATTAAAGGGCAAGAGGATGGATGAAAGAGTGAAAGGATTGATAGGTGAAGGGGTGAATGGAAGGATGAAGAAAGGACAGATGAAGATTGAAAGGATATATGAAAGACTGAAAGGGGTGAATGGATGGAACTCTGGAGTGAGACGTGGATAATTAGTTGGGTGAAAGGATGAATGGTTAGAAAGGTGAAGGGACTGACAGATGAAAGGATAACTAGATAGAACAGTGAATGAATTGAATGATGGATGGAAGGAGGATCAATGAGTGAAGGAAACTCTCCCTAAGTAGGGTCGGGTGTGCTCGCTTATCTGGCTACTCCCCTGGAGGACGGTAATACATGTCTTATACACATTCTGTAACATAATAACTGCAGTTATTGAAGTTATTTGTTCGAGTCAAATAAAATAGCACATAATAAGGATGACAGGCTTGTCATGCCCCACCTTAGCTCACTACTGGCATTCTATGGATGACTCCTAGCCAAGGTTATAGAGCTTACCACTCTGAACACGTGGGAAGTGACTGCCATGGGAACTTACAAGCGAGGGAAAAATCACAATATGCAGCGCAATTCACAAACCTGGCCTCACTGTTAGCTAAATGGACCCTCACATTACACTGGAGAGCCAACCAACCTTCAGCTGTCTCTCAATAGCACAAGGCACTCCTCCATTGGGGGGAAGCCAAAAGTGTCACCTTACATTATGAGGAAGCTTTCTCTCTCCATAAACGACCTATAAGAGCGGCCGGGGACACAATGCTCACTCAGTTTTGAGAACTGGAGCATGAGGATACCCTCCTCCATGAAACCTGCAGTTTGACTAACACCTTGCCCTACACCTGACCCACTGGCCCCGACCGCAGGCCCACCGTGAGACACAGTTCAATTGTTCTGTTGTCCCGCAAGAGGACCCAGAGTCATATCGGACACAGCCTCAACACACGATCAACACTAACACAAGCGGTGTCTCAATGCAGGATCTGCCTCATTGTCTCTATATATACCCTTAAATGTTGGCAATGTTGTAATGTGAAAAATAGAGCCTAGGTTCCAGTGAAATGTACCTAACACATTTCAATTGTTTCTTTTCTATAACTGTGACCACTGCTCAGAAGTAACAAAAACCTCAATAAAAAGTTTGCAAAAAACAGAAGGGTGACAGGCAATCAATCACTTTATGACATTTCCAATACAACATTTACTAATGCTATTTGTAAAATGCTCACAGGGAGAAATAGGGGTTTACAAAATTCATATAAGACTTTTAATAAACTACAATGAGCTCTATACTTAGTATACTACAGTAATGTGGTTGATGGGCAGTGTGAAGTGACAAAATGGGTAAGGGTAATATAAGCAGAGATATTTAGATAATGAAATTTCTGATTAGCTGGTGGAATCAACAGAGAACTGCCAAAACAGATTATTGTTGATACATAGCTTCCTCTCTTTACAAAGGGTGCCAAACAAGCAAAACTACTTGATCAGTCTGCTTATATAATAATAAGGCGTTTATAATTGATGAAAAACACATAATCACGACGTACCTTTCCTGCAGTAGCAAAGAATTCTCCATCTGGTGAAAAACTCATCAAATGAACTGAAGAAGCAGTTCTGTAGAAGATGCAACAGATTAGAATGTTTATTTTACAAAACTGTTTTAACCAGTCAATGATGATTACACTTTACAGAGAAAGACCAGTAGCTACAAATGCTGTAACCAAATAAAATCAAGTGTTGATGGAGACTAATTTGCCTTCAGAGGAATTCATGTGAACTATACAACTGCAACATTTATTTTAAGAGTTGGTAATCAGTTTAAACAAATAGCATTTAGAGGCCCAATCTTCTGTATGCTTCAAATTCCATAGAAATTCCTTAAGAGTTCTACTGGCTGGCAAAAGAAACATACCAGTGTGTAAAAGCACAGCTCTACATAAAAGTAACATCCGGTTTTCACACCACCCAGATCCAGTATTGCCTTGTTCAGGTGATTGTTCCTTGCAAATATGTTCATTACACACCTTTGCTGGTATTCATCAGAACTTGCAGTGCCTTCCTTACAATTCCTTGTACTTTGAAACTTGAACATGGGAGACCCAAGTGCAAGTGGTGTTGAATGTGAAATATCAGAATGCCACCATTTTTATGGACATATCAAGGAGGGAAATGTTAACATAGAAGATGCTTTTCACTTAAATCAGAAAACCCAATTTTTCAACACAATTTTACTGGGACATACCCCATTTTTACGATTTTTTGTGCTTTCAGCCTCCTTCCAGTCAGTGACAGAACAGAAATGGGCGTGAAACCAATGCTGGATCCCAGAAACCTAAACATTTCTGAATAGTAGACAAAATTCTGTATTCAGCAAGGGGTAATTTGTGTGGATCCTACAAGGGTTTCCTACAGAAAATAACAACTGAAAAAAAAAGAAAATTGAGGTGAAAAAAATAGCAATTTTTCCTCTACGTTTTACTCTGTAACTTTTTCCTGCAATGTCAGATTTTTGAAAGCAATATACCGTTACGTCCGCTGGACTCTTCTGGTTGCGGGTGATATATAAGGCTTGTAGGTTCATCAAGAACCCTAGGTACCCAGAGCCAATAAATGAGCCGCACCCTGCAGTGGGTTTTCATTCTATACCCGGTATACAGCAATTAATTTGCTGAAATATAGAGAGAGAAAAATAGCTATCAAGAAAACCTTTGTACTTCCAAAATGGGCACAAGATAAGGTGTTGAGGAGCAGTGGTTATTTGCACATCTCTGAATTCCCGGGTGCCCATACTAGCATGTGAATTACAGGGCATTTCTCAAATAGACGTCTTTTTTACACACTCTCTTATATTTGGAAGGAAAAAATGTAGAGAAAGACAAGGGGCAATAACACTTGTTTTGCTACTCTATGTTCCCCCAAGTCTCCCGATAAAAATGATATCTCACTTGTGTGGGTAGGCCTAGCGCCCGCGACACGAAATGCCCCAAAACACAACGTGGACACATCCCATTTTTTGACAGAAAACAGGTGTTTTTTGCAAAGTGCCTACCTGTGGATTTTGGCCTCTAACTCAGCCGGCACCTAGGGAAACCTACCAAACCTGTGCATTTTTGAAAACTAGAGACCTAGGGGAATCCAAGATGGGGTGACTTGTGGGGCTCTGACCTGGTTCTGTTACCCGGAATCCTTTGCAAACCTCAAAATGTGGCTAAAAAAAACATTTTTAGGCTGACAAGTGGCAGCAGAAATTTTATCGGTATAGATGAGACAATGCTGGGTGGTAGGAATTTTGTGGATTCCGGAAGGTTCCATCACAAAAATGTGGGAAAAATGTGTGCTTTCCAGCAAAGTTGCAGGTTTGCAGGGCATTGTGGGTAAGGAAATGGTGCGGGGTGCATGTGAAGCACACCACCCGGGAACCAACTAGATGTTTAGTTTTCAGATGTGTCTAGGTCTTGTGTATTTTTCTACATGGCAGTGTCCAAAAGTAAAAAAAAAAAAAGTGCAGCCTTCACCTTTCCAAGTGGGACGATTCTGAGAGTAACCAAGCTCTAATGGCCCAAATGTAAAACAAAAAACAAAAATAATCAAATGTCCTCTTGCTTGCCATGGGATAAGATGTTTTAGTGTGCGGGGGAGAGCTGAAAGACGATTAGCCCCATCAGTTAGGGTGGGGGCATAACCAGGCCCATACTGGTTGGTAGCCACCACCCCACTGTTTTCTTTTATTTTCTTTATTCCCTGGCATCTAGTAGACGTTCTGTCCCCCCGGGGTGTGGATAGGGGGTAATTGCCCTATCTGCCCACTGGTGGGCAGAACAATTTTGGCCCCATTTATTTGGGGGTGCGGGTATGGCCATACCCCAACCTCTTATTTTGAAAAGAAAATCTTCCCTGGTCTCTGGTGGGCTTTCTGCCCCCCTTGGGGCAGATGGGCCTTCCAAAATAGGCCAGTCTGCCCAGAAGGGGGGCAGTTATGGCCAACAGTAAGGTGCCCCCATGGGGAGAGACCCTTGCCCAAGGGGCTGCCCCCTCCAAACAAAACACACATACACACACACCAATCCATGGTGTCTAGAGGTTTCTGCCCCAAAGGGGGCAGACTGGCCTTACAAAAATAGGCTGAAGGGGGGCAGAAATGGCCTAAATACAATTTTCCCCCCAGGGGAGCGACCCTGGTCTAAGGGGTCGCTCCCCATACATAAAAACAAAGTAAATAAAAAAATATATATATCCCTGGTGTCTAGAGGTTTCTGCCCCCGGGGGGAAATCCGCCGAATTATATTAGGACGATCTGCCTCCAGGGGGGGCAGAAAAGATCTAAAAATATTTTGCCCCTCCCCCGGGAGTGGCCGCTCCCCTTATGCGTTAATATAAAAAAATAAAAAAATAAACCCTGGTGTCTTGTGGTTTCTGCCCCCAGGGGGGCAGAAATGGCGTAATAATAATTTGCCCCCCTAGGAGTGACCCTTGCCTAAGGGGTCGTTCCCCAAACATAAACAAAATAAAAGGAAACAAAAAAAAATTATCCCTGGTGTCTCAAATAATTTGCCCCCGAGGAGCGGCCCTTGCCCAAGGGGCCGCTCCCCTTACTTGAAATTGCCCACCCAAAAAAAATATTCCCTGGTGTCTAGTGGTTTCTGCCCCCCCCCCCCCCAGGGGCAGATCGCAAGGCCGATCTGCGCCCAGGGGGTGCAGAAATGGTCTATTCATGATTTGCATTTCTCCTCCAATCAGGTGGAAGGCCTCTGATGAGGTCAGCTCGCGAAAGCGCGCTGATGTCATCAGACGCCACAGGGGGGCGGGGTGGAAGGGTCTGTCTAGGTGGTTTGTGTCCATAAAGCTGCTCAAACAAACTTGGCAGATGCCAAAGCACAGTACAAAATGTATGATGACACCCAACCACTTCACAACAGGAAGATAAAGTATGGCTATAAACTAAAAACAACCAGTTGCAAGGCAGTGACACATTTTCAGGATTCATTGGTCTGTAGGAGAGTATCAAACAGGTGAACCCTATGACAATTAAAGCTACACTCCCAACAATGCTTTTCCATACACCTGTGTTCCATTTGTTGCTCCTCAAACCAGTTCATGACACCTCATGCACCTGTGCCTATGGATGGGAGGTCAGGTATTTGGGTTGGAGTCTTCCTGAGATCCAAAAGCATTCAACGTCTATTGTATCTTGTGGACTGAATGGATTATGGACAGAAGGTCAAACCTGGGACCAACTACAAGCACACCAATGAACCATAATCGATCCAACAGTTTCACTACTGATATCCATCTAAACACAAATCAATGGTGGAGGTCTTGAGGGGCTGCAGTGTAATAAACATTAGGACCTGCATGTGCCCAAATCAGCAAGCCATCAAGAAATATACACAGCAACTGAGTACAGTCCATACAGGACAATGTGTCCACTATTAAGCCAGATCCTCAATGTGAACCCCAAAATCCAAATGAGCCCTGGTGTCGGCCTACAAGCCCTTGAGCCTTTCCCAAATCACTGCTGAACAGAGGCCCATTGTGCATAATCTGGGAACCAAAAAATGGGATGCTGACTGTAGTCTGGTTGGAAGGGGCCAGGTAGGCTTTGTTTAGCACAGCAGTTCTTCACCACTAACAGGATATATGTGTTTTTTGTTTCTCTTGCTCCAGTAGTGATTGTGTCCAACGATGGCTGTGCACAGTTGTGGTCATGGAGAGAATGTTTTCCTCTCTCTAAAAAGTAGCAGATGGCCTGTTGTATGGCAGAGGATGGAAGCTGTTTACTGGGAAGTTATTCAGAATTCCCCTTAAGTGTGTCTTATCGACTGCCTGCTGCTTGAGGAATAGGAAGTTTTAGCCGAAGTGTTGGAGAGCGACTGAAAAATGAAGGTATTTGCTGGCTAGAAAAGATGGGGTGTGTTTAGGTGACACCAGAAGAATAAGTCAGCACTTTGTCCAGGAATGTGTGCGATTGAGGGATCGAACACATGCCCTCTGTTAAAGAAAGGGTCACTGACTTTTCCTCGGCCTCCAACTTCAAGTTTGAAGGGCTTGTGCTGTGAGTCCTGAAACACGGTCAGACCAAAGCTCAGGACCCTGCCAGCTGTACTTATGAGGTCTCTGGGCATCGGTAGCATCTTTTCAACATCCTCATTACCAAGGTTATGTATGAGTTTCTATACTTCCCGAGTAAGGTCCTGCATCAAGGAAGTATACTGGTCTAATTCACATGATAGGGATGTAGTTTACTGTGATGCATTAGCGTTCACTTGAATCAGGAAGGCAGTGGTACATTCTCTTCCCCTAAGTCTCTAAACACTTAACTTCCTTGTACACGTGTAGAAAATACAGCCCTTATACTCATATCCAACACAAACAAGAAAAAGGAGCCTATACATTGAAGAACCTGATAGGCACCTTATCCCAGCATGTTGTCTTCTGGCAGTTTGGCTCTGTGACCCAGTTCATTTTTAAGGTACATTGAAGAGAATGACAATATATAGATGACCAGTATTAGAGCAGCTGGGGAGAGTGGTAGGTAATTATACTTGGACAGGGTAGCAAGCTTACAAAACAGGTTTGCATCAGTTGAATAGTATAATAGATATTTTTCTAAATGATTACATATATCGTATACTCTACGCCTTTTGATTTAAAAAGGTTTGGATGGGTTTCTTGCCCAACTGTGACTACTGTTTGGGTGTCAGTTTGTAGGCAATAGTATTGTGTGAACGTGGGGATACATTTCCATTCATGCTGTGGCTGAGGCTTTTCCCCTTATGGAGTGTACCTTAGGTTTTCCAGGTAATGGCCTGTTTAAACATTGGTAACATAATAAGATGTAAACCACTATCCATATTGCTATTTATTGTTTTGAGGTTGGTTACCCTTAGCTGATGTGACCATAATTAACATAAAGTTGTTTTGTTTTATTAACGTTTTCTGCTTTTTTGTAATTAGAAGTTTAAGACTGTTAATATCAATTGAGTGAAAGGGCCTCTTCTGCTGGTGTGGAAGAGTTAGGAAAACTGTTAGTAGGGCAGTGTTTCCCAAACTGTGGGTCACAATCCTGTGGTGGGTCATGAGCTGATTTTTGGGGTCACGAAATCCAAGCTATAAATATACCCTTAAATTTTGTATTTAGCTTAACACATTTGCTGTGCTTTAATGACAGAGAATGTCAGGCTGCATCTTCAGACAAATTGTTGCTTATGCTTTTTTAAGATGGGAATTGGTGTTTACTTTTCTTTTTCTTCAGCAAAGAGAGAGGAGTTTGTAAAGTGCATTCCTGCTTGGGTACGAGGAGTGTGAAAGGAAATGGTGTAGGATGTAACTGTTTTGTAATGCACAACAAAATGAAGATAGCTGTAAATGAACTGTACGTTCAGCAGTTAGGAAATCAACAATTAAGCACTTTTTTGCAAGTCTGAGGTGTGATGGAAACAAAGATTTTAATAAGATCAAAACAGGGTTCCAAAAATCTACTCCACCACTTGCTAAGGCAAGTTTTATTTTATGAGGTCGAGCTAGGTGTTCTGTTCAGTCAGAAAATGAAATAGCAATTAAGGTGCCTTTAAATCTTATTCTTGTTACATTTGCTGTGTGTTCAGAGACAAAGGTCAAAGATCAGTTTGTCTTCCTGCAATACAAGTACTTTTCTGGTGACTGCAGAGTTCCAGGATTGTGTAAGGTGTACTGTCTGACCTATGTGAAGTGAAAAGCTTTTTGTATCAGGTTTTTTCTAACACACAACATTTATACAACTAAGTCAACTTTACAAGCATTTCAAAATATATTTCTGTAGCTGTGAAAGACCATTTTTTTTTACTTCTGTGTGATGACAAAAATATTTTAATGGGATGAAAAAAAGTCAGAACACTTTACTTGGTGATGTGCAAATGATAAATGTTTTTTGAAACCCAATTTCTTACAGTCTATTGTTAATAAACGACATAGTTTTATCAGTAAAGCTGCAAGTTAATGGGAAGGTTTTTGGACATTTCTTGGAAATGTACTGCCTGTAAATGACAGTGTGCTACCAGATCATGCTTTAGTAATATATTTATTAAAAGTGAGTGTTTAAACAAACTGAGAAACACTCCTGCACTGATGGCAAAGCTATTAGTAAACTAAGAGGCAAGTCATGCATAGAGCATTTGTACCCTATATGTGGGCTACATTTATTATACATGGAGCAAACGTTTAGTGTATTTAATAAAACAAGAGGAATTTTCTTTTTTTCTTCTTTTTTTTTAACAGCAGAAATGCTGAACTCACATATTTGAAGGAGCATTCATATGTGAGAATGATGACTATATACAATATTTGCGTAGGATCACACATTTTGAGACCCATTTCCAGGTCAAGTACGTTACAGTTAGGTCGAGTAGATTATTCAAGCTACTCAACCTGCAGATCTAGTAAAAATTTTATGAATTTCAGAGGTCTGCAAAACAACTCAAGACACTTCACTTGGTGATGCACAAATTATAAATCTTCACTGAAACTCGATTTCTACGTATTACCATTTATGTGTAGTATAGTTTCATGAGTAAAACTGTATTTCTGTACAACTTTAGTGGCCACTTCAAAATAGAATACCTTGTCTGTAAATGACAGTGCCTTACCACACAATGCTTTAAGTACAAAAAAAAGAAATTGTCCGCCTCATGACCATTAAAGCTAGGTGGGTCACAAGACTGTCTTTCTAAAAACTGTGTTATGGTTCTAAAAGGTTTTGGAATCTCTGTGGGAGAGTAATGGTTTGTTTAGTGTGAAAATCAGATACTACGTTTGTTAAAAATGTGTCCTTAAAACAACAATATTTGCATGAAACAACAGTACAAGGTCCCATTGCTGATAAAGCTTAGAGTTTACTTACACTTCTACCTAAAGTAAAAGCAATTAGCAAGGCAGTATTCCATGAAAGAAAATGCTCTACAAATAGGTTTAAAATGGGAGCCCATTAATTTGGAAAGTACAAGATTACGTTCCCATGGTGGGAACATCAAACAAGCATTTGCTTGCAATGGTAGGACATAATCTGATTTAAATCTTGCCCCGACATTTAAACGGGGCATGTCTATAAGTACCATTTACTATTTTCTGGTGGATGTTAGGTTATGGCCACATTTAAGGGATATGAAAGTGGAAGCCAGAAGTGAGAGTAATCACTTCCCCCTGCTACTCACATTGTCGGGGGAGATGTTTAGGAGAACCTCTAACACCTTAAAAACCGAGGCTCCCCCACCGCGATGGACCAGTAATTTTACTAAGGTCACATGGCCCCAAATGATGACCAACCCCCCTCTGATTAGAGGAATCTACCAGGCCTTTATAGATAATTTGGCAGTATACGAGAATCAGGCTGTCGATAACATTCCGATTCTTGATATCTATGTTAATCTGACCAAACAACTACAGAAGTTTTTTTTACAAAGAAAGAAGATTTCGGTCGCATGGAAAGGACAAGGGACGCTGTGGTTGGTTTGATAAATCTTGTTCAAGGGCCAAGATAGGGTTAAAAGATGCACTTGTTAGCAGTTTCCAGGGGGAGATCCAGCAAGCAAGACGTAATTATAAAGGAATCACAATCCAGGCAAAAAAAAAGTGGGAAGATCATATGTGGCAGGAACTCTTAGAATCCACAAGAGCAAATGACAACAAGCTCTTCTGGGAACTCCTGACCAAAAGGCAGTCAGGAGGCAGGATTTCTCCTGCCATTCATATCCAACCTGAAAGATGGGTGGAGCATTTTACTAGCCTTTATGCTCTCCCAGTAGATTCCATGGAAGAATCTGGGTTATATTTCCGCTCGACAAGTTTAGATTCTAGACCAAGCCTGCCCCTATTCAGGGGGGGGGGCGACGTGATTCAAATTTCCGTATATTTATCTCTCTGGAAGAGACCCTTGAAGCTGTGAATTCTCTAAAACCAGGTAAAGCACTAGGCCCCGATAAACTTCCAGGAGATCACTATAGATCAGAACCAAACCTATGGTCATGGTACATAAACACAATTTCAAATAGTATAGTTGCAGGGGGATCAATTCCTGAGACCTGAAAGGGTGCAGAAATTATACCTATCTATAAAAAGGGCAATGTAAACCTCCCGATCAATTATAGGCCTATTAGCCTTATAGACAATTTGCAAAAGATTTTGCAAAACAACTTCTGCAGAGGTTAACCAACTGGGTCGAGGATCACCAGATTCTTTCCCCACTCCAGGCAGGTTTCCGACAAAAAAATCAGTACAGTGGACCAGGTCGGCAGTATTGTATTGGAAATATGTGGCCCTTGCCAAGCTGCGTTTGTATGTAGTATTTATTGATTTGAGATCTGCATTTGACCTGGTCCCCAGAGCTAAGCTGTGGGAAGTGTTGTGAAAATTGGGGGTCCCAGTTGAATTATTGCACTTGTTGATAAGACTCCATGAAAATACCTATGCGCAAGTGAGATGGGGGCACCATGGCGAACTGACAGAGCAGATTCCAACTGAGAGGGGAGTTCGCCAAGGTTGCGTGCTAGCTCTGTTACTTTTTACTTTATTTATCAATGAGGTAGTGAAGTACATGACCCTTTGCCAAAATGATGTTCCCTCTCTCGATGCTCCAAAAATTCCCATTCTTCTATTTGCATATGATTTGTTGCTTATCTCAAAAACCCCAATGGGGCTACAAATTTTGGTAGATAGATTTAATCTTTTCTGCAAAGAACATGGATTGGAGGTCAATGTCAACAAAACTAAACTAATGGTGTTTCATACTGGGCCTAGTAAAAGCTGCTCCATTACTATTGATGGAGTCCCGTTAAATAAGGTTAATTCTATAGATTACCTGGGCGTTAGACCATCCAGTAAATTATCCTGGGAGGATCAGATTTTTAAGAGTTCGGGGCTTCTGCAACACAGAGCTGCCTCTATTCTTCGTTTCTATCAAAGTTCTAGCATCAAAGCAGTCCTTCCAGCAACTCAAATTTATATAGCTAAGGCTCAGGGGGCAGCTCTATATGGTTCAGAAATATGGGGATCCAGTACTTGCACCAAAATAACAGTGGGAGAGAATGCATTTGCCAGGGCCCTGATTGCGTGCCCGTGCAGCACACCTTTGATTCCTCTCTTTTTAGACTTAGGGTTGAAACGTGTAGCAGACAATTATTTTGAGACACCTAATTTATTGGATAAGGATATGGACCACCCCTGAATTGATTTCTTACAAAGCATCATTAGTTGACCTGCTAAAAAGACAGAATGTAATAACAATTCCTTGGATAAGACATGTTTCCTATTGGTTTGGCTGATTACTGGGAAAACCCTTATAACCTAGAAAGACGCCACAAAAATGACTTGAAGACAACTTATTGGTCCTATATTAGGGCCAATTATATAACCTGCAATTCTTATGGTCGGTTGACGGATTGCTTTCTTAATTTTAAGTGGTTTCCACAGTATGAGCCATATCTAGATATTATACCAAACCTATTGGGCAAAAGCCTATATGCAAGATTTCGATTTGGAGCTCTGCCCTTACTATCCTTGACGAGTAAATGGGGACAGTCCACCAAAACTGATGTGTCCTGCGTGTGATCGTGTGACAGAGTCTATTGAGCACTTTATGTTTTTTTGCCCTGCCTACTCTATCCTGCGGTCAAAGTGGATCCGCAAAACCTGTTTAGAACTGGGCTTAACTAACTGCAATCACTCACTAAGGAATTTAAAAACCCATAAATCTAATGATTTAGTATTAGCAGTTAGCAAATTTTTAGTTGCAGCCTGGCATATACAAAGTTGTATTTTAACCAAAACTAATTGAATTTTAACTGGAATTAGATGTTGTTTTAGGATTTTATGTATTCATGTTCTTATTATATTTTTTACATATATAGTGATGTTGTATTTAATTAAGGATTATGTACTGCTTGGTATTGCTTTGAAGGTCAATGGACCGAAAAAAGCTTGTTTTCTTTCAAGCATTTGCAAAGCAATAGGTCTCGCATTTACTTGAGTTAGAGCTACTGGCATTGTAAATTCAGAACTGGACTTTTCTTGCCACATAAATTGGTCAACTCTGTCTCATAAGTTTGTCTTTTCCTGCCATGTTTTGGTGGTCACTGGAGGCTACTTATATCAGAAATCACAAGCCCTTGAGGAGGGATGAGAAGATGATTGCATGACCTCGAGTTGTGTAAATGTCTCAACAGAAATTGAAAAATAAGGCTGGAAAAGTATATTCTTTTTATTTTAACAGAATGAAGTCTTGCAATCATTCTTTCCTCACATTTCAACAAGCAAAGCAGCCTGAGAAGATATATGGCCCCAATAAAGGTGATAAGCAATGCCCTGTGGGAGATGTGAGTGCTGGCAGGGAGGGGCCCTGGAAAGAGAGACTTTGAGACGCAATGTGAGGCTAAGCAAGTTTCACATCATTGCTTCTAGGTTTAGCTACATTCTAACAGAAAAGGCATATTGTGGCTTTCGTGAGCAGTGAGCTAAACGACCAGGTGTTTTTTTTTTTTTTTTAAATAAGCTTATTTTAGGAGCCAGGTGTAAATGAGGACACCACTGGAATAAAGCCTAAACAAATGTCAGCAAGATGGGGGGGAACAGAATTCTGCAATAAAACATAGGCAGCTACCAGCCTAAAACACCCACAGTGAAAGGGGAGCACCAAAGAAATGACAAAAATAGTCCATTACAGCAAGAGATAAAGAAACCAAAGAGGAATAATACAGTAGTTGGGCACTGCTCTGAAACAGAAAAAGGTGGGAGAAAAAGCCAGAACTGACCACTAGCGAGCAAGACTTTTTAAAGGACACTGCAACCAGTAAATTAAATTGCTTTAAGCCATAAGAAGTATACTAAAAGTATACACAAGAACAAAGGCTTACGCTCAGCCTAAGACTGAGACTCTCTGTGGTAACTTCCTATATGCTGTTATGGCTTCCAAAAAAACTTTCCAAAATGTACCAAGTACAGAAGCTGTGCTTCGCCCTGACATGAAATTGGGTTTAAACTGACATCAAGTTCAAAATCTTCTACATCATAGTGCCGATCAGGATTTGTTGACGGGTGTTTTGATGCTTTTAGTATGTTCATGGATTCTCAAGGACATTTTATGTGCCCATTTTGTCTGACTTCAGGAGCCATGCAGCCAAATCCAATTATTGTGGGTGGTGACTTTGGCCCTGAAGTCTGGATAATAGATCTGACCTGCAAGGTAGCCTTTTGTTTTGCCAACTATTTATTTAGAACTGGGTAACACCAATGTCTTGGCCAGTCTGGGGCTTTTAGGACCATTTTGACCTTCGACTTGAGTAGCTTGACAATCACTGCGGGAATGAGTGGAATTGGAGAAAAAACAGACAAATCGAGTAGACAAGTTGATGAAAAGGGCACTGCCCCTCAAGCTGCGTTCTAGTACCCTGGATGATCAGTCTTGCCATTTTTTGTTTAACACTGAAAATTCCTGAGAAACAGTTGATGTGACTGTTATTAAATACCCATTTGAGATTTTGCTTGGTGAATGAGAAAATCCACTTCTTGGTTTACTTTTCCTGGGATATGTGTAGCTGTCAGGGTGATTCTTCTAACAACTAGTGCACATTGTATGTGCTTCAAGAGATGTGCGTTTCCCATCGTTTATATAATACATGGTGGTGTCTATCTGTATCATTATGTTGCACAATTGTAACGAAGGTAGGAAAGCTTCGCAAGTGAGATAAACAACTTTCAGTTCTAATAGGTTGATGTGTTAGGCCTTCTCTGTGGGAAACCACAGGCATTGTACTATTATGGTGACTGAGAGGGCTCCCCAAACTATCAATGAGGCATTCATCAATTACTATTTTTCAAACTATCTTTTGAAACTGAATTCCTTTTGTGATGCTCAAAGGACTGCACCACAATGCCAGTGAGTTTGTCGCTTGAATAGTTAGAGACAGATGATCTTCACAACTGTCTTTCTTTGTGATCATTGAAAATCTATACACTGTTGAAGAGGTCACATGAACAGTCTTGCATTTAGGGCACTGTAAAGGCAGAATTGGTATGATTCCTAGAAGAGAGGCACCTTGGCAAGCTGTTGGATTCGTTTTGCTTATTAGATTGAAGCAGTTCTGTTCGATAGATGAGACTCTCCTCTGAAGGATACACTTTTTCTGCTCTTGTATACATCACTGCTTCTACATAGGTAAGGCTTTGTACTGGAATTTGTTATTCAAACAGGTATATTTCAAGAAGTATACCGTAAATCAGAAAAATATGTTTTTTTGTTGAGTATCCTCTTTTATGAGGCAATTGTCTATATAAGGGTAAACAAAAATTCTGTTTCTCCAAAGATGGGCTGCAACTACTGACATACATTTTGAGAATGTTGTGGGGCAGATTTTAGTCCATATGTAAGGCCTGTGTACTAGTTGTGAATTTTTCCCACCAGAAATCTTAAGTACTTCCTGTGTCGATTTACAAGTGGATTGTGAAAATATGCGTCTTATAGATCTATGGAGCAGAGAAATCGCTTGCTTTTATATGTGGGAAAATTTGGTGAAGAGCCAGCATCCTGAATTTTTCCTTGAGAATGAATTTTTTGAGGAGCCTTGGTGTAACATAGGACGACATTGTATAGGATGACTCTACTTAAAAACAGAAAATGCCTTAAATACAACTCTTTTGTTGGAGATTAACTGTTTGTACTGCTTTATTGGCTAAGAGGAGTTGAGTTTCCTCTTGTAAAATTGTGAGTTGAAAATTCAATTTTGATCTTGACACAAGGTATAAGTGTCTTGAAGCAGATGTATTAGCCTATTTGAGTAATGTTTTTTTACCCACTGGTTATTGATTTACACTCCCCACAGTGAGAGATGACCGCTCTCCCGACAGGAGTTGGTAACTGGAGGTGGTTGCTGGGGTATTACTGACTGTTTCCTGAGGAACCTTTTCCTTCAGAGTGAGAAGTCTTCAGGAGGCATAGATTTTCTTTTCCAAAACCCCAGTTTGTATTATAATTTTTAGGCCTCATTTTTGTTGAGATTGTTAAGGGTGTTGTACCATCTGTTGGAATAAATGGAGTTAGTTTGGTCTAAGTTTTCTAAAGAATTTATTTTGCTCTTCCAGAACAACTACTTTTAAGATCTCATCTTCTGGTTTCATTTGAAGCATTCCTTCTTCGGTATTATGACCACATACCTGAAAATAGGAGGTTGGCCATTTTTAGCTGAGCCTCAGGCTTTAAAGAAGACCGTCTTACCCAATATGATCTGCTCAAGGTGATTCTGTGACATAAACCACAGGCAGAGGGATCTGCTGAGTCAACAGCATTGCTGATCACTTGATTTACAACCAAGAAGCTCTCCATAAAGCCTGTTGTCTGTGTGTTGGTAAGTCATCCCCAAAATATTTCATGTTGTCCCAAATTTCTCTGTGGAACCTACTGAGCAGTGTAGTGGCACTTGCACTTTTCAGGTGAGATGATGCAGGTCCCCACATCTTCTTTCTAGGGTCATCAATCCTCTTTCTTTCTCTCTCTCTCTCTCTCCCTCTGGGAGCAGCAGACTCAGGTGCTGAAGTGTGTTTTCATCTTACTGATGTCACAATTATAGAATCCTGTTTGAATCTGCTCTGGGAAAGGTAGGACCCTGTTAAGATGGTCTGTATTTTTTTTTTTAAACGTAGTGTTACTGCTTTTACTGTAGCCAAATTCATGAATTTTTCCTCTGTGATTCAGCAGTCGAAGAACTAGTGGTAACAGAGGCTCTGGAACTGCCCTTATTTAAGTTTAGGAAATATTTAGTTTTGCTGTTTCTCTTGTGGGGACATCTTGAAATGTGATAATGTAATCAACTGGTGATACTCAAGATGGTGCTTGCGCAGAAGATGTTGGCCTATAGGATGTCAAGTTTGTATTGGTATCAGGAGACAACAATCTTGTATGAGATCTTGTATCCCTTGACAAAGGAAAATGATGAGGTGAAATTGGCCCACTCCTCTGTGATCGGTGTAGAGATGGGGGTTCCACATTTCTATTGGGACATAGATGTCAACTTAGATGTTCTTCCTGTTGGTGAAAGTTTCAACAGTGGGAAACGGGTTTGGACAGGGCCCTCAAAATAAATTATTGGAGTAATAGGCAGATATGGAAGTGGAGCTCTGAGTGATAATGCTTGGAGGGTTCACCAAAAAAGGAGTAGATGCTTATTACCCTCTATAACTGTTTCTAGGTGGTGAATGACTATCCACAGGCGATGTTGATGGTGAAGTGATTGATGGCAAGAGGACTCTCTTCAACATCAATAGTTATGCTGTTTGAGGTGTTCAATGCTTGTTTAAGGACACATGTTTACTTACTGAAGAGGGGTGTCTCAGGATTTGACGGTGAAGAATGGTGCCATCAAGTCTTCAACATCAACCGACCTGAATGGCGACTGTGATAGTGACATTCCTTCCCTGGACATTGAGCAGGTCGAGGCCAATGGTTACGACAGCACTGTTAGCGATTTTGATACCATCCTTTCGTGCTGACTGGAAGGATGAGTATATTCTCCCATTGATGTTTTTCAGAGGAAGAGTGTAGGAAGTTGGCTCTGTATGTACTATTTCAAAGTAAGAAATAGCATGCACAGAGTCCAAGGGTTCCCCTTAGATGTAAGATAGTGGCAAAAAGATAATTCTAATGCTCTATTTTGTGGTAGTGTGGTCGAGCAGTAGGCTTATCAGAGGTTAGTGTTAAGCATTTGTTGTACACACACAGGCAATAAATGGGGAACACACACTCAAAGACAATTCCAGGCCAATAGGTTTTTATATAGAAAAATATCTTTTATTAGTTTATTTTAAGAACCACAGGTTCAAGATTTACAAACAATACTTTAAATTAAAGGTATTTCACTTAGGAACTTTAGGAACTTTGAATTAGCAAATAGCATATACAGTTTTCACACAAATGGCAATAAGCTATTTTAAAACTGGACACTGCAATTTTCAACAGTTCCTGGGGGAGGTAAGTGTTTGTTAGTTTTGCAGGTAAGTAAACCACCTACAGGGTTCAAAGTTGGGTCCAAGGTATCCCACCGTTGGGGCTTCAGAGCAACCCCAAAATTACCACACTAGCAGCTCAGGGCCGGTCAGGTGCAGAGGTCAAAGTGGTGCCCAAAACACATAGGCTTCAATGGAGAAGGGGGTGCCCCGGTTCCAGTCTGCCAGCAGGTAAGTACCCGCGTCTTCGGAGGGCAGACCAGGGGGGTTTTGTAGGGCACCGGGGGTGACACAAGTCAGCACAAAAAGTACACCCTCAGCGGCATGGGGGCGGCCGGGTGCAGTGTGCAAACAGGCGTCGGGTTTGCAATGGAGTTCAATGGGAGACCAAGGGGTCTCTTCAGCGATGCAGGCAGGCAAGGAGGGGGCTCCTCGGGGTAGCCACCACCTGGGCAAGGGAGAGGGCCACCTGGGGGTCGCTCCTGCACTGGAGGTCGGATTCTTCAGGTCCTGGGGGCTGCGGGTGCAGTGTCCTTACCAGGCGTCGGGTCTTTGAAGCAGGCAGTCGCGGTCAGGGGGAGCCTCTGGATTCCCTCTGCAGGCGTCGCTGTGGGGGCTCAACTCTGGCTACTCACGGGCTCGCAGTCGCAGAGGAGTCCTCCCTGTAGTGTTTGTTCTCCACAAGTCGAGCCGGGGGCGTCGGGTGCAGAGTACAAAGTCTCACGCTTCCGGCGGGAAACGTGTGTTCTTTTCAAAGTTGCTTCTTTGTTGCAAAGATGCTTCTTTCTTGGAGCAGAGCCGCTGTCCTCGGGAGTTCTTGGTCCTTTTAGATGCAGGGTAGTCCTCTGAGGCTTCAGAGGTTGCTGGACCCTGTGGAACGCGTCGCTGGAGCAGTTCTTTTGAAGTGGGGAGACAGGCCGGTAGAGCTGGGGCCAAAGCAGTTGGTGTCTCCGTCTTCTCTGCAGGTTTTTCAGCTCAGCAGTCCTTCTTCGTCTTAGGTTGCAGGAATCTGATTTCCTAGGTTCTGGGAGCCCCTAAATACTCAATTTAGGGGTGTGTTTAGGTCTGGGAGGGCAGTAGCCAATGGCTACTGGCCCTGAGGGTGGCTACACCCTCTTTCTGCCTCCTCCCTGTGGGGAGGGGGGCCCATCCCTATTCCTATTGGGGGAATCCTCCAAAATCAAGATGGAGGATTTCTAAAGGCAGGGGTCACCTCAGCTCAGGAAACCTTAAGGGGCTGTCCTGACTGGTGGGTGACTCCTCCTTGTTTTTCTCATTATCTCTCCTGGACTTGCCGCCAAAAATGGGGGCTGTGTCCAGGGGGCTGGCATCTCCACTAGCTGGAGTGCCCTGGGGCATTGTAACACGAAGCCTGAGCCTTTGAGGCTCACTGCTAGGTGTTACGGTTCCTGCAGGGGGGAGGTGTGAAGCACCTCCACCCAGAGAAGGCTTTTGTTTCTGTCCTCAGAGAGCACAAAGGCCCTCACCACATGGGGTCAGAAACTCGTCTCTCAGCAGCAGGCTGGCACAGACCAGTCAGTCCTGCACTGAACAATTGGGTAACATACAGGGGCATCTCTAAGATGCCCTCTGAGTGCATTTTTTTAATAAATCCAACACTGGCATCAGTGTGGGTTTATTATTCTGAGAAGTTTGATACCAAACTTCTGAGTATTCAGTGTAGCCATTATGGTGCTGTGGAGTTCGTGCATGACCGACTCCCAGACCATATACTCTTATGGCTACCCTGCACTTACAATGTCTAAGGTTTTGCTTAGACACTGTAGGGGCATAGTGCTCATGCACCTATGCCCTCACCTGTGGTATAGTGCACCCTGCCTTAGGGCTGTAAGGACTGCTAGAGGGGTGACTTACCTATGCCATAGGCAGTGTGAGGTTGGCATGGCACCCTGAGGGGAGTGCCATGTCGACTTAGTCATTTTCTCCCCACCAGCACACACAAGCTGTCAAGCAGTGTGTCTGTGCTGAGTGAGGGGTCCCTAGGGTGGCATAAGACATGCTGCAGCCCTTAGAGACCTTCCCTGGCATCAGGGCCCTTGGTACCAAGGGTACCAGTTACAAGGGACTTACCTGGGTGCCAGGGTTGTGCCAATTGTGGAGACAATGGTACATTTTAGGTGAAAGAACACTGGTGCTGGGGCCTGGTTAGCAGGGTCCCAGCACACTTCTCAGTCAAGTCAGCATCAGTATCAGGCAAAATGTGGGGGGGTAATTGCAACAGGGAGCCATTTCCTTACAAAGGGTGAGAAGCTAAGGCTGGTTGAAAGGATGATCTCTTTAGCCTCCTCCTTTTCTTTTTCTCTTCCTCTGCCCTCATGTCTTCCAACATGTATCTAAGTCTGATTCGTTCAAAGTACTTCTAGACAGCTTTTTACAAATGTCACAGTCTGAAACAGAGTGAGACACAGGTAGACATACTACTCACACTTCATGTGCATCAGTAAAAGACTTCTTTCTCCCACTGTTATGCTTCACTAATGGCCGAGCTGAAACACTCCTGCACTGACAAAAATCTCTAGCATGCTGAAAGCACATGTTTAAAAATGGTCACAGCAATGAAATGAAAACATGTACAAATGATTCTCCACTGCAATAGTCAGGGCATATATGCCTGCGAGACAAACCGTGGCCAGGAGGAAGAGGCGCAAACAACGACAAAGATGGAAAATCAGGAGAGGTGGGAAAAAGAACCAATGTGGAATTGCCTCATGGGAAATCAACGCGGCAAACAAAGAAAAGATAATGGATGTACAATCAATGGATGAAAACAAATTGACTGTAGTGAATCTATCGTCTCATGAATTGAACTCTGGTGAACAGTCCCTTTTGGAGATGGGTTAGTCTTTTTGTCCGGTGGCCAACATGGACTAGTGTAGAACTCGCATTGATGTTTTCCTTTTTTGCAGGAAATTGAAACTGTTAAAAATATTCACACAACAACAAAAGAATAGGTCAATGAAAATTCCGGTGAAAATTGCAGAAGTGGATCACACTTTTGATAACTTGTGTTTCAGTGATATAGAGGGACTAAGGACTTTGCATGATTTGGAGTATGGTATTGAGTCAGCTCAGACAGAAAGGGAATTTCTGGTGGCAATGAATTTAGAGGTGGACAGAACGAGTAGTAATTCCTTTAAACCTAGCTCCAAGTGTAATCCGAATACTCCACATGATAATATCAATACTTTTCTGGAATTGGTGACAAAAGAACTTTTGAAGATGTGGCAGCACAGTAGGAATCATTTTGCTGAGAATCTTTCCACATCTCAGAAATCAGCTCTCCGTACTTTGTCAGAGGACAATAGTGTGGTTATCAAACCTTCTGATAAGGGTGGCAATGTAGTCTTATGGGATGTTCGGGCATATTTGAAGGAAGCTGACAGACAGCTCACGAGATCAAGAGATTATGAGCACTCTTCATGGGAGAACTATAAACAATCTATAATGGGTTATCACAACAAATTGGGTGACTGGAGGGAACGAGGCCTCATCAGTACAGATGAATTTCAGTTTTTATATGTTCAGAAACCTGTGGTGCCTTGTTTTTACCTACTTCCAAAGATACACAAAACAAGACCAATCCCCCAGGTAGGCCAATTATATCTGCAAATGGGAGTCTTTTGGAACCCACCTCCATCTATTTGGATTTTTTCCTATTACCTCATGTTTTGAACCTTCCCTCATACTGCAGAGACCATGCAGATTTCATCTCAAAGATTGAGGAGATACCCTGGCAAGCCCTCGTATCTGTGGTCACCATAGATGTGGTAGCTTTATATAAGTGCATTGACCACACTTTGGGAGTTGGTGCATGCACACATTTTTTTGAGACAAAGCTATCAATATGTAGGATCATACCATGATGCTGGTAGAGATGTTGAATTTTTGCCTGAGTCACAATTTTTTCATCTTTGATCACAAGTGGTATATAGATAGGTCACAGGGACTGCCATGGGGGAGATGCTTTTCTCCCAGTTTTGCCGGTATCTTTATGGGTTGGTGGGAGCAACAGTTTGTCTGGAAAGAAGAGAATGAACATTTGACAAATCACATAGCCCTGTGGACTAGATATATTGATTATATTTTTGTCATTTGGGATAGCTTTGTAAGCCTCTTACTTCATTTTTTGAGTATTATCTCCACCAATGAGATTCATTTATCTTTTACTCATCAATTCCACAGTAGTGCTATTGATTTTCTGGATGTACATGTGGCAATCAACGATGGAAAGGTTTACACTAGTCTCCATCGTAAAGGAACGGCAGGAAATAGTCTCTTGCATGCACAAAGCCATCACCCCATTAGTTTGAAGAACAACATTCCTTATGGTGAGTTATTGAGGGTCAAACGCAATTGCAACAGTGATTCTGCATATGAGAAAGAAGAGTCCATGATGCTACACAGATTTCAAGCTAGAGGTGACTCCCCCCATGTCCTTATGACGGCTAGGGATAAAGTAAGAAGGATTTCTAGAAAGGATCTCTTCACTAAGAAATCTAGATCTTCAAAAGGTGAAGGACAAGTTAGATGAATCACCTCGTACAATGCAGAATCTCAGGAGATCAGGAGAATGATCTCCAGGCATTGGAGTGTAGTGAAGGGGGATGGTGTGATTGGTGGGAAGGTCTTGCCGTCCCCTTTGATTACTTATCGCAAGGCTAGATCAATAAGGGATTTCCTAGTACACAGTGATTTGAAAAAGATCCCTCAACAGGGAAGTTGGTTGACTGAACAGAAGGGTTTCTACAAATGTGGCAAGTGTAAAGCTTGTAAGAATAGTGTTAATGTATTGACTTTCAAAATGCCAAATGGACAGGAAAGGAGGATCAGTAAGGTAATCACATGTAACAATGACTTCTGTGTGTATGTGCTGGAATGTCCATGCGGGCTGAGATGTATTGGAAGCACCATGTTTCCAGTCAAAAAACGAATTTTGGAGCATTTAAGAGCAATCAGAAACGGTGACTATAGCTATCCAGTAGCAAGACATTGGGAGAAGTAACATGCTAAGGATTTGGATAAGTGTGTTTATTTTGGCATAGACAGGGTGGAGGTCCCAGTGAGAGGAGGTGACAGAGAGAGAAGACTCCAGATTTTGGAGTCCGAATACATTGTGTGCCTAAATAGTAAGGCCCTGATGGGCCTGAATATTGATGAGGAACTCTCGGTACATATAGGTTGCTAGGATCTGAAGTGTGAGAAACAACCAATGAGTATTGATTAGTTTATTTTTGTATTTTCATTTATTTGTTTGGGTTGAATTTTTTTTCTTTTTTTATATTGTACTAGACAAGTTTTGAGGACATTAACAGGGGCCGATAGTGTTGTCCAGCACTTTTTCTGTTTTTCTGATTTTATGTATTTATTAAAGCACTTTCTAAGGGAGTACATGTGGTGTGTTTTACCCTTTCAATGAGGAGTATTAAGAATAGGTGAGCTATATAAGTTACAAGATAGTAGTGGGGACTTAGATACACACAAAAAACACACATGTGCCGAGCAGACCAATGATGCGGAATGTAGATTGAAATAAATTTGGGGTTATATCAAATGGCCACTTGGCCAGGCATGAATATTCAGCATTGTTTAAAATTGTTTCAAAATGTGTAAAATTGTAGAAATGATAAAATGTTTTTTTTTTTTTTTTTACAATAGCCCTAAATGCATTTATAATTTGGAAAATATGAATTTTATTGGTTTTGTGAAGGGAATTGGAATTTTAAGTCCCTTTTCTATTTTTTCTTGAAAGGCCTATAGTCTTTTACTAGTTCTATTGTGGGGTTTGCCTTTTTAAGAGGGTGGTGCACTGTAATTGTGTTGGCTGTGAGAAAGATCTCAGGGAGATCGAAACGCGTTGCCATTAAACATTTCTATCACATACCATCACCTAGTGGAGTGCGTTTTTTCAGTAACCAAAGACGTAGGTGCCTGTTTCTTTACACATATATATATATATATATATATATGTATATATGTATATATAAAGGAAAATGTCACTTACCCAGTGTACATCTGTTCGTGGAATGTTCCGCTGCAGATTCACATGCTGTACATTATTCCTGCCATCTAGTGTTGGGCTCGGAGTGTTACAAGTTGTTTTTCTTCGAAGAAGTGATTTTGAGTCACAAGATCGAGTGACTCATCCTCTTCAGTTCCATTGCGCATGGGCATCAACTCCATTGTTAGATTTTTTTTCCCCGCAGAGGGTAAGGAAGGATGATAAAGTATATAGGTAAAAAATGAGAGATGTCCATGCTAATACAAATCTATATATACATATGTACAAATGTTTGTAACTTAAACGGCTACAGGCTCCTGGGAAGGTGGGAGGGTGCATGTGAATCTGCAGCGGAACATGCCACGAACAGATGTACACTGGCTAATTGACATTTTCCGTTCAATGGCATGTGTAGCTGCAGATACACATGCTGTGCATAGACTACAAAGCAATTAAATAAAAATAGCGGTGGTTAGCCTGTAGGAGTTGAAGTTGTTTGAAATAATGTTCTGAGTACTGCTTGGCCTACTGTGGCTTGTTGTCGTGATAAAACATCTACACAGTAGTGTTTAGTGAATGTATGTGGTGTTGACCAAGTGGCTGATTTACATATTTCAGCCATTGGTATATTCTCTAAGAAAGCCACTGTAGCACCTTTTTTCCTTGTAGAATGTGCTTTAGGAGTAACTAAGAGTTGTCTTTTGGCTTTAATGTAGCATGTTTGGATGCATCTTACAATCCATCTTGCTAAGCCTTGTTTTGATATGGGATTGCCTGTATGAGGTTTTTGGAAGGCCACGAAGAGTTGTTTAGTCTTTCTAAATGGCTTAGTTCTGTCTATATAGTACATTAAAGCTCTTTTGATGTCTAATGTATGTAAAGCTCTTTCTGCCACATAATCTGGCTGTGGGAAGAAGACTGGCAGTGCCACTGTTTGATTTATATGAAATGGTGATATAACCTTTGGAAGAAATTTTGTGTTTGTTCTTAGTACCACTTTATGCTTGTGTACTTGGAAGAACGGTTCTTCAATAGTAAAGGCTTGGATTTCACTTACAATAAAGAAGTAATTGCCACTAGGAAGGCAACTTTTCATGTTAAGAATTGCATTTGGCAAGAG
Organism: Pleurodeles waltl; assembly: GCF_031143425.1. Lineage (NCBI taxonomy): Eukaryota > Metazoa > Chordata > Amphibia > Caudata > Salamandridae > Pleurodeles > Pleurodeles waltl. The sequence continues at coordinate 658,460,421 of NC_090436.1, read as the reverse complement.
TGCATGGGCTCAAAAGGTGGTCCCATAAGCCACGTTATCACTATATTTAAATTCCAAGAAGGGACTGGTGGTGTTCTGGATGGAATGATACGTTTCAAACCTTCCATGAAAGCTTTAATGACAGGAACTCTAAATAAAGAGCTGTGCTGTATATTTTGTAAATATGCTGAAATTGCAGTAAGATTAATTTTTATTGAATAGAATGCTAAATGTGATTTTTGCAAATGACGTAAATAGCATACATTGTCTTGTAGGGATGCTGTAAGAGGGTCAATATGTTTAGATTGACAGTAATATACAAATCTTTTCCATTTGTTTGCATAGCACTGTCTGGTAGTGGGTTTCCTTGCTTGTTTAATAACTTCCATACATTCTGATGGGAGTTGTAAATATCCAAACTGTATGACTTCAGGAGCCAAATTGCTAGATTGAGTGATTTGGGATTTGGGTGCCTGATTTGGCCTTTGTTTTGTGTCAACAGATCTGGTCGGGAGTTTGGAGTGTGGTACTACTGACAGGTCTAATAATGTTGTGTACGACCGATGACGTGCCCATGTTGGTGCTATGAGTATCATGTTGACTGAAGTTTGATGCAACTTGTTGACTAGAAACGGAAGGAGAGGGAGAGGGGGGAAAAGCATAAGCAAATCTCCCTGACCAATTGATCCATAGAGCATTGCCCGTGGATAGGGGATGTGGGTGTCTGGTTGTGAAGTTTTGGCACTTTGGGGGTCATTCCAACCCTGGCGGTCAATGACCGCCGGGTTGGAGGACCGCGGGAGCACCGCCGACAGGCCGGCGGTGCTCCCAAGGGCATTCCGACCGCGGCGGTAAAGCCGCGGTCGGACCGGCAACACTGGCGGTCTCCCGCCAGTGTACCGCTGCCCTTTGGAATCCTCCAAGGCGGCGCAGCTAGCTGTGCCGCCGAGGGGATTCCGACCCCCCCCTACCGCCATCCAGTTCCCGGCGGTCCGCCCGCCGGGAACCGGATGGCGGTAGGGGGGGGGTCGCGGGGCCCCTGCAGTGCCCATGCCACTGGCATGGGCACTGCAGGGGCCCCCGTAAGAGGGCCCCTACAAGTATTTCACTGTCTGCTTGGCAGACAGTGAAATACGCGACGGGTGCAACAGCACCCGTCGCACCTTCCCACTCCGCCGGCTCGATTACGAGCCGGCATCCTCGTGGGAAGGGAGTTTTTCCCTGGGCTGGCGGGCGGTCTTTTGGCGACCGCCCGCCAGCCCAGGGAAAAACTTAGAATACCCTCTGCGGTCGAGCGGTATTTCGGAGGGGGGGAAGTCTGGCGGGCGGCCTCCGCCGCCCGCCAGACCTGGAATGACCCCCTTTGTGTTTTCGCTTGTGGTGAACAGATCTATGCTTGGCGTTCCCCATTGTTGAAAGTATTTTTGAAGTACTTGAGGATGAATCTCCCATTCGTGTGTTTGTTGTTGATTTCTGCTGAGGATATCCGCTAATTGATTGTCTATCCTTGGAATGTATTGTGCTAACAGGGGAATTAGGTTGTGGATTGCCCATTTCCAAAGTTTCTGGGCTAGAAGAGAGAGTTGTGATGAATGTGTCCCTCCATGTTTGTTTAGGTAATACATGGTTGTCATGTTGTCTGTTTTGATAAGGACATTCTTCTGTGTGAGAAGAGGTTGAAAATCTGAGTTCTAGGAAGACAGCTAACAATTCCAAGTGATTTATATGTAGCTCTATGTGTTTGGCATCCCATTGCCCTTGAATGTTGTGATTGTTTAGGTGGGCTCCTTAACCAATCATTGATGCATGTGTTGTAATTATGGTCTGAGGCACAGGGTCTTGAAATGGCCGCCCTCTTTCTTAGATTTGTGGAATTCCACCACTGAAGGGGCATGCATGTTTGGCGGTCTATCAACACCAGATCTTGAAGTTGACCATGTGCCTCTGACCATTGTTGTTCAAGGCACTGTTGTAAGGGCTGCATGTTTAGTCTTGCGTGTGGAACAATTGCAATACATGATGCCATCATTCCTAAAATCTTCATGACAAATCTGACAGTGTATCGTTGATTTGTTTATATTTGTGTGATTACATTTTGGAATGCTTGTATCCTTTGTGTATTTGGACATGCACCCAAATACTGTTGTATGTGTGTCGGTTGTAGATGTGACTTTTGGTAGTGGGTGCAAAGTTTGTATTACGTAATGTGTATGATTTTGGCATTGTGTATGTCTGTTTGATTTTATTAGCCAATCGTCTAGGTATGGAAAGACATGTATATGTTGTCTTCTTAGGTAGGTTGCGTCTCCCGCTGGGCGCTTTGTGACTACCCTTGGGGCTGTTGTTATTCCAAAGGGCAACACTTTGAACTGATAGTGCTTTCCTTGAGTGGCAAACCTGAGATATTTTCTGTGTGCAGGATGGATGGGTATATGGAAATACACATCTTTGAGGTCTAGAGCTGTCATGAAATCGTGTTTTTGGAGTATTGGGATAACATCCTGTAGAGTTACCATATGAAAATGTTCTGACAGGATGTAAAGATTGAGGTTCATGAGATCCCATATTGGCCTGAGTGTGCCATCCTTTTTGGGAATTAGGAAATATAGTGAGTAAACTCCTTTCCCTATTTGAGATATCGTACCAATTATATTGCTTGTTTGTAGAGATTGGACTTCTTCTTGTAACAGACTGATGTGTTCTATGGATAATTTGTGTGACCTTGGTGGTATATTTAGAGGAGTTTGTATCAATTCTAGGCAATAGCCATTGCGGATAATTGATAGTACCCAATTGTCTGTGCTAATGTTTTGCCACTCTGAGTGGAACTGTTGTAGTCTTCCCACCCAGGAGAGGTGTGGAGTGGAAGGGATTGAGAGAAGTCACTGTTTAAGGTGCTGTGGAGGTTGCGTAGAGGTTTGAAATTTCCCTTTATTTCTGGGGTACTGTCCTCTATACGTGCCTGAAAAACCACCTCGTTGGTATTGTGGTTGGTAGGTTGGTTTTGCCTGTGATGTGGATGCCTCTGTTGTCTGTGGTCTGAACCCACCTCAAAACTGAGGTTTCCGAAAAGATCCCCTGTATGGTGTGGAGTATAGTACGCCCATTGCTTTTGCCGTGTCGGAATCCTTTCTTAATTTTTCTATGGCTGTGTCAACTTCTGATGCTTTTTGTCGAATGGCATGTTTAACACAGCTTGCTGTATTTCTGGTTTAAAACCAGAGGATCTGAGCCATGCATGTCTGCGTATTGTGACTGCAGTATTGACACTTCTAGCAGCAGTGTTTGCTGCATCTAGGGCAAATCGAATTTGATTATTCGTAATGGCTTGCCCTTCTTCCACTACTTGTTGTGCCCTCTTTTGGTGTTCTTTGGGGAGATGCTGGATTATGTCTTGCATCTCGTCCCAATGGGCTCTGTCATAGTGAGCTAACAGTGCTTGTGAGTTGGCTATCCTCCACTGATTTGCTGCTTGGGATGCCACTCGTTTCCCTGCAGCATCTAATTTCCTCCTCTCCTTATCAGGTGGGGGCACATCTCCTGATGACGGACTGACTGCTCTTTTCCTGGCAGTGCTAACGACCACAGAATCTGGAGGTACCTGATGGGTAATGTAATCAGGATCAGAGGGTGGAGGCTTATGTTTTTTCTCTATCCTGGGTGTTATTATACGTGCCTTAACAGGTTCACTAAATATCTGATCTGCCTGTTTTAACATGCCCGGTAGCATGAGAAGGCATTGATATTTAGGGTGTGTTAAGGATAGGGTGTTAAACAAGAAAACCTCTTCTAGGGGTTCTGTATGCATGGTGACCTCATAGTATGCTGCAGCCCTAGCTATGACTTGATTGTAGACAGTGCTATCCTCAGGTGGTGAAGGTTTAGAGGGATACCTGTCTGGGTCATTACTAGGAATGGGATCTGGATCATAAAGGTCCCATGGATCCACACTGTCCTGCTGTGAGTCAAAAGCAATGGTGTAGGACTAGTAGGAGGAGAGGTAGGCAGGTGTGGAGAGTGAGGAAGAGAATAAGGAAGAGAAGATTGAGGAGGTGGTGGTTTTTCCTTCTGCTTTGGCACTTTTGCTGGAGGCTGCATAGTGTCCAATTCTCCTGAAAGGCTAGCTTTCTTTTTGGTTTCAGAGGAGGTGCTGTCTGAATTCTGCCTGTTTCTTTATGGATGTGGATCCTGGACTGCCTTTCATCCATAACTTCAAGTATTGGTTGCACTTGATACTCCTCTTCAGAGGTTTTTGTGACTTTCTGTAAGTCGTTTTGAAAGTCCATGCTCTTGTGTATGCTGGCCTTTTTGGCTCCGAAGCAGGCTTTTTCGGGATCAAAAAAGATGATGCTGTCGATGCTTTCGGCTCCAAAAGTGATTTTCTAATTTTCGACTCTAAAAAATTATGTTTACTGGATTCGGACACGGAGCTCTTTGTTGCCTCCGATGTTTTAGAAGGAGTGGCCTTTTTCGGTGCCAAACTGGTAAGTTGGTCAACCGGTAGTCTTTTTTCGGGCCGAGCCATGGCCTTCCGGGAGTGGCATTTTGCTTTTGTGAGGGTACAGGGGCAGGCGTACTCACATGTTGTCCTGCTGTGACCGGTCTGTCTTCTTCCGATTCCTGTTCGGATTCGGAATCTCGAACCGAGACCGCTGCTTGCATCATTTCTTCCTCCTCCATGTCGAGATGTTCGCTGCTTCTCAACGCCATTTAGAGTCGTCATGCCCTCCTGTCTCGAAGAGTCATTTTCGATCGGAAGGATCGACAGGCCTAGCAATTTTCTTCCAGATGATCCAGGGAAAGGCAAAGATTGCAAACCAGATGCTGGTCAGTATACGGGTATTTTGCGTGGCACAGAGGACAGAACCGGAATGGAGTCCGATCCATGAGGCTTCCACGCGGTCGCCCCGAATAGGCCAGAGTTGGGCGCGCGTGCCACGAGGGGCAAGTAAAGTTGTTTTTTCCCCGATGGTACCGCTGTGTCGATGGAAGATATAAACCCGATCGATACAATACCGACGAAAAGAGAGTTTTTCAAAGTTTTTCTATCGTGGAGAGAGAGAGCGAGATCAACTATCCTCACGGGAAGAATGACACACATCAGCGTCCTGAGCATGTCCGAGATCTGAATCACTCACACCCCGGTCCATCTCAGCCTCTTAAACTTTGAACAAACATGAGAGGAAAATTCTAGAAACTTCCTCTCAGTGCAGATGTTTATTATTAGAAAAATGCTGATTACTTTAGGCCAGCTTTGAAAATAACACGTCATGACTTGGCGAAAATGCCAAGGTGCCCCTTCAAAACCGTTCCCTGCCATCCTAGTACAGTCTTATCAGCCTAAGCCCTTGGTGGGAAAGAACACGAAAACAAGCAGAATAAAAACATGAGCACATTGTATAACGTGAGCATGGAAAATTACTTGCAGCTTTTAACGTGGCGGTGGCTAATGCTAAAATAAAGTAAATAGGCAAAGTGAAGTTGGTGGTCACTAATGCGGCGGTGTGCTGTTAGGCTAAGTGCAACATGGAGTCAGTGGTCAAAACACAAATATCATTACACCCACGTAACTTGCAGCCCTACCCCCACTATGCACAGTCTTATCATATTGCAGGCCCCAAGGCGAGGGTTAGAACGGGCACGTGCATCTCTGCGCAGTATTCAGTTGGCAGGGGCACCAGGCAGGGTTGCCTATTATCGCCATTACTATTCGCCCTGGAGATGAAGCCGCTGGACGGCTGCCTGATACCAAGGTCTGATCAGACGAGGTAGGCGACATGGGATTGTGTTGTATGCGGACGACCTCTTTTTATTCTTACGAAATACCTGCCCGGAAAGGGAGGGGGCGCAGACTCTGCTGGCACGTTTCGGACAGCTCTCAGGACTACGGGTCAATTGGCAAAAGTCATTCTAATTCCCAATGACTGCGAACGCCGCGCCGCCAGTGGAGCTGGACGAGTGACATGGGAGCCGCGTTGTATCACATACTTGGGGGTGAAAGTATTCCACTCCCAGCCAGATATCTTGGATGGTAACATCGGAAGGGCGGTGGGGGCCTTGAGGTCAAGCTTTGGCTTTTGGGGGTCGCTCCCCTTATCGGTGGCCGGACGGGTCTCCCTCATCAAGATGGTGGCATTGCGCCAACTGCTGTACTATTTTGCTGCATTACCTCTCTGGGTGTCGCATACCTTGTTTAGAGAGCTGGATACAGCGATCACTGTGTTCATCTGGAGGGAGGGGGAGGGACGGAAACGCAGGGTGGCACTGACAACACTGAAGAGACCCCGCGCGAGGGGCGGGTTGGCGGTGCCCGATTTCGAAGCTTACTATCTTGCGCAATTGCAGTGGTTAGCGAGATGGATGGGGGATGGCAGAGTTGGGGAAAACATCGAGGCCTGAGGGTTCCCTCCGCAGCTGAACTGTCCGGAATCTTTTTTAACACCACCTGAGAGGACTAACAGATTCCATGGAATCCGCCGTTATCCGCAGGTGCTGGAGGCGATGCCTCCATAGTACAAGATTGACTGTGCCGTATTCTCCAGATGTACCGCTATCTTGGCTTCGCTGGCTACCTGGGGTGGGAGTGAGAAGGGGCCTACTCACCTGGATTGAGGCAGGGATCACGCAGCTAGGCGAGCTGTACGGAGGGGGCAATCTTCTATCCTTTGTAGACTTTCAGCAGGAACACAACCTCCTGCAAGGTCATTTCCTACTGCACTGCGCACTCACCCGATCCGTGGGATGACACTGGGGAATGGAAGCTCCAGAGCCTCCTCAACATGGCCTCAGTAACTACATGCTGACTACAGGGTGCGCACATAAAGCGGTCACTAAGCTCTACAGGGTGATTGAGGAAGTGGAGGAGACCCCCGGTCAGGGTTAAAGCAGAAGTGGGAGCATGATTTGGAGATGCAGATACCGGATGCAGACTGGACATGCATCCTGGAGAGAATGCCCAAAGTATCCAGCTCATACAGTTTTACATACTCCACAGAGCTTACCTCACCCCACTTAGGCTACAAGATCACTTTGGAATAAGGGAAGCAAAATGACCCCGTTATGATATGGGGGCGGCGGACTTCCTCCACATGCCTTGGTCCTGCCCCCGACTAAAGTCTTATTGGACTCCATGGTTGCAGAAGTGGCTAACATCACAGAGACTGAAATTACCCGCACACCCGCTAGATGCATACTTCACTGGTTCCCACACACACCCAAGAATAAGACCACTAGTAGATTTCAAGACCTTGCGTACATATTAGCCAAAAGGGAACTGACGAGGAATTAGAAGTCCCCGGGGGGCCCGCGGCTCCGGGACTGGCAAAGGGAGCTTAAGAAATGGACCGAAAGTGAGGGGATGGCGATACACATGGAACTAAAAAGAGGTCAGGGGTCCCCAGAGATGAAGGAGGCTTGGGATCAGATTGTCATAGCATTACAAAGGGAGCACTCGGATCGGGGCAGGGATGCACTTACACTGGCTGACACACTGGCGGACTGATGCCCTCGCAGGGGCAATCTACGCAGCACTTAACAAGAATAGAACGGGTCACAAGGGGAGCAAACTAAGATCCACCGCGCGTCTAGCGCGGCTGGGGAGGATCTAGCATGACCAGACGGGATATAACTTCAGCACAGGTCAAAAGCCCAGCGGGGAGGGAGGGGATTAGTTACATGTTGTTTGAACATTTCACACTCTGATATCAGGCGCATTTAAATATTAGTGTCCAACGCATCACTTTGTCGATTGGCTGCCCTAGGTCATCAGGGCCCCCTCACTGGCGGAGGGAACACGATCTGAAGAAGAAGAAGGAAAACACCGTGATTAAACAAAGACACTAATGCCAATTATAATTACTGTTTTGCAGCAAGGTGACTAACTGTTAATACTACTACTATGCAAGTTGAGAATGTATGATCTATGCCACTTATTGATGTTAATATGTATCAACATTGCCTATCACGAATAATAAAATATGTTGGGGAAAAAAAAAAATCCACAGTCTATCATAAATGTGATTGCTGATATTGTAGTCATGCTATCAATGATGTCACAGATCATGTCTTGAAGGGTTTAATATGAGAGATAATTAACAGTGCATGGCAAGGTTGTGAGCTATAGTTACTTTAGCGCTCGGATGGGGGATTTACCTGGGATAACAATAACTGGTGAATTTCAGTGTTTTCTTTTTTGTTTAAAATGTTACTTTATCACTGACATTGCCACCTACCTATGGCGTTACTTTACCCTCTTTTTTCAAGTGAATTTCGATGGCTTTTTTGAATTTCAAGCAAGATATAATTACAATCACTAACTATAACATCACTTTAACCTTTGATTTTTTTCAGTGAATTTTTAAGGGTTTTTGTTTCAACATAAAGTAATATTTATTACCATATGTAAAGACAACCCCATGCTGAAAACTGTCTGTGGCAGTGCACAGCGTGAGATTGGCCGCAGGGTATATTTTAGTAATTCATACAATGCAGCAGTTTTTATTATTCAATGTAAAAAGATAAAATCAACAAGTCTGTGAGCCTTTGTTTTAACCATTTTTACAACTACATTTTGCGTGCTAAAAACTGTTAAAAACAAACATTGTTATAAAATAAAAAATAAAAAGAATGAAAAAAAACAATAAAACCAACATACCAATGATTATTTTTTTGGCATTTTTTCAGCCCAAAAAATCCAATCATAAAAACAATCATGAAAATAAAATCATAAAAACAATCATGAAAATAAAATCATGAAAACAAACCCAAGAAGGCCCTGCACTCTAACTGAAGACCATTGACCTCAGGAGTGACTTAAAAAAAATATGGCATGTTGGCATGATATCATGGATGTAATGGCCCAGAAGACTTATTGTTTTTTTTTTTTTTTTTTTTTTTTTTAACTATTGCTTGGGGTCTGATGCACTCCTTGCAGCCCCCACAATATAACAAAAAAGCTTGATGATGCTCCTGCCCCTTCTAAGGCCATCATAAAGCACCAAAAAAAAAAAAAAATACAAGCATTCTGGGGTGCTTATTTAGGGAGCAGTGAATAATGAGTGGCTCCTGGCGCTCATTTATTATTTACGTTTATTCACTTTTTAAAAATAAAAATATACTGTGGTGGGTGGTCCTGTTTCCACTTGGAACAACGACATGCTTAATATTTATTGGGGGCCTTTGGGAGAGCTCTAGGTCCTGACCGACACATCATATGTGCCAGTATGAACTGGTATTTTTTTCTCTTAAGTGGGTGGCCGGGTGCACACCAACGGCACACACACTACAGGGGTTATTGCACCCATGGTGGGATGCCGCAGAGCACCCACAGCCCCAGCCCCACCCCGTCACCCTTACGGGAGCCAGCATTTTTATACCTTTTGGTGGATGTCTGAGTGTGTCCACCCAGGGCACACACAATGTAGGAGTCTTTTGAGGTCGTAGAGGGACTTCCCTGGCCCAAAGGCCCCAGCTGACACTATACTGAGTGCTGACAGGGGTAGGCACCTTTTTTCCACTCCTGCCCAGGCGGAAGCAGCATTGTGAAACTGGTCCCACCGGCAGGAGCTAAGATGAGTTCCCTGTATGGGAGAGTACTTGTAGGGTGTGCCTGTACTCTCCCAGGAACTAAACCACAGTGTTCCAGGGGAAGTTCCCCAGGACACTGTAGTATAGTGCACCAGGGGACAATCTGTCCCTTCCACAATATTTTCTATTTAACCTAGAGAATGGGTCCCACAGTCCTACTGAAGCTCGGTGAGGGTGGCTGTATGCCCCCCACCCCTTCATTTTATATTCCGCACTGGGGATGGGATCCCTGGTGCCTTTTCAGGCTTGGAAAGGGGGACTGAGCGTCTCCCTCCTCTTTAAATGGAGTTCGGACCCAAGTGATTGTGTCCCCAGGACCTTCTAGAGGCCCAGGGAGAGGTCTACGCAACCCCCTCCCCTATATAAGCACATGGAGCACACCCTTCAGTCCCTGGAACACCCCATTGGGGGCAGGAGGGGGGATGAATTTTGCTGCAGATCTGTGGATCTAGGAACATTTTTTTAAACCATGGGGCATTCACTCTGGAACCACTCCATCAGACATGGGAGGCAGGGTATTCCTACTGAGGCCCCTTATAATTTTTCTACATTTTTAACAGGACTCAGGACTACATCCAGAGCCCTAAAGTGGCTGCTGCCACATTGTTGCTTATGTGTTACCAGCCAATAAAATCTCATCTTGAGATATGTCAGTTCTGGTGATTCACCTCAGTACAAAAATATACAGTTTTAGAGCCGCAATATCTCAACAATTTCACCAAATCACAAAAAAAAACACTTTCCTGATCAAGATCTAGTTTTTTTTCCAGATTTGGTTTAATTCTATTCAGTGTTTTCCTATCAAAAAATAAATGGGGAAAATGCATTTTGGGGACCCCTCATTTTTTTAATTGGCCCCCGCTTGACAGATCACCCTGAAACCTTACAGGAAAGTGCTGGGGCAAAATTAGACCTTTTTTTGGGGAAAGTTTTGCGAAGATTCCTCAAATGACACTAAAGTTATTAGGAAAAATAATAAAAAGCTTTTCTTATAAAAACACAATCCTAACTAACTACCCGGTGGCAACTGATATATTTATTGGTTGAGATATATATATATATACACATACATATACATATACAAATACATAGTAGTGGTAGCCACTACATAGTTATAGTTAGGACCTAGTCTCTACAGAAAAAGTTTTTTTTATTTTGCTAATAACTTTTGATGAATCTTCACAAACTTTTCCAAAAAACTTTCACACTCACATAAGCTGCTGTCTGGAAAGTTTTGGGGTGATCTGTCAAGCAGGGGCCGAGAATAAGGGGTGGTCCGAAAACAAGTATTCCACATTTGTTTTTCCATAGCGATTTTGAACAGCAATTGAGCTGAAACCACTGGATGGAAGTACACCAAATTTGGCAGAAAGGTAGCTGTTGGTCCAGAAAGAAGCAAGCACTTTGACCTGTTGCTAAATATTGTGGGCTTTTCACCATGCCTACATCACACCCATCACTTTTACTCGTTCATGGGCTTGCTTTCAAAAATCTCTTGACGTCATTGATTAATGCTTTACATATGTCCCGCCTTGGGGCGGTTTTGTTATCGCCTTGCACACTGACCCCGTTACATGGATAATTGTATGATTGCTGCTATACTGCAGCGTGGGCAAACTATTTTTTTCTTTTGTCTCTCCCCTTCGTGCTCCATGGCAATCATGGCCCTCACTGCGCCAACAGTGCGCAAACTCCATCGGCGGTATTGGAGCGCTGGTTCATACTGTTACCTAATCAGAGCCATTTCTTTTGGCTCTTCCCTTCACATGCCACAGCTGGGCCCAAAACACTTATAATTTACTTTACTAAAAAACACCGAAATCTGGAAGGCAGCTTTCCTGGCACAGCAGGAGAGCCGATACAACAATGTTCACTGCACTCCGGAAAACTCAACCCATAATGCTTTGCAAGCATTCTTTTTCACAACATTTTTGCCCATAACTCATCCTGTGGTGGTCCTAGGACAATGAGAACACCACCAAAACATCCAGCACGATGGGCTCTTTCTGTCTAGATCATCCCTGGGTTCCCACACTAGGTTAGTGGAGACCCCAAAATAATAACCCCTCCCTCCAGTGTCTTTTTAACCTCTCTCATTACTGGAACTTTTATTTTACAGCTTGGAGTAATTTGTGTTCTAAGGACCTTAGTATTATAATATGCCTGAAAATGTGTAAGGCACTACACCCTCTAGAGGCTAAATATATAGTTCCACTACTTTACTTTGTGCCATTATTTTCATGTGGTTATGCCCTCTAGGGGCTAATTATATGGTTACATTACCATGTTTCTTACAAATTATATTTTTATTGTTGTGTCCTCAAGGAGCTGTTCTGAGCATTACAGTCAACATATTACAATATTTGCTGCACTCATTTGGATGTATGATGGAACAATGCATGCGGCAACCACGCATGCCTGAACAACACAGTCAGAACAATGACAGCATTGTTTCCACAAATGCCTTTACCACGCATGCCTTTACAACAATTTTTCATTGTAAAGGCATGCCTAGTTTTTGCATGCCACCGGCCCTATAATTACAACTATACCGCCCCTAAAAATATAACTACCTCGACCCCCCACCTGCCCTAAAAATAAAACTACACTGACACCCCCACCCGCCCTAAAAACGACCCCAATACCCCCACCCACCCTGAGCCCTAAAACCTACCCCAACCCCCACCCACCCTAAAAACAACGGACTCCCACCCCCAAAAATAAAACTAAATACAAAATTACCCCGCTCATAAAAACAAAATTACCCCTGCCCCTAAATACCCGCCCTAAATACAAAATTACCAACTCCCACACCCCCAGCCCTAAAACCAAAATTACCCCAACCCCCCACCCTAAAAACAAAACTACCCTAAAAACTACCTCCCAGGTCCACTTACTTCTCCTGATACGGACTCCCTTTTTCTCTGAGATATATATATATATATATATATGTATATATATATATATATATATGGAAAATGACACTTACCCAGTGTACATCTGTTCGTGGCATGAGACGCTGCAGATTCACATGCTGTGCATTATCCTGCCATCTAGTGTTGGGCTCAGAGTGTTACAAGTTGTTTTTCTTCGAAGAAGTCTTTTTGAGTCACGAGACCGAGGGACTCCTCCCTTTCGGCTCCATTGCGCATGGGCGTCGACTCCATCTTAGATTGTTTTCCCTGGTGAGGGTGAGGTAGGAGTTGAGAGTATACTAGATGTGCCCATGCAATGGAGTAGGTGTGTATGTACATAATGTGTATGAAAATAATATTTATTTACAAATTTACAAATCTTATTCAACTAACAACGGCTACAGCCTCCCGGGGGGGGTGGAGGGCGCATGTGAATCTGCAGCGTCTCATGCCACGAACAGATGTACACTGGGTAAGTGACATTTTCCGTTCAGTGGCATGTGTAGCTGCAGATACACATGCTGTGCTTAGACTAATAAGCAGTAACCTCCCCTAAAAAGCGGTGGTCAGCCTGTAGGAGTTGAAGTTTTTGAAGTAATGTTCTTAATACAACCTGTCCTAATGTGGCTTGTTGTGTTGTTAACACATCTACACAGTAATGCTTCGTGAATGTATGAGGCGTAGACCAGGTGGCTGCCTTACAAATTTCAGTCATAGTTATATTCCCCAGAAAAGCCATTGGGGCGCCTTTTTTTCTAGTGGAATGCGCTTTTGGTGTAATAGGTAGATCTCTTTTTGCTTTGATATAGCAAGTTTAAATACATTTAACTATCCATCTGGCAATACCTTGTTTAGATATAGGATTACCTGCATGAGGTTTTCTGAAGGCTACAAACAATTGTTTTGTTTTACGAAATTGTTTTGTCCTGTCAATGTAATACATTAGTGCTCTCTTTATGTCTAATGTATGTAAGGCTCTTTCGGCTACTGAGTCTGGTTGTGGAAAGAAGACTGGGAGTTCCACTGTTTGGTTTAGGTGGAACGGCGATATGACTTTTGGTAAGAATTTGGGATTTGTAGGGAGAACCACTTTATATTTATGTATTTGTATAAAGGGTTCTTGTATAGTAAATGTTTGTATCTCACTTACTCTTCTAAGTGATGTGATAGCTATTAGAAAGGCCACTTTCCAAGTTAAGTATTGCATCTCACAAGAGTGCATGGGTTCGAATGGTGGTCCCATGAGTTGTGTTAATACAATATTAAGGTTCCACGAAGGTACTGGTGGTGTTCTTGGGGGTATGATTCTTTTTAGTCCCTCCATAAATGCTTTGATGACTGGGATTCTAAAAAGCGATGTTGAATGTGTAATCTGCAGATAGGCAGATATTGCTGTGAGATGTATTTTAATTGAAGAGAATGCTAGCTTAGACTTTTGTAAGTGTAATAAGTAGCCTACAATGTCCTTTGCGGAAGCATGTACTGGTTGAATTTGATTAGTGTGGCAGTAGTAAACAAATCTTTTCCATTTGTTTGCGTAACAATGTCTTGTAGTGGGTTTTCTAGCTTGTTTAATGACCTCTATACATTCTTGTGTAAAGTCTAAATTCTAAGATTTCAGGAGCCAGATTGCTAGATTGAGCGATGTGGGATTCGGGTGTCTGATCTGTTGTGTGTGGTGCATTAACAGATCTGGCCTGTTTGGTAATTTGATGTGAGGTACTACTGATAAGACTAGCAGTGTTGTGTACCACGGTTGGCGAGCCCAGGTTGGTGCTATAAGTATTAGTTTGAGTTTGTTTTGACTTAGTTTGTTTACCAGATAAGGAATGAGTGGGAGAGGGGGGAAAAGCGTAAGCAAATATCCCTGACCAACTGATCCATAACGCATTGCCCATGGACTGAGGGTGTGGGTACCTGGATGCAAAGTTTTGGCATTTTGCGTTTTTTTTTGTTGCGAATAGGTCTATTTTTGGTGTTCCCCAGCGTAGAAAGTAATCTTGTAGGATCTGGGGATGAATTTCCCATTTGTGTGTTTGTTGGTGATCTCGACTGAGATTGTTGGCCAACTGGTTCTGAATGCCTGGGATGTATTGTGCTATTAGGCGAATGTGATTGTGAATTGCCCAATGCCAAATTTTCTGTGCTAAGAGACACAGTTGTGACGAGTGTGTCCCTCCTTTTTTGTTGAGGTAATACATTGTCGTCATGTTGTCGGTTTTGACAAGAATGTGTTTGTGGGCTATCAGTGGTTGAAATGCTTTTAATGCTAGAAACACTGCCAACAGTTCTAAATGATTTATGTGCAGTTGTTTTTGTTGATTGTCCCATTGTCCCTGTATGCTGTGCTGGTTGAGGTGTGCTCCCCACCCCATCATGGAAGCATCTGTTGTGATCACGTCTTGAGGCACTGGGTCCTGGAATGGCCGCCCTTGGTTTAAATTTATAGGGTTCCACCATTAAAGCGAGAAGTGTGTCTGGTGGTCTACCAACACTAGATCTTGGAGTTGACCCTGTGCTTGTGTCCATTGTTTTGCTAGGCACTGTTGTAAGGGCTGCATGTGTAATCTCGCGTTTGGGACAATGGCTATGCATGAAGACATCATGCCTAGAAGTTTCATTACAAACCTTACTTGGTAGTGTTGGTTTGGCTGTATGTTTAATGTTATATTTTGGAAAGCTTGTACCCTTTGTGGACTTGGAGTGGCAATCGCTTTTTGTGTGTTGAGTGTTGCTCCCAAGTACTGTTGTATTTGGGATGGCTGCAGATGTGATTTTTGGTAATTTATAGAAAATCCTAGTTTGTGTAGAGTTTCTATAACGTATTGCGTGTGAAGAAGACACTGTTGCTGAGTGCTGGTTTTTATTAACCAGTCGTCTAAGTATGGGAATACGTGCATGTGCTGTCTCCTTATGTGAGCGGCTACTACTGCAAGGCATTTTGTGAATACCCTTGGGGCTGCTGTTATCCCGAACGGTAACACTTTGAATTGATAGTGCACTTTGAATTGATAGTGATAGTTTGTATTACAAACCTCAAGTATTTTCTGTGAGAAGGATGTATGGGTATGTGAAAGTATGCATCCTTGAGATCTAACGTTGTTATGTAGTCCTCTTTTTTTAGTAAGGGAACCACGTCTTGAAGTGTTACCATGTGGAAGTGATCCGACTTGATGAAGAGATTCAGTGTTCTGAGGTCTAATATGGGTCTTAACGTTTTGTCTTTCTTTGGAATTAGGAAATATAGTGAGTAGACACCTGTTCCTTTCTGATGGTTGGGTACTAACTCTATTGCTTGTTTTTGTAACAATGCTTGGACTTCTAGTTGTAACAGGTCTAAGTGTTGTTTGGACATATTGTGTGCCCTTGGGGGCACATCTGGCGGGAAATTTATGAATTCTATGCAATATCCATTTTGGATAATGGCTAGGACCCATGCGTTTGTAGTTATGTGTGTCCAGTTTTGGTAGTATGCAGTAAGTCTCCCCCCACTGGTGTTAAGTGTTGGGGTTTTGTGACATTGAAGTCACTGTTTGGTTTGACTTGTCTTAGGTGTTTGGAATTTTCCCCTTGCTCTTGGGAATTGTCCACCCCTATATGAGCCTCGAAACCCTCCTCTCTGGTATTGTCCCTGATAGGTGGGTCTGGTTTGCGAGGTGGAAGGCTCTGGTGTTTGCATACGAAACCCCCCTCTAAACTGTGGCTTTCTAAATGTGGCTCTGCATTGTGGGGAGTAGAGCGCGCCCATGGCTTTGGCCGTGTCCGTGTCCTTCTTTAATTTTTCAATTGCTGTGTCCACCTCCGGCCCAAACAATTGTTCTTGGTTAAAAGGCATGTTTAACACAGCTTGTTGGATTTCTGGCTTGAATCCTGAGCTTCGTAACCATGCATGCCTGCGAATGGTTACCGCAGTGTTGACTGTTCGTGCTGCTGTGTCTGCCGAGTCTAATGCGGACCTTATTTGGTTTTGGATATTGCTTGTCCTTCTTCCACAACCTGTTGGGCACGTTTCTAGTGTTCGTTGGGCAAGTGCTGTATGATATGTTGCATCTCGTCCCAGTGTGCCCTGTCGTAGCAAGCCAGTAGGGCTTGCGAGTTTGCGATTCCCCATTGATTGGCTGCCTGTGCTGCCACTCGTTTGCCCGCTGCATCAAACTTCCTACTCTCTTTGTCAGGCGGTGGAGCGTCTCCTGATGATTGAGAGTTTGCCCTCTTTCTTGCTGCTACTACAACCACTGAGTCTGGTGTAAGTTGCTGTGTTATAAACACTGGGTCCGTTGGGAGAGGCTTGTATTTTTTCTCCACCCTAGGCGTGATAGCCCTTCCTTTCACTGGCTCCTGGAATACCTGTTTTGCGTGCTTGAGCATGCCCAGGAGCATTGGCAGACTCTGGTAGGAAGTGTGGGTGGATGCCAAGGTGTTGAACAGGAAATCATCCTCTATTGGATCTGAATGCATTGCTACATTGTGGAACTTAGCTGCCCTTGATAGTACCTGCATATATGCAGTACTGTCCTCTGGAGGTGACGGCCTTGTTGGGTAACAATCTGGGCTGTAGTCTGATACTGGAGCATCATATAAGTCCCATGCATCCGGATCATCCTGTGTCATCCCTGTATGCGTAGGTGACTGGATTGGAGGTGTTGTTACCGGGGACAGCTGTGGTGAGTGTAGTGGGGAAGGTTGTGGCAAAAACCTCGGTGGTGGGGTTTTATCTCTGGACACTTTCGCCTTTGGCTGCATTTCGGACTCTTGAAATGCCAGCTTTCTTTTGGTTTTGATTGGAGGAAGAGTTTGTATTTTTCCAGTCTCTTTCTGGATATGCAACCTCCTGTGCGTATGGTCTGGCTCCCCCATACTTATTTCCTGCTCAAATCTGTGTTTTTGCATTTGGCTGGAAAGTCCTTGCTCTTCTGTGTAAGAGTTTATTTTCGGCTCCGAAGCCGCTTTTTTCGGTACCGATTCTTCCGAGAAAGTCTTTTTCGGTTCCGACGTTACTTTTCTCACCTTGGGTGAGTCGAACTCTCGGTGCAGAGATCGTTCGGTGCCTGAATCTCGAACGGAGTCGGATGTCTTCGGCAATTCTTTGGCCTTTTTCGGTGCCGATGTTTGGTCACCTTCTTTTCGTTGAGTTAAGCCATGGCCTGCTGGCAGTGGCATCCCCTTGGCCTTTACGATCTTTGTGTGAGTTTTGGACGGGCAGTTTTAACTCACTGTTTTCTGCACCGTCGTGGGTCGTTCGCTTTCGGATTCGTCAGAGTCCGTCCCCTGTATGGAAATTCTTTCCTCTTCTTCGACGTCGAGTTGTTCTCTCGGTGTCGACGCCATTTGAAGTCTTCTCGCTCTTCGATCACGTAGGGTCTTTTTTGATCGAAACGCCCGACAGGCCTCACAGGTATCCTCCCTGTGTTCTGGTGATAAACACAGATTACAGACCAAGTGTTGGTCTGTATAGGGACACTTCGAGTGGCACTTCGGACAGAAGCGGAAGGGGGTCCGGTCCATTAGTTTTGTGGATGGATGCGGTCAGGCCGACCAGGCCCCGCTGAAGAACGGAAGCCCCGATGGGCCGCCGGAGCGCTTCTACTGTCGGTGTCGATACGCTAACACTAAACCGGTACCGAGCGTGAACAATACCGTTGAATTTCCGATATTTAGCTAACTTTCCCGATTCGAAATACGGAGCGAAGAGGAACACGTTCGAACCCGATGGCGGAAAGAAAACAATCTAAGATGGAGTCGACGCCCATGCGCAATGGAGCCGAAAGGGAGGAGCCCCTCGATCTCGTGACTCGAAAAGACTTCTTCGCAGAAAAACAACTTGTAACACTCCGAGCCCAACACTAGATAGCAGGATAATGCCCAGCATGTGTATCTGCAGCTACACATGCCACTGAACATACATATATATATATATATATATATATATATATATACACACACACACACACACACATATATACACACCCTACTGGCAATAACCAGTAAGTAATTATAATTAGGGCCAACATTTCCCATAGACACAGTTTTTGTTTTGCTAGTAACTTTGGCACCATTTGATGAATTTTCACAAAATTTTCAAAATGAGTTTGCCACTAACTGTAGCCAGTGTGTGGAAGGTTTTGTGGTGAATAGTGAATCGGTGCCAAGAAAAAAAAAAAGGGGGGGGGGGGGGGTACCGAAACACTTTCACCATACAATGTCTATGGGGATTTTAAAGTTTTAGACATGGCTAAACCATGAATCACTTAATGGAATTCCACCAAATTTGGCAGAAAGCTAGATGTTAGTCTAGAAAGAGCCCTTTTTGTAATTTTGTATAAATCTGTTTAGTAGTGTCAGAGTCACTGAAGGTTACAAAAATATAGCTATCTAGGGATGCGGATCCTGAGTGGATCAGCCTGCGGGATCCGTGAATCCAGGACAAAAGCAAGGCCCTGATTGGCTGGCCGAAACCGGACAGGAAAGTTGCAGCTGCCATGTAGGTCTCCTGACCCCAAAGGACACCGAGGGGTACCTAAGACGCTCCTCATAGGCATGAAATTGCCCCAATCAACTTTTTGGCCGATCCATGAATCTACCTACACTACCTATTAAGGATGATATTCCGTGACACACTTTTCATTTACTATAGCAGTGTGTGGACACCACGGAAGTTGACATATTGAGATCTTCATAATAGCACCTGATATTCTATTATTTATATGGTACATTGTATAGTGTACTCCATATCTAACTATGTGACCGCACTACACCGTCTAACTTTCAATATACTTAAAGTTACAAAAGGGAACTAACTGCTGACAAATTCACGCTAAATGTTCACAAACAATTTGTACAACCAACCACAAGTTTAGGATTATCAATATCGAGTGAAACGACAATCACCAAGTGGTAAATAACAGAGAACTACATACAGAAATATGCCAGGGAACTTGTCAAAACACCTGTTACTGAATACAAGACACAATGCACATCCTCGATTTTACTCCAGAACTCGGCCGAGAGGGGGTTCTCTAGACCCATTGACCTTAAAGACTTAGTCAATGTACCAACATGAGTAAGAGAACCTAGTGCATTACAACCCCCTAAAATCCATTGACCATTACACATGTGAGATGTGTTTTTGGCAACTATCAGTCCTGTGAGACTCTCACAGGAATATGTAGTGAAAATCAAACCCTCTCATCATCAACAGACACACTCAGGAACACTAAGGGGTTAGGAATATATTTTATTAAAATCAAAATCATATCAAAGTGCACATAATATGAACAGCAGTAATAAAAATAAACATGATAGCTGCAATGATATTTGTCAGCATACAGAACAAAAAATATTGTAACATTATTACGGTATAATAGGGTCCTCCAGCATTCCCCAGCCCCTCATTCCCTTAGCTGACTCAGCTAAACTTAGCATTAAAGGAGGCTTATTTGAGTTTCACAGACTGTTGAAAGTGCATCATTTTTCTGAGCAATAGAAACACTGATCAATAAATGAACAATAGCTGATGTTCCTATATCTATGTTTCAATGGCTATGTGTTTGAGGGCAGCAGAGAAGCCAAGCAGCAGGAAGTAGTTCATGTGCCTTCACTGTGGGTGTCCTTCAGCAAGAAAAGTTGTTTACAGTTTGCTTTGTTGCAGTTTATATACGCTGATTATTGGACTTCTTCAGAATCAACAATTAATAATGAAGCACCTCTAACCTTTATATTCTGTGAAATATGCTTTTGTTTAAAATCAAAGACAGAGAAATTAAGGTATTAATTTCTATAAAAACCTGTTTATTTAAAAACAATAGCTAGATAAAACAATTCAGGTCAAGCTAAAATCAAATCAGAATATATTAGAGTAAGCCGAATAATTATGTTGCTATGAAATAAATACTTTAACAATATTGGCATTAGTTCCCTTGAGCTTAAAACCTATACCCAAATAAATGAACACATATAACTAAAAGGGGGGACCTAAAATGGAAGATACATAAAACATATATGACACCCATCTATCCCAGCTAGCCAGGAAGAAAACCTCTAGCTGTAGTAACCCATGTTCTAGCATTGTTGCATTGATCCATTTAATTTCAAAAACACTCAATCTAAACAGTATTACCAAGTACCTGTACTAGCTTTAAAATCTTGGATGTGCCCACTACCATGAGAACACAACATTTATATACAGTTCCAGAGCAGATAATACAGGATGTAAATGTTCACAGATGACTTACTTGCATTGCCATATACACCTCCAGTTTCCAAAGCTTAAATCGCTAAAATCGGCTTTCGCATGGTTCTCCTCTTCAGATAAAGCATTTAGGCGGATATTGGACCAAAGCTGCAGGCAAGTGGAACCAGTCAAGAGGCGAGTGCCTATGAAATAATATGATTGACACAGACGAAAAAACATATCAACCTTCAAACATCATGTCAACCCGTAAAGAAAAAAATAAATTAAGAATCAATCAAGAACTATGGCAAGGGACAAAGGAAGGTCATGTGACTGAGTTGAAGACAGCAAAGAAAAGCTCCTTATATTAATAGCTGGCAGGTATGATAACTTTCTACAATCTACATGCTCTAAAATTCTTCTCCACAGTCAGCTGAAATGCCACAAGGAATTTTTAGCTTTCTCCTACACTGCAGAGCTATTTATTGTGATGAGGCTTGGCTCTGAAAGCAAACTTCAAATTGACTTTCTATGATACATTAAATTTTAAGATGTGGTGCAATGCCAGCTGATTTCCAATGTCACAACTACTTGATTAAAAAAAAAAAAAAACATACAGCATTCATCGAGGGATAAGGCATATATCTTTCTACACTGTGAGCCACTGATGGTCACTAAAATAATACTTTCAGGCTAGATATTTCAACGTGCGACTATTAACTGCAGTAAAATGTAATGTACTCATCCAAAATACAAAAGTTGTTAGTCTTGTCCATGTAGAACATGATGCATCTGCAGACAGCCAGCGAATGCAAAGATCTTTCTGCTGAGATGAATGGATTGGGAAAAAAAGGAATGATGATCGACAAGTTAATTCAGAAGAAATTCTGATAGGACCTGGGGTATGAACTTAAGATGGGTGGCAAAAAGACCTTGCCCTTTATAACACAGAGGTATGGCTTCTTTAGCGTGAATGTTTGCAGTTCTCCAACTCCCCTTATTAGAATGAGAGCAAGCAATAGTGCAGTCTTCCATGAAAAATATTTCATAAGCGTCCTTTCGACTGCTCGGACTAAACATTGTAACAAACATGGCCCAGGAGGGTCCTCGTAGGAGAGAAAGCCCTAAAAAGGCCAGTCATAAATTGTTTGACGTTACTTTGGGACACAAAATAAAACACGTCACTTCCCCTAAATCTCAAGACTGCAGCCAGGTGTACCCTGACCTATGAGTCAGTACATTAATATATGATGGTATTGCATTGTAAAAGATAAAGGGGGTTATTCTAACTTTGGAGGAGGTGTTAATCCGTCCCAAAAGTGACGGAAAAGTGACGGATTTACCACCAGCCGTATTACGAGTCCATTATATCCTATGGAACTCGTAATACGGCTGGTGGTATATCCGTCACTTTACCGTCACTTTTGGGACGGATTAACACTCCTCCAAAGTTAGAATAACCCCCCAAGTCCTTTGTCAGCGTCACATACAGAAGGGCTTAAGTTTAGCATTTAAGTCTTTTTTGTAGTCGCTGGTCCTGTATGTGCCAGTATCTCTCTACATTCAGCCAGTATGTCAAGATGACCGAAATGTAAGTGGTCCGGAACCAAGCTACCAAGTTGAGCAACTTTATGATGTGGTGAACGACCTGTACCAGAACTAGCGCTGCCATGCCAGGACAATCAATTAGAGAACATTGGTCTGTCCTGCCTTCCTTGGCACTCGGAATATCAGGGAAAATGGCGGAAAGGCATACACAAACACACTGAACCATGTTATTGACAAGGCAAGGATCCTTGTTGCCAGTACCTGCTGGCATAGTACTAAATTGAAATCTTGAGTTGGAAAGCCCCATTTTTTTTTTTTTTTAGAAGACAGCTGCAGTTAGTTAATCCGGATGAAGCTCTCGCTCATGGCAGTCTGAAATGTCAATGCTGAGGGCATCTGCCTCATGGATCTGGACCTCAGGTACTTGTTCTCCTCTAATATCTACCTTGGACACTGTAGCCCAGTCCCACAGTACCTGCACATCCTCTTAGAGAATGAGATCTCATACATTCCTTGTTTGCTAAAATAGTACACCAAGGCCATGTTGTCTGTACTGATCTACACAGACTGGCCTGCCAGTCTCAGCAGGAATGCCAGTAGGCCTAGTCTGTTGGCTACCAGCTCCATGATACTCACATGGAGTGTCTTTTCCTTTTCCGACAGAAAGCTCTTGTAAACAGTATGTGAATGTAAGCTCACCATCCTTCCATCAGTGCATCCATTGTCATAGACATTCTGTCTATGGTGGTTTGGAACAGATGGTGTGCAGTGCGACAGCCTGGGAATAGTCGCCACTGCAGAGCATGTTTGAATCTTCTGGATACCATTACTGTATTATTCCAATACCATGTCACTTGTCTCCACTCCTTACCTCTAGCACCTGCCTCAGTCTCAAGCTGCAGAAGGCCACCAAACCAATGACATTATGCCCAGCATTGATTTCTAGGTCCTGTCCGGGACCATCTCCTTGGAACAGAAGGCCTTTGCCAATGCTTTGAGTTATGCCATTCCCTATGCTGAAAGAAATGCTTTTCGGAGCTGTGTGTCCTTTATAGTTCCTAGAAATTGGGGCTTTGTCTAAGGCTCAATGGATGATACTTAGTATTAGACCCTACTGATCAAAAAGGTTAATACAAGTGCCAGAACAGTACAAACATGAGAGGAATCCCAATGCATTATACTGTAGTCAGGGGCTTCTTGAACTTGTGACTGGCCTCGTGACATTTTACAGCCCAGCTGACTTTCTTTGGTTGCTGTAGAAGTCAAGACAGTCAATGCAATAACTATAACACCCATTTGTTTTGGAAACAAAAAGGAAAACGAATGCTACAGCACCCTGCTCACCTGGGTCTGGGTTTTGGGAACTTTCCAGTCTAACAGAACATAAACTTCATAATATAGCTGCTGAATTTTACCTCCGCCTGTGTAGTCCCTAAGGTAAACCACCACGCAATGCTCATTGTTGCACTTGCTTGTTTTGCTCATGCTCTTTTGATTAGGTAAGGCATACAGAATCATCCTGAAGTGCTTTTTTCAGCTATCGCTACAGTATGCTATGCTGTCTAAGTAAGCAACAATGAAGTTCCCCAAACCACAGAGTATTCTATCCCAATCCCGTTAAAATAGGACTTGGCATTTTTCAACCCAAATGGCATGACTAACATTAACTAGAGAAGTCCCAACACCATTTTCTCTGTGTAATGGGTATGCATGTCCCATCAGTAGCCACTGTTGAGATAATGTGCTAAAAAATCTTGCAGCCTCGAGCTAGTCCACAAGCTGCCCAGAGTATTGCATGGGCATCTGTCTAAATGACCTTGTTGACACCATGGTGAGCCATAAAAAACTACAAGTTGTTAATACCTCGCATGGGACCAGCACTACTGGGGGTAATCCACAGACTTTGTGTTTTTTCTCTGATGTTTCTGCCCAGCATCTTACTTATCTCTGCCTTAATGTAGTCTTGTACCATACTTGACATCCTGCAAATATGACTCTTAACTGGAAAACTGTGTCAAGTGTTGATGTTGCACAGCACACTGGTATCAGGCTAATGGTCAGTGAGAAAAAGCAAACACAAGACAATGTGTAGACTGGGAGATCACTAGACCCAGAACATTCCATTTACTTTACAATAGACAAAGTATTTTATGTAGTCTTATTTTGCAGCTGGCATTATTAAGGTTGCTCACCATTAACCCTCACGCTGTGGCGTGCTTCATCATAGAGTTCATTACTCACCTGCAGATGTCTCTGGTTAGCTCCCAATAAGCTCTTGTGCAACAATTTTAAACTAAATTTCCTAACCCTTGTTGCTGTGGTCTAGCGGATTAACTACAAAGGACAGAATTCACCACAAGAAATTACTAGTGCTTCAGATTATTTCCGAATATTCTGGGGTCTGTCTATTTCTATAGCCACAAGACCTTCCTCACTGTGGATGGTCCTCAGTTTACAATTATTTCTAGCAGTGATGAATGGCAATTGGGAGAACTTTAGACCAACTCAGGTGTTCCTATGCATTTTTTGTCTGGTTCTAGCACCTTTGTATTACTTTTTGACTGGATCACATCGAGAATTAAGGTACTTTCTAACAAGCATTTACCAAAGCCCTTTCAGGGTGAACCTTTGCATTGAGTGATATTTCAGGGATGTTAAATACTGCGACGGTGAAAAGAGGGGTGGTGGGGCTGACTATGATCCCTTGACCGTGAGGGTGATTTTGGACTTTTCAAAGTCTCTCTCAAGACAGTTCACATCAGTGAATCCCAGGCCTATTTGCTTTTTATCAATCTATACCAGAGGAAAGAGTGCCCCTCTCAGAAATGGGACACTTGAGCTTCTCACAGATAGTCAGCAGAGCCACATATCAGACCTCCTGCATGTCTTTTAGTCTTACGTGCTTTTAATTCTATTTTTAAGTCATGTAGTTGGGAAGAACAAATTACTTATCTTTCGTAATTCCTTTTCTGGTAGACACTCCAACTGCAGATTCCTCACCTTGTGAATTTCCCAGGTGCCAGACTGGATCTGGAAACTTTCAAGCAATTTCCTTGTTTGTCGACAGGTGACGTTGTGCTGCTCCGCATCAGGTCCTTGGGTTCCAGATATGTCATCGGGGCCACTATAAGAGCACCATCTGTGCACGCCGATGTCAGTTTCGTTCAGTTTTCTGTCTGTGCTCTCAGACATGGAGAGACAGAAATCAGAATATGGCGATGTTCAATATTGAAATTTTATAAACAAACTATAGGAGACCATTCCACAGAATGGGTAGGAGGGAGGGTTGGTGAGGGATCTGTAGTATCTACCAGAAAAGGAGTTACTGAAGGTAAGTAGCTTGTCCTTCAGAAAATGTTTCAAACCGCAAATATAGCTCCTTGTGAACAGATACCAAAGCAGTACCCCCCTGAGGCGGTAGGTCTGTGGGATAGCTCTGACCAAGAAATCCTACAGGACAGATCGGCAAAGTGCCCATCCAGTCAAACTTGGCTACCCAGGCAGTAGTGTTTGGTGAAAATGTGGAGGGACACCCATGTACCAGCCTGGCAAATGTCCTTGACTGTCACACCGGGTGCTAGTGCAGTGGTAATAGTCTTTGCTCTTTTGTAATGTTCATACATGCCTTTTGGAAGTTGCTACTTGGCAGGCACATATCAGACCTTTATAGAGAGAGAAATCCACAGAGAAATAATTTATTTTTCCCTTTCTTCAGAGAAGCCCACAAAGAGTTGATTGTCCAAGTGATGATGTCTGGTCCAAGCGACTTAAAAACTCTAAGCTTTCGTTGGATTAAGGCTGTGGAACCACCACTCTTCTTAGGAGAAGTGAGGTGAGGCGCCGAAAAAGTTACAAGTTGATGGACTGACCTATGGAGAAGTGTCACTACCTTTGCCAGAAAAAGCTACTTTTGTCCACAGAACTACTTTGTTCAGGAAGAAGGATGCGTACTGAGGACCCACAGTCAGGGCCTGGAATTCACTCACTTGCCTGGCTGATGCTATAGCAATGAGGAATGCTGTTTTAACAGTGAACAGGCAGGAGAAGAGGACAGCTTTGTATCAGTTTGAAAGGGGTGCACAATAAGTACTTGAGTCTCTCCTGATCTTTTTCGGTACTCTGGGCAGAAAAGGGAGGGGCATAAAGGCGTACAGGAGTCCTGAACGCCATTGCTGGCAGAAGGTGTCTCTGAGAGACAACTGCCTTGGGAATGCACAAAACTTTATGATACTGCACATTTTCTGTGGTGGCTAATAAATCTAGCCAGGTTTCGCACCAGTGGTGGAAGATGCCCTGTGCCACCTCTGGGTGCAACGGCCATTCGAGATTCACCAGGTAACATCAGCTGCGTTTGCCCATTCTGGTGTTTAAAGACCCCGCAGGAGTTGGATAATCAGCAAGACGCCCTGAGGGTTAAGCCACTTCCAGAGGCACAGGGCCTCCTGGCACTGACCCACCACTCCACACCACCCTGTTTATTGCAGTACCAAATGGCGGTGGTGTGGCTGTGAGAACCTGCACCCGCTCCACCTTGATGGCTGATAAAAACTCTTTCAGTGCCTAGTGAATCATTTGCAACTCAAACAATCTGATGTGGAGCCGAATATCGTCCAAAAACCAGAGACCCCTGAAATCCACCTCTCCCAGATAACCTCCCTAAAGTAGAAACGATGCATCAGTTATGATCATTAGCTTTGGGTGGGGTAGGGAATGGCATCTGCCCCTGGACTAACTGCGGTGGAGCACCCACCACTACAGATCTTTTGCATTTTTCACCACTTGTATGACCTCTGACAAGTCCCCTGAGACTTCAGATCCCACTGCAAAGCTTACATGTGCCCCCTGGTATGGCAAGATGCAGGAGGCCCAGAAGCCTCAGAGTCACTGTCAATGAGATCAAGGCTAATGACTGAATATCCTGGACTTTTTGAAGCGGATCGATAGCTCTGAACTACAGAGTGTCCAGTTTGGCTTGAATAAAAGGGAGCCTCTGTGAAGGAGTCAGGTGTGACTTCAGCAGGTTGATGGAAAAACACAACAATGTCAACAAGTTGGTCATCATCTTGATGTGGTTTACAATTGCTTTGAGTGAGCACGCTTTCATTAGCCAGTGGTAAGGCCAAAGGGGAACACAGACAACAAGGGCTTTTGGCCTACCTGAAAATGCTAATAACATCTATGGGTCTGCAGGACAGGGAAATAAAAGTATGAGTCCTGCAGATCAAACATTCAGACATCTGGATCGAAATTAG
This sequence comes from Pleurodeles waltl, assembly GCF_031143425.1. NCBI lineage: Eukaryota > Metazoa > Chordata > Amphibia > Caudata > Salamandridae > Pleurodeles > Pleurodeles waltl. The sequence continues at coordinate 658,432,972 of NC_090436.1, read as the reverse complement.
ACTTAACATGGGCGAGAGTGAGCATTCTGAACTTGTCCTCCTGGAGGAAGGAGGTAGGCTGAAAATGAGGCGACAACCACAAACCTTTTAAGTACCTGAAGTTAACAAGAGTAACATCCTGCCCCAACCTCAGATACCACCACCCTCTCTGTTGCTCCCTTGGCTAAGAGAGTGAGAACTACTCCACACAGTATGGACAAGTGATCCACCAGAAGGTTTTCAGATGTGGGTGACATGTCCATATAGGATTGGAAAGAGGAAGTATTGTTGCACTAGAATCTGAAGCAACCATTGATCTTTAGTTAAGCTCCTCTAGCCAAGGAAATAAAAGGCAAACCAAGGGCAACCAAGTGTTACAAAAGCCAAATTAAATTAGATCTGCAGTGGCTGCAAGGGCAGGTGTCAAAATCCGGGTAGAAATTTGTCCATGGAGGCCTGAACGCAGTTGGCCGGATCCTCAACCTGGCCTTGAAAGGGCTGGAAGGCCTGTTGCCGCCGAGTCCCTTTGCTGCTGTGGTCCATGTTGGCAAGGTCTCTACTGGTAACCACTCCCGAAGCCTTGAAAGGGGCGACGTTGTTGAGGAAACTGCCAAACCAGCTGAGGTAGGCTTAGAGAACATTCTAAGCCCAAATCAGCCTTCACTCTGAACAGCTGAGAGCTATTGAAGGGCATGCCAATTAAAAATTGGGCATCAGAGGAAAAGCCAATGGAGCAAATCCAGGCATGGTACCTGAGCACCACGCTGATTCAGAATGCCATAGCCAGGAAGTGGCGCTAGTGTTCAGACCAGACAGAATATTTAGCCACATCTTGTCTCTCCGAAATGAGAGCTTGCAGGGTAGGACAAAGTCCTACTGGGATAGCCAGCAAGACCTCTGCCACCTTATTCCAAACTGCGTCCGAATATCAGCCCACGAGACATGATCTGTTAACTGAGCTACGAGCATGGCTAGTCGCAGAGAACAATTTCTTTGCAAATGTTTCCATCTGCTTTGTCTCCCTGTCAGGTGGCGTGGTAGGTAGGGAATGTATTAGAGTTGAGACCCTAGAGGCTTGGACCACTTGAGTCTCTGGCATAGGATGCTGGAGAATAATCTCCAGGGGTAGGCCTATGTTGCCTTTCCACCTGTCTACTGATTGGCAGGCAGAATCCTGGTTTGGCCCAGGTGCTCATTGGGATATTGGTGAGGGCATCGTTGAATGGTAACAGGGATTCTTGGAGTGGTTGTGCTGGGTCCAGAACTTCTGTAAGTACATTAGACTTTAATTTGTGGGTGGGCAGAATCAAGTTGAGGACCTCTGCTACCCTCCTTATGACAGTGGCAAAGGAAGCAGATTCCTCAGAGGCCTGCGGTAGGTAAGGAAATGCCAGTATCAGGGGAAGGGACCAGGCCACTTGCGTCTTGAAAACCAAACAGGTTACCACTGCGTAGAAACCACCTTCTGTGATCTCTCCAAAATAATGATAGGTGTCCTGGGCAGACATATTGGTGAGGTGTGGGGGGACCAGAACTTGACCCTTGGAGTTCGATAAACCAAGTGGATCTGCTTTCCAAGTCAGTGATGTTGGAATCAAGGTCGGGGGGGGGGAACTCAGTGACGCCAACTGAGGCACTGGAAGCAGCACCAAGAGCATTGCTGGGATTGTTGCTGGTGGAACCTGCTCCAAAAGGGTGGTTGGTAACAGGCATGGCGCCAGACTCGAGTTCACTGGAGACGAGTTACAGGAAGGTTTTGATCCTGTATGGGGGTTGAGTAGCACAGTCAGCGTCTGAGAAGGACCTGCAGGCAATAGTCCATCAGGAAGCCACTCCTGATCCTTGGGGCCCAGGTGCACTCCAAAGGATCAAACAAGGCACTAAAGATCACCAAAGATCTTTTTTAGGCCAATTTAAAGCTTGGCTATCTGTTGCAGTGTCACTGTCCATTCTGGTTTGGGATCAGCACCGGCATGTGCTCCCTGAAAGGAGACCGGCTCCGTGGGCTAGAGGTCTCAGATGGTCGCTCAACTCCAAGTGGCAAGATCACCATTTAAGGAATTCCTCCTTACCTGCTTGGCCGCAGATGGTGCATTGCAGCTCCCTTCAAGGTAGGTATGTCACAGAGTCTGTTTCGTCTCAAGAACGTGACAACATCCCTACTGGCTCCATCTTGTGAGCAGCAAATTATGGGGTGAGTCTCCTTCAAACTGAACGCCGTATGCAGGAGAATTATTCTGAATAAATTGGTATTATCTCTTAGATCCTACTTGGCTGAAAAGAAATATATAGCAGCCTAAGGGACTGCTCCCTCAAAGCCTTCGGCGTCATAGCCCAGCAGTCTGAACACGACTTGTAGTCATGGTCACGTCAGAGACACCACAGACACACCAGGTGTGGGTCTGCAAACGACATGGCGCAATGACAGGCGCCACACGATTTAAACACTGTCTTTCCTAAAAAATGAAGTCAGCAAAATGTCTAAAAAAGGATGTAAAAAAATTACAGAGGGGTAGCTCTTCTCCGGATCAGCGCTACTTGCCACGGAAAAAAAAAAAGAACTGACATCAGCGCACCGAGGTGGTGCCTGTACAGGTAACTGCAACATCACTCCCAGCACGGACAACACTGAAGACGATGACGCATGGAGCCTATCAACACCACTTACCTGTGCGCAAAGGTACAACTCACAAAAAATCTTCCAGAACCAGTCTGAAAACTGGGAACTTCAAAGGAAAGGAATCTGCAGCTAGAAGTCTTTATCAGAAAGGAATATATATAAATTCACTGCTGGCTCCTCTGTGCATGACAATAATTGTATAAAATTATTGTTTGTTACCTTTCCTTAATTTGTTATCCTAATCCAAGATAGCTGAACCTTTTCACTGATATGTCCTGTTTATCCACTATATAAGGAGTACCATTACAAAGTTCAGGTGTGTTGCTAGTGTGCTTATATCACTGCTGAAGCTCTGTACTCAGTGGATTCTATGCTGGTTGCTGTCCTTCGACTGCCACTTGGCCTGACCAGATAGAAGCTTTTTGTTCCTAGCTCTCAGTTTTTTCCTTTCTGGCTGTTTTATTTTCTGGAGCAGTGTTACATGTTCTGTCCAAGTCTGGGGTCTGGTACTGCCTCTGGAGATAAGCGCCTATTTTTATGAAATAAGAAGAAATTGGGAGCATCACCCAGAAGACCAGCACTTGACTAGAGAGCTGTACTTCTTTTTTTCTTTTTTTTTTTTTTAGGGAAATATGTGTCAGAAGAACAGGATGAAAATCCCTGTCAGTAGGTGTGGAAAGAAAGGAACTGACATCAGGGTGCAGGAGACGCTTTTATCAACATATTGGGAACAGATGTGGAACCACACATCTTCACCTGTGGATGCACACAGGAACCGACTGAAAGTTTCCAGATACAGTATGGCACCTGGAGAAGAAATTCACAAGGTAAGGAATTTCCAGTTAGAGGTCTCCACGAGAAATGTTCCATTCACATAGGCAGGGTTTGAAATGAATGTTGGACAGAAACATTTCTATTTAAAAAAGCTGTTCCTGAATTCAGCACCCAGCCAGAGATATTTTAGGCTCTTGAATATTTATGAATATAATATGCAATTATAGGAATTTTTCAGTTGATAGCAAACAGAATCCTCCACCTTGGTCAATCTAGTCTGAGGTTAAACATAACATTTTTTTAATGGGTAAAACTCCATCACTTTAAAAAAGCATGGTTATTTAATGTGAGTTATCTGTGGATTTATGAGCTGTGTTTGTGTTTTCTGATGTTATTTGAAGCCAGTCCATCTTACCATTTCGATCAGCTCAATGAAGACCTTTGGTGCAACATTCATAAAACTCAATGTTGTTTGGATGGGCTTTACACGCCACTAACTAAACATTTGAGAAAAAAAAAAATCTAGTGCCTTCCTTATCAAATAGATCGATGTAAACTGAATTTTCCCCCATGCAGTGACTATTTATAAAAACTATACGTCAGATAATTAATAAATGAATACAGCACTAAGATGGTAAACAATTGCAAATATTCTGTACAATAATTAACATACTTCTAAATGCTCTTTTTCTAATTCCTTCACAAAATACAAAGACTGTATGATTTTGAGGTGTAGAAGATATTGCTAAAAATACAGATCTCTTACCTGTTGGGTCCCAAGTGACATTATGTGCTAAAGAATCAAGCAAAAATTGACCACTTTTCTGCCACTGATTACATGATCCCTACAAAGTAAATAACAAAGAAACATTAATGTTTATATAAAAGAGAGAGAGAGAGAGAGAGAGAGAGAGAGAGAGAGAGAGAGAGAGAGAGAGAGAGCGAGAGAGAGAGAGAGAGTGTGTGTGTGTGTGTATGTGTATATATATATATATATATATATATATATATATATATATATATATATATATATATATATATATATGTTACTTATCCTCTAATCATCTGTTCGCAGCATGTAATGCCATAGATTCACACACTGCATAGGTCTGCCATCTAGTGTGAAGTCTGGACGTTTACACCTTGTTTTTCTTAAAAGAAGTTGGAGCCATGAGGACTGTAGATCCAAAATGAACCAGCACATTGCCTCCACCTCAGATTGTTTTCCACTCAGCGAGTAAATGAAGTGCAGTGTTGAAGACAGAACATGCTGTTCATAGTAGAGGGGTGAAGGACACAGAAAATAATATATGTGATCACTGCTGCCATCCAATGATGAGAGTGGGCTTATTGTATTTTACAGTGCTGCACGCTATGAACAGATGATTTAAAAATTAGGAACATTTTCTGATCATAGCATGTGTGGCCGTAGATACACATGCTAGGTATAAAATATAAAGCAATCACTCTCCAAGGTGGTGGATAGCAAACAGATGATGCAGATGTTGGAAAAAAGTTCTTAATACTACTTGGCTAACTAAAGCATATTGATGTGCAAGAATGTCAAAAAAATAATGCATTGTGAATGTATATTTTGTTGACAAAGTAGCAGCCTTGCATATGTCCGTGAGAAGGCTAAGGTTGTGCCCGTTTTGCATGTACAGTGGGCTGTACGGGGTAAAGAGAGAGGGAGCACTGAGCCTTGGCTAAGCAAGTCTGGATTCACTTAACTATCCAACTGGCAATGCTGACTTTTGAGATGGCACGGCCCCTGTGTGGTTTTGCAAAGGCTACAAAAAGTGGAGTAGATTTTCTAAAAGGCTTTGTTCTATCAATGTAGCACATACGAGCTCTTTGACATCCAGAGGGTGACGGGCTCCTTCAGCTACAGGCTTTGGTTGGGGGAAAAAAACCTGGAAATGATTGGTCTGTAACAGCTTGGAGATCACTAAAACGTCTGAGGGAAGAGACAGGGATCAAGAAAAGCTATCTTCCACGAAGAGCACTTATCTGACATAAATATAGATGTTCACAACAAAGACCTAAGAGTAGGTGAGGGCTACAGTGAGGTTTTAGATCCATGCCAGAGCCATCTTTGTGGGTATTACACCTTTAAACCTTCCATGAAGGCTTTAATAACTGGAATTCTAAACAGGGAGGAGTATTGACTGTTTTAAAGCTGTTACCATTGTGGTTAAGTGTAAGCCTACAGAAGTGTAAGCATGGCCTGCATTCAGGGTCGGACTGGCCTATAGGGCACTCAGGCAGCTCCCAATGGCCTGGTCTGACAAATCAGTGTGTAAGTCGATTTTGTAGCAGGGTGTGGGCCTGTTTTATGGTCCAGTGGGCTGATTTTTACTGTTGAGTTCCCAAATACTACCTCAAACATCACCTGTAGCGAACACAAATACATGCAGTCTCCCATCGGTTGCAGAATACTCACACAGCATGTCTTTTACAAGTTCAAAAATGGCCTAATTTGCACATGTGGGGCACTTTTTTGACTATCTGGTTTGCTTATTGAGGCCACTTTTATTTTGGGTTCGAGGCCCAGTTTTTTTTTATCCCAGTCCAACACTGCCTGCTTGTAAAAATGTACGAGGTAAGACACAATCTGCTGCACAGAAAATGTGAAAGGATATAACTGTTTGGATATGTGGCAATGCATAAGCCTTTTGCATTTAGTGGCATAACGTGTAGGTAGTGGGCTTTCCCACCTCCTGCATGATATAAATTAATTACAATAACAAACTGACGTAACCTAGTTTTAGGGCCTCAGGTGTCAGGTTGAGCTTTTTCAATCTGGATGTCTGAGCAAACCCAGCTGCTCAGTGAGAAGGTCTGGTGTATATGGGAGCTTCTAGTTAGAATCGACTGACATCTCTCGGAGCACTGAATACCAGGGCTGTCTCATCCAGGCTGATGCAACTAGAGTGAGGGTTGTGGACAACGGCTATATCTTCCTCACTATATGAGGGAATTGGGGAAACAGACAGAAAAGCATAGGCAAATATCCCTAACCAGGCAATCCATAGAGCACTGCCCAAGGTTCATGGGTGGGGACAGATGGAGTGGAAGTTTTGGCATTTTGCTTTTTCAGCAGTGACAAACATGTCGATCATTGGAATACCCCACCACTGGAATTACCTGGTGAAGGACTTGTGGATGGAGTTCTCATTCCTGGACCAGTTGGTGTTTCCTGCTGAGCAGATCCACACAATCGTTCCCCATTCCAAGCAAGTGCTCCAACAGGTGAACGTTGTTCGATTTGCCCTGTGCCAAATATTATGAACTAGCACAGAAAGCTGGGGACAGCGAGCCCCACCCTGCCTCCGTAATGCTGTCTGTCTGTATCAGTACTGTTCTTCCCCACAGATGTGGGAGTAACACTTTCCACACTAATCTAGTGGCTTGAAGCTCCAGGTAGTTTATGAGACGCCCCTGGTGCCGAGGGGGTCTAGGTGCCTTGGACAGTCGTGTTGTGGAGGTGAGCTCACCACTCCATAAGGGAGGCATCTGCAGTTATTATAAACTGTGAACGGGGGTCTAGAAAGGGCCTGTCAAGCAACAGATTACTATTGTACCACAAAAGCTGAGAGTCCTGGGCTCTTCTGCCTTGAGAATTATTCTTGTAGCAGGGGCATGTGTGACCTGGCATATGATACAATTGCAAAGCATGAAGCCATCGTCCCCAACATTTTCAATATAGTTAGAACAGTAATGGGACGGTGCGTCTGGAAAAAGAGGTAGCGGCTGTTTGAATGCCTTCACCCTCTATTGGTAGGGGAAGACTTTGCCTGTTACATTATTTAAGACTGAACCAAGGAAATGCTGAAACTGCTGCAGCCGTGGATGTGATTTGTTTGCACTGATGGTGAAACCTAGGCTGTGAAGTAGAGACACTGCTGTCTGAGTATTTGCTAGATATTGCCGTTTGCTGCTGTTCTTGATCAGCTAGTCATCTGAGTATTGAAAGAGGAGTAAGGGTTTTCTGAGCAGATGTGCTGCCACCGCAACTAGGTACTTTGAAAATACCTTTGGGAGCAGTGGTAACTCCAAACTGTTCCTCCTTGAACCGGTAGCAGTGTTTTCTTATCGGAGGCATTAAGTGATGTGCTGGTTGATGGGGATATGAAAGTAAATATGAAATCACCTCGCCATAGCATCAAGATGACATCTCATTGAGTGACTATATGGAAGGCTAAAGGTCAAGGATCAGCCTGGTAAAGCAGTTCTTCTTGAGAATTAAAGAGCAAAGGGAGTACACCCATGTAAAACACTGATGTGCAGATACAGGTTCTATAGCTCCCTTTTGTACAAGGGTCTGAACCTCTTCCCCCAGAACGTTAAGGTGGTCTGAACTCAGTTTGTGATGAAAGGGTGGGATATTGGGCGGGGGGGTGTGTGAAATTCGAGGCAGTACCTTTCCCATGCAATGGAGAGAACCCACTGATCTCAGGGAATATTTCCCCACTGTGCTAGCAAGTGTCTCAGCCTTTCCTCAACAGATGTGATGTGGTCATGGGAAGAAAGTGGTGACCCTGATTTGGGTAGCCTCTTCTGCCTTTTCTGCACCCATTCCCCACTCCTCAGGCCTACATCCTGACATCACAGACATGTCTGTGAAGGAGAACGCATCTCTATTTTATATGCTCCGCATTGAGGGCTTCATCTAATGTTGGCACTGCTGACAGTTTTCCCTTAGCATTCAACTCTTTTCCTCTTTTCTAATTGGTCTCTGGTAAGTGCTCCATATCCTCCCAGTGGTACTGGTCGTAACTGGAGAGGAGGCCCTCTGAATTTGGGATGCATCAGTGTGTGGCTGAATCAAAAGCTACCTTATTTTCTGTGGTATCACTCTGCTTAGACTTCTAGTGAGGTGGAAAGGACTCCAGTGGCCTTTTCCGGGCAAGCCATTTTACGGGCAATGTGCACAACTAAGGAGTCCAGGATAATATGCCCACAAATATAAACTGAGTCATCTGAGGCAGGCTTATATTTTTCTCCACATAGGGACTAACCACCCTGACTTTCGTGGGCTCATTTTAATTGTCACAGGCCCGCTTCAGCATGCTCGTAAGCATTGGGCGTTATCACACTCAATCTTTGAGTTTCGACTAAGAAGCGGTCTTCATACCGAGCTGTGTGGAGCTTTACATGATGGTATTATGCAGCCCTTGGTATTACAATATGGTGTGCAGTAGTGTTCCACAGCAGGAATGGCTTGGCTGGGTTGTGCTCCAGAACTACATCATTATCTTCCCAGAGATCATCCCTGTCTTGGGGCGCAAAGGGCTCCCCACAAAGGTCCTGAAGTAGTAAGGGATGACTGGTTCTGAATCAGTGGGGTGAGGATCATGTGGAGCAAAAAAATGGGGATAGTGGTGGTGTTGAAGGAGGAGGTGTGGGTGATAAATGTGGGAATGGAGTCTGTCTGACTGTCACATCTCTCACCCTTTTTAGGACATGATGATATGAATCTGGTTCTCCAACGAAGGCTAGCCAACCTTCTTGGAGGGACCCTGATGAGTCCTGGAGCTAGTGGTTTGGCAAGTATTTTCCCTGTTTCCAGCTGAAAGAAGAGGTTCTTCTAATTTGCATCAGGGCCTCTGAGTTTTTCAAAGATGGACCCCTCTGTGGAGTCGGACTATGGTGTTGAGTGGGGCTTTGGTGCTAGCTTCAAAGTCAGTTGCTGCGGTGCTTTGGTCGGGGCTTAAATAGTGCATATTGTTAAGGCCAATCTGGTTGTGACGTCTGCATTGAGTGCTGTTTTTCAGCATCTACATACTGAGAAGTCATGAAAGCATGGTGCAGGTTGCTGCCGTTGAATGGGGTCTTGGCAGGCGTTCAACCAGCCCCTGCAGTCCTGTGTGTTGAAGCTGGATGAGCAGAACCTGAAGGTTTATGCCATTTCCAGCTCAACTCTGGACCTGATGACCTACTCCTATGAAAGCGATGCTCTATCTCTGTTAATGTGCATTTTGGGGCTGGAGATTGACCCTGAGGTGCAGGAGATGCACATGGAGTCTACTTTATCTTCGCCCGAGACTCGCGTATGTTGCACTGCTGGTTCAAGAAATTTGTTCTCCTCCTCAACATTTGAGCGCTCGGGAAAAAAAAGGCACCTGGACCTCCTTCTCCTTCAGCTGCTGCAGTGCCAGAGGACTGGCTTCTACATTCTCCGCACCTAGCATGTTTTTATCTCTGAAAATACTAGGCGTCTTTGAGGAGGCTTGTTTTTGTATTTTGTGATAGGCCCACCTTCTTTCCCTCCAGACCTTAATGTTTAGGTTTTTTTGCAGCAGAAGGGGAGGCAGACTTTGCAAGGAACCTTCACATGTTCTAGGGTGAGACAGAGTTTGAAGACATTGTGATGGTTGCTCGAGGGGTATTTTGCGTTACACAATGGGCAGAAGTGGAAATGAGTGTGTTCCATAATGCCTCATAGTGCATTATTGAAGAAGCCTCCAGGACATGAGAAGATTGTGACTCAAGATCGCTATGTGTTGAAGTGCCCCATCCATTCACCATCAAATCTTAAATCCTGGCACTGTCAGCTGGAGCTGATGTCTGGGTAATGGTGCCGTTTTCATTACAAGGCCCCGGGGGCTGCTGGAACAAAGAAGGAAGAACCAGTGTGAAATAACAAATTAACCTCGTAGACGGAAGGTGGAAGAAAACAATCTGAGGAGAAGCCAGTGTACATAGTGATTGTGGGCAAAGAGTGACATCACAACAGGTGTCGTAACTTAAACTTCTTTGAAGAAAAACAAGTTTCAAATTTCCTGAGCCAAATACATAATTATATATATCAGGTGGAAGCTGAAATGTTGTAGTGGAAATATATTTTTGTTCTTTGGAGAGTCCAGCATGTCACCAGAGAAGCCTTAGCTCTGGTAGAGAATGCTCAGACTCCAGATGAAGGGCCTGCCTTAAGTAGAGAGTTAGTGTGGGACATGTGAAGTATGATCCGCTACAATGGTGCCCTTAGCTACATCTCAGCCAACACACTACCTTCAAATATCACAACAACTCTGTATTAAGAACACAAGACTCCGCTCTATCCAAATAAAGACATTAGGCATACCTGATGAGGATGTTCAGTCAGATGGTGCCTCACATATGTGCAGACAAAAAGAGGGAGAAGGTGCCTTTGAGTCAGTTAATACCTTGAAAACAACAATGGTATGAGTACGCAGATATATAGTGTGTTCCAGTGATACAGAGGCATAGACCTGAAGCGTAACAAAACTTGAGGGGGCCCCCTTGCAAGGTACATGGGGCACCCCTCTGGACTCAGTCAGGAGCTCGCTGGCCAGGGCAGGGCGCTGAGGGGGCCCCCTGGAGCTCAGGCATCCTCCCCTCACTGTGGGAGATGCAGGGGCCTATGGGTCGTCACAGACACTGGAGCTCAATACCATACTTGGCATATGTTAACATGAGCAGGAAATAAGTCTTCTAATACAAGAGATTCAAGATGCAAGAATTATTAGAAACTGATCTAGCCAGGTCTAAGATGGTAACTCAAGTGAGTGAAGGGCACTTGCCAGGAAGAACATGTGTGTTCTGTCCAGCAAATATTGCTTAATATCTTCTTTTGCACTGAAGTAGTATCCCTTTGGTCCGTTTCAGTTTTGTGTGATTTATGTGTATTATTTCTTGATATTGTTATGCTATAGTTTGGTTATGACATTAAATATTTGCCTAGAAGTTTAACATTTATTTTGGACTGTTGCAGGTTTATAAAGAGACAATATTATGGCTGATGATTGTTTGGAAGATCATACAGATGTAATCTACGAGATGCTTTGAGAATTGGACCTTATGGTATTGGGGGATTTTAATTTTCATTTAGAGAATAGTCTTGATCTGGAGACGGACCATCTTTTCGAGCTGTTCTCTTGATTAGGACTTAACCAAATAGTTAGTAGTGCCACTCATCACGCAGGACACACTCTAGATGAGATTTTTACAAATAACCCTGCTTTTGGGAGCCCACTCCTTTTTCTGGTAACTTGCTCCAATCACTTTGTGGTGGCCAAGGAGGTTAGGCTACAGGATAACTCTTGAACAGTTTGCAGCACTAAAAAGCCCGGGAGCAGACCCTGATATAAGATTTAACCTACTGAATTGAATGCCTTATTAACCATTTCCGCCGCCAAAACGTATGGGGACCCTGACCAGATGGTTGAACATTTTTCAAACTGGATTACTTCTACCCTCAATGTCATGACCCCAACAACAAGCAGGACTAGTAACAACAAAAAGCAGTCCCAGCCATGGTTCAATAAACCACTTAGGGCGTGGAAACAAGGTTGTAGAAGGCAGGAAAGAAAATGGCGCAAAGCTTTCACTTAATGGAAAAAAATAAATATATAGATTGCCTAGCTGAATATAAAAGGTTATCTTTTATAGCCAAATCTAACTATTTTTCTGATCAAATTAGACTGGTGAGTGTCTCCAATGGAACTCTCTTCAGAACCATTAAAAAGCTAACTGTACCTACTCAGGTGTCGGTAGCAGTTAGTAATCAGGACTTCTGTAACTCCTTAGCCTGCTTTTCTCAAGAGAAGATAACTACATTTTTTTTCATCAATTTACTGTCTCCTGTCAGGGCGCCTCCTCATTAAACATTCTCCAGAGCCAACGGGCCGCCTTGATCAGTTTGAGGTCCTGCCAGTGGATAAGCTAGAAAAAGCTATGTTAGGTATCAACTCCTGCATACTCCCCCCACCTTCCCTACAAGACTTTGCATATGGCCTCCAAAGTATTGGTGACATACTTGGCCAGTGTTTTTCCCACCATGTTTCAATCAGGAGTTTTCCCAACTGTTTGGGAGTTTGTTTCAGTTCTCCTTCTATTAAAAAAGTCTAACCTCAATATGTTAGATTCAAACAACTTTCATCCAATCTCTCTGGTTCCATTTCCTGCACAATTGGTAGAAAAGGTGATGAATGATTCACTGAGAATTGTCATTTTCTTTTTCTTTATGACACTGGCTTTAGGTAAGGCCATAGAGTAGCCCTGGATGGAGGTGGAAAAACGCTCTCATCCTATTAGATCTCTCAGCAGTTTTTGATACCATCAACCATGAGTTGTTGATTGGGCAGGATCTGAAGAATGGGGATTTAAGGCCGGGCTGCAACACTGCTGCAGTCCTTTCTTTCTGGACAACTTCAATCTGTGGCTTTATGTGATCTCATCACAGATCTCTACTCACTGCCATGTGGGGTACCACAGGGGTCGTCATTGAGGCCCATGCCGGTCAATCTATGTTTGCCCTCTGGCCGCACTCATTAAATCTGTGGATCTGCGTTGGCGTTATATGCCAACAATACAAAAATTGTGGTCTCCATAGCTAAAGATGATATCCGCTCTAGTGAGCTTTTTATAAATTGCATGAGCGCTGTTAGCAAATGGATGGACTCAAACTGCCTTAAATGGAATTCCTTAAAAACAGAGGTTATCCTTTTGGGCAACAATACGACATTCTGGTCTCCAACCTGGTGGCTGCTGGTTGTGGGTAAGGTTCCCACACCAGTTGGAAAGGTTAAAAATCTGAGGGTAATCTTGAATCGTGACCTAAATTTCAAAGGTGAAGTGAACAGGGTTACCTCCTCCTCCTTTCAAGCCTTATGAATGGGCAATAAGATTAAGAAATGTATATATTTTTAACTTGGTAAAAACAGAAGTCATTGCCCTAGTTTTGACCAGACTGGACTACTCTAACAGTCTGTATCTGGCAAAGGGATCTCTAGCCAAACTTCAAACTCTGCAAAATACAGCTGCAAGGTTTCTCTTATCAATTTCAATTTCAATTCCAGACGGCAGTCTGTAAAATCGGCCATCAGTAAGCTGCACTGATTGCCAGTAAGACAACTATGTTATTTTCAAGACACTGTTTTTGGCCTACCAGACACTTAATGGATTGGGTCCTAACTATTTCCAACTAAAGCTGAGATGATACAGGAAGAACTCTTCGTTACGCTTCTGCCATGAATCTGGTGGTTCCATCCTTTGAACTCTCTTCCTGGGGCGGCAGAAGCTTTTTTAGCTCTACTTTGAAATCAGCTTCCTGTTAGTTTAAAGTCTGCTGTTTCCCTCCCTCTTTTTAGAAAATCCTTATAGACATGCTTTTTAGTCAAGCAAGTGGTTAAGGGGCTGTTCTCCTTCCTCCTTGAATCTAGCACAGCGCCTAGACACCTTCAAGTATTTGTTTGCGCTTTATACATTTTTTCATTCATTCATTCAGACAAACATGCAAATGTCGACCACGGAAGGGTGCAGGCTAGTCCTTGGCATGGCTCACTCAACAGGAAAGGTTTAGTCGCTTGTTCTTGTGCCATGCTTCATTTGAAGGCTTCCTGGAGGTTACCAAAATGACCAGGTTCTCTTAAGAGATGATTAAAGAGGAAAAGGTAAGCTCATCTGGAAGCAAGCACTTAAGCTATAATGATGATGAAACTGGAATAAAAGTATTCCTCTTCAATCACTCGATTAGAGTGGATCTCTCATTATGGTGCGGCACCGTTGGAAAGTAACTGAATCTTTAATCTCTAGTGAGCCTGGAGGACAGGATAGTTTTCTCTAAAGGAACTCCTTTAGGGATTTGGGATGAAGCTTGAGGAATAAGATGTTGTCTCCGGAGGCTTGAAGCTTAAAGAAATTCTGGTCTTGAAATAGTAAAATGCCTTCAATGGACCGACAGATAATTATGGTTTGACCACTACTGTTAATTTGGCACTCTTCAATTTGTTTGCAACCAAGCTGATCTTGTGCTGTTGGAACGTCTTGTCAGTGTAGGAATCAACTATCACTATTAACTAATATTTAATTCTAATTTAAGGGAGACTGAATTGCATGTAGCCACCACTCCCACAGGACTTTCAATGTCACCGTGGACAAAGCCTGGAGGGCCAGAGCAGTACCCTTCACCTTAGCTGCGTAGTCAAGCTGTGAAGGAACAGGTCTTTGCTGAAGATGGCTGTCAGTACATTCTCAAGCAATGCAATGAGACAGGACAGAAGCAGAATAGGCAGTGTCAAGTCCAAGTCAAGCATGTTGGTGCTGACTGCAGCCCTGAAGGACTTGCAATTGGGGACTGCACTAGAGACTGTGTTGAACACTTATGCCAATCAAGGATTTAGAGAGACAACAAAAAAACACAATGTCTTGCATTAGAATGGAGTTACAACAAACTCCATTCACAACTGCTGCTATTGCCTGACCTCAGGTGCATGCAGTTATGGCCTGTAACTCTTGGTGCCTCTGCTAACTTCTCTAACACCTGTGCCTCAGATAAAGTGAGAAAGCAGCAATACGCTGGTGGTGTGAAGTCTATTTTTATTCAGTAATCAGGCATTTCATTTGAGGACTCCATGGCTTTCCCCTGCTTGACAGTACGCTGCAATGAGCAGCGGCAGGTCTAAACTATAGAAGAGGTGGAGCTCTAACATGGACTAGTTAGGCCTTATCTAACAAGAACTGAAAATGTATACACCCATGCAAGCTACTCGCTGGTGCAACCCCCATTATGTAGTGAACAGCTGGCCCACAGCTAATACTCTACACCTCTCACTGCAACAGTTGAATAGTACAGAGTCCAGAATGATGGATTAGCTATTGGCTCAGTTACATTGCAATGGAAGCTTGGGACCAGCGGGCTCAAACAGAAGTCAGACAAGATTTATGGTGCAGTGTGATCTTCTGGGGTAAGAGACTGTTTGATCCACTAAGTCAATCAGCTCCAAGATATTTGGTTTGTCTTTCTTTAACCTTGAAAAGGGGAGCAGCCTACACAGATTTTCAGGTAGTAAGGAAAAATGACTGATTACTCACCATTGCTCCCAGTTCCGGTCCCGTCTTCCTCATTACAGTCCTGACAATGGAGTTCATCTCCTGTTCCGGTAGATAATGCTTCCCCAAGACCAATGTCAATACTTCTTTGAACAAGGCTGTCCCTCTCCCAGCATTACTGAAATAACTCGCTCCTGGTAGAAAACATGCTGCAATAACTGAGCTCAAATTCAATCAATCAATGAAACTGAGAGGGCGGGAGGACAACAGGACTGTACAGAGGAAGATCTGGACTTGGAGCAATGAAGATAACCAGTGAGTAACCAGGTCATTACCTCCTTGTCCATCTTCCTTGCCCAGTCCTGACAATGGAAACCATATCCCAGCTGCCATTCATTGATTAAATAGTGCAAGAATACACCAGAAAAGGCTGTACTGTATGCCAGAATCTAAAACAATTTATTTCAGTAAGAAATAACCAGAAAGCAAAAATATATCAAATCAAACAGAATGAATAGAGAACAATACATGGGAACCAAACTCCATTGAGAAAACACCTCCGACTGCAAATGATAGTGTATCATGATCGTATTACAAGAAGCCCATGTAGCTGCACAATGAATATTCTGAACCGAAACTCCCTTAGAAGCTGTTGAAGAGGCAACCATTCCCCTCGTAGATCTTCCCATTAAATGAGAAGGGACCTCCTTCCTTGAAACCACATATGCCTTGGAAATAGCCAGCTTAAGCCACCTGGACAGAGTGGAGGTGGATGGACGAAGATCTTTATCCGGGAGACAAAAAGGGACAGAGCAAATCAATCTTATAAAAGAAGGCTGTCCGTTCCAAATAAATGGTCAACGCCCTAGGCACATCTGGGTGTGAGGGCGTAACTCCTCAGTGGAGGGGAGAGGATGAAAAACAATATCCTCTGTCAAATGAAAAGAGGATGGAATTTTAAGTTTGAACTGAGGACTTGGTCTCAACACTAGCTCATTTGGAAAGAATCTCAAATAAGGAGCCAAAGACAAAAGTGCCCCAATTTTACAAACTCGTCTACCTGAACATATAGCCACTAAACAACAAACCTTAGCAGACAGAAATCTCAATTCCACTGAGGACAGAGGTTCAGGTGGCAGGGATTACAATGCCCGGAGAACCAAAGGGAGATCCCATGAAGGGACCGAACAGTGAACCAGCAGGTGTTTAAGAAAAATACTCTTAAGAAGGAGGGAAACCAAGGTGGCTTTCCTGTCAACATGTTCCCCTCTGAAGGACTGAATAGCTCTCTACTAAGCCCTTAGCACAGAGACTGCCAGACTCAAGAGAAAACTATCCCTGAGAATGTCTAAAACTCTAGACGGGTCGCATGAGGAAGGAGAAGGACCTTTCCCCGCAAGCCAAAGCTGGAAATTATGCCAGTGGCAGGCATAGGATTTCGAAGTAAGAGGCCGTCTAGGTTGCTGAATAGAAGGAGCTACTTCCCAGGAATAACACCTATCCACTAAGGTACTGCTTTCAAATGTTAAACCCGAGACGGAATTTCCACAGACAATCTGGTGGTAGAACAGGAAGGCTCAGAGGGAAACATCTAATGTGGTTCCAATGACAATGAAGGAGAAAAGGAAACCACAACCTCCATACCTATGCTGGAGCAATTAGGAGAACCTTCGCCCTGGCTGTCTAGATCACACTCGGGAGGAATGGAAATGGGGGAAAACAGTACAGGAGACCTGGAGGCCGCTTGAAGGAGAAAGAATCTTTCACCCATGTCTGAGGTGGGGGAATCAGACTGCAGAAACTGGGAAGAAGCACATTTGGCTGAGTGGCAAACAAGTTTAGCCAAGGTTTGCTATGCCTCTCTGTGACTGACTGAAAAAGGAGAGGAGAGAGGCACACGGACAGAACGGGAGCTTCCTGCTGAGCTGGTCCACAGGCCCATTCTCTGTTCCCTGAAGATACACTACGGTCAGAAAAAGGAATTTTTCATCCACCCACACACCTATCTCCTGATAAAGGAGAAACAGGCAGGGATACATACTTCCCTGGCATTTGAGGTAGGATCTTACTACTTGTTTGTCTGTTTGAATACAGACCACCTGATTCAGAATGACATGATTGAAGGAGTGAAGAGCTATGTGTACCACCTTGAGCTCTTTCCAATTGGAAGCGTTCTGGAACTCCAACATGGTCTACTGGCCCAGGGCTGACAGAGACCCACAAATGGCTTCGTTCCTGATCTTGCTTGCATGGGTTGTTACAGTCACCAATGGAGTTTAAGTCAGAGAGCAATACTTATTGAGATGATCTGGGATCAACCAACATTGGACATACCTACAAATCTCTGGTATGACAGGAATCAGAGACTCATAATTCAGGGAGGACGGCGACCAGAATCAGAGCAGGTGATGTACCAGACGGCACAAACGAAGCCAGGACCAAGGTAGAATTGTTAAGGTGGATACCATCTCTCGCTGACTCCCCAACCAAAACCTTGCTGAGGCCTGGGTCCTGCCGAGTAGGTAAAACAAATATGTTCTCAAGTTGACATTTCTGTACTCTGAAATACAAACGTGATTAATATCTGTGCAGAACAGAGATCAAATGAACTGGAGGCGTTGAGAGAGAGAGAATGAGTTTCTGTGACATTCAGAAGGAACCCATTATCTTGAAGACTGCTGCAGATTTGCCGCGGGTCCTGTTTCTCCGGGAGGAAAGAGGAAGAGGCGATTAACCTTCCAGATATCGGTACACCTGAATCCCCTTGGAATGCAGAAAACCCACCAGAAGTGTAATAGTTTTGTAAAGAACCTTGGTGCCGAGCTTATCCCAACCAGAAGGACCCGAAACTGATTGTGTTTCCTCAAAACTGTGAATAGGAAGAACTGTTGACAGGATGGATGGACTGGCATGGGGAAATAGGCGTCCATCAAGTCCAGAGAGGTGAGGAAATCTCCCTTCTTCAGTAGTGGCACGATCCCATGAAGAGAAACCATCTTGAATGGTTAGTGAGGAATGAAAGCATTTACATCTTTTAGATCCAGAACTGGCAGAACTCCCTCAAGGCTTTCTGAACCAAATAAAGAATAGAATAGTATCTGTGGAAAATCCCTTAGAGTGGAACTGGGACTATCGCAGCCTTGGCTTGCAGCAAATCGATCTCTTTCAACAATGCCTGGACAGGAATTGGATTCTTTGTGGGAGGTGTTGGCTGGAAAAGTCCTGGAGGTAGGAGGACAAAATTGATTCTGTAGCCATGTGAAACAACTTGTTGCACCCATGCATCTGCCACAGACTGGTGCCATACCTGCTAGAAATGTAGAGGTCAACCTCCCATCAGAAGGGACCTAGCACAGTCACATCTTGGGATGCTGGGATGATCCTGTTGAGGCACTGGCAGTAGTGGATGCAGACTGGAACTGGAATTTATCTCCGGCAGAGGCACCCCAGCTATGATCCCTACCCGGAAAAGGCTGATTTGCAGATTTGAAAAACCAGGACCAAAGATTTGTTTGTATCTCAAACCTCTTCCTTTATATGAGGCACGAATAGGAGCTATGAGCTTTTCATGTTCAAGTTTGTCAATAGAACCTGAAGGCACCGCGTCTTAAGATATCAATCACAGTTCCTTGGCTGGACAGCTCTACTAATAAATTACCCACTTTGGCTGTTGGAGAAAATTCCTCTGAAACAAATCTCCAAAGGGTACGTTGTCATCAGAAATCTGGGGAACGAGGCTTTATCTACTTTCCTCCATCCATGTGTCCTAACCCTTCATACAGTCATATGAAGTGACAAAGCTTCTGGCTCCACTTTCTGATAATGGAAGAAAAAGTCCTTAACTCCCTTTGTCCATGGCCAGGGAAGCAAACCCAAGATTGCCTCTAAGGTGTTGTAGAAGTTCAGTGAAGTTAGTTCCCTGCACAAAGCACCCTTTAACACCCTCATTATGAGGGGCTATTTCAGGGTCAGTGCTGACGCATGGAACCTTTGCAGGAGGAGCAAAAGCAGAAGCTTCTTGTGCCTGGAAAGCAGCTGCCACAGCTGCTTCAATCTTCTGCTGCTGTTCTGTCTTGCAAGGGGCTGATAATGCCTCTGAAGTCAAAAGACCTCCTTCAGCAAGTCCATGAATGGCGTTTCTCCATGCTTCAAACGGCAGCAACCAATGAAACAGTTCCTGCTTGGCCTGTTGCTATAGAAGCTCAAATTTTGCAGTTTCGCCTAAAATCGCTGGAGAGTTGCCATTAATTAATCAGGGAGGGAGAGAAAAACGTGACTGCTCAGAAAACTATGTTAAAATAATTAAATTTGCCCCCGATGCCCACTACAGCTAGGTAAGGATGTGTGCTAAAAATGGGACCACTAGAGTAGGCCCCGTGAAGGAAGAAGTAGAGATTAAGATATAAGAAAACACACTTGCCTTACCTGGGTCAGGCAATCAGGGGAACCCACACTGCAAGTGCAGAAAGAAGAAACAGGAAGCCCTGTACCGGAAGTGAGATATTTCAGTAATGCTTGAAGAAGTGCAGCCTTGTTGGAAGTAATGTCGACATTGGGCCATTATCTGCAGAAACAGGAGATAAACTCTTTGGTCAGGACGGCGAGAAAGATTGACGAGGAGGTAATGGTTATACCCCTGGTACTTTAACCATCTTGAGGTTTCTCACAACATCAGCAGGGATATTAAAGCTGATTCAAACAAGAGGGAAGGAAAATATCTGAAAATGGTGCCTCACTGCTTCACTTGTAAAAAGTGCTTGGTAAAATATGGTAGTCACACCCCTATATATTAAATACACCTCCATTTACTTGGATTGAATTTTAATTTACCCTGCAAGACAGAGGAACCGTGTATTGATGGATGCATAAGAGCACTGACGAAGAAGTAACTTACCTGGAGGACGCAACTAGGCAAGATGGCCACCTAGTCATATTTCTTTGGAGCTCCCAGCTGCACAATCCTGCTAACTCCTTATTGATATATGCAAAAAAACACCTCCCTAGAGTGGTCCTTCCCCCCGCCTAAACCATAGCTGTTGGATGGGGCAGTAACTTTTGGGGTCCAAGCGCTTTAAGACACGGGGTGGATCGGCGAAGCCAGGTTGCAGTGGGTGCTGGGCGGCACTGGTTGCAGCAGGGAGCGATTGAAAGAGAGGGGACCGACACCTCGCCCCCTCCACAAGCACGCTCTTCCCTCTGATGGACGGGCCTTGCTGGAGGTGCTTGACATGGACTGGGCAGTGAGGAGAGGCTCTGGTGTGGTATCCAGGCTCAAAGTCAGTTGTGTTGGGCCTCGGCTGTAGTCGCTGAGGCCCCTGGGTGCTTGGAGCTGTTGGCCTTCTTCGGCTGCTGGTGTGGGATGAGGCGCCCTCTGACTGGTGGCCTTCGTGGAGCGTACTTACCTGCTGCTGGAGCCTTGGCTGGATGCCCTGTCTGCTTGGGCCTTGGAAGTGGCGCTTGCGGCCCCCAGACCTGAGAAGAGTGCCCTGTTGCTGTGGAGCTGCCACAAGCGTCCTACGGGGCCTTGGTGTACTGTTGAATCGGACTGAGTCCAGGAGGCCTGGATGGTGCCAGTGCCCAATCGGGGGCAGAGTTGGTGCCAGCTGTAGTGGGTTGCTGCTGTGGAGAGCGGCTGTGCTGGCTTCTGCTGCCATTCTTGCACTGCCCCAACTGGAGTGCACACCGGGGAGGTGCCCTGGTAGCAGTGGCAAATCTGGGCCTCTCTTACCTGGTAGTTGATTGGCTTGCTTGTGAGGTGCAAGTACAAGATGGTGAATATCCGGGTGGACTTGCCTATCTGAATGGAAGAAATCTGAACAACAAAGATACTACAGTGAGTACACCAGGTGATTCTACAAAGATACTACAGTGAGTACACCAGGTGATTCCTGCCCCTGGGGATTGTAGGACGAGGCTATAAATGTTCCTATAAACCTTAGCAGTGGTGCGCCTTGCATGCACGCACTATCGCCTGAGAACAGTGACTGGTGGGGGAAGTAGGAACTGCTGCCCACCCAGTGCTCTGCTTGCGGGCCACCCCGGGGTTTGTGGCTGAGAGCTGAGACGGGTTGACATCTGTTAGTCTTTCAAGATGGCGAAGGACAAGCTGGCTAAGAGGGTTCAGGCCAATAAAATAGACAGTTACACCTTCCCACTCTCACCAGCGGGTGATGAGGGGCCAGCTAGGACAGGTCCCACCTGAGACTAAAGCGGCACCAACACTCATGGACCTCATGAAGGAGATCAGGGGGGTCCAGAGAACAGATACTGGAAAAAATTTACTCCGCTGCAGTTGAGGTGGGCTTGTTGCGGGGTGACCTGCGGAAGGTATCTTAGAGAGTCGCAGAGGCGGAAAAGCAAGTTCACTGGCCTGCAAGCTGGAGGTATCTATCCTAAAGAAAACTATTGCAGACCTACAGTCAATAGTGGCTACTGTGGCCGATCATGAGGAGGATGGTGAAGGCCATTCCAGGTGGAACAATCTTAGATTTATCAGTTCCCAGAACGGGCTGAGGGCCAGTCAGCTGAATTGTGTTTTTAGAGGACTGGATCACAATGGTGCTTTGACCCAAATGCTTGTCCACATTTTTCTTAATAGAATGCACTCATCGTGCGTTGGCGCCATCACCAAAGCCTGGGGTACTGTAGTGGGCCATTATCACCCGTTATTTAATTACCGGGATGCCATTTTGCAATATGTGAGGGCTCGGGCGCGCCCAAATATGAAAATAGGGTCATTATGTTTTTTTCTGGACTTCACACGGACAGTCCAAACTATCCCCGACTACATGTCTGTCAAGAAGAGGCTACAAGATAGGGACCTTCGATATAGCCTAATTTTCCCAGCCAAACTATGGGAACAGTACGAGGGCTGAGCGTTCTTTTTTGAGACCCTCGAGGTGGCACACGAATGGTTGGACTCCTTGGGCCGTGCATCTATGCTGCCCCAGCCTACCTCTGGATTAATGACTGTCAGGGGTGCTCATCAGAGCTCACGAAGCCGGAGACATTCAGCAGACTCCATGCGGACCTCAGATACTCAACGGCCTGGGAGGGTTTTGGTGTGCCCTGATGACACCCTGGCTGATTCCAACTAAGTACTGGACACTGCTGAATCCTTTCAAGCCCGTAGGGACCGCAAAGATTATTACAGCGATGATTTGCACTGACTATTATTTTCAGGGGCCTGAGGAAGGCTGTGCTTTGTTTAGTTGTCCTACTATACTAGAGCATTACAGAAACGGGTAAGAGGGATAGTACTGCTTTGATGTAGGCTCACTGTGAACCCTAGTGGGGGGCGGGGGTGGGATGGAGGGCTTGCCTCTTAGGCTCTGCCTGACAACACTTAGCAAATGATGGGGGGGTACTCAAACCAACCGGTATTATCATTATTGTACATTATGCTAATGAGGGAGACTGAGCAGCGTACTGGCAGGGACTCCAAGTGGTTGGGGTCCCATTGTAGGGGGCTTGAGGAGCTTTTGCCTCGCTACCTTTTTTGGATGCAAAACTCACATAACAAATAACTTTTGGAGATTGCAGTTTGTTTGTTTCAGGTGGTATGTGGCGGAGGGGCTTGGAGGTTAGGCTCATTTGTTGGGGCCCCAGTTGTTTAGTCCTGCTACCCGTGGAGGGGGAAAAGGTTGCAGCTTGTGTTAATTGTTACACTGCTGACTTTGTATAGGTGTTGGCTGCACGAGTGTCCAATCTTCTCATTAGCTGCCAGGTATACTTGGGGTGTATGCTGGTGTTGGACTGACTCTGGAGAGAAAGTCGAGGGAGCTCAGTTTTTTCTGGAGTAATGGTGGGAGAGTGGAAGACACTGATGCAGAATGTACATGGGTTGAGGTGTCACGAGAAAAGGTGGAGGGTACAGTCCTACTTGCGGCGATACAGTGTCAGTTGCTTTTTTTTACAGGAGACGCATACATGGGAGACTGTGTGACCTATTTGTGGCATAGATGGTGCAGTCAATTGTTCGCCATGTCCTACTCCAGTTATGCTAGGGAGGTCTTAATTTGGCTCACCCGTTGGGGTCCCTTTGCGGCTCAGACAGCCATATTTGACCCCGGCAGGAGATATCTAATTGCTGTGGGCACGTTGGATGCACAAGAAGTCTGCTTGGTGAATGTGTACACCCCCAACATTGACAACAGACATTTTTTTTATTTTTATTCGGTGATGGGTGCAATGGGTGACTATATGGACAGTGAGATTGTGTTCCTGGATGACCTGAATTGCGTGTCAGTGCGGGACCTGGATCGTTAACCGCCACGGTCAAACACCAAACCCACCATGACTGATGATCTTCTGGAGCTCATGTCCTCTTTGGGTCTCCAGGATATGTAGAGTGCGCGCAATCCCCAGGCTAGGGCGTATTGATGCCATGTCGACACGGCAGACACGTACGGCCACATGGATCTAACTATTAGCTCTTTATTACACTGAGTGGAGGATGCGGCCTATCTGGCCCATTATATTTTGGATGACGTGCCACTGTTGGTGACATTTCAATTCACTCCTTTGCTCCGAAACTTGAGCCCCTCTGCTTGTGAGGATACGCAACAATACTGGGAAGTAATTTCAACCCCACGTGGCATAACTAATGCTTTTGCTGCACATTTGGAAGTGCTTTATGCCAGGCCACACGCGACTCCTCTGACCAGGGGCCTGCAATATCTGGAGAGATTGGGCCTCCCCTCCCTGCCTAGGGATACAGGGGACGAATTAGGAGCTCCTCTCTCCAAGGAGGAGATTGTGACAGCAATATAGTCGCTGAAAACTGGTAAGGCCTTGGGCAGTGATGGCCCTCCTACAGAATATTATCAGCACTGCTCCGATACACTGGCTGATAAACTTCAAGAAGTCTACTCAGAGGCTTTTAAAGGAGGTATGCTCCCCGCTTCTATGCGAGAGGCAGCTGTGGTTATGTTCCCTAAGCCTGACAAAAATCCAGAGGAGATAGCGTTGTATCGCCCCATCTTCATTTTAAATGCTGACATTAAAGTATTGAGTAAAGTTCTGGCGGATAGGCTTCTATTCCACCTGCCTGGCCTCATACATGAGGATCAGTGTTGGTTTATCCCGTGTCGGAATAACACATGCAATTTGCGGAGGCTGGCGAGGATATGGCACGTTTTTGCCGACCATGAGGACCCTTACTTTTTTGGCCTTTTTAGATATCGAACCTTGACTTCTTGTACTAGGAATATTTATGAGTGGTCCTCCGCAGAGTTGCCGTGGGTGACACCTTCATAAGCTGGGAGTATTTGCTGTATACCCGCCCCTTAGCCAGGGTTTGGGTTGGTGGGATGGTGTCCACACAATTCTTGGTGTGCCACGGCATTCGGCAGGGGTGCCCTTTGTCACCCATGCTGTTAGCTTTAGCCATGGAGCCCCTGGCTGGCTGACTGGGGCCCCTTAGGGGATAGGGCATTCAGATTAGGGACCACACCCACGTGGTATCAATTTATGCACATGATGCCCTGATTTATCAGAGGCACCCTGCATACTCTGTCCCTATATTACTGGCACTTCTGGCTGAACATGGCAAATTGTCCGGTCTTAAGATCAATAGGGCCAAGTCCAAGCTGTTCCCTATGGGAGGACTGCCTGGAAGATCTTAAGCCACCCTCCCTCAGACTGATATACCTTGGGTGACAGACAATACGATATATTTGGGCATCCGATTAGCTCACGATGCACATAGTTTCAGGGAACTTCACATGGGCAGGGTTATGGATAAATTAAAATTATCAATCATATTTTGGAATTCCCTGCCCAACCCCTGTAACCCAAAGAATGGGTTTCCATTCATGAAGGGGTTCGAACGATCTCCTCCAATGCCTACTTCAAACTGGCACATTACAATGTCAAACACCAAGCGTACTTATCCCCTGAGATATTACACAACATGTAGCCATCAGAGGCAGAATTTGTGCATTTGATGTGGCACTGCCCCGAGAGGATGGCTTACTGGGATGAGATACCGTCTGCACTTCACGGGGCCACTGGGAGACTTATGCCTAGGGAAATTGGGCTTTGTTTGTTGGGGTGCATCTCATTTAATAAGAAAAGAAAATTCTGTATGAAGTTCCAACTGTTGGAGCTTACTTTAGCTAAGAGACTTCTAGCTATACAACGGTTGGCCCCTTCTATACTTGAGCGGAGGAAGGCTATGGCTGAATGGGCGAATGCTGAGGAATGTCAAATGTGTAAGACATGCAGGGACACGAAGGTGGGAGCAGACCTACACACCTGGGCGACTATGTTGTCCGATTTACTTGACCCACCGGCTGAGGATGGAGCAAGTGTTGAACAGCCAACAAATGCAAGCGCTGATCGGGGTGCGAGGGGTGCTGGCAGAAAGGGTTTGGGTAGGAGTGGCTCCATCGTGGTCGATAATGCCGCTCCATTTCTTACCCCTGACAGGCATACACCATGACTACAGAACTGAAAGGAGGGTGGAGGAGGGGGATGTGGTAGGTCCCTCACAGGCCTAGGTTTCTTGTAATCGTATGACTCAATTCTCCTTTGGGTACTGACGCATGTAACATACCGAAAAATATATGATATTATTATATTGAAAAATGTCAATGAAAATTTATACTTTTTTTTTTATAGTAAAAAATATGTTACTTACCTTCGGAAAAGCATTATCCGATAGAAACTCTATATAGCTGCAGATTACTTAGATTTGATTTTCCCAGGCATCAGGCTGATCTAGAAACTTTTGCTGAGCAATATCCTTTGCGTGTGCCATCGGGTGGCTCCATTCCGCTCCATGTGGCATCCTTGGCACCAGATGTGAAATTGTGGCCACCTATATAGGTGCCACCCTGGCATGCGAGCATCAGTTATTATCTCTCTGCGCCAGTTAGCGCAGATCTGGAGAGAGCTACCCCTTTGTCGTTTTTTTTTTAACGTTTTTTTTTTATTTATTTTTTTAATTATTGTTTTTTGCCAGTGTCGAGAATGTCTTTGAGGAAGGCTGGGTTCAAACCATGTGACGCCTGTCACCGCGCCATGTTGGTAACTGACCCCCATCTTGTTTGCCTGTAGTGCCGGGTCATGGTGCCGAAGGCTTTGAGGAAATGGTCCCTAAATCTTTTTGCGGCCCGGCATACGCAACACCGGTACACGCGACTCTGAGAAGGTCTTGGTCTCAATCAAGAAGGAGATCGCGAGACACTGAAGGGATATCTTTCAGCTCTATCAGCCTTTTGCGGCCAAAGTCCTCTTCCTCTCATTTGAGGTCCTCTGGACACTCAGGAAAGAGGCACACAAAGAAGAAGTCCAAGAGGATTTCAAATTCACTCCATCCATCGGCCAACAAAGCAAGCGGGGAACGTCGGCGTTGCTGGCACAGTTCAACTCTGCGTCTCCCACCTTTTCTGGGGACCGGGTCGACACCCACTCAAAGGAGTTCTACAAGGCCATTTGCAGTGTATTTGAGTGGGCCGACCCCTCTGGTGCGCCTTCTGGCCCGGAGGGTCGGACGAGACTCCAACTGGATCCACAGCAGCAGCTTTGGCCTCAGCTCTTGCGGAATCTCGGGGATCCAAATCTGGATCCGGACCGGCATTGGTCGTACCCAGCGACCTTCCCTGGCGCCGGTCACAACATCGATGCTCCCAGCGCCCACTGGCAGCATCAGCCCAATCCTAATACCAAATGACCTGGAGCCAGTGCCAAGTCATTGTCTGGCCCTTATTTTATGATGCCAGGCATGGGAGAAGAGTGGGAGGGGTAGCTGGACCCTTTAGAACAGCAGCTAGAAACATCTATGGACTTGTATGAGGAGCTAGGAGAGGCCAGTTGTCTGGACACTTCTCCAGAAACTGATTTGCTCTCTCCCCCCATTGTGGATAAGGAGGAGGGAGCATCCTATGCAATGGTGGTGGATAGGGCTGTGAAGATCCTCAACCTTGAACTGCCCTCCGTGGCTGTCAAGACCAACATCTTAACAGAAGCGCTTCAACCTGGGGCTTTTAACACATTTGAGCCCCTTTTGCCCTTCAATAAGGCACTTTGAGACATCCTGCTGGGAACTTGGCCCAAACCCAGCACAGGGACTCTTGTTAATAGGATGACTGCCTACTGCCATCGGCCCGCTCGGGTGACCCTAGCTTTCTCAGCCAACACCCCTCCCCTGAGAGCTTGGTTGTCCAAGTCTCTACATCCCACGGCGCATTCCTTTCCGCTCCTACTGATAGGGAATCCAAGAGGGTGGACCATCTTGAAAAGAAGCTGTTTTCTTCCACCAGGCTGGCACTGAGGTTGGTGAATACCTTGTGGTTATTGGGCTGTTTCTCCCATACCATTTAGGACACGGTTGCGCAAGTGCTGCCTCAGGTCTCAGAGAAGGCCTGGACCATACTCTCCCACGCAATGAAAGATGGGAGAGATGCAGCTAAGTTCACCATACAGTGTGGCTTAGACACAACTGACTCGCTGGGCCGAATGGTTGCGTTGACAGTGGCCTTAAGACCCTACACCTGGAAGAGGGCATTAGGTTTTTCAGGGGATGTCCAAGCAGATCTGATGGACATACCCTTCGATAGAACTCGCTTGTTTGGTGAGAAGGCAGACTCGGCGCTGGAGCGCTTTTAGGACTCCCAGGCTACTGCCAAGTTTATTACTTCTCAATACTCCTATGGGCCAATCCACAAAACACTGCAATCAAGTAATGGCGGAAGGTAGATCTCCCTGTGTCAATGACTGACAAGGGCTGACGCAAAGCCAGTTTTTGTGCATTATGTCAACATTAGCGCCAATAAACACAGCATGAATCTCCAAACAGCCTAAAAAAACAAATCTCTCAATATTATCAATATAACATGGAATAGTGTAATTAGTGTACTTACTGTAGCTTGAGCAATCTTCTGAGTCAAAAGGGTCACTGGTTCAAAGATACAAATAACATTTCCATAGGAAGCTGCAATCTAAAAGAAAAGAAAATTACTTTGTAGTAATTCACAAGAAACGATATAATAATTAAAAAAAATAAACCTACCCTACGCACCGGTGATCTCCTCCACTGCTCTCCTCTACTGCAGGTACAGGCTCCCAGCCTGGCCTGCGTCCAATCCTAACGCTGCTTTCATACTGGCAGCAGGAAAGCAGTGTTAGGATTGGACGGAGCACCCAGCCCGGGCACCATGAGGCACAGTGAAAGTCTCTGCCTACTGTTGCTGGGTTGGAGAGAGCCCAGTGTGCATGTGTGTTTGGCCAGCCCGAGACGGCCATCCAAACATACATGCGCATTGAGGGGGGAGTGCTGTGCACTCTCCCTTCATGCTCGTCATAGCCCCATGGCCCGTCCCTTCTACTGTAAAACAATAATAAACACAGTTTTCTTATCATTTTACAGTAACAGTTTTGCCGCTGCTGGAGGGAGGGCAAGGCTCCTCTGCCATCCCAGAGGAGCCACCCTTGATGCCGACAGTCAAACTGGTATCACTGATCATGTAAAGTCACCTTTCTCAAACAGCTATCTTATGAAATACAATGTCTTGAAGCTCAAAATTTTGTACACAAATGCAATAAGCATTTTTCAGCAGAAAAGTCCAGAAATGTATTATTGGGCTTGTCTCATACCAACTAACTGCTAGCATCTTAAAAGTACTTAACAGTTGCACAATCTTGCAAAACTAAGGCCCCTATCAAGTGATGCCTACAATCAAAATGGTTACAACATGAGTTGAAGAAAGATGCAGTGATGGGGACAATCAGACGTCTCAGTGAGATTCCTCTGAGTAATCACACTATCGTGAAACAGAGTAGAAAATGGGTAGTTGACCAAGCCCATAATCAGAAGAGGATAGGTCTTTAATTTGCACTGCATCTGATGCTGTGCTGGTGCACACAAGCCTAGGAATTAAGTAGCAAATGAAGCCATTTTCACATAGGACTTCACTTCAGTAACACCTTACCTGGTAGATACTTCATCCAGCCACAGATTCCTTACTTTAGAATATTCCTCAGATTCAGTGTGGATCCAGAAATTTGATGAGCAGTACACCTGCGCACCGGTAGGTGGCGCTGTTCGCCTCCACATGGTGTAGTCGCCTTTGTCCATGCAGGAAATGACATGCACGTATTTAGGTGCTACCCCAGAATGCTGACATCAGTTTCCTTTCCTGACTTAACATGCCGCAAGAGTGGAGCCATGAGGAACATTGACCACTGTAGTGTGATATGGGGCCACGAGTCTCCAAGGCGGGATGAATTTTCATTGGTTTTGGGATCAATGTGGGACCGAATGGTTGAGGAATACCCTGTAAATCAGGGGTCTCTAACCTTTTCTGTAGTGAGACCAACTTATGATTAATGAATATCATCATGAGCTACCGAAGGCTAAACAACTTGCACATTATTACCAGACACCCCCATGCCCAGCTTCCTTTACTTTAAGCCTAAAGTTCATAAACCCAGTTAGTATGGTGTAAACACAATACTTTGACTAGGGCTACTATGACAGGGCTGTTGTGTGTGAGTGTGGTGTGTGTGTCTGTCAGTGAGAGCATGGTCTTTGGGGATGAATGAACATGTGTGCATATAAACGGGCTATATGTGTATGGGTAACAGAGTCTGTGTCATATCTACTTGTGGCACAGGACACACCTTTCGCCATATGTGGCACTGTTACCTGTATTACAAACATACAACCATTTTGTTTTTTTTTTAAATGGGAGAAATTTAAAGTGCATGGATGTTCATAATCTGGAACATTTTTCTGCACTTTAAATTTCTCCCACTTAAAAAATTACTATTTTTCATTTATGGGTATAGCACAGTGTTCTACTGGGAGCAAGTGGCCTGCTGTTTGCGTATGCAACACTTTGAAAAAAATTGAGAACATTAAAATGAAACGTTAACTAAATCATTAAGGTAAGGTTTCATTTTCATTTTCTCAGATTTAACAGTATTGAGAAACATCATTTTGTTCTCATGCTTCAAAACTGAGTTGACAAAGACTTTTATTAAAGATGTAAGTACTTCAGGGCTTCAGTTCTTCACCTCTGTGCCCTGGGTCATAAAGCTGACTCCAGCACTGCTCCTTACAAGGCCCTGCTATCTGCAACCCAATGATAATAATGTAAAATAAACACAGCCTTCCCTTAACTTCAAAAGGAAAAATGTGACCCAGTGCTCATTTAAAAATTAACTTCAGGCTGTGAGCTACTCTGAAAGGGTATGGGAGCTACTGGTAGCTCATGATTGATTGGTTGGAGACATCTGTTCTAAACAGTTGGAAGGCCCTCTGCAATGTAGGGGTTTGCAGGGGCCTGTGTTACACCCCTGCCATCCCGTTTCTCTGGGCCTTGTCTGCAAGCAATATTTACTAAGCATTTTTGTAATTCTGTTTAGGAAGGCATAGCTGCTTTCCCGCACTTTTAACTGTTTTATACCCCATGCCATTGCACACATACTGCTGCCATGCAATGGCATGGCTTAAGCACAGGGGGCACCTCCAAAACAAGGAACCTTGGGGGCCCCAGGCACCGTGGGGCATGCACAGGTCTCCATTATGTCCCTGAAACTACAGCCCTTAAAAGGGTGAACCCTTTACACTACAATACGTTTGCAGAGAGGGGAGGATGGGAGGGCCGGTAAGGAATATGCAGCCAGAGTTTCTACCAGATTAGCCTTTACCAAAGGTAAGTGACTTGTTCACCTGCTAAGGACTTCTGGCTGCAGATTACTTACCTTTGAATAGATATCCAAGAAATACTTACATGGAGTTGAGGTTGCAATACTGATTAGACTAAAAAGTCCTGTGGGACCAAACAGGCAAAGTGACCATCACACCAGACCTGACTGTCCAGGCAGTAGTGTTTCACAAATGTGAGTAAAGAAGCCTACCTGGCTGCCTGACAGAGATCCAGGACAGGAATTTCACAAGTGAACAGTGATTGCAGCTCTTGTTTTGGTAGAGTGAGCATGAAAACCCTCAGGGGGTTGCTGTTTGGCCAATGTGTAGCAGATTTTGATGCAGGGCACTATGCATCCCAAGATGGTCCACTTCTGCATCGCCTTCCCTTTGTTGGCCCTGACATACCCTACGAAGAGCTGATCGCCCACTCAGAAGTCACAAGTATGATAAAGGTAAAAACACTCTTTTTGTACCCAGTGGGTGAAGTCTCATTTTTTAGAGGGGTGAGACAGAGTGTATAAGGTAGGCAGAGTGATTAACTAGCCTATGTGGAAAGAAGTTACCATCTTTGGTAAAAAAAAATAAAAAAAAAAAGATGCTCAAATCTGGAGGATCAGCTTGTCATGGAGGATTTGCTGACAGTGCATGTAACTCACTGATCCTCTTAGCAGATGCTATTGCCACTAGGAAGGTATTGATTGTGAGTGTGCAGCTGTTGAGCGGGCCAAAGGGAGCACACATCAGGAATATAAAAAACAGATTTGGGTCCACTGGAGCATAATAAAAGGAGCTTGTGGCAACATATGCTGTAGACCTTTCTGGAACCTATTTACAATAGGGGATATGAAAAGAGATAGCTGGTCTGGCAATCACAGAAATGCCAAAATGGCATAAAGATAAAGTTTTAATGTTCCCAAAACAGAGCCCTGCTAGGCCAAGGAAAGTATAAACAAAAGAACCTGGGAAACGTGGTTCAGAAAAAAAAAGGAACATGTTTATCTTTACATCATGCCACAAACTTGTTTCAATGGCCGGCATATACCATTTTGGTGGAAGGATGCCTGGCTGGCAAAATAACAACACTACAGACTCTGGGCGGAAGTTTGAGAACTGTCAACTGTCGCCACTCAATCTTCATGCATGAAGGCAAACCAGTTTCAGATTTGAGTGCAGAACTCTGCCCTGTTGCTGTGACAGACGATCCTCCCAAAGATGCAGTCTGATTGGAAGACTGATGCTCGTGTTCAACATCTTGGAATACCAGACACTCTGTGCCCAATCTGGAGCCACAAAAATGACTAGGACCTTGTTGTTCCTGATCTTCTCGAGAAACCCTGAGCAGTAGTGGTTTTGGCAGAAAGGTGTACAGAGGCCAGAGCTCCACTTCTGATGAAGAGTCGAAGAGTGAGAGCTGCCTTGGAAATTCCTGCGGGTAAACCTGTTGACATTGTGTGTTCTCAGTGGTGGCAAACATATCTAACTAAGGCACTCCTCACTCTTAAGAGGCCTTGCACCACCTCTGGATAGAGATACCATTTGTGATCCACAAGACATTGACAGCTGAGTTTGTTTGCTCTGCCTTTCAAACAGCCTGCCCGGCGTTGAAGCATTACAAATATGTCCTGGTGTTCCAGCCATGTTCAGAGGCCCAGTGTTTCTTGACAAAGGGTCCATGACCCCACCCAGCCCTGTTTGTTCCAGTGCCATGTGGCAGTGCAGGGCTCAAAGATCGACTGGATCAGGTGTTCTGTTTAGTCAGAAAATTAACTAGCAATTAAGATGCCTTTAAATCTTATTCTTGTCACATTTGCTCTATGTTCTGAGACAGCGGTCAAAAGTCAGTTTCTCTTCTTGCAATGGAAATACTTTTCCTTGTGACTGCAGAGTTCCAGGATTTTGTAAGGTGAACTGTCTGACCTATGTGAAATGAAAGGCTTTTTGCATCAAGTGTTTCCTAACACACAACATTTACATAACTAAGTCAACTTTACAAACAATTCAAAATATATTTCAGTAGCTGTGAAAGACCATTTTTTGTAAGTCTGTGTGACAAAAATAAATATTTTAATAGGATGAAAAAAAGTCAGACCACTTCACTTGGTGATGTGCAAATGATAATTCTTTTCTGAAACCTAATTTTCAGATTATTGTTAATACACTATGAAGTTTTATCAGTAAAGCTGCAAGTTATTGGGAAGGTTTTTGGCCATTTCTTGGAAATTTAATGTCCATAAATGATAGGGCGCTACCACATCATGCTTTAGTAATATATTTATTAAAAGTGAGTGTTTAAACAAACTGAGAAACACCCCTGCCCTGATGGCAAAGCTATTAGTAAACTAAGAGGCAAGGCATGCATGGATCATGTGCTCCCTATATCTGGGCTACAGTTATTATACATAGAGTAAACATTTAGCATATTTAATCAAACAAAAGAGGATTTGTGTTCACAGCGGAAATGCTGAACTCACATATTTGAAGGTGTACTCATGTGTGAATGAAGAACATTACAGTGGAAAACCAGTGGGCGCCCCTCCCGAACCCTTGCTGTCCGAGGGAGCTCCAGAGGAGTTGGACCACCCAAAGATGAGGTGCATGGCCTCATAAAAATCCTTTAACTGGTCAGGGGTCACTCCAGGTCCCAAAAACGTAGTCAGGAACAGAGACGGCCCAGGTGCAGGCTCCACCACAGAGCTAGACCTCTAGTGCTGACTGCCCTGTGTCTCTATCGAAGACTTGCACAGTGAAGTCAAAGACTTCGTTTTCTTGTGGGACTTATTGGATTTTCCCTAAGACTTTGAAAGGGCGGACGACTGCGGTGAGCAGCTTTGCAAATGATCGTGGGACCTTCCTCGTGACAGAGATCTGGAATGTCACAGGGTCGATCGGTGTCAGGCGGCAAGGTGCTTGAGGCACCGCTCCCTCAGCACCTTGGATGCACAAAACAGCTATCTTGGCAAGTCTTGACATTGTGATCGCGCTCCAGACACCAGAGGCAAACCAAGTGTAAATCTATCAATGACATCTGGTGGTAACAGGCGCCGCAAGATTTAAAACCTGCGTTTTTGGTGGACATCCTCACTCCACAAGACTC
Organism: Pleurodeles waltl; assembly: GCF_031143425.1. Taxonomy (NCBI): domain Eukaryota; kingdom Metazoa; phylum Chordata; class Amphibia; order Caudata; family Salamandridae; genus Pleurodeles; species Pleurodeles waltl. Next base: position 658,399,051 of record NC_090436.1, on the reverse strand, counting down.
CAAGTCTTGAAAAACTATTCAACAAAAGGCTGAAAAAGGTCATTTAAAAATTGACTAGGGGTAGCTCTCTCTCTCCAGATCTGCACTGACTGGCAAGGAAAGAAAAGAAGTGATGTCAGTGCGCTGGGGTGGCACCTATGTAGGCATCGCACATGTCACTGCCGGTGATGATGATGCCAACAACCCCACACGAAGCTCAACAACACTACCTACTGGTGTGCAGGGGTACTGCTCATCAAAAGGTTCCAGATCCAGTGTGAAGCCTGGGGAATATTCTAAGGTTAGGAATTTGTGGCTGGAAGTCTCTACCAGAAATTACTTTTAACTTCGATTATATGTGGCTTACTAACTCTAGAACTGTAGTTAAATCAACTTTAGCACAAAGAGGCAGCTCAAACGTTAAATTTTTTACAAATTATTTTCAATGTTTTTGTCCCTTTAAAAACAGATGGAAGCAAAGTTTCTTTACTTTCTATGCTATTTTGTTCATTGGGAATTATACAATTATTACATCAAATGTGCAGAAAGGGACATAAGAGCCTGAGTAACAGATAATGCTGCATCCCATAGAGATATGTGCATGTACATTAAATAATAATAATACTCTCAATAAAGAATCTTGTTGAGTCAGTTGTTTAAGGCGTGTGTGGGGAGGCTTTCTAAAGGCTACTAGATTATTATTGCTTCAAACAAGGGTTGCCAAGTCTTACCTTACAAGGTTTTTCTGTTAAGATCACACAAAACCCTCATATACCCAAATGGCATGCTTCATCATTGGGTGTGTTTGCTAGTTACCAGCGCAAGCTGATTTAAATCGGGATGGACTCAACCTAGTTCTGCGCACGTTTGTATTTTTCGTGCCCGTAGGACTGCCACATCTGTACAGTATATTTGTTTCAGTTCACATGTTTTGTGCAGGCTGTGTGGAGACTGCGGAATTAAAATTGCCCAAAGGTAGACGGATTGTTTTTACTTTAATTTAATATCTTTAAGGCAACTTTAAAAACAAGATGGCTGATTATGACACCTCCTGGCATGCAAGCTAACATGATATGCAGGTCTGCTGCAGAGTATAGGCTGCTGAGTGATTATTATTTAAACACTCCACATCCTTTAGAACGCCCTCTTCAAAAATCACTACTTCCGGGGAAATTGACTGTGATAGGGATATAAACTGTGACGTGTTTCTAAGCCCCGTCTTTTTGTCTTCAGTGTTGAAATCTTCTGCTTGGTTAAAACAGAATGTCAATCTGGTTTTTCTGAAGAAGATAAGTAGTCCCCTTTTTGTCATGAAATCGTCCTGCATTTGTATAGGGACACACCCCAGTCCTCTGTTGAGAATTCTTAGTTTGTTATATATTAGTTGTACATAACTCAGATTACCCAGTAAGAGTCTGTGGGATTCTGTTGGCCTCTGTTCGCTCCTCATTATTCTGGAGGAGTCCTAACCCCCATTGAATTGTTACTGGTAAGGCTCTTTAAGAAGGCCAAAAGTGCAAACTGTAGACCTATACCCTTTGAAATATTAAAGGGCAGAGTCAGCCTTGTCCCTAAACAAGTGAGTACCACTGAATGGCATGTCCATCATGGAGGACTGGACATCGCCTGAGAACACAGTAGATTCTAGCCACACATTGGGCTGCATGCAAACACTGGTACCTATAGCCCATTCAATGGAGTTGGTGGTGTCCTAGCCATAATGAATCGTGAACTTGGCCACATAACGATCATCCTGACTGGCTTGAGAAAGATGAGTGTGAAGGTCTTCCGCAACACCAGGGAGGGCTTGTGCCACTGAGTTCCAAAGGGTGGACCACAAACAGGAGGTGTTGATCAAGTGCAGGGCCAAGCTAGCTGATAAACACAAGGTCAAGTTAGCTTTTCATATGTCTCCAGTCTCTTCAATTCCCTGTCAGGGAGAGTGGTAAGGAAATTGTTAGGGTTGGTCCGTCTTGTATAAGCTTGCACCACTACCCTTTCTGGAGAGGGGTGCTCTGACAAATTGTCAGTTAACTGGAGGGCTGGTACAAGAGTTAACCCAAGCCCCTAGAAGGGAATCCGTCAATGGCTCGCTGAGGGGGAGGACAGGCTCAGAAGCAGTCTGGCCAGGCTGCAAGATTACAGTCAGAAATCTTTCCCCTCCATGGTAGGGTGGTGGAAGTCAAAGACTTCAGCCGCCCTATACATGAACATGGCGCAGGAGGCAGGTTCTTCCGTGCAGGGGCCAGGAGGAGAGAAAAGAGCTGTTCCTGGCTCATTAGCCTCTTGCAAATCCTCGTACCAATTGTCTCTGGAAAGAGCTGAGTGAACCCATCACCCAAGCCATAACCATTAAGTCTGTTCTGAAAAGGGAGCGTAAAGAATGTTGTCTGCCTTGTGGTAAGAAGAATGTAGAAACTTGGGGTGGATTTGGTTGTGACATAAAAAAAAGGAGGAGTGTTGGTATTACAATGTCTTGGTTTAGTTGTTGCTACTGATCCGTTTTGTTCCTACAGCTACAATGCTGCGCTGCTCAAATCCGGGCTTATACTTTGAAGTAGCAGTAAACATTAACTAACACTGCCCAATCTCCAGACGCGATGGAACAATATATTTTTACTGTTCTGCAGACGTTCGTTCCTCATAAAATATGCGTCATTACTAAACTGCACTAAATTGTTAGATATGTTGTTTATACCTGCACCAGTGATCAGACATTGATGCTTCTTCCACATAAATAATTTTCACACCTGTGTGTAGGTCGAAATATTGCATGATTGTTACTACTGTTTGGAAATTTGGACGCAATGTGCCTCCTTGCCCAGGAAAACAGAAACAAAAATGCCTTTCCTGCTGAGATGATTTAACATTACCACTGGGCCTCCAGAGAGGGCACTCAGAGCTAATGTAAAATTGTAGAGAAGAACTTTAGATTGCAAATGTTTCTTGTTCTTCATGAGTCTAATGACATTCTATGTTTTGGTGCAAACGAAATGTGCTCTGGCACACATCCACACTCCCCTTTTCGGAAGGTGAGATAAGCTGAAGTAATGCAGTATGCCTAATATTTTCTTGACACTCTATAGTTCAAAGGCTTATATTCATCATGTGAACTTTTTTTTTTTTTTAACACTAGGAACTGTGGTACACATGTATGACACATTTTAATGGTAGAAAAGGATCCGATTCTTCATTAGTCAGCGGTATAATGCTTTATGCTATCTACTAATACCATTTAGTAGTCATAAAATGATTTTTGACTCATAAAATGGGTAGGGGTGGGTGGAACTCGTGGAGTTTCACTCCGCTAAATTCTGTGGAGTTACATAACACCTTGAGATTTCATGGAGTTCCGTGAGCATGTGGAAATTGGCACGTTTCACTGGCCATGCTTATTTTTAGCACCGGGATCTTGTTCCACGCTGAGAAATCAGCGCAAACAGCACCATGCGGCATGCCAGAGGGCACCATTGCTCAAGTTGGCTTTTCTGCAGCTCGAGTAGATTTTCCACTTGAGTGGCAGCTTTTACCAATACACAGGACTGAGACAGCAAACATTGGGAAAAATCACCAGGTGCCCTACTAGTGCCAATTCGAGTTCGCAGTTTTACAGTTAGCGAACTGCGCGTGAGAAATGCTCCCCATACGGCAGTCAGCGGAACTGGGCCAGAACTCCATGTTACATGCATAACGCGGGGTGGACAAAACTCTGCAAAATCAACCAGCGAGGTAGAATTTACCGTCCACCACTAAAAAATGGGGTAACAAGTACATGCATCAATGTTTGCGACTGAAATCTAATTGCAAAATACTGAAATTTTACCTACCCTCAAGTTGGCCTGGTAACCCATTCACAAAAGTAAACTTTTCTCTTTAAATGAAGCTCTGTTTCCTTTGTGGAAAATGGGCTGCATTAAAAAAAAATTACTTCACTGTAAGGCAATCAAAGACATGGTGGTCTGCTGACCACAACAGGCCAATTCCTGTGATGACCTCCAATCAGAGTGAGCCACAATTTGTGATCAACCTCATGAATATTAATAAAGTAGGTTGGACAGAGAACATTTACTGGTCATAAATTGGGAGCAGCATTTTGTTAGCAGTAAGTAATACATATGGCCCTATACGTCTTGTTCATGTGATGCCTTGGGACTGGATTGATCGCTTGCTTGTTTTGTATTAACAGGACTTCCAACAGTATGTGGTTGAGATGGAGTTACTTGGACATTGCAGGTGGTGTGAATGGAGGTTGCGCTTTGACTCTCGAAGTGTAGACCTTAAGTTTACGTTAAGCTTTTTGCCTTGCACACAATGACAATTCACACAAGGAAGGGAAAATAAATGCAATGGTAAGTGAGGTTGGTAGGACAATCAGGGCAGTGAAGCATATAACATACAAAGTCACTTTAAACTGATCCTCACAGGCTCCTGTTTAGTGGGCCATTTAAAAGTTAATTTCTGTAGGCTCTTTATTTGTAACAGTTCTAGTCCATAACTGACCAGACTAGAGACTTCATTTGGGAGAGTGTGAAGAAGGGACTAATGAATGGACATTAGGATGATAAAAATGGAGCGTTATTTACCTTTAATGCTAGTTCTCCACCAGGGGATCCTCATTAAAGTGAAGCCCACTGAACCGTATTTTCAGTAGAAAAGCCATTTGTAAATTTAAATAAATAATGTTGCAACCTGATCAAAGGCTTTATTTGTTAAATGTTGTTGATTTACTTTTTAAAAATAAGCCAAATGTATTTTACAAACTCAATAACAAAAGAATGGTGACTAGGAAGATATTTCACAACCCTTTTTAAAGGAAAAATAGAAAGAAGGGCAATGTAGCCAGATAATCTTCAGAAAACAGGCTGCAAAACAGACATTGCACTTTTAATGGATCACACTCCACCAGCATCGTCATACCTAATCTTTGACAGGTTAGTTTATTTTTATGGAGAAGATATTATCCTGGGTACGACCATCAAAAAAAGCACCCAAATCATTCCCCTAGGGAGGAGGGATGGTTCCATGTGTCCTTAACTGTACTGACTATACCGTCTCCTTCAAGGGATTCTCATTAATAGTTACAAGCAATGAATAGGATAGCAAGCCCATGGCACAGAAAAAGCTGAGGCACGATGCACTCTACCCGAAAAGGTTTCTTAATGAAGCATTGCTACCTGGCTGTAAGTCCTGGAGTATGACAATAATGGTTTGTGAATTTGTGGACAGACTGCAAAGGTGTGGTATTAACATAATTCTGAAATGGTCACACTGCTTAGAAAAGCAGTTGCAGTAGCTCTGCCATTACTATAATGGGCTTCATGTCTGACAGGATCAGTTCCTTTACCCATTTGCTAACAGATTAAAATGCAAGAAACTATCCACCTGGAAATGGACTGATTGGTTGTGGCTAAAATTGTTCCACCAGACCCACAGTATATGCACGAATGCTCTGGCAAGCGTAAGAGCCAGGTAAAATTAGGAAGCTCTTAACATCCAGAGTGTAAAGAAATCTCTCTGCTGGAGGGATGGGTTTAAAACATGTTAGTAATGAAATGATTTGCTGATATGATAATCTGACAGTACCTTGGGGAGTAAACTCAGTATTTGCAACTACTTTGTTTTTGCGGAACACACAAAGGCTTATGGAAGCGTAGGGCTTGAATTTTACAGACTGCTTTCTGAGGTTATGGCTAAAAAGAATTCAGGCTTACAAGTCACATGTTATTCAAAATGCCTTACGTATAGGTTCAAAATGGCAACAGACAACTGGCGGACTTTGGTTGTTGTTAATGCACCAGATGCACAATCTCTTCTACTTAAAAGTTTATGGATTATAGATGCCTCCTTCCCTGCAAATGCTCATACAGTCTTGGGGTAGATTCAGATGTCCCTATAGTATAAGGTCATGAGCCAAGTTGCTAAGTGCCAGGGAAGATTGGGATGGAGGTTCCAGCCCCTGAACATGTGCATGGCATCCTACCTGCACTGCAGCATTCGGTGTAGCCCTTAGCCATATTAAGAAGGTTGGTGAAACCAATTGCGGAGTCACTTGGAAGCTATGAGGATCATCCTGCTTTTGCAGTAGGACAGTTTATTATTGCTGAAATTTAGGAATCGGAGGAAACGTGTAAAGAAACATCCCAGACTAGTGTATCAAAAGGGATTTCCCCTTTGCTCCTGGTTGATAGCATCTGGAAGAGAAGTTTTGACAAATTTTTTGGTTTCCGTACCTGGGAGGAGGTTTAACTGGGGGTAGCCCCAATCGTCGAAAATGTCTTACAGCACTTCATTGTGAAAAACACTCAAGATTTTCTTGGAAAGTTCTGCTTTGTTAGTATGCTCTGCATTTTGAACATCTGTTAGATGTACTGTTGTAATCTACAGCATAAAGTAACAGGAAGCAACAGGAATCCATTGATCCTGGCAGGAATAAAATCTAGTATGTAGTACGATTCAGTAATTTTAGAGATTGCAACACTTCAGACAGAAAGATGCAAGTACAGCTTATTTCAAGCGGTTGACTTGCAAGCCCACTCTGAAAAGAATAGATATGGGGCCATCATCACAATACTCTTGGAAAAAGCCCTTGGAGTGTACTTTAATCTCTATGGAAGAACTCTGTAATGGAAATTATTATTGCCTCAAGAATACCCTATGTTTCTTCACAGCTGAAATGTGGAAATAAGAACCCTGTATGTCCATGGCACACATCCAGTCCCCCTGATATAACAGAGGAAGAATCTGGTGCCAGCCATACAGAATTTTTCTTTCCTCATTAAGTTGCTTGCTTTCTTGAGATCTAGGATGAGTCTGAACTCTTGCCTAGGTCCCTTTTTTCCAAATGAGAAAGTAAGAATAATAAATTCCGTTTTGTTTCTGCTAATGAAGGACCTCCTGTCAGGAGTATCAAGTTCTAGACTCCTAGATTCCTCAGGAGCAGAAGCTGGTCCCAACGCCCCTCCAGTAATAACCACACCGACCATTTGATTAATTGCCAGTGTGATATCAAGGGAGGTCGAAGGGGAAGTGGATAAAGAAACAAGAGAGACTGTCATGCAGGGGAATCTTCGCTTCTATTCCTCATATTTGCTCGAAGATATGGATGACAGCTACCTGTAGGGGAAGACAAGCACAAACATACAAATCGCACTTCTAATTCATATTCTAAACATCACCAAAGCATTTACTTCTTGTGACATGTACATCATTACTTCATACCCCTAATGAGCAAGACCTGTGCTTCTCTCTTAATGAACACGTTACTTATCTTTGGTAAGAAATTATCTGGTAGGGACTTGATCTAGTTGCAGATTCCTTACCTTTGAATTCCCTGGCGTCAGCTTCGAATCCAAATTTTTTCTGCTGAGCAGTACCTTGTGCACACCGTCGTGTGGCGTTGTTCGGATCCATGTGCGTCGTCCGGCTCCGGGTAGCATCGACAGGGTCGTTGGAGCCGTTTGTGATGTCACAGTCTCCTATATAGTCACCACCCGGCACGTGTTCATCAATTCTTTTCCACAACTTCCCACGCCAGAAGTGCAGAGTCATGGGAGAACCAACTATGTTTGTCTGTGCGACACGACATGCCCTGAAAAAGGGTAAAAATCTGAAATTACACAATGTATCCGTAGAGGGGGGAAGCATGGGTGGGTGTAATGAATCTGCAGCTAGATAGTCTCTCTACCAGATAATTTGTTACCGAAGATAAGTAGCTTGTTCATCTGATAGAGACTTCTAGCTGCAGATTCCTTACCTTTGAATAGATACCCCAGCCATAATCTAATGGCGGTGGGCTGCAGACATATACCTTATTTAAGAAAGTCCTGTAGGACCGAGTGAGTAAAATACCCACCTCTCCTCACTTAGCTATCCAGGCAGTAGTGTTTTACAAACGTGTGCAAGCAGGCCCACATTGCCGCCTGACAGATGTCTAGGACTGGCACGCCTCAAGCTAACGCCGTGGTAGCAGCTTTTCCTCTTGTAGAGTGAGCTCTTAAGCCCTCAGGAGGTTGCTTCTTAGCCAAAGCGTAGCAGATCGTGATGCAGAGAACGACCTAGCACGAAATGGTTTGTTTCTGAACTGCCCAACCCTTCTTTGCACCAACATACCCCACAAAGAGTTGGTCATCCACCCGGAACTCTTTTGTGCGGTCAAGGTACAATGACAATGCTCTTTTTGGGTCCAGACGGTGGAGTCGCTCCTCTTCCTTAGAGGGATGCAGTGGAGCAAAGAAGGTGGGCAGGGTGATGTTCTGACCCAGATGGAAAGGGATCACCACCATGAGAACCACCTTATCAGGATATACCGTGAGATACGGCGATTTTGATGATAAAGCCTGCATCTCACTTACCTCCTGGCAGATGTGATCGCCACTAAGAAGGCTGTCTTAATGGTGAGCAGCCGGAGAGGACAATTATATAAAGGCTCAAAAGGAGCACACATGAGAAATGTGAGCACCAGATTAAGGCCGCACTGGGGCATAACAAAGGGCGTAGGTGGAAACATTGTACAGGCCCTTTTAGGAATCTATGTAAAATAGGAGATTTAAACAAAGATAGTTGATCAGGCAACCGAAGAAAAGCCGATAAGGTAGAAAGATAGACCTTAACAGTCCCTAAGGTGGAACCCTGTTGGGCGAGAAACAGAATGAAAAGAAGGATATTAGAGAGAGAAGAAGAAAGAGGATCAATAGACCTCTGTGTACAATATAATACAAAACGCTTCCAACGGCAGGAGTAAACCGTCTTGGTACTGGAACGCCTGGCTGCCAGAATGACATTACAGACTTCAGGAGGGAGGTCATAAACCATCAACTACCACCGCTCAATCTCCACGCATGAAGTTGCAGAGTTGACAGGTTTGGGTGGAGAACTTTCCCCAGCTGCTGCGACAGAAGATCTTCCCGACGGGGCAACCTGATTGGAGGATTGATGTCCATTTTTTGAAGCTCTGGATACCAGACTCTGCGTGCCCAATCTGGAGCCGCTAAGATTTCTTGGGCCCGGTCGTTCTTGATTTTCTTCAGAACTCTGGGCAGAAGTGGTATGGGCGGAAAGGTGCCCAGGAGGACTGAACTCCACTTGCGACAAAAATCATCGCCTAGCGATAGTTGCCTTGGAAACTCCAACGCGCAAAACTGCTGACATTGCGTGATCTCTTGGGAGGGTAACAGATCTAACCAAGGCCCTCCCCACTGCTAAAAGAGTCCTTGCACCACCTCCGGATGGAGATAGCATTTGTGATCCGCTAGGCATAGCAGACTGAGTTTGTACGCCCTGCCAGGTGTTGAACTACCAAGGTTATGCCCTGCTGTTCCAGCCATGTCCAGAGACGCAGAGCCTCTTGACAAAGGGTCCACAACCCCACACCGCCCTGCTTGTTGCAGTACCACATTGAGATAGTGTTGTCCGTGAACACCTGCACTATATTCCCTTTCACAACAGGAAGAAATGCTTTCAATGCTACTGGATCGCCCGAAGCTCCAATAAGTTGATATGGAGCCCGGATTGCGCCGGAGACCAGAGGTCCCTGATCTCCACCTCTCCCAGGTGGCCTCCCCATCCCAGAAGTGATGCATCTGTCACTACTGTGAGATCTGGTTGGGGAAGGGAAAGGAGTCTGTCTTTGATCCAATCGCAGTTCACTAACCACCACTGCAGGTCTTTTGCAGTTCCCTCTGAGATTTGAACCATATCGGTAAGATTTCCCGATGCTGTGCCCAATGGAACTTCAAGTACCTTTGCAAAGCCCTCATACGCCATCTGGCATATTTGACTGAGAGGATGCAGGAAGCCATGAGTCGCAACAGCCTCAGAGCCTGTCTCACCAAAATCAAGGATAGAGGCCGAAACATCCGTATCATAACCTGAATATCCTGGACTCGCTGCTCGGGAGGACAAACCCGAAACTGCAATCTATCCGGAACAGCTCCAACGAAAGGGAGTTTCTGTCAGGGAGTCAGGTGCGACTTTGGCACGTTTATAGTGAACCCCAGTGAATGCAGGAGGTCCGCCGTAGTTTGAAGATAGGTGACAAGAGCCTGGGGTGTAGGAGCCTTCAACAGCCAGTCGTCGAGGGTGGGGAAGACTGAAATCCCTAACCAGCGCAGATAAGCTGCCATCACTCTGGTGAAGACCTGAGGGGCACTGGTGAGACCGAATGGGGGCACTGTAAACTGAAAGTGCTCGTGGCCCACCTTGAACCGCCAGTATCGCCTGTGGGCTGGCAGGATGGGAATGTGAAAATACGCATCCTGCAAATCCAGCGCTACCATCCAGTCTCCTTGATCTAGGGCAGAGAATACCTGAACAAGAGTGAGCATCTTGAATTTCTCCTTTTTGAGGAAGAGATTGATGTCCCTTAAATCCAAGATAGGGACCCTTGTTCTTTTTTGGGATCAGAAAGTAGCAGGAATACCAACCACTGCCTAGTTCTGACTTCGGGACCCTTTCTATGGCTCCCTTGGCCAAGAGAGCCATAACTTCCTCGAGGAGTAAGAACAAATGATCCTCCATCAGCCGTTATTTCACCAGAGGGCTAGAGGGAGGGAAAGACTGGAAGGGGAGGGAATAACCCTTCTGTATGATCTGCAAGACCCATTTGTCCAATGCTATGGACCACCAGCGAGGGAGAGGAAATTGAATCCTCCCTCCAAATGGACGGACATGGTCTTGCAGAACCATACTAGGAGGGCTTGGGTGTTGCAGAAGATGGGGGCTGGGTATCACAACCTCATCCTCGCATGAGATGCTGTGAAGCCGGAGGAAGGTGGCTAAACCTGTGGTTGGCGTGGTACCGCACCCCTCCTGAAGCCTTGAAAGGAGCGATAGGCAGACTGCTGGCGAACAGACACTGAGAGGCCCAAGGACCTGGCTCTAGCTCGAGAATCCTTGAACCTCAATAGCAGAGTCTGCCTTCTCACCAAAAAGGCGTGAGCCATCGACAGGCATGTCCATCAAGTTCGACTGGATATCCCCCGAAAAGCCAGTGGTACGTAGCCAGGCGTGGCATCGGAGGGCCACTGTCTAAGAAATCGCTCTGCCCAGCGAGTCGGTCGTATCCAAGCCACACCTGATGGTAAACTTGGCTGCATCCCTCTCATCCTTGACAGCTTGGGTGAGTGTCCCGTATGCCCTCCGAGACCTGGGGCAGCACATGTGCCACTGTATCCCATAAAGTATGAGAAAAAAGGCCGACAGGCAGGAGGTGTTTACCGACCTCAATGCCAGGCTGGAGGAGGAAAACATCTTCTTTCCAAGTTGGTCCAGCCTCTTGGATTCCCTACCCAGGGGAGCAGAAGGGAAGGCACCACGGGAAGTGGAGGCTTGGCCCACCAAGCTCTCTGGGGTGGGGTGTTGGGTGAGGAAAATATGGTCACTTGGCGTTGGTCTATGGCGGCGGCCGATTGCCCTAATTACAGGAGCCCCTGTGCTCCTGTAAGGACATCTGTGAGGGCTTCATTTAAGGGTAACATCGGCTCTGATGTAGCAACCCCTGGCTGAAGCACCTCTGTAAGGAGATTAGTCCTGACTGGCACCGTAGGCAAGTCTAGGTCCAAGACCTCAGCTGCCCTACGCACCAACATGGCATAAGATGCCACCTCCTCCCTAGCCACAGCGGAGTTGAGAGCATGCCAGTATCTGGAGATGTATCCAGCCAACTGACTTCCTCTAGATTCTCATATCAGTCCTGTTCATGCTCCAATCTATATTCTGAGGGTCCTCAGACCCCCTCCCACTCCTCACCTGTGCCTGGCTGTTCTAAATAAGCCTCAGGAACTGATCTGGGCCTAATCGGCGCCGTCAAAGTCAGAATCTGCATCGTACGATGTCGTTTCGGCTCTGGATCATCCTGAATGCGGATGGGTATACCACCACCAGTGGGTGCCAGTGGTGGAGGGAGCGTCGCCATAGGGACCAGCGCCGGAGGAGGCCAAGTATTGGATCCTGGGGTCCCCAACGGCGCCGAGGCTTAAGCCGCTGACATCGAATCCGATGGGGCCCCTGCTGACCCCACAGGCCCTGGAGACCCACCCAAGAGGGCAGCCCACTCAAAAACAAGGCTCATAGCCTCGTTAAACTCCTTTAATTGAGCAGGGGTCGCTCTGGCTCCCGGAAAGGGGGGGGGGGGGGAGACGTGGAGTCGGCCCTGGCAACGGCTCTGCTGAACTGCACTCTGAACGTCGACGTTCCGTAGACACCTCGTCGGCCAACAGGCGTGGCGAAGTCAAAGTCTACTTGGACAACTTCTTTTTGTGTCTCTTACTGGAATGCCCGAGAACCTCGAATGCGAGGAAGATGACTTGGGGCTCCTAGAACGGTGCAACGACCTCCTTGAGCGGGACCTTGACCTCCACGGAGTTGTGCCGACTGAAAACGACTGCCGGGCTGCTAGAAGTTTGAGATCTCTCTCTCTCAAGGCCTTTGGAGCCATGGCCCGACAGTATGAGCACGACTTCACAGCGTGGTCCTTGCCAAAGCACCAGACAAAAACTTGGTGTGGAGCAGTGACCGACATGGCGTGATGACATGCACCACATCATTTGAATCCAATCTTCCGTGAAGTCATTCGCACAGGCAATTAAAAAAATCTTTGACGAAACGTTGAAAAAAAGTGTAGCTCCATCCGACCTGCGCTTAACCGGAGCGGAAGGAAAAGAACTGACAAACATGCGCCAGAGTGGTGACTATATAGAAGACCGTGACATCACAGACGGCTCCAATGACGCTGTCGATGCCAACCGGAGCCGTACTACGCACGCGGATCCGAATGACGCAGAAAAATCTCCGGATTAGAAGCTGACGCATTCAAAGGTAAGGAATCTGCAGCTAGAAGCCTCTATCAGATAAATACTTTGTCGCATAAATAGAAAAGAGTTTTGTTTTCTTGGAATAATATAATATTAATACTGCTTCAGTGCACCTTATATGGTGGTTTATAGAATTTGATTGAGTGAGTGGATTTGGTTCTATTGTGAAGATTTCTAATACTTTCTTAGTTGTACTTGAATAAATATATTTGTAGATATTTGCAGATTTCTTGTTTTGATTTTTATCCACATTAACCCCTTGGGTGCCCGGGACGAGGTGATCTCGTCCTCGGCGCCGGTCCCCGGTGCTGAGGACGAGACCACCTCGTCCTGCTATGGGCCCCCGGGGGGAGCGCTAGCACTCCCCCCGATGGCCAGGCACCCCCCTCGACAGGGCAGGGATGGAAGGGGAATTGCTTTACCTCCCACCCCGCCCCCCTGTGGCGTCTGATGACGTCAGCGCACAATCGGGCGCTGACCCCAGAGGCCTTCCCCTCGGCGCTGGAAGCTCAGATTCCAGCGCAGATAGGAGGAGAAATGCAAAAGCAGAAATGCCACTAGACACCAGGAAATGTATTTGTTTTTTGTTTACTTGATAAGGAGAGCGGCCCCTTGGGCAAGGGCCGCTCTCCAGGGGGATAATTTGTTTTTTGGCTGTTCCAGCCCCCCCCCCTCGGGGGCAGATCGCCCTTATACAATTAGGCCGATCTGACCCCGGGGGGGCAGAAACCCCCCCTAGACACCAGGGATTTTAGTTTTTTTGTTTTTGTGTGTTTTATTTGTGGGGAGCGACCCCTTAGGCAAGGGTCACTCCCCTGGGGGAAAAAAAATTCTATGCCATTTCTGCACCCTCTGGGGGCAGATTGGCCTATTTTTATTAGGCCAATCTGCCCCCAAGGGGGGCAAAAACCACTAGACACTAGGGATTTTGTTTTTTAATTATATGTACACATAAGGGGAGCGGCCCCTTGGGAAAGGGCCGCTCCCCAGGGGGACAAATAATTTTACGGCTGTTTCTGCCCGCCTGGGGGCAGATCGGCCTTATGTAAATAGGCCGATCTGCCCCCAGAGGCGGCAGCAACCCCCTAGACACCAGGTATTTTTTATTTATTTTTTATATGTGGGGAGTGACCCCTTAGGCAAGGGTCGCTAAGGGGTAGCTCCCCTGGGGGCAAAATTAATTCTAGGCCGTTTCTGCCCCCCTTGGGGGCAGATCAGCCTATTTCTATTAGGCTAATCTGCACCCAAGGGGGGCAGAAACCACTAGACATCAGGATTTTTTTTTTTTGTCAGTTTCACTTGAGGAGAGCGACCCCTTTGTTTTAGGCCTATTGTAATTAGGCTGATCTGCCCCCGGGGGGGGCAGAAACCTCTAGGCACCAGGGATTTTTTGGGGTTTTGTTTTATTTTTTTGTATTGGTGAGCAACCCCTTAGGCAAGGGTCGCTCCCCTGGGGGCAAAATTATCTTTGGCCCATTTCTGCCCCCCTTGGGGGCAAATCGGCCTATTTTTATTAGGCCACAGAAACCATTAGACACCAGGGATTTTTATTTTTTTGCGAAAACTTCATGCAAGGGGAGTGACCCCTTAGGCAAGGGGCGTTCCCCTGGGGGGGCAAATTTATTTTAGGCTATTTCTGCCTCCCTCGGGGGCAGAGCTGCCTATTTTTATTATGCCAATCTGCCTCAAAGGGGAGCAGAATCCACTAGGCACTGGGGTTTGTTTTTTTTGCACCAGTTTCACGCAAGGGGAGCGACCCCTTAGGTAAGGGTCGCTCCCCATGGGGGGCAAATTTATTTTAGGTCATTTCTGCTCCCCTTGGGGGCGGATCGGCCTATTTCTATTGGGCCGATCTGCCCCCGGGGGGCAGAAACCACTTAGGCACCAGGGATTGGTGTGTGTGTTTTGTTGTTGGGGGGCAGCCCCTTGGGCAAGGGTCGCTCCCCAAGGGGGAACATTACTGTTGGTCATATCTACCCCCCTTTGGGAGCAGATCGGCTTATTTTTGGAAGGCCCATCTGGCCCCAAGGGGGGCAGAAAGCCCACCAGGGAAGATTTTTTTTTTCAAAATAAGAGGGTGGTGGGCATGGCCATACTCCGACCGCATATAGATGGGGCCAAAGTTGGTCTGCCCACCAGTGGGCAGATGGGGCAATTACACCCGATCCACACCCGGTGGGGCAGGAAGTCTACTAAATGCCAGGGAATTAAAAATATATATATATATATATAGTGGGGTGGTGGCTACCAACCAGTATGCGCATGGTTATGCCCCCATCCCAACTGAAGGGGGTAACAGTCTTTCAGCTCTCCCCCCCACACTAAAACATCTTATCCCACAGCAAGCAAGAGGACATTTGATTATTTGGGGTTTTGGTTTTACATTTGGGCCATGAAAACTCTCAAAATCGTCCCACTTGGAATGTGAGGGCTGCACTTTTTGGACTTTGGGACGCTGCCATGAAGAAAAATCCGCAAGACCTAGACACATCTGAAAACTAAACATCTGGGTGAGTCTAGGGTGGTGTGCTTCACATGCAGCTGCACCATTTTCTTACCCACAATGCCCTGAAAAACTCCAACTTTGCTGGAAATCACACATTTTTCCCACATTTTTGTGATGGAACCTACCAGAATCTACAGGAATCCACAAAATTCCTACCACCCAGCATTGTCTCATCTATACTGATAGAAATTCTGCCCCACTTGTCAGCCTAAAAATGTTTTTTTTCAAACTGCCCTTTTGGACCTGCTTTGGTTCCCCCTCAATTTTGACATGTTTTTGGCTCTTCCCTGTCACAGGCACTTGGCCTACCTACACAAGTGAGGTATCATTTTAACCGGGAGACTGTGGGGAACGTTGGGTGGTAGGAAATTCGTCCCGGTGCAGTGATCCCACACAGAAATGTGGGAAAAATTAGATTCTTTAAGCTAAATTTGAGGTTTGCTGAGGATTCTGGGTAAGAAAACACTGGGGAATCCACGCAAGTCACACCTCCCTGGACTCCCTCGGGTGTCTAGTTTTGAGAAATGTCTGGGTTTGGTAGGTTTCCCTGTATGGCTGCTGAGCCCAGGACCAAAAATGCAGGTGCCCCCCGCAAAAACAGGTAGTTTTGTATTTGATCATTTTGATGCGTCCAGATAGTGTCTTGGGGCATTTCCTTTCGCAGGCATTGGGCCTACCCACACAAGTGAGGTACCATTCTTATCGGAAGGCTTGGGGGAAAACTTGGTGGAAGGAAATTTGTGGATCCTCTCAGATTCCAGAACTTTCTGTCACCGAAATGTGAGGAAAAAGTGTTTTTTGGCCAAATTTTGATGTTTGCAAAGGATTCTGGGTAACAGAACCTGGTGAGAGCCCCATAAGTCACCCCATCTTGGATTCCCCTAGGTGTCTAGTTTTAAAAAATGTGCAGGTTTGGTAGGTTTTCCTAGGTGCCGGCTGAGCTGGAGGCCAAAATCTACAGCTAGGCACTTTGCAAAAAACACGTCCGTTTTTAAAGTAAAAATGTGATGTGCCCATGTTGTGTTTTGGGGCATTTCCTGTCGCGGGCGCTAGGCCTACCCACACAAGTGAGGTACCATTTTTTATCGGCAGACTTGGGGGAACGCTGGGTGGAAGGAAAGTTGTGGCTCCTCTACGATTCCAGAACTTTCTGTCACCGAAACAGAACCTGGTGAGAGCCCCACAAGTCACCCCATCTTGGATTCCCCTAGGTGTCTAGTTTTCAAAAATGTGCAGGTTTGGTAGGTTTCCCTAGGTGCCGGCTGAGCTAGAGGCCAAAATCCACAGCTACGCACTTTGCAAAAAAACAGCTCTGTTTTCTTTGGGAAAATGTGACGTGTGCACGTAGTGTATTGGGGCGCATTTCCTGTCGCGAGCACTAGTCCTACCCACAGAAGTGAGGTACTATTTTTATCAGAAGGCTTGGGGGAACATAGAATAGCAAAACAAGTGTTATTGCCCCTTGTCTTTCTCTACATTTTTTCCTTCCAAACATAAGACAGTGTGTAAAAAAGACGTCTATTTGAGAAATGCCCTGTAATTCACATGCTAGTATGGGCACCCCAGAATTCAGAGATGTGCAAATAGCCACTGCTCCTCAACACCTTATCTTGTGCTTATTTTGGAAATACAAAGGTTTTCTTGATACCTATTTTTCACTTTTTATATTTCAGCAAATGAAATTGCTGTATACCCGGTACAGAATGAAAACCCACTGCAAGGCGCAGCTCATTTATTGGCTCTGGGTACCTAGGGTTCTTGATGAACCTACAAGCCCTATATATCCCCGCAACCAGAAAAGTCCAGTAGATGTAACGATATATTGCTTTAAAAAATCTGACATTGCAGGAAAAAGTTACAGAGTAAAACGTAGAGTAAAATGGCTGGGTTTTTTTCAGCTCAATTTCAATATTTTTTTATTTCAGTTGTTATTTTCTGTAGCAAACCCTTGTATGATCTACACAAATTACCCATTGCTGAATTCAGTATTGTGTCTACTTTTCAGAATTGTTTGGGTTTTTGGGACCCAGCATTGGTTTCACACCCATTTCTGTCACTGACTGGAAGGAGGCTGAAAGCACAAAAAATTCATAAAAATTGGGTATGTCCCAGTAAAATGCCAAAATTGTGCTGAAAAATGTGTTTTTCTGATTCAAGTCTGCCTGTTCCTGAAAGCTGGGAAGCTGGTAATTTTAGCACCGCAAACCCTTTGTTGATGCCATTTTCAGGGAAAAAAAACACAAGCCTTCTTCT
Source organism: Pleurodeles waltl (assembly GCF_031143425.1). Taxonomy (NCBI): domain Eukaryota; kingdom Metazoa; phylum Chordata; class Amphibia; order Caudata; family Salamandridae; genus Pleurodeles; species Pleurodeles waltl. The sequence goes on along the minus strand of NC_090436.1, from coordinate 658,381,504 downwards.
GCAGCCCCTTTTCACAATTTTTTTGAAAAAAAAAAAAAAACACATTTTTCACTGTATTTTGGCTATTTTCTTGGCCTCCTTCAGGGGAACCCAAAAGGTCTGGGTACCTCTAGAATCCCTAGGATATTGGAAAAAAAAGACGCAAATTTGGCGTGGGTAGCTTATGTGGACAAAAAGTTATGCGGGCCAAAGCGCACCCTGCCCCAAATAGCCAAAAAAAGGCCTGGCAACTGAGGGGGAAAAGGCCTGGCAGCGAAGGGGTTAAATACGTTTAATGTCACAAGAATTCTCTGAGAAAGTAATTTCCTAACAGAGAAAGTCTTACTCCCAATTTGGAAATACAACTTTGAAAAAGGCATCTCTTATCGGATCATTCTGGTGAAAGCGAAATGCTGAACTCAGCACTATAACATCCTTCAAACAAATGAGTGTGGAGGAAACTGAAATACTCGCTGTACAAATGAAGATGGGACACTACTCTTGAATACATGAGCTATTATCTGTGAGTTGACTGAGTAGCCTTCTTCCGGACTAGAAATTCTTCTGAGAGGAAAAGTATGCGCATAGGAGAGACGCTACCAGCCCCTCCAAAGTACAGCTGAATTATGACGTCTTCCTCATTGAGCGCTTGTGTGTCGAGCTGGAATGTCGAGTTGAGTGTCGAGCTGGAATGATGCTTGCGCATAAAAACTAGACCGCTAACCTTCTCAGTACGTCCGCCATTTTGAGGATCTCAGAATCAGAGCGTGTAGCAAAACTAGGAAGATTGCCTTCAACAACAGTTTTGCGGATGGCCTACCATGCCTCCAATGCAGATATCGCTGGGCTCTGGTCTATCTCTGGCTCTTTGGTCCTTTGCACAAGTAAGTTTTCACTCCTGCTACTGTGTTCCTGACACCTCCTCCATTGCTTGGTTCTTTAAAAGGGGAAAAGGAGCTTGAATCCGATGTGGTTGGTAATGCTTACCAAAGAACCTGTAATGGTGTCTTGTAAATTTCCTCTTCATGACAAGACCCAGAGCCTTCAAAGTTTCCATTTTGGTCTTCCTTCAGTTTATCTCATCATCCACATAAGAACTAAATAAAGTTTTCCCTGCGAATGGGAGATTTATGATACACTGTTGAGCCTCTGGTTATAAACGGGTTAATCAAAGCCATGAGTTGTGTTTCAGGGCTAATCAATGGGACTACACATGATGTGCATGGTATGAAAAATCAGCAAATACATCTCATGAGATGTGCCACCCTTCAGAACATCTTGAAAGTCTTCCCTGTCCACCTCATACAAGTTCTCTGTAAATTGTTGGAGAAAATCCCAAAAGATCCTGTCATGTCTGCCCAGCCTTCAAAGCCATTGCAGACATTCCACACTTCTTGGTACCCACCAATTAAAGATGTTTACTTATTAGGAGGACCAGTGGAGGCAGGTGTTGTGGCATTGAACTTCCTATCTCCTGATATGGTGGCAGAGTCCGGCTACAGATCAGTCCGAAGAACAGGGGAATACATGTGCTACAACTGACATTCGTTGAAGGGGGGCACTTTGCCCAGTAACTAGGGACCAATAGTAGATCAGATCCCAGGACAGCAGGAGTAAAAGGCCACAGCCCCCAACATAGACCACAGTAACTCTTGCTTGTCTATGGGCCTCTGAAAAGGGTCCTGAGACAAATGTCAATGCAGTCTTCAAGAGCGAATGGCCCCAGGTTCTGAATATCAATCAATGATGATGGTTAGAGGCATTTTGACTGTCCCAAAAGCTCTTGATAGCAAGCATGGGGCTACTGTACTGGTCTTTAATGTGCAAGATATCAACACTAAACAGGAGAGGCATAGTTTCTCAGGAACATGTCTTTTTAGATTTCCTTCATGGGAAGTATTTTTAGAAACTAGATGGAACTGTTGCAGAAGGTCATCCACCTCCTCGGATCTCACTGAAGTGGATTCTCCTAAACTTTTCCTGGCAGCAGTGACAGTCTTCATGGTGATGTCCTCAGGCAAACAGATGATACACCCTATCAAGAATTTGTAAGAAGACACTTCTCTCTAAAGAAGGACAAACATAACTGTTGCTCACAGAGCATGATAATGGTGGAGTGTGATTCCTTGAAGGTACAGCCTCAGCTTTCGGGTCTCTGTCTTCCTACATTTCCCTGCTTTTCCTTTCTTACGCCTAAAAAGTTTTTTTTTTTTTTAAATATGGCTGGCTTCTTTTTTAAAAAGAAAATAAACAAAATGTGGCCGTCATAACCTTATATCATGCTGGAAAAGAAAGTGCGTATCTGTTTTTATTTTGCTTTGTATTTGAAAAGGCATTTTTTGTTTTCTTATTAACATTAGGGTAGTTTAAAGAATCTTCATAAAACGTTCCAAAAACACAATACATCCAAGTTGGTATTCCTCATGACAAGCTTGGTGCAGATCCATTAAGGTGGGAGGGGGCAAAAAACGAGGGGTGCGAGGTGTCACAAAAGTGACATTTCCCAAGCGAAGTTACAATTGCTTGATTTCGTATAAATCTGTTCTGCAGTTCGATAAATTAACATCTTTGAGGTGTTCCAGTCTGGGCATGAAGAGGTAAAATTTAAACAATATTCTAACAAATGGAAAGGTGTCCATTTGCAGCCAACTACGGCATTTTTTGACAAATCCACATGGCATGAAATTTGGCAGATATTCAGCATGTTTATTCTTCTGTTGCATGGCAAATTTCATGGCGATCAATCAAGCAGGAGGGCAAAATAAAAAAGGGGAGGGTGATTTCATGTGCTAATAATCTTTATGATCTTTAATGAATCTTTATGAAATATGGTAGGCTGTTAGCACATAAGGCCAGTGCAGAAATTTCAGGATTCATACTGATTCTAGAAGGGGGCACGGTTATGGGTTACTTTACATATTTAGCTTACCTCTGGTAGTTTAAGTTTCAGCAAAACTTGTTAGAAGGGGGTGGGAGAAACACTTGATGGCATATAAAAAATAAAACAAAATCAGCAGTTCCCCTTTTAAGTCTCATAGGAATCAATACTTCCCATTACAGAAAGAAACTCTGAATGCAATTATTGCAAACTTAACAGAAAACGAAAAATTGACTACGAGAAATATTGTGCTTGGTTTGGTGGAAATCCATCTAGTAATTTCAAGGAAATTATCATTACACTAATGTGTCCAAAGGCACAGATATCTAAACTGTTAATCAACGAACAGTCCTCAAACTCAGGTTTGCAGACTGTCTGTTCAGGGATGGGAAATGTTTAGGGGTGGTAAGGGGCTTTTTTAAGGGTCAGGAATGGATTGCGCTCAACCATAGAAAGGGGTTTTTAGGGTTCAGGGATGGGTGGAGTTTAGGAGTAGTGAGGGTTTTTTGGGTTTCAGAAAAGGGCAGAGTTTATGGGTGGTGAGGAGGTTTTAGGGTCTAGGGATAGGTGAAGTGTAGGGGTGTTAAGGCGTTTCAGGGATCATGGATAGGAAGAGGTTAGGGCTGGTGAGTGTTTTTACGGTTTAGAGATTAGAGGTGTTGAAGAGTTTTTAGGGTTTTGGATTGGGTGGAGTTTGCGGTGTCGAGGTGTTTAAAGAATTCGGGAATGGGTGGAGTTTAGATGTAAAAAGAGTTTTTAGGGTTCAGGAATAGGGGTGGTGAGGGACTTTTAGAGGTCATGAGTGGGTGGTGTTTCAGGGTGGTGAGGGTTTTTCGTGGTTCAGGGATGGATGGAGTTTGGGTGTGGTGAGGTGTTTTAAGGGGTTTGGGAGGGGAAGGATTTAAGCAGAGGACAGGGCTTTTACCGATGAGGAATGGGGTAGTGAGAGTTTTTTAGGTTTCCGGGATGCGTGGAGATTAGTGGTACAAGGGACTTTTAGGTTTCAGGGAAGGATGTACTTTAGGTGCGGTGAGGGGCAGGGATTGATGGTTTTTAGGGGGTGAGGGGTCAGGAATGGATGGTGTTTAGAGATGGTGATGGGTCAGCGAATTAAAAATACCAAAAGTAATTGTTTGCTAATATAAAAGACATAAATCTGAAATTGTGTCTCCTGAAGTAAAGCACTGAAAGAACTATCTATCTAACTGTTTCTCTTAAAGTAAGTCCTGCAACCATTGTATTTACACCGTAACAAATAAGTACGTAAAAGCCAATCTTGAACAAAGACATTCTATGAATTGGTTTCTATGAAAGGGTAAGTGCCATTCATTCTGAAACTGTTCATTAAACAGTTTAGGTGAAATAGTTACTAAGTAAAGATATTCCATGAAATCGTTTTTCCATTAAATCACATGGAACTCTCCATCAGATTCGCCTGAAACCTGAGGTTTCTACACAGTTTTAACTTGTGAACAGCCTGTTCAATATCATGCCTGTACATTAACCAGTGCAAAAGTTTTAGCAAATTAAAACGTTTTGACCCAGCCTATTTAACTGTGCGCAACCTTGAACGATTTGCATGAAACTCAATAAATCAAAAGTAAACAAAAAATGTTAAGTGCCTGCTAAATTTCATGCAGATCTGTGCTAAGTCACCATATCAAAGGCTTTTTTGACACTCCCCTCTTTCAAATGTGCTGCCCCTTGATTGATTTGCATAAATCTTGATATACCAAAGTAATACTAAACATGCCAGAGGATTGCCAAATTTCAAGCAGATTCGTGCAGCAGTTTGGGTGAATGGAAATCTTGGATGTGATGTGTGATTAAAAAAAAATAACTGCAAAAAACAAACGTTAAAGTCAAGTTAATGCTATGCTTGGTTATAATCGTGTCTTTAAAAAAATAAAATAAAAAAATTCAACTAAAACCCACCCACAATTAAAGTGCAGTTAAGGTTAATAATAAAAAGTTTTTAAAAAACACACTGAAATTCACATATTGAGAAATGCACAAACCATAACTGGCACAACAGCTATGCAAATCAAAACTCACAAAAATGCATGCTTAGGAGCACACAACATTTTTACCAATAAACAACGCCTAAAACTAAATGTAAACAAACACAATCAAACCAGTAAATGATACAACTTTCATAGATGTCTATGTCAAGGTGGTAAGGGGAACTTGACATGCAAGATGATTTACAACATTTGTAGTTGCATCTGTTTTTAATGATGAGATCATGGGTACTGCATTTGCTAGGCAAGTTATGATTTGCTTTCCAGGCCTTCATGCCAGGCATGTAAACCATATGGCCCTACAGCCAACCACTGCTGCACAAAACGAAAGGTTGGGTGCAGAGGTGGTTGGCTGTCCATGAATGACCAGGCCGGGTTCCTAGTCCGAGGCCAGGCCTTGTGGCAAACCCCCACTGCTCATGACCAGTTCTCAGGTCCTACTGACATGCAGCTGGCACCTCCTGATCACCAATAACAATGCTCATAAGTAAGCACTGGGCCAGCTAGATTTCAAAATCTTGGGATAAAAAATAAAAAAAAAAGTCAGGGATAACACTCAATAAAAGGCGGGAGGGTATTTAAGAAAACAAATAATAAAATGGGGTGTCACCATATGTAGGAAAGTGCCACTTCTGGCATGTAACCCCACCACCCCCCAAAAACACACTTTTAGTCTATTGTTGATGCCAACTTTGATTGAAAGTGTGCTGGGTTCCTGCTAACCAGGCCCCAGCACCAGTGTTTTTCCCCAAAATCTGTACCTTTATTTCCACAATTGGCACACAGTTAAGCCCCTTGTAAAAGGTACCCATGGTACCAAGGGCCCTGTGATCAAGGAAGGTCCCCCAGGGCTGCAGCATGTATTATGCCACCCTAGGGGACCCCTCACCAAGCACATGTACACTGCTCTTGCAGCTTATGTGTGCTGGTGGGGAGAAAAAGGCAAAGTCTCAGGGTGCCATGCCCACAAACCACTGCCTGTGGCATAGGTAAGACACCCCTCTAGCGGGCCTTACAGCCCTAAGGCAGGGTGCACTATACCACAGGTGAGGTCACAGCTGCATGAGCAATATGCCCCTACAGTGTCTAAGTCCATTCTCAAACATTGTAAGTGCAGTGTAGCCATATTGAGCATATGGTCTGGGAGGTTTTCTTTACAAACTCCACAGCTCCATAAAGGCTTCCCTGAATACTGGGAAGTTTGGTATCAAACTTCTCAACACAATAAACACCCACTGATGCCATTGTGGGATTTATTGAAAAATGCACACAGAAGGCATCTTAGAGATGCCCCCTGTAGGTTAGCCAAACTGCTAGTGTAGGACTAACCGGTCTGTGCCAGCCTGCTACTTTCAGACAAGTTTTTGACCACATGGGGAGAGAGACTTTGTGCACTCTGTGGTCAGAAGCAAGGCCTGTCCTGGGTGGAGGTGCTTCTCACCTTGCCCCTACAGGAACTTTAACACCTTGCAGTGAGCCTCAAAGGCTCAATCCTCGGATTACAGTGCCCAGGGCACTCCAGCTAGTGGAGCTGCCCGACCCCCGGACAAAGCCCCACTTTTGGCGGGAAGTCTGGTGGGAAAATTAGGGAAAAGAGGGAGGAGTGACCACCCCAGCCAGGACCACCCCTAAGGTGTCCAGAGCTGAGGTGACCCCCTCCCTACAGAATCCTCCATTTTGGTTTGGAGGACTGGAAGCAATAGGATTAGGTTTGTGTCCCCTTCCCCAAAGACAGTGGGCAGAAGGAGGGTGTAGCCACCCTCAGGGACAGTAGCCATTACTGCCCTCGGACTCTTAAAACACCCCTAAATCAAGGATTTAAGGGACTCCCTGAACCCAGCTCACCAGATTCCCGGTGACCTAACAAGAAAGAAGAAGGACTGCTAAACTGAAACCCCATCAGAGAAGAAGGAAAACGACAACTGATTTGGCCCCAGCCCTACCGGCCTGTCCGCTGCTTCAAAGAACCTGATAAAGAACAGCGACGAATCAAGCGGGACCAGCAACCTCTGCCAAGCTCCAGAGGACTGCCCTGCACCCGAAAGGACCAAAAACTCCAGTGGACAGTGGGCTTGTCCAAGAAGAAACCAATGACTAAGGACTCCCACCTCACTCCGAATGTGTGAGTTCTAACCACTTTGCACCAGACGCCCACGGTCTGTTTCCAGGTGGCCCAACTAGCTAAAGAGGATCCTCAGGCGGTTTTGAGCAAGTGCCCACCCTGGGTTGACCTTTTCACCCCTCCACAACAATGCCTGCAGAGGGAATCCAGAGGACCCCCTGACTGCGAACGCTCCAGACACAGATATCGGATCCCTAAAGAACCACTGCACCTGCAGGCCCCAGGCCTTGAAGAAACCGACACCCAGTGCAGCAACGTTCACCAGGCAGCCCTTCGCCCTGTCCAGCCTGTGGTTTACCCAGAACGACCCAATGGACCTCACCTGCAGCCTCTAAGTGACCCCCGAGGTCCCCTCATGGAGAATCACTGGAGACCAGACACCTTGTTTGCACCCTGCACCCGGCTGCCCCAGCGCCGCTGAGGGTGTATGTTTGGTGTGCCTACTTGTGGCCCCCCCAAGTGTGCCTCTAAACCCCCAGATCTGCCCTCTGAAGGCACGGGTACTTACCTGCCTGCAGTGCCCCCAGTCTTCATAGGAGCCCATGTTAATTTTGCCTACACTTTGACCTCTGCTCCCAGCCGGCCCCGTGTTGCTGGTGGTGGGTGTTTGGGGTTAACTTGAACCCCAACCTGTGGACTTCCCAACTCCCGGAGACTGGAACTGTAAGTGTTGTAGTTACCTGTAAAACGATCTAACTTTCCTTTCTGCTAGGAACTGTTTCTGAAAATTGCAGTGTCCTCTTTTAAAACAGATTATTGCCAATATTTCAAGAACTGTGTAACTTATCGATTTCAAACAAAGTACTGTTGATACATGAGTGAGATACGAATCTATTAAAGTACTTACCTGCAACTTGAATCTTGTGGTTCTGAACATAAACTAAGAAAATATATTTTTGCTATATGAAAATCATTGATCTGGAGCCGTCATGGAGTGTGTGCTTCTTCTATTGTCTGTGAGTGTACTACCCTCTGATAAACCTAACTGCTCTACCACACTACCACAAAACAGAGCATTAGTATTATATACTTTAGCCTCTGTCAAGCCTCTGGGGAACCCCTGGACTCTGTGCATACTATATCTCATTTTGATACAGTATATACAGAGCCAGCTTCCTACACCATAGAACAGGGAGCATATTCATATGCATTAAGTAGCGAGTTCGAGAGTTATAGATCAGGCTCTATACGTATGTAGAAAAAAGAAAAGGAAACTACTGTACTAAGTCCAAGCAGACAGCATAATAATATAACAGTATATAGACATGTTATAGCAGTCAAGACCAGCAGGGAACACTCTTATACAATCAAGGGCATATCAAAACGGGAGCGCTAAACAAAAATATAGTGCTCCCTGGGGTCTACGGGCAAGAAGAACGAGTTACTTACCTTCGGTAACGACTTTTCTGGTGGATACATTAGCTACCTGTTGATTCCTCACCTAATTAATACTCCCATGGCGCCAGCATTCGACGGAAATCTTCTTCCTAGTCTCTGCACGTCGACGAGGGCGTCACTCTAGCCCACGCGACGCCGTCTGACGTCATACAGGCAATAAGAGGTCCTCGACGAGGTGCCGACGTCAGTACCAACATTTTTTACGTGCATGAGAACAACAACCCAATGCAATGAAAGAGCAAGGCAAACATCCCATAACATTGTAAAATACACAACATTGCAATAAAATGGCTGTAAATTTAATATAACTTTTTTTTTTTTAAACCAACAAATATATGCAAATCATGTATATACACAAAGATATATACATATATATATATACATATAAATATATACAAGTATCCATATATACAACATCTATTGCAACCTTGAAGACCAAGAGGAGCGCACTCAAGGATTACTTGGTAAGACCAGAAAGGCAACGGGGAGGCGGGTGGGACCGTGTGGAATCCACAGGTAGCTAATGTATCCACCAGAAAAGTCGTTACCGAAGGTAAGTAACTCGTTCTTCTGATGGATACAACTACCTGTGGATTCCTCACCTAATGAATAGAGTCCCAAAGCAGTACCACTCCCGGTGGAGGGTGCCGAAATGGTCAAACCAAGAAATCCTGCAGCACTGACCGTGCAAAATGGCCGTCCCTTCTGACCTCAGAGTCCAAACAGTAATGTTTCGCAAAAGTGTGAAGGGACGACCAAGTTGCGGCCTTGCAGATGTCGACCACAGGAACACCTCTGACCAAGGCCGTAGTGGCCGACTTAGCTCTGGTGGAATGAGCTCTAATGCCATCAGGAGGATCCTTCTTTGCCAAAGAGTAACAGATTTTAATGCAAAGAACAACCCACCTGGAGAGTGTTCTCTTGTGGACTGCCTTTCCTCTCCTCTTGCCCACGTATCCGATGAACAGCTGATCCTCCAGCCTGAAGTCCTTCGTTCTGTCAATGTAGAAGCTTAACGCCCTCTTTGGGTCCAATCAATGTAGTCTCTCTTCCTCCTTTGAAGGATGAGGCGGAGGATAGAACGTGGACAAAGTAATTGTCTGGGCCAAATGGAAGGGTGAAACAACCTTCGGGAGGAAAGCAGCCTTGGTCCTCAACACCACCTTATCCCCATAAAAAGTTGTATAAGGGGGTTTTACCGATAAGGCTTGCAACTCACTCACTCTCCTTGCAGATGTTATAGCCACCAGGAAGACTGTTTTAATAACCAAATACCTTAAGGGGCAAGCATGCATAGGCTCAAAAGGGGACCCCCATAAGGAAAGTGAGGACCAAGGACAAATCCCATTGAGGCATAACAAATGGTTTTGGAGGATATTTATTTAGAAGACCTTTCAAGAATCTGAGAACAATAGGGGATTTAAATAACAATGGTTGATCTGGAAGACAAATGAAGGCTGACAGGGCAGACAAATAACCTTTAATGGTAGCCACTGCACAACCTTTCTGCGCTAGAGACAGAGCAAAAGACAAAACATCTGACAGATGAGCATGTAAGGGATCAATCTGTCTCTCTCCACGCCAAATAACAAATTTAGACCACCTATTAGCGTAGATAGATTTAGTGGAGTGTCGCCTGGCCGCTAATATAACATCCACTACATCAGGCGGGAGAGAGAAGGAACTCAGGTTGCCCCGTTCAATCTCCAGGCATGTAGGTGTAGACTCTGGAGGTTGGGGTGTAAAACCTGCCCCTGCGACTGCGAGAGGAGGTCTGCCCTGAGAGGGAGACGGAGCGGAGGGCACAGCGAGAGTTGGAGAAGGTCGGAGTACCACACCCTCCTTGGCCAATCCGGAGCTATTAAGATGACTTGGGCCCGGTCTTGGCGAATCTTCCTCAAACGCGTAAAGCAACTGGTCGCACCAGGTTATCAGAAACGCGTCCACCCAATGCTCCCTGCACCGGATACTGGAGGCTGCAGAATAACGGACAATGCGCGTTCTCCCGAGTGGCAAACAGATCTATCCGAGGAAACCCCCACATCCGGAAGATTAAACGGACTTGATCTGGATGGAGACGCCACTCGTGGTCGGCCGAGAATTGGCGACTGAGACTGTCCGCACGTACATTCAAGACCCCGGCCAGATGATTTGCTACCAAGCAAATCTGATGGTCCTTTGCCCAAGACCATAGTCTTCTCTGCAGAGAAGGTACGACCCTACTCCTCCATGTTTGTTTATGTACCACATCGTGGTAGTATTGTCCGTCAGGACCTGTACCGACTGACCACGAAGGGAAGGGAGGAAGGCCTTGAGAGCCAGACGTACAGCCCGTAACTCTAACAGATTGATATGAAACCTCTGTTCCTCTGGAGACCAAAGTCCTTTGATCTCCAGATCCCCCAGATGAGCTCCCCACCCTAGAGTGGAAGCATCCGTTATGACTGTGGCCACTGGTGGCAACTGCGCGAACGGCTTTCCTTGCGAAAGATTGTTGCACGCAATCCACCACTTCAAGTCCACAGCAGCATCTCTGGAGATCTTGACTGCACCTTCTAGATCTCCCTTGTGTTGAGACCACTGCCTTCGGAGGCACCACTGAAGAGCCCTCATGTGCCAGCGAGCATGCGTGACCAACAGTATGCAGGAGGCAAACAGACCGAGCAGACGAAGGACCTTGAGGACTGGAACTACCGCTCCATTTCGAAACATTGGAACCAATTCCTGAATATCTTGAACCCGCTGAGGCAGAGGAAAGGCTCTATTCAATGTTGTATCCAGTACTGCCCCTATGAACAGGAGGCGCTGAGAGGGCTCCAGGTGAGATTTGGGCACGTTCACCGAAAAGCCAAGGTCGAACAACAACTGGGTTGTTGACTGCAGATGATACGACACAAGCTCCGGGGACTTGGCTTTGATCAACCAGTCGTCTAAGTAAGGGAATACTGCTATCCCCTTCCTTCTGAGCTCTGCCGCAACCACTGACATCACCTTCGTGAAGACTCGAGGTGCTGAAGTAAGACCAAACGGGAGGACCTCAAACTGATAGTGCTGCGACCCTACCACAAACCGGAGATACTTCCTGTGCGACTTGAGTATCGGGATATGAAAATAAGCATCCTGCAAGTCGACAGACACCATCCAATCTTCTTTGTTCAACGCCAAAAGCACCTGTGCTAGGGTCAGCATCTTGAACTTTTCCTGATTGAGGAACCAATTCAAGATCCTCAGATCCAGGATCTGTCTCAACCGACCATCTTTCTTGGGAATCAGGAAGTACCTTGAGTAACAACCTTGACCCCTTTCCTGCTCTGGAACCAACTCCACCGCGCCCTTTGAAAGGAGGACTTGAACCACCTGTTCTAGCAACAGGAGGTGTTCTTCTGAACAATAAAATGGGTGGGGCGGGAGGGGGGGGAGGAAACTCCCGAAAGGGAAGGGTGTAGCCTTTCTCCACAATACTGATAACCCAAGTGTCTGTTGTAATAGTCTCCCACTTGTGGAGAAAATGCCGTAATCTTCCCCCTACAGGAGAGGAGTGAGTGGGAAATGGTGGAAGCCTAAGGCTGCTTTCCCTGCTGCACCCCTCCAGAGGACGAGGAAGAGGCAGAGTGCTGTTGAGAGGCTCCTCTGGTGCGGGCCCTACCTCTCCCTCTAAATGATCTATAGGGGTGAGAAGAGGCGGCTTGCTGGAACCTCCCCCGAAAGGAAGAGGAGGAAGAGCCATGCCCAAATCCACGAAACCTCCTGAAAAACCTGGAAGAGGCAGAGGAAGAAGGAGCTTGCAGCCCTAATGATTTGGCTGTGGCCCTGCTCTCTTTAAATCGCTCCAAGGCCGAATCTGCCTTTGCTCCAAACAGTTTGTCCCCATCAAACGGGAGGTCTAATAGGGTCGACTGTACATCCGCAGAAAAACCTGAATTACGGAGCCAGGCCTGTCTCCTTGCCACCATAGCCATGCCCATCGCCCTAGCCACCGAGTCGGTCGTGTCCAGTCCAGACTGGATAATCTGGGTTGCGGCAGCCTGGGCGTCTGAGACAACATCCAAGAGTCCCTGGGGAAGCTCCGTAAAAGAAGATGAAATATCATCCATAAGAGCATGGACATATCTCCCCAGAATGCAAGTTGCTTTGGTGGCCTTCAACGCCAAACTGCAAGAAGAAAATATTTTCTTGGATTGCGCATCCAGTTTTTTGGAGTCCCTGTCTCCTGGCACCGTCGGGAAGGATCCAGGCGCTGATTTTGATGAACAGGAGGCTTGTACCACCAAGCTCTCCGGCGTAGGGTGTCTTGAAAGAAAGCCAGGGTCAGATGGTGCAGTCCGATATCTCCTGGCCACAGCCCTATGAACTGCAGAGGAAGATACAGGCTTCTTCCACACCTCCAACACCGGATCAAGCAAAGCCTCATTAAACGGCAAGAGAGGCTCCGCTGCAGCAGAGGCCGGATGCAGCACCTCCGTCAATAAATTCTGCCTCGCCTCTGCCACCAGCAAAGGCAGGTCCAGAAAATTAGCCGCCTTCCTCACCACCGCGTGAAAGGTAGCAGCCTCCTCCGTATACTCCCCTGGAGATGAAAGGTCTCACTCAGGGGAAGTATCCAGCCCACTGGCCGTATCCAGACCATGCAGTCCATCACCCGAGTCCTCAACCTCTCCTTCCTCCAGGACTCGCTGGTACTCCTGTTCTTCCAACAGGCGGAGAGCACGCCTCCTTGAATGTAGTCTCTGCTCAATGCGCGGAGTCAACATGGCCTCTGCCGAAGTCGAAGATCGGCGCCGATCTCCAGAAGCATCCGACGCCGCATCCGGCGCCGCAGACAGCTTCTGCGCCGATGAAGGAACAGGACAAAGGGATCTTGGAGCCGATGGACCCACCGGAGTCACAGGACGAAATCCCGATGTCGACGGGATGGAAACATCCGGAGCTAATCCCTCTGAAGCCACCGGAGCGGCCACCGGCACCGAGCCCACATTCCCAAAAGGGAGAAAGGGCATAAAGGGTGCCGGCCGAAGAGGTGCAGGATCACCCAATGAAAAGGCCAAAGGCCCCGAAGGACCAGCCGGAGCACCTCCTGGAGCCATCTGCTGAAAGATGGTATACATCGCATTCAGAAACGCGGTACTATCGGCTCCAGGGGCTGGAAAAGCCGGATACTGGGGTGCCTGGATCGAAGGCGACCCCGACCTCGACGTCCGCGACGCCGGAGACATCACAAGAGGCTGCATCACCTCAACCACAGACGCTTGTCCAGGCGAAGTCGGTGACGCAGGAGAGGGCAACGGCGTCGATGGATGCGGCGTGACCGTGGGACTGACCTCCCAAGTCCTCCGACGTCGAGCCGAAGGCGACCTCGAACGAGTCTCCTTGCTTGAATGACGCCGTGAATCTCTACGGCGCCGGGAGTCTCGATGACGCCGATGAGACCTTGGCGAGGAAGACTTCTTGTGATGTTTTTCCTTTCTCTTCGACTTCGCCAGGAATAATTTAGCCTCACGTTCCTTGAGGGCCTTCGGATTCATGTGCTGACATGAATCGCAAGTCACAACGTCGTGATCGGAGCTCAAGCACCAGAGACAGTCGGAGTGAGGATCTGTAACGGACATCTTGCCCCCACACTCTCGACAGGGCTTGAAACCCGACTTTCTCTGAGACATTGTTACCGCAGAGAAGAACTACGCAGCAGAAAACACACTGTAACCCCTAAAGTAACAGTAGCTCCCTCGAAGATAACCGTTTCAAATGCACGGAAAAAAGGGAACTGACGTCGGCACGTCGTCGAGGACCTCTTATTGCCTGTATGACGTCAGACGGCGTCGCGTGGGCTAGAGTGACGTCCTCGTCGACGTGCAGAGACTAGGAAGAAGATTTCCGTCGAATGCTGGCGCCATGGGAGTATTCATTAGGTGAGGAATCCACAGGTAGTTGTATCCATCAGAATTTGAAGCTCAGAGACCAGACCATGGTCACGTACTGTTAATGGAAAGAGTGCGCAGAAAAGTATAAATGAAGACAGGCTCCCCCGATAGCTACAAATTTGTCTAACTGATCACTGAGCCTGCATATCACTCGTTCATAGCAGTATTTGCTATAGCTGTTGACCATTTCTCCTCTACTGAGAGCTTTGCAGTTTTCCAATGCCTTAATATACACACTTTAACCACAGCCAAGTAAGTGTCATTTTCGATGGCTAGTGATGTTATCAAGATTATGTGTTGCATGGAGATTTACTAAGTCCAGTGAAGGCTGCAAATGCAATTTCGTGGTAGCTTGTAGGCACTCCCAAATCCAGTCCTAGTAAGGTCTAATAACTGAGCAGTTTCACAGGATGTATACCATGCTCACTCTGGATGACTCCATCACCAGCTAAGTGCAGAGTTAGTCAGCTATGTTCTGGGTAGTCTGAAAGGTAACCAACACCAATCATTCAAGAGTTTAAAACAGCTAAACTTTTGCCTTGCTTCCCTCAGGATTTTATCAAGTGGAAGTATAAACCCATGCCAATCAGATTCCTTCAGGAAGTCTTGTAGGTATGTGACCATTTCCAGTAGAAGGAAGCCATTGTAGGTTTTGGGTAAGGAGAGTCAATTAAGTTTCAGAGAGGTCCAAGATAATTTTAAGTACCCAGTTTAGTCAGATAGTAATATAGTACAGATTCCCCCTGAGTGTCCCATCAGCTGTACAGTTTACATAGCAGGCTGTATTTAAGTTGGTGATATTATAAGAAGTGCACTGACTGTAGATGGAATTCCGTTTGCATTTAATGAAGATAGTATCTTACAGTCTCAAATAAGTTGTCCCACTAAAAGAACACTTTTCTCTATACCACTGTGGCCAATAAGCAGGTGTGACCTCCACTTTGATAGCTGCATAATTTCAGATGGTCGCCTGGTATGACTGTCTTTCTTGAGAGATCCAAGTAATATAGGGTTGGCGTCATTGCATGCCTTTTGTAGATAATCGTGAGACCACACAGGCCTTCCTGAATGTGCTTCTCCAGGGTTACCCAGTCAGGCATTTCGAGCACAGAACGGAAATGATAAGCAAATTGTAAGAGGTGAATACCCGTAAGGGTACAGTTCCATACTGGGTACACGGAGGCCTAAAGCTGTTGTGACTGCATGCAATTTTGCCCCTGCCAGATGCAATTCCTGATCTGAGGGTCTATTTGATGGAGTTGCAACAGGGAGACATGTATAGGTAGCAGTCCAAAGAAATAATTCAAGTGCGGAGTCACCACCATTTCAATAGTCTGAACTCTGCACTAGAAGGAGATCTGTAGGTGTTGCCATTTTGCAAAGTCCTTTTGCATTTAGTCAGTGTGAACCAATTAATTGCCATTCAGCACAGAGTGTACATTTCTGCAGAGTAGTTCATTTTCAACATTATCCAACAAAAACCAATGCCATTAATGCATTGAATCGTCATAACCGGCGACATGGGAAAAGCTCCAATCTTTTTACTGGTTACAATGTCAACTGATCAGACAGAGAAATGGTAGATGGTCTCCATCCACGCAGACATTGAAGTGGCTGGAAATGTTAGTGTCAAAAGTAAGTCATCAGCATCAATGCATGCTATATCTGCTGACCTGCGGATGGCAATAGTCAGAGGTTCCAGGGTGAGTAAGAAGAGGGTAGAGAGTGAGCAGCCTTATCTGGTCCCTCAGTTGTAATGAAGATAAAAATCTATTACAACTGATGGAGAAGCATGGTAAAGCCAGTAGACCAGCTTCATAAACTTGGCACAGATTCTCTTCCTTCCTATTGTGTGAAAGAGATAAACCCCTTAATATGTGATCAAAGGCCTTTTTGGCATCAAGAAACAGCGCCAATTGTTACGCTCTGTCTCGCTTTCCAGAGAAGGTGTGACAAAGTCCACAGACGATTGCAGGAGGTGTGCTAAGGGATGAATCCCACTTGATTTCTATGGACCAGTGAAGGGATGTATTTCTTTTGCCAGTTGGAGGGGATTTTAGCCAGGATCTCTACATCTGAGATTATCAAAGAAATTGGTCT
Source organism: Pleurodeles waltl (assembly GCF_031143425.1). NCBI lineage: Eukaryota > Metazoa > Chordata > Amphibia > Caudata > Salamandridae > Pleurodeles > Pleurodeles waltl. Next base: position 658,365,088 of record NC_090436.1, on the reverse strand, counting down.
ATATTTTTCACATCTTACATGGTTTGGAGCTCAAAGAAATGTACACTCGGTTATATTCTAGTAATGATCTGTCAGTAATGCTTGCTACCTGGATCATCTTTCCTAAAAGAGGAATAGTGTATTGCGCACCAACCCTTTAGAATTCTAAAGGGAAGCCATCTGGTCTAGGGGCCACACCTGTCAACATTCCTTTGATGGCTTCGAACATCTCATCGTCGGTAATCTTGCTATCCATGTCTGGTGCGAGTTGTGTAATTAGAAGACCCTCAAAGAATTTACCCTCCATAACTTTGTCAATCGTTGCCTCTGAAGCATACATAGTGGTGTAAAAGGGGGAGTTGGTTGGCAAGAAGGCGATGGAGCCGGTCTGGAAGGAGACATCATCGACGTCAAATGGCGTGGCGATGGCGTCGGCTGACGCGATGGTGGAGCCACCGTCACAGGTGGTGAACTCCCACAAGGAGATACCCTCGGCGCCGATCCAACACTCTCCGCTGGACAAAAGGGCATGAATGGAGCCGCCTTATACGGCACCGGAGAGCCCAAATCAAATGCCAATGGCCTTGTGGGACCCGCCGGTGCACAAGCAGGGGCCATGGACTGAAAAACGGCATACATTGCATTAAAAAATGCAGCCGGATCCGCCCCTGGAGCCGGGAAAGCAGGATATTGCTGAGTAGACGACTGCTGTACATCAGGCTCCCTCGATGCCGGCGAAAATTGAGGGCTATGATGAGCAACCTCAAAGACAGACGGCGCCGGTGACAACTCCGGACTCCTGGGCTGAGGCGTCACAGTAGGGCTCATCTCCCATGTCTTCTGGCGCCGAGAAGACCTCGATCGGCTCTGCTCCGACCGGCGCCAAGAGTCATGAAGGCGTTGTGAATCATGATGACGCCGCTTATTATGCTTTTTTGGTGACGCATGGGAGGAATCCCTCTTATGGCCCTTCTTCGCTCTCACCAGAAAAAGCTTCGCCTCACACTCTTTTAGAGCCTTAGGGTTCATACTCTGGCACGATGAGCATCCTTCAACATCATGCTCAGAACTAAGGCACCAAATACAATCCGAATGTGGGTCGGTCACTGACATCCGACCCCCACATTCTCTACATGGCTTGAAACCGGACTTCTTTGGAGGCGACATTGTAACCACCAAAAAACTCAACAGTAATCAACGAGCCAGGAAGAAAAACCGTTGGTGTCGAAGGCACGGAAAAAAGGAAAACTGACGTCAGTTCGCCGACGAGGACCTCTTATTGGCACGTTGACGTCGGCCGGAGTCACGTGGAGCCGTGCCATTATGACGTCCTCGTTGACGTGGACAGCTAGGAAGAAGACTTTCCGTCGGATGCTGGCGCAAGGACGAATTCATAAGGTGAGGAATCCACAGGTAGTTGTATCCATCAGAAATACATTTTTACAATAAGACTATCAAAAAAAGGTTTGCGGGGGGCATGGCCAAACTTCCTAAGATGGTGGTCACAATTTGATGAGTTCTGCCATCAGTCCACAGTTATCCCTTACCTATTCATGTACAGCAATCATGATCTTTGTGTAAAGGAGTAAAGGAGACACCAAGCAGATGACACCCGTTAGCGACCTTTGTGCTGGAGCTTGGGCCCTGGCAGTAAGCTTTATCAGCAGATAGAGATGCCTGGCTACAGAGAGTCTGAGTCCTGCCTACACATATGAGTGTGAACTGGCAATGGGGGCAGTGCAGGCACCAGGCCCTCACCCCCTCCTTACATCTCACCATAGAGGAGCGCTGTCGCTGGAGGAGTGCTCTCCTGTGCCGGTCCTCTGACCAGAGTTGTAGCACATGCTCTGTGAGCATCCTGAGAGGTGAGACGTGCGGGCAGCCGCGCGTGCATCTTGTCATCCGAGGGCAGCCACTCACCGAGACAGAAGTCTGTAGCTCCGGGACGCTGGCCTGCTTGTCTTGCTGGAGAGATCTCGGAGTGTCCTCCGCCAACATGGATAGGACGTCATCCTTGTGGCGATCATTGCATCCTTATGCCCTCCTCTTTGTATCACCCCTCAGTGGAGGGAACAGACTGGCTACAAATTCAGTCATGCACCTATTGTCTGGACCACTATACCTCCTCACGTCGCAATTAGTGCTGCAAGGGTGGGGCGGGTTCCAACACAGAGCCACCAAGAAGGTGCACCAGCACAGTGTTTGGCTCACAGAACTCTTACATCTATGGTGGAAACTTCCAGAGGGGCAGTTATACAATGGGCAGCAGTTCGGACAACGGATCAGTGGATGCTAGTCACTGACACTGGCTTACCAAGTTTGGGCACTATTTGAACTGCCGGGGGCTACCTCACCTGCGATAACTGACATTTGGTCCTGGTGTTGGGATCCTCAAGGGGGGTGCTCCATTGTTCTTGGCAGGCCAAGACGTAACCCCCATACTGCAAAGCGGACTTGGGAGCTACCTAAGGGTGCCCACGTAGAGGTCATGCCTGAATCTATAACCCACAGACCTTTGGTGAACTGTTGGTGATGAGGGACTGCATAGCTGAGGGACAGGGTGTGCCCCCTGTTGCTCACTACCATCTGACTTGATGGTGGGCCCTGATACCAGTCGCCCTTCCCAGTGATAGAGTTTCAACACACACCCCATTGGGCAATGTGATTTTGCTTAAGACTACCTAAAAGGGACTAACCCTTTGCTGAGCAACTGCGCTGCCTGCCTCCCCTACATGTTGGAAATTGGGTTATTAGTTGTGTGGCCAGCATAAGTATTATTTCCTCAATTTTCCTCATTGGGAACAAAACACCCCATTGTAGCTCTTGACTCACAGGATAGCGAGGCTGAGCATCTAATGCCTGCTCAAGGGAAGTGGTGTGAGCTAGGAATAGCCACTTACTGGCATGTAATAATAACATTCAATAAATGATTGCCCAGTCACATCTTTTTGTTTAGAAAAAGGAGAAGTACATTTATTATGCACACACTACTAAATACTATGCAGTAATTTACAAATATACATAGGAAGATGGAACATACCATACTTGACATTGTGTAATCACTGGTGATTCCCCTAAAGGAGTCACCAAAGCATATTAAACGAGTTCCAACAGTCCTCATATAATCACAAGATATTCCTTGGGCATGAATCATTGTCATAATGGTGATAACACCGTACCAATTAAACATATGAAATCATCATGAAAACACAATAAAACATTTTCAGGAATTAACCTTGTGTTTGTGTCCCTTTTAATATACTTGGCATGAATCATAGTGATCAGAATAACTCCTAGTGCACGTTACAGTAAAACAGCATGGCAAAAAAGCATTGCACTGTAACCATACAACCAGCCCTTAGAGGGCATAACCATATGAAAACAGTATGATGAAAAGGACTGCAGCGTAACCATTTCTTCAACCCCTAGAGGGCATAAGCACATGAAATAGCATTATAATGTAACTATACAATTAGTCCCTAGAGAGGGCGGTGCATTATATATTTGTAGACCATCTAGGCCTTCTAAAATGCCACCATATAAGGAGCGACTGGTCACATCAGCTCCAGGGGTCTCAGCTCCACCCTTCGCTGACATCACTGCCAGGGACTTGCACACTAGAATTTCAAAGGCGGCCACCCCTGGTGGTTTGCTTCAGTTGTCTAGGCATTCGCATTTGTTCAGTGGGCTTAGGCAGGCCCATCCCTGGTGCAATGTGACAGCTGGGTGACTGATACAGAGCGTTCTGCCCCACCCCCTTTGCTCTTCAGGAGCAAGGAGAGTAGTACTAATTGCTCCTTTTGTGTGAGGGCTGCTTTTGTTCCTGCTACTAGAGAAAATGCAATTACTGAACATAGCAGGGTGACAACAGGCCTGGGCTCTGATCCTGAGCTGAGCCAAGAAAATATGAAAACTCTGAATGACCCACAAGATGTACAGTTATCATTTTGGAAGTTGCATATTTGGTTTTCTCACACAGGTTACACTCTAATTCAAGATGTCAAAGGTCTGTGTAGTCCAAACTGAAGGGAAACTACATTCCAAGGCAGCTCCCTCCCTATGTGTATAATGGAGTGTCACTATAGTTAAAACAGTAAAGCACACTGACTTTCTCCTAATAGAATACACTACCCTCATAAGGCCTATTCCAGGTGAATACCTATCCCTGCAGAGTACCCACTGCGCCAAGCTACCTGTACACAGTTACCGTGCTGCGCAGAACAGTAGTCTCCCACATGCAGCCCACACATGTGTAACCAGCCAAGTGCCCCTCACCCTTGCTGTGACACAGCAGCTTTATCTTAAAAGGCGGACACTGCCGGCAAACACACGCAGTCCGTTTGCCGTGTGATTACGATGAGTGAGACACTGGTAGTGAGGCTCACCCACAGTAATTTAAAAAAAAAACATTATAATAAAAAATAAAAAAAGGCCAATCGAAAAAGCAAACAATTCAGGGGCACTGTGGGGCAGAACCCTGTGCAACAATACAAATTCAATTCTCCAAGTCATCAAAGGATCTAGATCATCACTGGAAGGGAAAATTGGTGGACTCAGTCTACACCTTAACCTGCTCTGACAAGACTTGTGAAAAACCATAGATGGTGCAGCAGAGGTTAAGGGATGCATCTCTGTGGCAGAAGACATTATTCAGAGCTCTCAATCTAAGAATACAAGCCTCCAGGGAACAGTCAGTCAGCTGGGAGCAAAAGTATAATACTCCAAAGGACACTCACAACGCAACAATATCCAAATAGTCGATATCCCAGAGGGGTTGGAGGGGACGATTGTCCACACATTTCATCCCACAATGACTGAAATCCTCGGTCCCTTCAGAGGACGGGCTTCCTGGTGGAGCGGGTCCATACATCCTTCATCCTATGTCCCCACGGGGGGCCCGCTACAGCGCTTCATTACCCACATCTTTAATTTTGCTGATAGGGAGGCGATCCTTAGGGCCTCTTGTACACTGGGTAACCTGACGTTTGGCTCGTTGACAATCATGGTTTTTCCTGAATACACAACAAAAATCTAAGAGCAACACAGCTCCTTCCTGGAGGTCATGCAAAAAAATGAGGGCTATGCAAATTAAATACATTGTAATTTTTCTCACTTGTCTCAAGGACTTCTTTGGTAATAAGGCACTCTTTGATACTATAGAGAGCTCCTTGGACTGGGTTAAGGAACATACTGCCTAGGGAGGATGTAAGCCTCCTTATAGACTGGTCCTGGAGGACAGAGGTAGTACTAAGACTTGCACTCTACTTCTGCAAAAGACGCATAGGAACAGACATTGACACCACTCAGAGAATGTGCTGAACAACAGCCCTAAGCAGCAACAACCATCATCTACTAGTGACAACCCGAATGACTCTAGACCAGCAGCTCCTGAACCACATGGTAGTCACTTACTTCATTCTAGCCAACCATTACTCTCACTGCTTTATTGTTCCAATTTCAGTTGTGGGGTGTATATCACTAGGACTGAGTTACAGGCTGGGTGATGGTATAAGGGGACGATTGCATTGTTTTATTGCCCAATTGGCAACGGCCCCTGGTTCATTCTGCAACAGAGTCAGCATGTTCTAGAAGCACAGGGGTGTGTGGGTGGAAAAGGTTTAGAAGTTTCTTTATACAGGGTTTAGAACATCTGGATTTCTCAGCAAATGTTCACTAGGATGGCTTCATACACATTGTGCATGGTACTCCAACTCCTGTCTATTGTCTCCTCCTGACGGCTGAACAGCAAGGAAGAGAGGCCAGGGGATCGGTGCGGTTCCTAACATGAAAGTTCAATGGCTTATTAGATAAAAGGGGCTGTTCTGGAGGCGGCCTGCAGACTTCTTGCTCTGACAAGAAACTCAGTTAGTGAGAAATAAATGCCCCTTCCTGCGAAGGATGGGATTCTCACAGGTGCACCATGCTGTGTTCCCAAGGTGAGCGAGACGAGTGGCCATCCTCATCCATAGTCATTCATTTCAAGGTAACATGAGTATGGCAAGACCAAGTAGGCAGATATGTGGCAGTAGGAGGCCTCCTACAGAGTCAGCAACTATCCCTGGTTACCACGTACACCCCACTCCCGGCTCTTCATGGAGTTCCTCAGAATCTTAGGAGATCTCTTGCAGCAGCTTCCTGGTAGTACTTGAGTGTTGGGAGGAGATCTCAATGGCGCTGACAACGCATAGAGGGATAGGTCCTTGATTAGCTCTATGTGACAAACACATCCTACACACCTTTCTGGAAAGCATGGGCCTCAAGGAGGTCTAGCTTTTCTTCTTCAACCCAACAAAAAGGTGCTACATGTACCTTTCTGTGGCACACAAGTTGTTTTTGCAACTAGATTATTTTGCTGATGCCTGGCGCTGAGCTTCTCAGGGCAATGGAGGCCCGCATTCTTGCATGCAGATTTTTAGGCCACTTTTCAGTTGCACTTACAATAAGGGTGGTATCAAGGCAGTAAGAACCTACATGCCGCCTTAGAGCGTGGGTACTTGGAGATCCAGTGAGCAGGGATCACATAATGAAAGCAACTGAAAATTACTTGTCACTTAACACAGGATCTGTTGCCTCAGCATGGATACTCCCGGAACCACTCAAGGCTTCTCAGGGAGGCGAGATAATCAGTCATCTGAAGAAAAACAGGGATCCTCTTGGCAAGGCAAAAGCAGGTTTACTGCTGTGGCAGGGAGAATACCTATCCCCACTCCCCACACTGGGAGAAAGCTGGTCTTAAACGGCTGTTCACAGACAGCCTCTTATATAGTTACACAATTTATTTTGTTTTTTTTTACAAAAGATCAAATAATAGGTTACTCAACAAGTACATGTTTGTTAGAAGATTACATCACATGTGACCTTAAACTCCTAACCTTTTCTCTAGACATTCTTCACTGTAATTCTAACAATGCTTAACAAACCACTTATTTGTTTATTTCTTATGCATGTGTGTGCATGTGTGTTTTATTGCTCTGCTTTCAAGATTTCTTATTAGATTCTGTGTACTCTTGGCTAACTATCTCCTGCTCATATTCTTTCAGTCACATTTTCAATTTACCAAGAACAAAGAATATGTCCTTATGTGCTGGGACCATAAATTCCTCTAAGCATGCAGGTTTTCCTTTAACTAAGACCTTGCTCTCTATTTTCCAGTGAACTCTCCACCAGTCTAGCATCATTGTGGAACTTAGACCTACACTGTTCTTTCTCCACATGTAACTCCGTAAGACTCTCTATTAATGTCTGTGATGCAACTTCTTCACATTTCGTTTCCTCGCTAACATTACTGAGCTTAAGGCAGGCATTCTGGGGTTGGAAGTGAATTATCAATCGATCCTCGACCCAGTCCTTCTCCAGGATCTGCTCTATTTGCAGGATATTCTGCACCAAACTCTAGCTGAGGAGGCACTCAAGGTATGGCTGGCCGCGCAGTCTCGCATGTACCAGTGGGGAGACAAAACCAGCAAAACCCTACTTTGGATTTCCAATTACCCGGTAAATACGATCACATCACCCACATTCTTGATGACCAAGGGCTCAGTATTTCCGGAAAAGCACCCCATATCTTGCATTTCTTGCCTACTATGCAGATCTATACTCACAACTTGAGAATATGGTGCTCCTTGAGTACTGGATTAGGGTTGGAGGGCAGGGGGCAGCTCTGACTATTACAATCAGGTAAAACTCAAGGTCCAAATGGGTTCCCTGTGGAACTTTATAAGGCCTGTAGGTCGCAAGATGGAGTCCTCATCTATTTTAGGAGGCATGAGGAACAGCCATGCTTTTGCCAGATCTGTGCACAGCTGACATATTTATACTCGCATCTAGACAACCCACTGTGTATTATATCGCCTGATCTCCCTTTTCAATGTTGAGGTTAAGATCTCAGTGAAAGCGCTGGTAAACAGACTGCTAAAGCTGGTAGGCTCCCTAATACACCTGGATCAGGCAGGTTTCATGCCTCACTGTGCCACCCAGCATAATATTTGCTGTGTCTAGAATACCCTGGCTCGGTCTAGTAATCTACCCATTGTACAAGCCCTGTTTCTGATTGACTTTCACAAAACCTTGATTGCGTGAGCTGGGACTACCTATTCCCCGTAATTGTTGGGATGTGTTTTGGCCTTCAATACTTTAACAGCACGGATCAAAATAGGAATCACTATGTCGGACAAATTTCGCATATGGTGTGCCACTTGAAAGAGATTCCCGCTATCTTCTCTCTGCTTCCCATTGGCTACAGAGCCTATCAATGAATAGCTTAAGATAGATGCACAGGTAAAAGGTTTTGAGTGCACTCCGGGCAACACGGACAGAGTTGCGCTATATGCCAACAGTGTCCTGGACTTCTTCGATGAACCATTGTCGCCTGGACCTCAGATCATTCAGATCATGAGGATATTTGGGGGATTTCACAAGACTTCAGCTTAAGACAGCAAAATCCTCCGTATACCAGAAACAATATCTCCCATTTCCACTGACTTGGAGGGATGCCATTCAAGTGCTGAGTTAGGAATTCAAATATTTGAGAAGGTATATCTCAAGCTATTTTCTACAAGCATGGAGAAAGAATATAGAAATTTAACTCGACAGACTGGGTACTGGGTTTTGGTCTATACTGCCCCTCCCTTTTGTAGTTAGATCAGCGATCTTTCAGATGGTATGAATTTATCGTCCTTCTCCATCAACCACAGACCTTTTAAAATCCTATCCTTGCCTCTTCCTTTACCCAGCTCAATGCATTATTTAGAGGCTTTCTAGGGGATCACCAAACCCCTAGGATTGCATTAACAAAATGCTTTAAGTTTACCTTTGATGGGGGGAATCACTGCTTGAGATGTGGTTGCATAGTAAAGGGCCTCAAATTTAGTTGTCCTTAATGAATGGAGGTTCCATAGATTTGATGACGTAGCATATGCATCTGAAAGATGGCGATGCAGGGCATTCAGATTTCTCACCTGCTATATGGAGGCCCATCTGCCATCCCCATCCTCCTTCTCCCCCAGCCACAAAGGTGGTGCTCACAATATGAACATACAACACTCAGAGGCCTGGGCTGCACTGACCTGACAAGTGAAACACCATTGTGGACTGGTTGTCAGCTCCAAAACGTGACTGAACTCCACATACTTAGGCAATGGGACCTTACCGGGGTCATCGAAACTTGGGAATTACGTGACCGGGACTATACTCAGATCATTTACCCATTTACAAGTGGAGTATAGCCTTTACCATAGGCAATTTTATCATGAATTACAACTTAGGCGTACTCTTACACAATCTTGAGGTGCTCCCGGATTTTAGCCCAAGGGAAGCCAAAATTCTCCTCGAAGCAGCAGTAGAGAATAAAATGTTACATATAAATAAATTCTTGGTAATTAACACCCCTGACTCCTTTATGCAGCTGCGGGAGGCTTTGAAGTGAGACCTGGGTTCACTAATGGATGATGATTGCCGGGCGGCACTACAATCCCCATGTGAGCCAGCTTTGTGCCCGGATTTCATGTCATTCAGCTGAAATACTTGCACTGGGCTTATCTCACTAGACAGGTAGTGGATGACTGACGTGGTTGCCTTGCAACTCTGTCTGCATTGCTCCTCTCTATGTGGGGATTTCTTTCATACTGTGTGTCAATATAGTGGCCTCATTGAATTCTGTAAAGGGGCTTCTGCAAGTTTGGGGGCTGTTGTGAGCTTGTACCGCTCCACATTGCGGTCGATGTGGATGGGGACAGATGTAAGAAAGCCTTGCTGAGGCTTGCATTGGTGGTTGCAAGAATCATATCGCACAAGCATGGAAGAATGGAGGGGCACTCCTTTGAAGAGTTGGAAGATGGGTTTGTTGCATGAGCTTTAGGCGTCCCATATACAGTGCAATATACAACGCTAGGGGTTGCCGCCATAAACAAAGAAGAATCAGAGTAAATGGGCGAGACTTTGCAATGGACTGGAAAATATGCATGGGTCAGAAGCGGTTGTATGTAGTAAGATGGAAAGGTAAATATGTCTAGCTTTTCTTTTTGACCGCATTATTTTGCCTGTTAACCACTGTACCGTTATGAAACTAAAAATGCTAATAAAATGTTTTATTAAAAAATGGTTTCCAGGTGCATTTTGATGCAGTTCCAAGAAACTATCTCACTTAGACCTCTGCAAAGTTGAATACTGAGATTCTACAAGCACATTCTCAGAAGACACAATGATGTAATAATAACTGTATAGGGATACATACCTTTCCCTGTTGCACTGAACAGTCTACGCATCCAACTTGAATATTTCCATGCTTTGTTCCTGGAATAATCTGTAATCTTTCGAAATCACTCCCCAGGATGACAATATCACAGCCGGAGGCATATGCCTACAAAATGTAAAAACATGCAGTGTGAATATGTAGCTATTACATGCAAAACTGATAAGAGTGCTCAGTTACCAAGAAATCCAGAGTTTCAGCACTGCTATCATACAGTGGAAGACTTATAGCTTCCAAAGGACAAAAGATCCACAACATATCACATAAGGGGATACTGGTGTTTGATTATATTTTTACACTACCTGCCCCATCCATAGCAATGGACCAAACTGAAATAGATCACTTCAACTTTGCACCTTCTAGTCTCCTTCTCTGGTATTTGTCCAGTTCTGAAAGCCAACAATACAGTATTATGTCCCCTTCCACCTATGGTGATCGAATCAGCAGAGGAAGGAAGGTTGTGCCATACTATAATCTACAAAACAATGATAAGACATCATCTGAGTACAGTATTGCACTCAGGAGGGCCTTATTATATATTTTGTCCAACCCTGGAGATCACCTGTGCCACACTGTCTAGTTCTGGACAACATATCTGTAGTACTGTGCCAACTGCGGGAAGCCCGACCTATAAAATTCATGCCTCACAAAAAGCACAGCTAAAATAGGCAAATATCTGGAGCTCTTTTCTGTTGTGTTCTATTGTGAACAGATCTGAAGGCCTCGCTTGGAGTGCTGTGATTAGATTACACCTAATACACTGCATCAACTTCCATGTGTGAGACAGAGAGAGAGAGAGAGAGATAAGTTGAGTCTGGCTGGATTGAATGGTTCTAACAACAAAGGGCACATTTGTAGAAGTGTGTGTAAGTGATGAGCAGATGGGTATGTGGACTGATGGAGGGGTTGATGGATAAGCACATGTTGGTGAATGGATGTGTATTGATAAGCAGTTTGATAGATGACTAAAGGCCCACCAGGTAATGGGAGGCAGAATACCAGCAAGCAACAATTCTTGCTACAACCGGACGAGTCAGTAGATCTGCATAAACCAGTATGATTTTTCATACATGTCTTAAAAAGCTTAGAGCTATGATCAGAGATGATAATATGCATTATAGAGGAAGCACTGAATATATTTATTTTATCCAGTGTAGTTGTTTGAGATGGATATAAATGTGTTCATGTACATTTAATTTCCGCATGATCTTTGTGGTAGTATTTTGTATCACTTGAAGAAAATTAGTTTTGGTGGAGGTTTTAGTGGAAGGGGGAGAAGAGACTAGGATACACTGCATTGCCAAAAATCAATGTGCAAGGGAACCAACCGTTTGATTAGATTATACTATGAGAAAAGGAGAGGAAAGAGAAAATAAGCTATAGAAGGTAAAGATGGTAAAAGCACACTTTAGAGACAGAGGGCCATAGTTTATCAAGGGTAATACTGATGTCAATTAGGATGCCCAGACTTCTAACTTTATCAGACGGTCCAGGAAGGTTGCACATGGACAATGGCATGGGATCATAGTCAAAATAATCTTTATGTATAAACAGAATACCCATTTTGGAGGGAATGAGTTTTAAAGGAACCGTCTCTACATCCATAAATGAGTATCTTCCAGGGCTTGAAGAATGTCATCACAGTTTCCATTAGCATTGTCCCGGAGATTAAGGAGAATCTGCAGGTGTATATATTTGTTGTATTTATGTAGTAGATGGGCAAGAAGAAGAACATATTAAGCAGTAGCAGCAGATCCCTGTGGAGCATCCCACTGAATAGTTTTAGGGGAATACTGAAATAAACCTGATTGGACAGGCTGAAAGTTCTCTTCAGAGCTAAACCCTCGGATGTCTGGGACATAACAGTTACGTCCTGGGCAGCACCGCTTGGGTGCCCAGGACGTAACCGTAACATCCTGCACCCGTCCCTTGGGGGAAGCACTGGCACTCCCTCCGAGGGCCTCCCTCCACTCCGAGCAGGGCTGGAAGGGGAATCGCTTCCCCTTCCACTCCGCCCCCCCCCCAACCCCATCTAATGACGTCAGCACGCGATTGCACGCTGACATCATTAGAGGCCACCCGACGTGCTGAAAGCCATTCACTTCCAGCATGTCGTGGGAAGAGGAGGTAAGTTTCTCCTCCCGCCGGGGGGTGGGGTGGCGGTGGATTGCTTCAAAAGAGGCATCGGGGGAAAGGAAAGGGTTTTCCTTTTCTCAATGCCTCTTTAAGCATTCCTGCTGGCCGATCGCGATCGGGCAGCAGGAATGCCCACTAGGCACCAGAAATTTTGTTTGTATGTGCGTGTGTGTTTTCTGTGCGGGGGCGGCCCCTTGGGCAAGGGCAACCCCCCAAAGGGGGGGGGGGGGGGAAACACTTTCAGGCAGTTCTGCCCCCCTCGGGGGCAGATCGGTCTTGTTTTTTTGGACTAGGCACCAGGGATTTTCTTTGTGTGTGTGTGTTTTTGGTGCGGGGGCGGCCCCTTGGACAAGGGCCGCTCTCCCAAGGGAGCATAATATTTTATGCCATTTCTGCCCCCCTTGGGGGCATATATGTCTGGTTTTTTTTTTTTGGGGGGGGGGGGTTTTAACGACCATCTACCCCGGAGATCACTGGACACCAGGGAAACTTTTTTAACTGTTTGGTGGTGGGGTGTTTCTCAACTGGCGAAGTGTTTGCATTTGTGATTATAACAGTTTATTTCTCTTTTTTGTTCTAGGTCGTTGTGGCTCATTTTGGCAGTGGTTGACCTGCGGTTTGCGTAGCTGCATGTTTTAGGTAAGTAAATTTACTCAAATGGAGTATTGTTGCCATGCATGAATGACATGTTTGTAGGTGGTGTACTAAATGCAGGATTGTGTGTGAAATTGTCCTTAGATTTGTGCACATTATTTGTGTTGTCTTATGTCTAATGTGCTTTTCTTTTTAGTGGGATATCATTGGTGATTGCGGAGTCTGTGCAGATTAGTTGCTGGTGAGTCTAGGTTTTTCAGATAAGTGAGTGGTATAGTTTTTGAGTACATAGCTCTTTGTAATAAAGCCACACTTTGTATATTATTTATTTTAGACAGTGCTGGTTGTTGTTAGCGCATTTGCCACATTACTCTTCTTAGAAAGGATCATGGCTAGCTGCAGAGTGACTGCTCAGATTGTTGGCGTGCTTTCCGAGCCGTCTTCTGACCATGATTATGAGACGGACTCTGCATCTGAGGCGCAGGAGGAAGAGAGAGATTCTGGCAGTGAGATTTCTGTCCAAGAGGAGTCTTCTGATGAGGAAGCCACTCTCAGTGCAGATGAAGGGCCTGTTTTCGAGGAGGACATCGATGTGCCAAAGGTGCAGCAGCCAGCAGCTGAAAGGCTTCCTATTGGAAGACCTGACACCTGGGTTGCCCCAAACATGGAGCAGCCACAGTTGCCTGCCTTTACTAGTCTCCCAGGGTGTAGAGTAAATACAGAAAACTTTTTGCCTGTCAAGTTCTTTGAGTTGTTTATGGATGATGTATTTTTGGAAGAGATTGCTGAGCAGACTAATTTGTATGCGGAGCAGTATTTTAGGGACAACGCTGCCAGACTTAGGCCTCAGTCTAGAGCTACCCATTGGAAGAGATGAAAAGGTTCTTGGGTTTGACTTTTTTGATGGGGTTGTTAAGAAAGCCTTCACTGGCTTCTTATTGGTCTACTAGTCCCTTGATGGCAACGGCTATATTTCCTGCAACGATGACTCATAAATCGATATTTGCTGCTTCTTCAGATGCTGCATTTTGATAACAATGCTTTAGCCTTGCCATGTGATCACCCCGATTGTGACCATCTTTTTAAGATTAGGCCTGTCGATCATTTTGGAGATCGGCTTTCAGAGGTCTATGTGCCAGGCAAAGAAGTAAGTGTGGACGAGTCTTTGGTCCTATTCAAGGGTCGTTTGGTTTTTAGGAAGTACATTCCCAGCAGGAGGGCACGGTATCTGGTAGGGATTCCAGTATTGACCCCCCCCCCTGGTTGTTTGCCCACTTTTGGAGTTAGCGAAAATTGTGTGGGAACTTGGTAGACGGCTGTTTAACAAAGGTCACCATTTGTATGTAGATAACTTCACACTGGAGATCAGTTGTTCAGAGTGGACACTGTTGCTTGTGGCACAATCCGCTCTAACCGGAAAGGCTATTCAAGAGAGCTTGTCTGTAAAAAAAAACTTGAGAGGGGATAATGCAGTGCCTTGCGGAATGATGAGCTGCTAGCTATGAAATTTGTAGACAGAAGGGATGCTAGTACTTCACCTGTGGCTGTTTGGGGTCAAACTGCTGAAGTGCACAAACCTGTGTGCATTTTAGATTACAATAAACACATGGGTGGTGTTGATAGAGTAGATCACAGGTTGGAACCCTACACTGCTGTTCGTAAGTCTTACGTGTGGTATAAAAAGTTGGTCGTCCATGTGTTCAATCTGGCAACTTTTAATGCTTTTATTGTGTTTAAGGATTGTTCTCCTGAGTCAAGGATGACATTTGTTAAATTTCATGAGTCAGTGATAGAGAGACTTGTTATGGTGGATCATGCAAGAGTTCCTAGAGTGGCAGTTGTGGAGGATGTGGCTAGATTGAAAGATCACCACTTTCCTCCCACTTCCAAAAACGACTTTCCCGCTAAGAAATGTAGAGTTTGTGCCTGAAGAGGTATCCGGAGGGAAAGCCAGATGTACTGCCTGGACTGTCCTTCAAAGTCTGGGCTGTGTGTGGCAGGCTGTTTCAGGAATTACCACACACAGAAGAATTACTGGGAACTACTGGGAGCGTAAACTGCCATTTTTATAATTTCATATGTTCATTTTCACTGTTGGCATTACTGTCATGTATTCAGTTAGAGCATTTTGTGTTTGTAGTTTTGTACTTATTTATAATTAGTGGTTTCTTTGTTGTTTAAAAACAACAACAAAAAATGATGGCGGTGTGCATGGGCTGGTGCTTGGCTGGCGGTGTGTGTGGGGTGGCACTTGGCTGGTGGTGTGCGTGGGGTGGCGCTTGGCTGGCAGTGCCAGCCAAACGCCAGTCCACACACTCCCAGCAGCTGGTGTGATTGCTGTATCAGGCATGTGGGCGTATGAAAGTGATGGGCCCTTGAATGGCACTCTCTGCTGATGCCAGTGTTGTAATGTGCTGGGCCCGTGGCTGGCAGTATGAATGGTCTTGTGCATGTCATGTATGAAAGGTGTGTGAGTGGACTGTAAAGCGGTTGGTGCCTTGACGCGGCTTTACAGCTCACAAACTGTGAGTCATTGGTTCAGTTTTTTGGCCTTTCAGTTATTAACAGTGCATTTCACTTTTGTCAAATCTCTTGTTAATAAAATTTGATCCAAGGAACCATCACTCACCCTCATGCCTTATCCAACCAGTATGTGTGGTAAAAATGACAAAACCTGCTCCGCTGTAATCAGGTGTTGCAGCACACCCGTGACATGCTAGGTGTCTCGGGTGGGACCACGATGATGAAGCATGCCACCAACTTGGTTGGTGGGTGGGTGAGGGGTCCTTTTAACATAACCTAAGTGCGTTTCTTTTCACAATTTTAGTGTTTGGAACATCACAGAAGTACGTGGACACATCAAAAAGATCTATTGAAAAACTACCTGTGTTAGGGGGGCACCTATGTTTTTGGTCCCGGGTGTGGCCTTCATCTAGGGAAACCTACAAAACCCAGAATTTTTTTCAGAACTAGACACCCCAAGGAGTCCAGGGAGGTGTGGCTTGCCTGGATCCTCCAACATTTTCTTATCCAGACTCTTCTGTAAACCTCAAAATATGCAAACATATTTTCCTCACTTTTCTTTGCAGGATCACCACTCCAGCACAAATTTCCTACCACCCAGCGTTCCCCTCTGTCTCCCAAGTAAAATGATACCTCACTTTTGTGGGTTCCCAAAGCAGAGTCGGCCTAAAGATATATAAAAGAAAAATATGTGTTTATCAACTCGCTGTGCTATCCCCTCAATCTCTAAGGGTTTTTGGCCTTTTTCTGTTGCAGGCACCTGGACCACCCACACAAGTGAGGTATCATTTTTATAGAGAGACTTGGGGGAATGCTGGGTGGAAGGAAATTTGAGGAAAAAGTGTTTTTTTAGCCAGATTTTGAGGTTCGCACAGGATTCTGGGTAACAGAACCTGGTGAAAGCCCCGCAAGTCACCCCATCTTGAATTCCCCTAGGTGTGTAGTTTTAAAAAATGCACAGGTTTGGTAAGTTTCCTTAGGTGCCAGCTGAGCTAGAGGCCAAAATCCACAGCTAGGCATTTTGCAAAAAAGAGCTCTGTTTTCTTTTGGAACATGTGATGTGTCCACGTTGGGTTTTGGGGCATTTCCTGTTTCGGGCAGTAGGCCTACCCACACAAGTGAGGTGCCATTTTCATCAGGAGACCTGGGGGAACGCTGGGTGGTAGGAAATTGGAAATTTGTGGCTCCTCTCAGATTCCAGAACTTTCTGTCACCAAAATGTGAGGGAAAATAAGTGTTGGTTTTTTTGGCCAAATTTTGAGATTCGCACAGGATTCTGGGTAACAGAACCTGGTGAAAGCCCCGCAAGTCACCCCATCTTGAATTCCCTTAGGTGTGTAGTTTTAAAAAAATGCACAGGTTTGGTAAGTTTCCTTAGGTGCCAGCTGAGCTAGAGGCCAAAATCCACAGCTAGGCATTTTGCAAAAAAGAGCTCTGTTTTCTTTTGGAACATGTGATGTGTCCACGTTGGGTTTTGGGGCATTTCCTGTCTCGGGCAGTAGGCCTACCCACACAAGTGAGGTGCCATTTTCATCAGGAGACCTGGGGGAACGCTGGGTGGTAGGAAATTGGAAATTTGTGGCTCCTCTCAGATTCCAGAACTTTCTGTCACCAAAATGTGAGGAAAAAAAGTGTTGGTTTTTTTGGCCAAATTTTGAGGTTTGCACAGGATTCTGGGTAACAGAACTTGGTGAGAGCCCCGCAAGTCACCACACCTTGGATTCCCCTAGGTGTCTATTTTTCAAAAAATGCGCAGGTTTGGTAGGTTTTCCCTAGGTGCCAGCCGAGCTAGAGGCCAAAATCTACAGCTAGGCACTTCAGATTTCAAAGTAAAAACTTGATGTGTCCATGTTGTGTTTCCTGTTGCAAGCATTAGGCCTACCCATGCAAGTGAGGTACCATTTTTAATCGGGAGACTTGGGGGAACACAGAATAGCAGAACAAGTGTTGTTGCCCCTTGTCTTAAGCTACATTTTTTCCTTCCAAATGTAAGACAGTGTGTAAAAAAGACGTCTATTTGAGAAATGCCCTGTAATTCACATGCTAATATGGGCACCCCGGAATTCAGAGATGTGCAAATAACCAGTGCTTCTCAATACCTTACCTTGTGCCCATTTTGGAAATACAAAGGTTTTCTTGATACCTATTTTTTCACTCTTTAGATTTCACCAAATGAATTGCTGTATACACGGTATAGAATGAAAACCCATTGCAAGGTGTAGCTCATTTATTGGCTCTAGGTACCTAGGGTTCTTGTTGAACCTACAAGCCCTATATATCCCTGCAACCAGAAGAGTCCAGCAGATGTTAAATAATAATCCGAGATGTATTTGCCTCAGACTTTATTTCTGCGTATTCCATTAATATTGCCATGTGCTCGACAAAGCTGACTTCATTTAAACTGTGTAAGTTGACTTCCCTGTGAACTCAGTTTTTGTGTAAAACCATTTCCTTCTCTGGGCCTCTCCACTTATCTAACCAAGCTGACTTTCAGGATACCGAGCCACAGCTGTATCCTTCTTATCATTGTGCACGAACAGAACTGTACCTCTTCCCACCGCATTCCAGGGGCCTCCTGCAAGGGATATCCTCGTAAATTATCAAACCAACTGTGATAAGACTGACATTTGACAAATGAACTGTCACTTTGCCGTGTATTAGCAGGATACTCCCGAGACAGTGGGAGTACAAGCAGGAAAGACTAATCAAATGTATGTACGTCAGCAGGATGCTCTCGGGTTAAAAGGAGAACTGTTTGAAGCTTTTGTGTTCGCCAGATATGGAGGGGTGGCTTCCTGGCTGAAGGGGGGCAGCTTAACTATATAAGATTGTACGCTGCAGAATGAAGCAGCCAGCCTCCGTAGGAAAGTCATTCAGACTGTCCTGGGACACTGTGCTCAGCTCGAGCTATTATCTGTTTTACTAATAAAACTTTTCTCTTCCTCATCAGTCATGACTCCGCCTGTTGTGTTCTTTGCTGGTAAGAGACCCTGAAGGCCTAGGGTGTCCCCTCCACCGCTGGGAGAGGTGAGCCTGCCTTTCCCGGTTCTTCAGTTGGCGCCCGAACAGGGACTCCATCAGTGGCACCCGCCGTCTGCTCGGAAGGAGGAGGAGGTTCACTGCAGGACTACCAAAGGGGGCGCCCCACAACTGATTTGGGAAGTATCTTTTTCCTCGTGGACCTGCGGTACTCCAGCGGTGCTCCCCCCTCTTTGTCTCAACGGGCGCCGGCGGCTCTGCCCTGACTGGAGTTCCTGACATAGCTGGCCCTGAGTTCGGAGTCCTGACTGAGGAGGAAGACAAGAGTAAGGTAAGGACAGGGTTAACCCCCGTCTTTTCTGTGTCTGTCTGGTAGGTGTCATTCGATCTTTGCAAAGACCGAAGTCAGTGGATGTTTTGTAAAATAATTAACTGTCATAATATATAGATTGCATATTTGCTCCTGTTGTTTCTGTTTTCCATCCACTGATACTAAGTTACAACTGTCTGTTTAAAATAATGCCGGCATTCAGTAAATTAAGGAAATGGTGCTGTTTTTGTTGTCAAGCGGACTCCCGCTTGGAGGAGTCTTGTCCGGCTCCTCCAATTGGAACTCCTTGCCATGAAATGTATGTAAAACACGGGGTGGGAAGTATAATATGGACTGACATATGGCGTAAAAAGACTAGGCATAGTGCTGAATTACAGTGGCCACTGCATGGGACTTTTGATGAACTGAAAATTGATTTTTTAGAAGAAAGATTATTTGCAACCAAAAGTAGGCCTGGTATGTTTGATTCACTCAGGTTATGGCAGAAAGAGGGTAGACAAAAACGAATTAAAGCAGCAAAGGATGCTAAGAGACATAATGCAAAATCAGATGCTGAGAAAGCCCAAGAATATGACCGGCAGAATGCAGAGCAGGAATGGGCCCAGATAGATAGAAGACACCAGCTAGATACAGACAGGATATATGTGGTTCAACAAACACCTGAAAAAAAGAAAAGAGACCCCGAAAAGGATCCTCTCATGCAAGATGTCCTAGACTGCCCCCCTGTTTATACCCCAACAATATATCCAGCTTTACCCCCAATTGCTCAGATGCCCCAGCCATTAGGTTCACCAGTGAATGCAGTAACATTTGCCCTACCACCACAATCTGAACACCAGAGACCCCCAGCATCAGCTCCAGTGACCCCCAGGTCAGACTCCCCAAGCGCTTCAGCCCCCTTGCTACAAATAAAAGACGAGAGCTCAGACGATGATGGCCTCACAATATCACCTCCCCCAGGACGTCCACGACGCAATAAACTGACAGAAGAAAGGAAAATTAACACAATGTTGCATAAATATATCTTAACACAGCCAAGCCTGGAGACTATTTGGCAGAATTTTGCTCAGTTTCAAGCAGTACAACAGGCAGACATGATACAACGTATGTGTGAGATACTAATGGAAAAATGGGACGAAAATTTAGATAGCAATCCCCCCTTGCAAGTACTCAGAATAAAACAGGAGGTAGCCACAGGCTATCATCAGGGAAAGGACCTTAAGGACTACCTCCGTCAGCTGTTAAGTTATAGGAAGAAATACCACCACAAGAGGGATAAAGAAACCGGTTCACCCAGTCCTTCACGTATTCCTTCCACTCACACAACACAGCACCCCTTAAGGGAAGTCCCACCCAGCTACGTTCCAGCCACAGGAGAGGGTGCCGCGGTAGTGCCCGCTCACTGGAAACAACAATTTGTGTACCAGCAATGGGATAGAACAGAGGTCCTAGCGCTAAAAGCCCACTTGCCTGACCCACGCAAGAATCCTGCCGGCTTCTATAAAGAATTTTCCCAAATAATAAGTCCACAAATATTGACTCTCATGGACATTAAAATGTTGTTTGGTACCCTTGTACCACAGGATATCTGGAAGACTATCATACAGAAAGACTATCCTGTTGAGCTAGGCGGTACCTGGGATCAACTGGACCACGAGGACAAAGACAGGAAGCCTGGTGACAAGCCGGGAGCCCTAATAGTAGCTCTCCCTGACAGACTTCTTACGCTTATACAGAAGTCCTTGCCCCCGCGATTAGTAGACTGGGATAGAATAGATACATGTAAACAAAAGAAAGACGAACACATTGCTGACTTTTTCTCTCGGTTTGAAAGGGCATACACTGACTTTAGTGGACAAGACACCTCTACCGAAGGTGGTATGCGGCTGTTTGTAGATAAATTTGTAAATTGCATATCACCTGAGGTGGCCTCAAAAATTCGGTTGACTGAGAGTACCTGGTCGACAAGCACTCCCATTGAGATACTTAATATGGCCCAATATTACGAGAATAGGGTTCATGAAGAGAAGGACAGAAAAGACAAACAAACAAAACAGTTAAAAACTAAAATTCTAGTACAGCAGGCGTACCCCCAGAATAGGTCAATTCCCCGTGGACCTCAGTACCAAAATAATGGTCCCAACAGTTATCAGCCCCGCTATTCCCTGAGCTACAATCAGTGTGCCTATTGTAAAGAGGAAGGTCATTGGAAAAATGATTGCCCAAATAAAAACGGGTTTGCACCCCAGACAAGAGGTAGAGGAGCGCCCCGTGGAGCACCCCGAGGTAGAGGACGGGGAGGTCCCCCACAGCAGGGACCTAATAGAGCCCATCAACAGCAAAATATAGCAGCCGCTGAAAATTACTTTGACAATAGTTCTGCCCAACGCCAGTATGATAATGATAATTATGATCCGGAAGAAGGTCAGGGTTTCTATTCCTGCTAGGACAGCTTAGGACAAGGGAGGATAGGACCCGTCCCAATCCCAGTTAAACAGAATGGCCCACATGTAGAAGTACAACTAGATGGTACTTCTAAGAATTTTTTAATTGACACTGGAGCCACTAAGAGTTCTGTTATGAAGGATGCGGTCCCTGGGGTCCCTTTGTCCAGCAATACTAACGTGTCTGTAGGATTCTCAGGCGTCCCAGTGATTAACCCCGTATCCAAGCCACTGGAGCTAACAATTGGTCCCTACACTGTTGATTCTCCTCGAATACTTACCTCTGGTTGTAGTGAAAATTTGCTAGGTCTCGATTTACTGAAAAGATTACACGCCACTATATATTGTTCCCCTGATGGCGTGTACGTCACCATGGGTCCTCACGTGACACCCACCCAGTTCATAGCGTTACCACTCCCGCCTGAGCTAGAGATGCTCCCCGCTACACTTTGGGCTTCAAACAATGAAGATGTGGGCTGCCTTGATATTCCCCCGTTCTCCATCAAGTTAAAAGAGCATGCACTACTTCCCCGTCTGCCACAGTACAAGTTACCACATCACACTGAACAGGCCCTCAAGGACATTATATTGCAGCTGATTGATAAAGGGGTTGTTGAAGAGACCAGAGGTAATACATGTAACAGCCCCATACTCCCAGTACTCAAAAAGTCCGCTGATTCTTCCCATCAGCCCGGCCTACGCTTTGTGCTTGACCTTCGAGCAGTTAATAAAGTAGTGGAGCCTCAATTCCCTGTTGTACCCGACATTACCACCCTCCTAACAATGATACCCTCCACTGCTACCTGGTTCTCTGTAATTGATCTCAAGAATGCATTCTTTAGCATACCCATTCACCCGGACAGCAGACACATTTTTGGATTCTCCCTGGGCGGTCGCAGTTTCCGGTTCTGTCGCGCACCTCAGGGGTACACGGAATCACCCAGTGTTTTTAGCCAGGTGCTCAAGGGACAGTTGGATTCCTTTCAATTCCCCGCTGGTTCCGCCCTGGTACAATATGTTGATGATCTCCTTATTGCTTCTGACTCCCAAGAAAATTGCAAAAAAGACACAGTTGCACTTCTCACTTATCTATCCCAACACCATCACAAAGTATCCCTCACTAAATTACAGTATTGTCAACAGCAGGTTACCTATCTTGGTCACCTGCTGTCGAAGGAGGGACGTACACTTACCCCGGCCCGGGTACAAGCCATACGCAATATACCTGTCCCCACAACACAGAGGGAGGTCAGGGGATTCATTGGCATCACATCTTTTTGCCGCCAATGGATACCTAATTTTTCTCTCCTTATCAAGCCTTTCTTAGCACTCACCCACAAAGACTGCCCGGACACCGTTGTCTGGAATACTGAATGCCAGTCCAGCTTTGAAGATTTGAAGGACGCTCTCTGTTCAGCCCCTGTGTTAGGCACGCCTGACTATCATAAGCCCTTTACATTGTTTGTAAGTGAACATAACGGTTGCTCTCTCTCAGTCCTGACACAAGAACATGGTGGCAAACAGCGACCATGTGCTTATTTTTCAGCCCTTCTGGATCCTGTTGCCAGGGCTCTTCCAAGCTGCCTACGGGCTGTAGCTGCAGCCGCAGTAGCAGTGCGCCAATCAGCTGGAATAGTTATGGATACTTCATTATTATTGTTGGTCCCACATGCCGTTGATGCCCTACTTAACAAAACTAAGACACAACACCTTACAAATGCCCGCCTGACCAGTTATGAGTTAACACTTCTTGCCAGTCACATCACCATCAAAAGATGCACTACCTTGAATCCCGCAACGTTATTACCCCTGACTGAAAGCTCTGAAGATACACATACTGATATACATGACTGCATTATCAGGACAGAGGAGGAAACGAAAGGAAGGGTAGATCTGCAAGACACGCCTCTAAGTAACCCCCAAGGCACCTTGTACATTGATGGTTCATGTCTCAAATTACCTGATGGCACCACATCAGCTGCATATGCTATCACAACACTAACGGCAGTAGTTGAAGCACGTCGGATACCACATAATTCAGCACAAGCGGCTGAGTTAGTGGCACTGATTAAAGCCTGTGAAATAAGCACAGATTTAGATGTCAATATCTCCACTGACAGTCAATACGCGTTTGGAGTGGCACACAATTTTGGCAGATTGTGGGCGGAAAGAGGCTCTCTCACATCACACGGCACCCACATACAACATGGGGGGTTAATACACAGACTGCTCTCCGTTCTAGCCCTGCCACGGACCATGGCCATTGTGAAATGCAGCGCACACAGAAAGATCACTGATCACGTAGGGAAAGGGAACGCCTTTGCAGATCAGGTAGCGAAGGAAACAGCACGTCAGACGAAAAACAAGATGTATGTAGCGGGACCGGCCAGATGGGTCCCAGATAACGGGATGTTTGAGGACACGGTAGAGAGTGTGAAAAGCATACAGGCAGAAGCGACGGAAGTTGAATTGGCATCATGGAAGGAGACACACGCGAGGTTTAATGAAGAAACAGGGTGTTGGACAGACTTGTCAGAAGCCCAGAGATGGATGCTTCCTGATGGGTATGTCCTTCCTGTAGTGACAATGGCTCATGGTCCAGCACACATCAGTCCAGCAGGGATATGCAAACTTCTTGCCCCTGTCTGGTACAACAAAAATATTCCAAAGGCAGCTGAGAAGTTGGTTAAACACTGTATGATTTGCATGCAACACAATCCTGGCAAGGGCATTAAAGTACCTCCCGGCCATTTCGCGCCCCCTGATTATCCATTTGAAGCTATACAGATGGATTACATTGAAATGGAAAGATGTAACAATTTGAAGTATGTATTGGTGGTCGTCTGCATGTTTAGCAAATGGGTAGAAGCCTATCCTACAAGGGACAACACAGCCCTCACAACTGCTAAGGTACTCTTGAAAGAGTTCTTTCCCCGGTTTGGAATGCCTCGAATTGCATGGTCAGACAATGGCAGCCATTTTACAGGTCAGGTGATGAAAAAGGTGTGTGAAGGATTGGGAATTAGACAGAAATTCCATGCTGCCAACCATCCACAAGCTGCAGGACTAGTTGAGAAATATAATGGTTCACTCAAATTGAAGTTGTCCAAAATATGTGCTGACAAAGGCATATCGTGGCCTGATGCTCTCCCCCTGGCCCTGTTGTCACTTCGGGCTACACCACATTCCAAGTCAGGTCTCTCGCCATATGAAGTGGTCATGGGGAGACCGGCTAATGTGTGGGGAGTTCCAAGGCCAAAGAAGTACTCAGATTTACCATACCCTGTATTGATGGATTACCTCAATGAACTCACTAACTCTTTACGTCTCATTCATCAGCAGGTGAAGGATATTCTGCCACCATTACCTCTTACTCCAGGCCACTGTATCGAGCCTGGTGACTGGGTCCTCACCAAGAATTTCCAGCGCAAAAAGAGTCTCGAGCCCCGGTGGAAAGGCCCCCGCCAAGTACTCCTTGCTACCAGGACTGCTGTGAAAGTCGAGGGAGCAAAGAATTGGATCCACGCTTCACACTGCAAAAGGGTACCTTTGCCCTTACCATACGATCAGTGGGTGAAAGAGGGTCAAGGTGACGACGAATGCGAGAAAGTACCCACTTTTGTTCCTTTCAGTGACGCGCAGATAGAGTGGACAGCCACCCAGGAGGAGAGTGATTCGGTCCTTCGGGGAGCAACACCTGAAGGTGTTCCAGTTATTCCCTTGTTTCCGGATCAGACTGAGCCTGGTTCTGCGAGATATGACCTCCGCAAACGTCACCAACATTGAATAGATGATTCATCGTTTACCTGTTGCATCCAGCCAAACATTCGCTGCAGGGCCGTGATTTTGTCCGGTGTGGCGGACCAGAGAGTGTCAATAGGACTGCTGGAATCACCCACCGGTGGAGCAACCACCAGTCACGGGCAGCACCTAGGGGAGGCTGGGTGGCACGCAGGTACTGAATAACTAAATTTGATATTGATCACTGCCAGTGAGAAGAGCAGACTTGAGAAAGGAAAAGGACTATGTATTCAGATTACGAGAAGAGCGTACAGAGACAGAAACTGAGAAAAATTAAACATTTAAAAAAATTGTTTGGTCCACGTACAACGTGTCTGGCGATAATTGTAGTGCTTCTTGTCATATTAGCGTGCATTGGCTGGACCATCCACACTGCTACAGAGAAAAGACAGCCTCCTACACCAACGTCTGCGCCCATGCATACACATGTATCTCTACCACCTGAGATACATGCCAGGAGACAAGAATATGACAATAATACGTTCATCCAGATGCTACATCAACTTGTTACAAACTTGACAGACTGTTGGGTTTGTGGTCATTTTCCTCATACGGCTGCTCATGCATTTCAGTTTCCAGTCTTTCCTGTAACGGCTGCCTACACTTGTTCCTTAATGTCCAATGTTTCAATACATACCCACCTACCCGGTTCTAGGCCTGTGAGACGACCTGGTATCATAACGAACAACACACTTTGAAGACTTTATCCTTCAGTTTCAAGCCAAGATACACATCGCGTGCAATTGTACGGATTCTCCAACAATGCGTAGGATCATGACCTTGCCCCGCTATCCACTCATGGAATATACATTTGGTCCGGTCTCCATGAAACCAAAAACAATATCTATCAGACCTCGGCAGGCCCCACTCTGTATCTGCGGACAAGGACGCATACCTGTCGGAGTCAGTGTCTGTAATGCGACCATCATGTACAACACCTCCACCCCTTACCTCAATGCACCTACAGGACTATACTTTGTATGTGGGAGTAAGGCCTACACCTGGCTGCCACCTGGTTGGAGCGGCATTTGCTATATTGCCTTCCTTCTCCCACCAACGTTCAACAAGCCACCTACGTATCATCGACAAAGAAGAGATACTGTAGACCAAACAGACACTTCCGCACAGCTGTTCATGGATATAACAAAAGGACTGCTACCCTTTAGGGGGCCCTCGGTGAACAGTCTGCAAATACGACGACTAACGCGAGTCTTGGAGGCTACGATAAATGAAACAGCTGGAGCACTTGCCAATAACACCGCAGAACTCCAAGCTACCAGGATGGTAGCTCTTCAGAACAGAATGGTGCTTGACGTCATACTAGCAGATAGGGGTGGAGCTTGTCGCATCATAGGGGCCAGCTGCTGCGTTTACATACCAGATAATTCACCCTCAGTATTTGCAGCCATTTCAAGATTACATAAAATAGCATCGGTTATACATGAGGACAACGGTACGCCTTGGTCTTGGACTTCAGGTGTTGGTCTCCTGGGGTTGGAAGGTTTTGATATTCCTGGCTATCATAGCTGCCACATTCTTCACATGCTGTCTATGCGTACAATGTGGTCCTGCGTTGTGTGGGGTCTGTGCTTCGATGTTAACACCCAAACCCACCAATATCAAAGAGAATACTGAGCGACTAATGCTTCAACAACAAATTGATGAGCTTCTAAAGATAGAAGTGAACTGAACAGAAATTTGCCTCGCAATGGCAAAAGGAGGGATTGTTAAATAATAATCCGAGATGTATTTGCCTCAGACTTTATTTCTGCGTATTCCATTAATATTGCCATGTGCTCGACAAAGCTGACTCTTCATTTAAACTGTGTAAGTTGACTTCCCTGTGAACTCAGTTTTTGTGTAAAACCATTTCCTTCTCTGGGCCTCTCCACTTATCTAACCAAGCTGACTTTCAGGATACCGAGCCACAGCTGTATCCTTCTTATCATTGTGCACGAACAGAACTGTACCTCTTCCCACCGCATTCCAGGGGCCTCCTGCAAGGGATATCCTCGTAAATTATCAAACCAACTGTGATAAGACTGACATTTGACAAATGAACTGTCACTTTGCCGTGTATTAGCAGGATACTCCCGAGACAGTGGGAGTACAAGCAGGAAAGACTAATCAAATGTATGTACGTCAGCAGGATGCTCTCGGGTTAAAAGGAGAACTGTTTGAAGCTTTTGTGTTCGCCAGATATGGAGGGGTGGCTTCCTGGCTGAAGGGGGGCAGCTTAACTATATAAGATTGTACGCTGCAGAATGAAGCAGCCAGCCTCCGTAGGAAAGTCATTCAGACTGTCCTGGGACACTGTGCTCAGCTCGAGCTATTATCTGTTTTACTAATAAAACTTTTCTCTTCCTCATCAGTCGTGACTCCGCCTGTTGTGTTCTTTGCTGGTAAGAGACCCTGAAGGCCTAGGGTGTCCCCTCCACCGCTGGGAGAGGTGAGCCTGCCTTTCCCGGTTCTTCACAGACGTAACGGTATATTGCTTCCAAATATCTGACATTGCAGGAAAAAGTTACAGAGTAAAACGTTGAGAAAAATGGCAGGTTATTTTTTTTTACCTCAATTTCAATATTTCTTTTTATTTCAGCGGTTATTTTCTGTAGGAAACCCTTATCTACACAAATGACCCCTAGTTGAATTCCGAATATTGTCTACTTTTCAGAAAAGATTAGCTTTCTGGGATCTAGCATTGGTTTCACATCCATTTCTGTCACTAACTGGAAGGAGACTGGAAGGAGGCTGAAAGCACAAAAAAAAAAAAATGGGGTATGTCCCAGTAAAATGCTAAAATTGTGTTGAAAAATTCAAGTCTGCCTGTTCCTGAACGCCGGGAAGCTGGCGATTTTACCACCGTAAACCCTTTGTTGATGCCCTTTTCAGGGGAACAAACACAAGCCTTCTTCTGCAGCCCTTTTTCCCAAAACAATTTTCAAAAAAGAAAAAACAAAATTTTCACTGTATTTTGGTTAATTTCTTGGTCTCCTTCAGGGCAACCCACAAAGTCAGGGTACCTCTGGAATCCCTAGGATGTTAGAAAAAAAAAAAAAAAAAGGACGTAAATTTGGCGTGGGTAGCTTATGTGGACAAAAAGTTATGAGGGCCTAAGCGCAAACTGCACCAAATAGCCAAAAGTTAGTTACCTTTGGTAACGCTTTTTCTGGTGGATACACTAGCTACATGCGGATTCCTCATCTTATGAATTCTCCCAATGCGCCAGCATTCGATGGAAATTTTTCTTCCCAGCTCTCTACGTCGACGAGGACGTCACAATTGCCCAACTCCCATGCGACTCCGTCTGACGTTATCGAGGCAATAAGAGGTCCTCGCCGGCGTGATGACGTCAGTTTCACAATTTTTTACGTGCCTTTGCGGTGAACAGGTGATCACCGACATCACATACTCAACATAAAGACATCAATCAAATATAATACATAATATTTATTCAAATATAAACAGTAAAAACATATATACACACATATATATATATATATATATATATATACATACATACATACACACACATATTCACCCAAAGAAGACTTGGTATGACCAGACAGGCAACGGGAAGGCAGGTGGGACCGTGAGGAATCCACAGGTAGCTAGTGTATCCACCAGAAAAACCATAACTGAAGGTAAGTAACTTATTCTTCTGATGGATACAACTACCTGTGGATAACTCACCTTATGAGTAGAGTCCCAAAGCAGTACCACACTCGGAGGTGGGTGCCCGAGTGGTCACACCAAGAAATCTTGCAGCACCGACTGTGCAAAATGGCCATCCCTCCTAACCCAAGCAATAATGCTTAGCGAAAGTGTGGCAGGAAGCCCAAGTTGCGGCCTTACAAATGTCAGTCACTGGAACACCTTTAGCCAAGGCTGAAGTGGCAGACTTAGCCCTGGTGGAATGGGCCCTAATTCCAACAGGGGGATCGTTCCTTGCCAAAGAATAAGATTTTAATACAAAGAATGACCCACCTGGACAGCGTTCTCTTATGGACGGCCTTGCCTTTCCTCTTCCCCACATAGCCAATGAAGAGTTGATCGTCCACTCAAAACTCTGGTCCTTTCAATATAAAAGCTTAAAGCCCTCCTTGGGTCAAGCCGATGCAGTCTCTCCTCCTCTTTTGATGGATGGGGAGGAGGGTAAAAGGACGAGGGTGTGATGGATTGCCCCATATGAAAAGCTGTAACTACTTTTGGTAGGAAAGCCGCCCTGGTTCTCAGCACCACCTTGTCTGCCTAAAAAGATGTGAAAGGGGGTTTAACACTAAGAGCCTGAAGCTCACTCACATGCCTAGCGATGTGATCGCTGTGAGGAAAACTGTCTTCAAAACCAAAAGCCTTAACTGGCAAGAATGCAAAGGTTCAAACGGTGAACCCATCAGAAAAGTGAGAACTAAATTCAAATCCCACTGAGGCATAACAAATGAAGTGGGAGCAAACCTATTGGTAAGTCCTTTTAAGAACCTTACGACTATAGGGGACTTAAACAAGGAAGGTTGATCAGGAAGGCACAGAAAGGCCGACAGTGCCGATAAATAGCCCTTGACAGACCCAACTGCACAACCCTTCTGCGCCAAGGACAATGCAAACAATAAAACGCCTGACAAATGGGCTCGTAAGGGATCAATTTGCTTCTCTCCACACCAATCAACAAATTTTGCCCATCTGGCAGCATAGATAGTCTTGGTGGGGTGTCGCCTGGCCGATAAAATAACGTCCACCACTTCTGGTGGGAGAGAAGAACGAGTTACTTACCTTCGGTAACGACTTTTCTGGTGGATACATTAGCTACCTGTGGATTCCTCACCTAATGAATACTCCCATGGCGCCAGCATTCAACGGAAATCTTCTTCCTAGTCTCTGCACGTCGACGAGGACGTCACTCTAGCCCACGCGACGCCGTCTGACGTCATACAGGCAATAAGAGGTCCTCGACGACGTGCCGACGTCAGTACCAACATTTTTTACGTGCATGAGAACAACCACCCAATGCAATGAGAGAGCAAGGCAACATCCCATAACCTTGTAAAATACACAATATTGCAATGAATAGCTGTAAATTTAATATAACGAACAAATATATGCAAATCATGTATGTACACAAAGATATATATATATATATATATATATATATACACAGATAAATATACACAAGTATCCATATATACAACATCTATT
This sequence comes from Pleurodeles waltl, assembly GCF_031143425.1. Classification (NCBI taxonomy): domain Eukaryota; kingdom Metazoa; phylum Chordata; class Amphibia; order Caudata; family Salamandridae; genus Pleurodeles; species Pleurodeles waltl. The sequence goes on along the minus strand of NC_090436.1, from coordinate 658,334,859 downwards.
GCAACCTTGAAGACCAAGAGGAGCGCTCTCAAGGATTACTTGGTAAGACCAGAAAGGCAACGGGGAGGCGGGTGGGACTGTGAGGAATCCACAGGTAGCTAATGTATCCACCAGAAAAGTCGTTACCGAAGGTAAGTAACTCGTTCTTCTGATGGATACAACTACCTGTGGATTCCTCACCTAATGAATAGAGTCCCAAAGCAGTACCACGCCCGGTGGCGGGTGCCTAAATGGTCAAACCAAGAAATCCTGCAGCACTGACCGTGCAAAATGGCCGTCCCTTCTGACCTCAGAGTCCAAACAGTAATGTTTCGCAAAAGTGTGAAGGGACGACCAAGTTGCGGCCTTGCAGATGTCGACCACAGGAACACCTCTGGCCAAGGCCGAAGTGGCCGACTTAGCTCTGGTGGAATGAGCTCTAATGCCCTCAGGAGGGTCCTTCTTTGCCAAAGAGTAACAGATTTTAATGCAAAGAACCACCCACCTGGAGAGTGTTCTCTTGTGGACTGCCTTTCCTCTCCTCTTGCCCACGTACCCGATGAACAGCTGATCCTCCAGCCTGAAATCCTTTGTTCTATCAATAAAGAAGCTCAACGCCCTCTTTGGGTCCAGACGGTGCAGTCTTTCTTCCTCTTTAGAAGGATGAGGCGGAGGATAGAACGTGGACAAAGTAACTGTCTGAGCCAAATGGAAGGGTGAAACAACCTTCGGGAGGAAAGCAGCCTTGGTCCTCAACACCACCTTATCCCCATAAAAAGTTGTATGAGGGGGCTTTACCGATAAGGCCTGCAACTCACTCACTCTCCTTGCAGATGTTATAGCTACCAGGAAAACTGTTTTTATAACCAAATACCTTAAAGGGCAAGAATGCATAGGCTCAAAAGGAGACCCCATAAGGAAAGTCAGGACCAAGGACAAATCCCATTGCGGCATAACGAATGGTTTTGGAGGATATTTATTTAGAAGACCTTTCAAGAATCTGATAACAATAGGGGATTTAAATAACGATGGTTGGTCTGGAAGACAAATGAAGGCTGACAAGGCCGACAAATAACCCTTAATGGTAACCACTGCACAACCTTTCTGCGCTAGAGACAGAGCAAAAGACAAAACGTCCGATAGATGAGCATGTAAGGGATCAATCTGCCTCTCTCTACACCACGCAACAAATTTAGACCACCTATTAGCGTAGATAGATTTAGTGGAGTGTCGCCTGGCCGCTAATATAACATCCACTACATCAGGCGGGAGAGAGAAGGAACTCAGGTTGCCCCGTTCAATCTCCAGGCATGTAGGTGCAGACTCTGGAGGTTGGGGTGTAAAACCTGCCCCTGCGACTGCGAGAGGAGGTCTGCCCTGAAAGGGAGACGGAGCGGAGGGCACATTGAGAGTTGGAGAAGGTCGGAGTACCACACCCTCCTTGGCCAATCCGGCGCTATTAAGATGACTAGCGCCCGGTCTTGGCGAATCTTCCTCAATACTCGAGGAATCATGGGTATGGGAGGAAACGCGTAAAGCAACTGGCCGCACCAGGTTATTTGAAACGCGTCCCCCAACGCTCCCTGCATCGGATACTGGAGGCTGCAGAATAACGGACAGTGCGCGTTCTCCAGAGTGGCAAACAGATCTACCCGAGGAAACCCCCACCTTTGGAAGATCAAACGGGCTTGATCTGGATGGAGACGCCACTCGTGGTCTGCCGAGAATTGGCGACTGAGACCGTCCGCACGTACATTCAAGACCCCGGCCAGATGATTTGCTACCAAGCAAATCTGATGGTCCTTTGCCCAGGACCATAGTCGAAGAGCTTCTCTGCAGAGAAGGTACGACCCTACTCCTCCCTGTTTGTTTATTTACCACATCGTGGTAGTATTGTCCGTCAGGACCTGTACCGACTGACCACGAAGGGAAGGGAGGAAGGCCTTGAGAGCCAGACGTACAGCCCGTAACTCTAACAGATTGATATGAAACATCTGCTCCTCTGGAGACCAAAGGCCTTTGATCTCCAGATCCCCCAGATGAGCTCCCCACCCTAGAGTGGAAGCATCCGTTATGACCGTGGCCATTGGTGGCGACTGCGCGAACGGCTTTCCTTGTGAAAGATTGTTGCTCGCAATCCACCACTTCAAGTCCACAGCAGCATCTCTGGAGATCTTGACAGCACCTTCTAGATCTCCTTTGTGTTGAGACCACTGCCTTCGGAGGCACCACTGAAGAGCCCTCATGTGCCAGCGAGCATGCGTGACCAACAGAATGCAGGAGGCAAACAGACCGAGCAGACGAAGGACCTTGAGGACTGGAACTACCGCTCCATTTCGAAACATTGGAACCAATTCCTGAATATCTTGAATCCGCTGAGGCGGAGGAAAGGCTCGACTCAATGTTGTATCCAGTACTGCCCCTATGAACAGGAGGCGCTGAGAGGGCTCCAGGTGAGATTTGGGCTCGTTCACCGAAAAACCCAGGTCGAACAACAACTGAGTCGTTGACTGCAGATGATGCGACACAAGCTCCGGCGACTTTGCTTTGATCAACCAGTCGTCCAAGTAAGGGAATACTGCTATCCCTTTCCTTCTGAGCTCTGCCGCAACCACCGACATCACCTTCGTGAAGACTCGAGGTGCTGAAGTAAGACCAAACGGAAGGACCGCAAACTGATAGTGCTGCGATCCCACCATAAACCGGAGATACTTCCTGTGTGACTTGAGTATCGGGATATGAAAGTAAGCATCCTGCAAGTCGACAGACACCATCCAATCTTCCTTGTTCAACGCCAAAAGCACCTGAGCTAGGGTCAGCATCTTGAACTTTTCCTGTTTGAGGAACCAATTCAAGATCCTCAGGTCCAGGATTGGTCTCAACCGACCATCCTTCTTGGGAATCAGGAAATACCTTGAGTAACAACCTCGACCCCTTTCCTGCTCTGGGACCAACTCTACCGCGCCCTTTAAAAGGAGGACTTGTACCTCCTGTTCTAGCAACAGGAGGTGTTCTTCTGAACAATAAGATGGGCGGGGCGGGATGAGGGGCGGGAACTCCCGAAAAGGAAGGGTGTAGCCTTTTCCCACAATACTGAGAACCCAACTGTCCGTTGTAATAGTCTTCCACTTGCGGAGAAAATGCTGTAATCTTCCCCCTACAGGAGAGGAGTGAGCGGGAAATGGTGGAAGCCTAAGGCTGCTTTCCCTGCTGCCCCCTCCAGAGGACAAGGAAGAGGCAGAGTGCTGCTGAGAGGCTCCTCTGGTGCGGGCCCTCCCTCTCCCTCTGAAAGATCTATAGGGATGGGAAGAGGTAGGTTGCTGGAATCTCCCCCGAAAGGAAGAGGAGGAAGAGCCACGCCCAAATCCCCGAAACCTCCTGAAAATCCTGGAAGAGACAGAGGAAGAAGGAGCTTGGAGTCCTAGCGATTTGGCTGTGGCCCTGCTCTCCTTAAAACGTTCCAAGGCCGAATCTGCCTTGGCGCCAAACAGCTTGTCCCCATCAAAAGGGAGATCCAATAGGGTTGACTGCACATCTTCAGAAAACCCTGAATTACGGAGCCAGGCCTGTCTCCTTGCCACCACAGTCGTGCCCATTGCTCTGGCCACCGAGTCGGTCGTGACCAGCCCAGACTGAATAATCTGGGTCGCGGCAGCCTGGGCATCTGAAACAACATCCGTAAATGATGAGGAAATGTCATCCATAATAGCATGAATATATCTCCCCAGGATACAAGTTGCGTTGGTGGCCTTCAACGCCAGACTGCAGGACGAAAAGATTTTCTTGGACTGCGCATCCAGTTTCTTCGAGTCTCTGTCCCCAGGGACCGTCGGGAAAGAACCAGGCGCTGATTTGGATGAACAGGAGGCCTGCACCACCAAGCTCTCCGGTGTAGGGTGCCTAGAAAGAAAGCCAGGGTCAGTTGGTGCAGCTCGATACCTCCTGGCTACGGCTCTATGAACCGCTGGGGAAGATACTGGTCTCTTCCACACCTCTAGCACCGGATCCAGCAAAGCGTCATTAAACGGCAATAGAGGCTCTGCCGCAGCTGAGGCCGGATGAAGCACCTCGGTCAGAAGGTTCTGTTTTGTCTCTGCCACCGGCAAAGGCAGGTCCAGAAAACTAGCTGCCTTCCGTACCACTGCGTGAAAGGAAGCAGCCTCCTCCGTGTATTCCCCTGGAGATGAAAGATCCCACTCAGGGGAAGTGTCCAGCCCACTGGCTGTATCTAGACCATGCAGTCCATCACCCGAGTCCTCTAGTTCTCCTTCTTCCAGGACTCGTTGGTACTCCTGCTCCTCTAATAAACGGAGAGCACGTCTCCTCGAATGAAGCCTCTGCTCGATACGCGGAGTCGACAAAGCCTCCGCCGAAGATCGGCGCCGATCTACAGAAGCCACCGATGCCGCGCCCGGCGCCACAGGTAGCTTCGGCGCCGATGAAAGAGCACTCAGAGCGGATGGACCCACCGGAGTCACAGGACGAAATTCGGACGACGGAATGGAAATCTCCGGGACCAATCCCTCCAAAGTCACCGGAGCGGCCACCGGCGCCGACACCGGCGCCGAGCCCACGTTCCCAAAAGGGAGAAAGGGCATAAAGGGTGCCGGCCGTAGAGGCGCAGGATCACCCAATGAAAAGGCCAAAGGGACAGCTGGAGCACCCCCTGGAGCCATCTGTTGGAAGATGGTATACATCGCATTTAGGAATGCGGTACTATCGGCTCCAGGGGTGGGAAAAGCCGGATACTGGGGTGCCTGTATCGAAGGCGACCCCGACGCCGGCCTCGACGTCTGCGACGCCGGAGACAACACCAGAGGCTGCACCACTTCAATCACCGACGCCTGTCCAGGTGAAGTCGGTGACGCCGGAGAGGGCAACGGCGTCGATGGATGCGGCGTGACCGTGGGACTGACCTCCCAAGTCCTCCGGCGCCGATCCGAAGACCTGGAACGAGTCTCCTTGCTTGAATGGCGCCGTGATTCTCTACGGCGCCGGGAGTCTCGATGACGCCGATGCCTTGGCGAAGACGACTTCTTATGATGTTTTTCTTTCTTCGACTTCGCCATAAACAACTTCGCCTCACGTTCCTTGAGGGCCTTTGGATTCATGTGCTGGCATGAATCGCAAGTCGAGACGTCGTGGTCGGAGCTTAAACACCAAAGGCAGTCGGAGTGAGGATCCGTAACTGACATCTTGCCCCCACACTCACGACAAGGCTTAAAACCCGACTTTCTCTGCGACATTATTACTGCAGCGAAGGACTACGCAGCAAAAAATACACTGTAACCACGAAAGTAACAGTTGCTCCCTCGAAGATAACCGTTTCGAATGCACGGAAAAAAGGGAACTGACGTCGGCACGTCGTCGAGGACCTCTTATTGCCTGTATGACGTCAGACGGCGTCGCGTGGGCTAGAGTGACGTCCTCGTCGACGTGCAGAGACTAGGAAGAAGATTTTCCGTCGAATGCTGGCGCCATGGGAGTATTCATTAGGTGAGGAATCCACAGGTAGTTGTATCCATCAGAAAAGGAACTCAGATTGCCCCGTTCAATCTCCAGGCATGAAGGTGCAGGCTCTGGAGGTGGGGGTGTAGAACCTGCCCCTGCGACTGCGAGAGGAGGTCTGCCCTGTGAGGGAGAAGGAGCGGAGGACACAGTGAAAGCTGGAGAAGGTCTGTGTACCACACCCTTTTCGGCCAATCCGGAGCTATTAAGATTACTTGGGTCCAGTCTTGGCGAATCTTCCTCAGAACCCGAGGAATCAAGGGTATGGGGGGAAACACGTAAAGCAACTGGCCGTTCCAGGACATCTGAAACACGTCCCCCAACGCTCCTTACACCGGACACTGGAGGCTGCAGAATGACGGGCAGTGCATGTTCTCCAGAGTGGCAAACAGGTCTACCTGAGAAAACCCCCACATCTGGGAGATGTAATGGATCATGTCTGGATGGAGCCGCCACTCGTGATCGGCCGAGAAATGCCGGCTGAGATTGTCCGCACGCACGTTCAGAACTCCAGCCAGGTGGTTTGCTACTAAGCAAATCCGATGGTCCTGAGTTTAGGACCAGAGCCGCAGAGCCTCTCTGCAGAGAAGGTATGACCCTACACCTCCCTGCTTGTTTATATACCACATCGTGGTAGAGTTGTCCGTCAGGACTTGGACCGACTGACCATGAAGGGAAGGGAAGGGAAGGGAGGAAGGTCTTGAAAGCCAGACGTATCACCCGCAATTCCAACAGATAGATGTGAAACATCTGTTCCACTGGAGACCAATGACCTTTGACCTCCAGGTCCACCAGATGAGCTCCCCACCCTAGAGTGGAGGCATCCGTTATAACCGTGGCCACTGGAGGTGGTAGTGAAAACAGCCTTCCTTGGGAAAGGTTGCCTTCCATAGCCCACCATTGTAGGTCCGCTGCAGTGTCTCTGGAGATCGTTATCGACTCCTCGAAATCCCCTTTGTGCTGAAACCACTGCCTGCGGAGGCACCATTGAAGAGCCCTCATGTGCCAGCGTGCATGAGTGATCAACAGAATGCATGAAGCGAACAGACCGAGCAGACGAAGGACCTTGAGGACTGGAACGACCGCTTCACTTTGAAACATTGGAATCAAGGCCTGAATGTCCTGAATCCGCTGAGGTGGAGGAAAGGCCCAATTCAATGTTGTATCCAGTACTGTCCCTATGAACAGGAGGCATTGAGAGGGCTCCTGGTGAGATTTGGGCACGTTTACTGAAAATCCCAGGTCGAACAACAACTGAGTTGTCATCCGCAGGTGGTGCAGCACGAGCTCTGGAGACTTGGCTTTGATCAACCAATCGTCCAGGTAAGGGAATACTGCTATTCCCTTCCTCCGGAGACTTGCTCCAACCACCGCCATCACTTTCGTGAAGACTCGAGGTACGGCAGTATGACCAAATGGAAAGACCGCAAACTGGTAGTGTTGCGACCCCACCACAAAACGGAGATACCTCTTATGCGACTTGAGAATTTGGATATGAAAGTAAGCATCCTGCAAGTTGACAGACCCCATCCAATCCTCTTTGTTCAATGCTAAGAGCACCTGTGCTTGAGTCAGTATTTTAATTTTTCCTGTTTGAGGAACCAATTCAAAACCCTCAGGTCCAGGATAGGCCTCAAACGACCATCCTTCTTGGGGATCAGAAAATATTTTGAATAACAATCCTGACCCTTTTCCTGCTCTGGAACCAACTCCACTGCACCTTTTGATAAAAGGACTAGAACTTCCTGCTGTAACAACAGAAGATGGTCTTCTGTGCAAAAGGATGGATGAGGAGGGATGGGAGGGGGAAACTCCCTAAAAGGAAGGGCATAACCTTTCCCCACAATATTGAGGACCCAGGAGTCCGATGTGATTAACTCCCACCTGCGTAGAAAATTAAATAACCTTCCGCCTACAGGAGAAACCTGAGAAGCAATGGGAGGAGAACTAAGGCTGCTTTCCTTGCTGCACCCCCCCCCCCGGAGGAAGAGGCAGGGTGCTGCTGGGTGGCCCCTCTTGTTCTAACTCTACCCCGCCCTCTATAGGATCTATTGGGCACACTCGAGTGTTGTTGGCCTGCTCGTTGGGGTCTCCCACAAAAGGAAGCTCCTCGTCTGAACCCACTAAACCTCCTAAAGGATCTGAATGGGGTGGCAGTGGAAGCCTGTAGGCCCAAGGACTTGGCAGTAGCCCTACTCTCCTTGAAGCGCTCTAATGCAGAGTCAGCTTTAGCCCAAAACAATTTGTCCCCATCAAAGGGCAGGTTGAAGAGGGTCATCTGGACATCCGTCGAGAACCCAGAAGACCTCAACCACGCATGTCTTCTAGTGACAATGGAAGTGCCCATCGCTCTGGCCACAGAGTCTGTAGTGTCCAGACCCGTATAACTGGTGCAGCGGCAGCCTGAGCATCCAACAGGAGTCCCTGCATCTCCAAAGGCAGACCCGGTAGCACAGCCTTGGCCAGGTCCATCAGAGCATGTATGTTTCTGCCCAAAACACAAGTCGCATTGGCAGATTTGGGGGCCATGCTACATGAAGAAAAGGTCTTTTTGGCAGACTGCTCCATCCTCTTGGATTCCCTGTCTGAAGGGGTACGAGGGAAGGGACCAGGAGCCGAATGAGACGAGCAGGAAGCCTGGACCACCAAACTCTCTGGAGTTGGATGTTTCGACAGGAAACCCGGGTCCCCCGGAGCCACTCTATACCTCCTTGCAACCGAACGGCTAACAGCAGACGAAGTCAAGGGCTTCTTCCAGACTTCCAGAATAGGCTCTGTAAGAGAATCGTTAAAAGGCAGCAGTGGCTCCGCAGCAGCTGAAGGAGGATGGAGGACCTCAGTTAAGTTATTAGTCTTGACCTCTTCAGATGGTAGTGGGAGGTCCAGAGAATCTGCCACCTTCCTTACCACAGTAAGGAAAGAGGATGCCTTCTCTGTAAATTCCCCAGAAGAGGCTAGATCCCACTCAGGGGAAGTTTCTAGTCCACTTGCTGAGTCCAAACCCTGATAGGCCCCCAGGGGCTCAGCAATATCTCCTTCCTCCAGGAGTTGCCTCTGATACTCTTGTTCCTCTAAAAGCCTGAGAGCCTTTCTCCTTGACCTTAATCTGGCCTCTATTCTTGGCGTCGACATGGAATTCACCGACGTCGAAGATCTCGGCTGACGCGGACCAGGAGACACACCCTGCTTCACGGACCCATCCGACGCTGGAACCGAATCCATCCGCGCCGAGGACACGCGGGCGGCTTCACTGGCGTTGAATGAGTATGGGGCGACGTCATCGGCACCATTGGTCTCGCAGGTAAAGTCACTGCCGTCGAAGGTCTTCTGGGCGACACCAACGGTATTGGCGCCGGACCAACACCCTCCGCGGGGCAAAAGGGCATTAACGGCGCCGGTCTATATGGAGCCAGAACGCCTATTGAAAAGGCCAAAGTACCTGTGGGACCAACCGGTGCACCACCAGAGGCCATAGACTTAAAGATGTTGAAAATGCCGCTGGATCCGCACCCGGAGCCGGGAAGGCAGGATACACCTGTTCCTCCTGTGGCGTAGGCGCCGGATCTGGAACGTCCAATTGCGATCCAGGCGAGAAGCGAGGACTCTGAGGCCCAAACCACACTCCTCCACATCGTGCTCAGAACTCAAGCACCACAGGCAGTCATTGTGCAGGTCCGTCACCGACATGTGCTCCCCGCACTCCCGACAAGGCTTGAATCCGGATTTCCGAGGAGGAGACATAGTAACCTACAATTAAACACCTTCGACAACAGTAACTCCCAAGAGCTAGAAAAAAACATTATGCTTCAAAGGCACGGAAAAAAGGGAACGGACATCAGCACGCCGGCAAGGACCTCTTATTGCCATGATGACGTCAGACGGAGTCGCGTAGGAGTCGGGCAATTGTGACGTCCTCATCGACGTCGAGAGCTGGGAAGAAACTTTTCCGTCGAATGCTGGCACATTGGGAGAATTCATAAGGTGAGGAATCCACAGGTAGTTGTATCCATCAGAAAAGGCCTGGCACCTGAGGGGAAACGCCTGGCAGCGAAGGGGTTAAAGGATTTTATTCAGAAGAGCGCTTGGTCCTTGACTTTGTGGTTATAGAGGATATCACAATTAATGGTGCTGAATGCAGTAAAGAAATTGAGTAGTATAGCTGCACCAACACTGTCATTATCAACCATCTGATGAAGGTGCTCCACAACAGAGAACACCACTTATTCAGTACCTATGTCTAGCCTGACTCCAGCTGGTTTATAGTGGGAAATGTTACTGGATTCCACAACATTTTGTATTTGATTAATAAAGGATTTCTCCATAGCAATGGAGAAGCGATAGGGTGTGAACATTAGCCCAATCAGCAGAATGTAAGAAGGTTTTTTTTAAGGCAAAAACAAACACTGCTGTTTTCCAACCAGTGGCACCATGGCTAATATAAATAAGGTGTTAAATAAGTCAGTAATGCAGGGAGCAATTGCTTCTTTTACTGTTTAATGGCTTTACCAGGACACATGTCCATTGTTACTGAGATTGATAGGATATAAACAGTCAGAAATAGTAAGTGGAATAAATCAAGTATGTTCGGCATTAGTAAAAATAATGAGGTTCGGGATTAAGACAATTAACTTCTGGAGGAAAATCTTGCCTAATCTAATTGATTTTTTTTTTTTAAATTGTCTGATAACTGGTCGACCAGTGTTTGAAAAAGGAAGATATAGCTACATACATGCAAACAGGATTTGTTAGTTTTCCAACTCCTTTCAAAACATTTCTTGAGGTATTTGCAACTATTGCAATTCTAGGAGAGCCTTACCAGATGGTTATATTTCTTTAGTTGTTGAAGATGAAATCATGTTATCACCAGGGGCATTATTTGTATGCCAGCATCTCTCCAACTGTCCAAGATGCAATTTTTCTTTGCACAGTTCTAGCATGTAACATTTACAGGAAATAACTTTTTTATTGCATAGTAATGGTATGAATCTAACAATGCTTTCAAGAGCCATTTCTAAAAATGGGTTTGAGTTTATTTAGTTTATTAGTAACTCCATTCTCTGTTTCCGTGCCACCACAAAAGTTCAGGCTATTTACCATATCATCCATGAAATTAGCATAAGTAATTGCACACCACATATGTGGAATGATGGTGGTTTTAAACATACCAGAGTTACGGACAAAAGAACTGGTGAGCCTGAGATCAAGGGTCGTATTTGATAAGCATAACAAATCTATGCCAACTTTAAAGGAAGGATCTGCACCAAATTTGGCAATCCCTTAGCATAGTTTGCTACTGTCCAGCATGTCAATTCTAATGCATATTAGTGCAGAGGAATAAAGTATGGGGCAGGTGGTGAAAAAAACATGTTTGCACAGTCCAGAGCATAGTGATAAATTCACATGTGGTTCCTTAATAAGGTCCCTTAATAAACAGCAAGTTGTCATCAGTATGAGAGCACAAATGTCTTGCTTCCAAGTTGCAAACCTGTATATGATAGATACCCACAAACTGTTACGGGCTCGAATGGAATAGCTAGCACATGCAAGAGTTGCCAATCATGCCTCAGGCCACCTTATGTGGTATTTTAAGCCTTTTATGTGTAAACTAGCTGCAGCTGAGGTATAGAGAATCCAGACTACCTCCAAGAAGTACCTGCAAAGAACCTTTAAAAAATAAAAGGCCGGTTTAAGTGAACTGCAGGTCTTATTGGCATCTTAAGTCACTGTTAAAGCCTGCAACTTGGCTTGATATGGTACAGCAAAGTAAACATTTAAGGCACGTTTTGCATTTTAGACCGGTTTTGAACAAATTAGAATTGTTCAGCCAGCACCAGCAGAGGCATAAATAGCATCTACTTGCTGGCTAAGAATGTTGCCATAATTTTGTTATTCATATACAATATTCACTGAAAAAAACCAAAGGTTACAGGGATGTTATAGTTAATAGAATATTTAAACAAAACTTAGAAATTAACATTAAAAAAAAAAGGTTACATGAACATTATATTTAGGTTCTGAAATTCAATGCACAAAACCAGAAAATTTCAGCAGTTATAGATAGCGTTATTTCAAGTAACTATAACTTGCGACCTAAAGTAACTATAACTTGCACCCTCGCCATGAACTGTTATATTACAGCACTCATGACAACTTTTATAACATCAATAAAAATATCAATGAAACATTAAAAGTCAAATTATTGAAGAAAAAAAAAACTGTGCACAACTGGGGCACAAGTTATGGCTACCTGGGGCCATGAATTATAGTTACCTGAAATTATTCTTAGTATAACTGCTGAATTTTTCTAGTTTTGTGCGAGTAAATTCAGAGCCTACCTATAACATCCCTGTAACATTTGTTTTTTTAAGTGAAATATAAATGGTGGGATGTACAGTCTGTGTTTGGTGCCACACATGTTATATTACTTATTCCGTCCACACAAGAGACGACCGGCACTCGGGGAAAGTTAAAAAAAAAAATCTTTATTTTAAGAGCTCTGAAAGAAACAAAAAGAGACACGTTTCGGTTGTGCGCCTCTGTCAACGTCAAGCATCTCTAGATATTGCACTGTCCTATAAAATCCCAATGGATTGGTCAAACAATTCATCAACATAAATAACTGACTACAATCATCAACGCTAAAGTTCGGCGGTGGCCATCTTAATTATGTACGACATACATATTACAAAACAGCCACCTTCATACATTTATTTTACAATCTCTATCAAACTAAAAGAGCAAAATTTACATATTACAGTTATGTAATATCCAATCTGTTATTCATATTAATATATCATCACTAAATCGAAATCGCAGCCTTTCATAGTGTCGATCGTTATATCATTGACGTGGTAAACTGACTACATCTACCTCTAAGACAAAATTAAATAACAACCATCTTAAAACTGGAAATTCAGTAAAATTCAAGACCATGTCTGCTTTCAAAATATGCCACGTCTTATGCAATATCTGACATACCGCTGGTGTCTCCTTTGAATATTCAGAGATGTTATAGTTAGGCTCACATTTTAAACATACAAACCATAGAAATTCAGTTAGAGTTATCTCAAGGAACTATAACTTGTGCCACCTGCACAATTTTATTTGCCTCGGGGAGGTGGGGGTCCCCCGGGGCAGCAGTGGGGATGGGGAAGGGGCAGTGCAGACCCCACATTGAAATATGAATGCCCCCGATACTTGGCCCACTCAGGAGATAGAGTTAAACAAGTGTGGGAGCAGATCCGTCACGAATCGCAGCAAAAATTACAAAACAAAGTGTTTTTTTTTTGCTTGGGTGGGGGGGGTCCATTTGGGAACCCAGCACCAGAGCTAAGGGTGACTCTATTCCGGCCCCTTTTGGTTTGTTTTTTTTACACTTTTTTCTGGGACTCGGTTGAAGTCTAGTCAACATGGCTGCCAACACTTCCTTGTTGAAGTGTAGACAACCAATCAGATGATCAGGAGGGTTTGCTGAGCCTTCGAGTCCCTCTATATAGAAATTTGGATTTTATTTTATTTTTCAAAAACTACTCAACAGATTTACACCAAATACCAAAAAGGGCTCTTTCTGGGCCAAGAGTTACACCAAATTTGGCAGAAAGGTATTTACATCCAGTGGTTCGGGCACTATCACTGTTCAAAATTCCTATGGAAAAATGAATGGGGAAAGAGCGCTTTGGGACACTGCCCCTTTCTCTCAGCCCCAGCTTGTTGGATCACCTGGAAACTTTCTAGACAGCAGCTGAAGCGACTACTGCTTTTTTTTTTGGAAACTTTTGTGAAGATTCATCAAAAGGCGCCAAAGTTATTAGCAAAACAAAAAGGTTTTTTCTATAGAAACTAGGTCCTAACTATAACGACCACCACTAGCTAATAAGAGATAATTCAATATGAGTATTGTGTGATGTCTTAATTAGGCTTGAGCAATACTGTGATAAAACTGAGAAAATGGATGGAGGGATTGGCAATTTATGGATTAACAGATGGAGTTTACAAATAGACAGCCAGCTGGTAGGTGAAAAGTACATGTATGTACGGACAATATCTTAATCAATTGTGAGTTTAAGGCATACAATTGAGCCAGTGAGCCCATTCATGCTTTGAAGATTCCCAAAAGCAAATTCCTCAATGGTGGCACAAATGTCCTGTTCGTTTAACCTCCTGGCTCTGTAACTGCTGTTCAGTTGATCTTCGTATTCTGGAATCTTCAGAAAGTACATTTTAAAGGTCTCCTAGAACATTTGAGGACCTAACTTACTGGAGGTAAGTAACTTGTTCAGTTGATAGAGACTTCCAACTGCAGATGTATTATCTTAGAATAGATACCCAAGTAAATCCTCCCTGGAGGTGGGTCTGCATAACAGTTTCACACTAAAAAGTCCTCAACAACCTAACTAGCAATGTGCCCATCCCGCAGGACCTAACTGTCCAGGCAGTAGTGTTTTGTAAACATGTGCAATGAGGCCCTCGTTGCTGCCTGGCTGATGTCCGGGGCTCAGAACCTAGCATGCTAATGCAGTGGTTGCAGCCTTAGGGTTAGCTCTGGTGGAATATGCACACAAACCCTCAGGGGTTTGCTTCTTGGCCACTGAGTAGCAGATCTTGGTGCAGGAGATGACATTTCTGCACGGCCTTTTCCTTTTTCACTCCAACATATCTCACAAAGAGACAGTCATCTACCTGGAAATCTCTGGTGAGGTCAAGGTAGAACAACAATGCTCTTTTTGGGTTCAGAGGGTGAAGTTACTCCTCTTCCTTGTAGGGGGATGTGGTGGAGCGTAAAAAGTAGGTAGTGTGATGGATTGGCCAACATGAAAGGGAATGAGGACTTTCTGCAGAAAGAGGACTCTAGTGCTTAGAATCAGCTTTTCTGGGTAGAGGTTCAGGTATGAAGCTTAGATGACAAAACATGAAGCTCACTGACCTTCTGGGCAGATATAATTGCCACCAGGATAGCAATCTTGATGGATAAGGAGCATAGGGGACAATTATGTATACCACTTGAGACGAAATCATGGTCGGAGAATTTTCTCTGATGCTTAGCCAACTGGAGCATCAGGTCCCACTGCAGAGCCCGCATATGCCTGTGGGCATATGTCACAAGCAGCATGCAGGAAGCCATTAAGCCGCAGAGTCAGGCCTCAGAGTCAGTCTCACCAAAATCAAGGATAGAGGCTGAAACATTGGTATCATATCCTGCATTTATTGGACTTGCCCTTCAGGAAGATAGGTGCGAAACTGCACTATGTCCAGAACACCACTGATAAAGGAGAGGGAGGGAGACAGGTGTGACTTTGGCACATTGAGAGCTGCCATAGTCTGGAGGTGAGAGACAACAGCCTGGGGCGAACCAGCCTTCAACAGCCAGACATCGAGTTAGAGGAAGACTGATACCCCTGATCTCTGCAGATGATCTCCAACCACTGCCATCACCTTGCTGAACACCCAAAGGGCACTGGTTAGGCCAAAGGGGAGGACGGCGAACTGAAAGTGCTGGTGAACTACCGTGAACCGCAAGTAACATCTATGGGCAGGCAAGGCAGGAATGTGGAAGTATGTGTCTTGCAAGTCCAATGCTACCATCTAGTCTCCCGGATCCAGGGCAGACAGGACCTGATTGAACATGAGCATTCCAAATTTCTCTTTTTTTGTGGAAGAAGTTGAGGGGGTGCGTGTCTAAGATAAGATGAAGGCCCCTGTCCTTCTTGGGCACCAGAAAGTAGCGGCAATAGCAACCAAAACCTACTTCTGGCATCTGTACCCTCTCTATAGCTCTCTTGGCCAAGAGAGCCATCACTTCCTGGAGGAGCAAAGTGATATGGTCTGCCGTCAGCCTGTCGCCAGTGGGTGGCATTAGTGGAGGGCTGGTCAGAAAGGGGAGGGAGTAGCCCCTTCGAACAATCTAAAGAACCCATCAATGTAATGTTATAGACTGCCCGTGGGACAGGTGTATTCCGGTTCCCACTGGGTGCCCATGATGGTAAGAGGGCATATTAAAAGGGTTTGGAGGCCAGGTGGTACGACCAGCGCTGGTCCAGATCCTTCTGTGAATCTAAAAGGGTGTGACTGGCCCCGAAGGTGGACCCATCAGCACAGAACCAGTAGTAGGGACCCCTTCCGAACTCACGGGCCTGAACGTGCACCAGCAATGACAGGCCACACAATATGAGTTGCATGGCTTCATAGAACTCACAGAGTTGGTTGTAGGTCGCTCTGGCTCCCAGGAACTTGAGGGGGCACGGAGCCGCCCAGGCACAGGCTCAAATGCGGGACCAGGCTTCAAATGACAATGCTCCCTCCTCTCGTATGAATACCGAGACAGATGGGGCAAGGTCGAAGACCTCTGACTTCTTGTTCATCTTTTTCTTGTGGGGGACATACCCAAATGCCAAGAAATTTCAAGTGTGTTGAAAATCTTGGGCTCCACAACCGATCCTGGGACCTTCCTCTCAACCAGGATTGAGACCGACCATCCCGGAGTTGCACGCCAAGCGGCACGGAGCTTGGGGTACCACTCCCTCAACAACTTGGGGTGCAGTCGGCACGTCATGGTGGCTTTCCAGGCTCTGGGGGCAAACAAGATGCGGGTCAGTCACAGACATCTGTCGATGACAGACATACAGGGCTTGAACCCAGCCTTCCTAATTGACACCCTTTCACACCAGGAGAAAATTCTCAAAAATACACTGACAAAAAGTTTTAAAAACAAAAAAAACAAAAAAAAAAAAGAAAAGTGTAAAAAAACGGCTGGGGATAGCACTCAAGATCCACACAGACTGGTGTGAAAATTAAAGATCTAACATCATGCTGAGGTGGTACCTATATTGACACTGCGTACGTCACTGCTGACGCAGACGATGCCACACGCAGCCGAATGATGTTACTTACCAGCACCCAGGGGTATTGCTCACCAAAGATTTGATTCCACTCTGATGCCTGGGGCTAATTCTCAGCTAAAGAAACTGTGGCTAGAAAACTTTATTAGATATAATGTATGCAATACACATATGCCTGTAAACAACGCACCGGTATTTTAATTTAAACTTCTGCTACAGTTATTTGACATTTTAACATATCTGTTGAGTGTTAAGAAAGATTTTAGTGCATTTTAGCTTATTTAACTGTGATTGTAGGGGGAGGGCAGGGGCCACTTCTTTAATTGTTTTATGCTTGAATATGTGGCAATGTTCAGAGCAACAGAGACTCTTCCTTGTTTGCCATTTCATTTCACTAGAGCCGCCATCATGGCACCCCAGTCTAGCTGATCAACCTCCGTCCGGCCCAGTACTTAAAGGCACACCACGGCACAGACAAGCTCCTAGCAACAACGTGCCAGTCTTGTCATTTTAACATCTAATGCTGCTGTTATTTGACATTTTAACCCCTTGGGTGCGCTGGACACAACAGTTACGTTCTGGGCAGCACCGCTCGTGTACCCAGGACGTAACCGTTACGTCCAGATAGGGGCCCTCAGGGGAAGCGGTCGCGCTCCCCCCAGGGGCCTCGCACCCCCATTCCCGTGGGCAGGGATGGAAGGGGAATCACTTCCCCTTCCCGGCCCCACTCTGACCCCCCGTGGCATCTGATGACATCAGCTTGCGATCCCGTGGAGACCTCATCAGAGGCCTGCCCACTCCGCTGGAAGATCACGTGGAGGGGCTGAGAGAGGCATCAAAGGAAAGGAAAGGCCTTTCCTTTGATGTCTCTCTCTGCATTTCTGCTGCCCGATCATGATGCAATCGGGCAGCAGAAATGCCCACTAGAAACCAGGGAATTGTTTTTATTTTGTTTTATTGAATAAGGGGAGCAGCCCCTTGGGCAAGGGCCGCTCCCCAGGGGGCAATTCATTTTTAGTCCATTTCTGCCCCCCTGGGGGCAGATTGGCCTATTATAATTAAGCCGATCTGCCACCAGGGGGGCAGAAACCGCTAGGCACCAGGGATATATATATATATTTTTTTATATGTGGGAAGCGACCACTTAGGTAAGGGTCGCTGCCCTGGGGGCAAAATTACTTTTAGGCCTTTTTTCCCCCCTTGGGGGCAGATCGGCCTATTTTAAGAAACCACTAGACACCAGGGAATTGTTTTAAACTTATATTTATACATAAGGGGAGCGGCCCCTTGGGCAAGGGCCGCTCCCCAGGGGGGCAAAATATTTTTACGTCTTTTCTGCCCCCGGGGGGAGATCAGCCTCTTATATTTAGGCCAAACCCCTAGACACCAGGGATATATATATTTTTTGTTTACTTTATTTTTTTATATATGGGGAGCAACCACTTAGGCAGGGGTCGTTACCCTGGGGGGCAAATTTATTTTAGGCCAACCACTAGGCCCCGGGGATTTTATTTTGGTGCCTATTTCACGCAAGGGGAGCAACCCCTTAGGAAAGGGTCGCTCTCCTGGGGGGGGAGGGGAATTTATTTTAGGCCATTTCTGCTCCCCTTGGGAGCAGATCTGCCTATTTCTATTAGGTCAATCTGCCCCAGGGGTGGGGGAAGGGGCAGAAACCACTTAGGCACCAGGGATTGGTGTGTGTGTGTGTATTTTGTTTGGGGGGGGGGCAGCCCCTTGGGCAAGGGTCGCTCTCCATGGGGGCACACTACTGTTGGCCGTATGTGCTGCCCTTGGGGGCAGATCGGCCTATTTTTGGAAGGCCCACAAGAGACCAGGGAAGATGTAGAAAAAAAAAAGAAAAAAGAAGAGGGCGGGGTTATGGCCATACCCCCACCCCAAGTAAATGGGGCCAAAGTTCTTCTGCCCACCAATGGGCAGATGGGGGAATTACCCCCGATCCACACCCCGGGGGCAGAAAGTCTACTAGATGCCAGTGAATAAAAAAAAAAAAAAAAAAGTGGGACGGTGGCTACCAACCAGTATGGGCCTGGTTACGCCCCCACCCCAACTGAAGGGGGTAAAAGTCTTTCAGCTCTCCTCCCACACACTAAAACATCTTATCCCACAGCAAGCAAGAGGAATTTTGATTATTTTGGGTTTTGGTTGTACATTTGGGCCATGAGAGCTTGGCTAACTCTCAAAATCGTCCCACTTGGAATGGTGAGGGCTGCACTTTTTGGAATTTGGGACGCTGCCATGTAGAAACATCCACAAGACCTAGACACATCTGAAAACTAAACATCTGGGTGATTCCCGGGTGGTGTGCTTCACATGCACCGCAGACCATTTTCTTAACCACAATGGCCTGCAAACCTCCAACTTTCCTCTAAATCACACACGTTTCCCACATTTAAGTAATGGAACCTTCCGGAATCTGCAGGAATCCACAAAATTCCTACCACCCAGCATTTTCTGATCTATACCAATAAAAATTCTGCAGCACTTCTCGGCCTAAACAATTTTCTTTTTAAACTGCCCTTTTGGACCCTCTTTGGTTCCCCCTCAACCTCTACTTGTTTTTGGCTCTTCCCTGTCACAGGCACTTGGCCCACCTACACAAGAGAGGTA
The DNA here is from genome assembly GCF_031143425.1 of Pleurodeles waltl. Lineage (NCBI taxonomy): Eukaryota > Metazoa > Chordata > Amphibia > Caudata > Salamandridae > Pleurodeles > Pleurodeles waltl. Next base: position 658,315,909 of record NC_090436.1, on the reverse strand, counting down.
TCATTTTTACCAGGAGACTGAGGGGAACGTTGGGTGGTAGGAAATGTATCCCAGTGCGGTGATCCCACATAGAAACGATGGGAAAATGTGATTTTTTTTTTAATCTAAATTTGAGGTTTGCTGAGGATTCTGGGTAAGAAAACATTGGGGGATCCACGCAAGTTACACCTCCCTGGACTCCCTCGGGTGTCTAGTTTTCAGTAATGTCTGGGTTTGGTAGGTTTCCCTAGATGGCTGCTGAGCGCAAGACCAAAAACGCAGGTGCCCCCGCCACCCGCAAAAAACAGGTAGTTTTGTATTTGATCATTTTGATGTGTCCAGATAGTGTTTTGAGGCATTTCCTTTCGTGGGCATTAAGCCTACCCACACAAGTGAGGTTCCATTTTTATCAGTAGACTTGGGGTAACGCTAGGTGGAAGGAAATTTGTGGCTTCTCTCAGATTCCAGAACCTTCTGTCACCGAAATGTGAGGAAAAGGTATTTTTTGCCAAATTTTGGGTTTGCAAAGGATTCTGGGTAACAGAACCAGGTGAGAGCTCCACAAGTCACCTCATCTTGGATTCCCCTAGGTGTCTAGTTTTAAAAAATGCACAGGTTTGGTAGGTTTCCTTAGGTGCCGGGTGAGCTACAGGCCAAAATCCACAGCTAGGCACTTTACAAAAAACAGCTCTGTTTTCTTTGGGAAAATGTGATGTGTCCACGTTGTGTTTCGTGGCATTTCCTGACGCGGGCGCTAGGCCTACGCACATAAGTGTGGTACCATTTTTATCGGGAGACTTGGGGGAACGCTGGGTGGAAGGATATTTGTGGCTCATCTCAGATTCCAGAACTTTCTGTCACCAAAATGTGAGAAAAAGTGTTTTTGGGCCAAATTTTGAGGTTTGCAAAGGATTCTGGGTAACAGAACCTGGTGAGAGCCCCACAAGTCACCCCATCCTGGATTACTGTAGGTGTCTAATTTTCTCAAATGCACAGGTTTGTAGGTTTCCCTAGGTGCCGGCTGAGCCAGAGGCCAAAATCTACAGCTGGGCACTTTGGAAAAAGCCCGTCAGATTTCTATGTAAACTTGTGATGTGTCAATGGTGCGTTTCCCGTCATGAGCATTAGGACTACCCACGCATGTGAGGTACCATTTTTATCAGGAAACTTGGGGAAACACAGAATACAAAAAAAGTGTTATTGCCCCTCGTCTTTCTCTACATTTTTTCCTTCCAAATGGAAGACAGTGTGTAAAAAAAGACATCTATTTGAGAAATGCCCTGTAATTCACATGCTAGTATGGATACCCCAGAATTCATAGATGTGCAGATAACCACTGCTTCTCAACACCTTATCTTGTGCCAATTTTGGAAATACAAAGGTTTTCTTGATACCTATTCTTCACTCTTTATATTTCAGCAAATGAATTGCTGTATACCCAGTATAGAATGAAAACCCATTGCAAGGTGCAGCTCATTTATTGGCTTGGGGTACATAGGGTTCTTGATGAACCTACAAGCCCTATATATCTCCGCAACCAGAAGAGTCCAGCTGACGTAGCGGTATAGTGCTTTCAAAAATGTGACATTGGAGGAAAAAGTTAGAGTAAAACGTGGAGAAAAATGGCTGTTTTTTTCACCTCAATTTCAATATTTTTTTATTTCAGCTGTTATTTTCTGTAGGAAAACCATGTAGGATCTACACAAATTACCTCTTGCTGAATTCAGAATTTTGCGTACTTTTCAGAAATGTTTAGCGTTCTGGGATCCAGCATTGGTTTCACACCCATTTCTATCACTAACTGGAAGGAGGCTGAAAGCACAAAAAATAGTTAAAATGGGGTATGTCCCAGTAAAATGCCAAAATTGTTTTGAAAAATTGGATTTTCTGATTCAATCTTGCCTGTTCCTGAAAGCTGGCAAGATGGTGATTTTAGCACTGCAAACCCTTAATTGATGCCTATTTCAGGGGAAAAAAAACACAAGCCTCATTCTGCAGCCATCTTTTTTTTAAACTGACATTTTTGCTGTATTTTGACTAATTTCTTGGTCTCCTTCAGGGGAACCCACAAACTCTGGGTACCTCTAGAATCCCTAGGATGTTGGAAAAAAAGGACGCAAATTTCGCATGAGTAGCTTATGTGGACAAAAAGTTATGAGGGCCTAAGCACGAACTGCCCTAAATAGCCAAAAAAAAAAAAAGCCTGCCACCTGAGGGGGGAAAAGGCCTGGCTGCGAAGGGTTAACATATCTAAGGCGTGGAGAAAGGTTTTAATGCATTTTAACTTATTTTAGCTGTGATTGTGGGTGGAGGGAAAGGGTCACTCTTAACTGTTTTATGCTCGTTTAAGTGGCAGTGTTCAGAGCCACAGAGATACTTCCTGGTTTGCCGTTTCAATTCACTAGAGCTGCCATCTTGGCACTGAGGTCTAGCTAATCAGCCTCAGTCCAGCCCGGTATTTAAGGAACACGAGGTGCGGACGGGCAGCGGCATGTCACCAGTGAACCAAAGGCAAGCCTGCCTGCACCTGACCATGTCTGACCGGGCATTACAGTTCCATGATTAAGATCTGTCTGCTGAATTGCAGATCCCTGCCTAAACACAGTGTTGAGTTATGAAAATGTCACTTACCCAGTGTACATCTGTTCGTGGCATCAGTCGCAGTAGATTCGCATGTTCTGCAATAGCTCGCCATCTGGTGTTGGGCCGGAGTGTTACAAGTTGTTTTTCTTCGAAGAAGTCTTTCGAGTCACGGGACCGAGTGACTCCTCCTTTTTGTCTCCATTGCGCATGAGCGTCGACTCCATCTTCGATTGTTTTTCCCCGCAGAGGGTGAGGTAGGAGTTGAATTGTAGTAATAGTGCCCATGCAATGGAGTGACTAAGTATGCACCTATTTAAGGTTGAGATGATACATATATAAATAATTGAAGGTAACTTCCAAACTGCTACAGGCTCCCGGGGAGGCGGGTGGGCACATGCGAATCTACTGCGACTGATGCCACGAACAGATGTACACTGGGTAAGTGACATTTTCAGTTCGATGGCATCTGTCGCTGTAGATACGCATGTTCTGCATAGACTAGTAAGCAGTTATTTCCCCAAAAGCGGTGGATCAGCCTGTAGGAGTGGAAGTAGTCTGAAATAATGTCCTTAATACGGCTTGACCTACTGTGGCTTGTTGTGCGGATAACACGTCTACACAGTAGTGCTTGGTGAATGTGTGAGGCGTAGACCATGTGGCTGCCTTACATATTTCTTGCATTGGGATGTTTCCTAGAAAGGCCATGGTAGCACCTTTCTTTCTGGTTGAGTGTGCCCTTGGTGTAATGGGCAGCTGTCGTTTAGCTTTAAGGTAGCAGATTTGGATGCATTTAACTATCCATCTGGCTATACCTTGTTTTGAAATTGGGTTTCCTGCGTGAGGTTTTTGAAATGCAATAAAGAGTTGTTTAGTCTTTCTGATGTTTTTTGTTCTGTCAATGTAATACATCAATGCTCTTTTGACATCTAATGTATGTAGTGCCCTTTCAGCTACGGTATCTGGCTGTGGAAAGAACACTGGAAGTTCCACTGTTTGATTTAGATGGAACGGTGAAATAACCTTTGGCAAAAATTTAGGATTGGTCCTTAGGACGACCTTATTTTTGTGTAGTTGTATAAAAGGTTCCTGTATTGTAAACGCCTGAATCTCGCTTACTCTTCTTAGGGAAGTAATGGCGATGAGAAATGCCACCTTCCAGGTTAGGAACTGTATGTCGCAGGAGTGCATGGGTTCAAAAGGTGGACCCATAAGTCTAGTTAGGACAACATTTAGGTTCCATGAAGGAACAGGTAGTGTTCTTGGTGGTATAATTCTCCTAAGGCCCTCCATGAATGCTTTAATGACTGGTATCTTATATAGGGAAGTTGAATAGGTAGTCTGCAGGTATGCAGATATTGCTGCAAGGTGAATCTTAATGGAAGAGAAAGCTAGGTTAGATTTTTGTAAGTGAAGCAAGTAACCCACTACATGTTCTGGAGTTGTGTGTAATGGTTGTATTTGATTAATATGGCAGTAGCAAACAAACCTCTTCCATTTACTTGCATAGCAGTGCCTGGTGGATGGCCTTCTGGCTTGTTTTATGACTTCCATACATTCTTGGGTAAGTTGTAAGTGCCCGAATTCTAGGATTTCAGGAGCCAGATTGCTAGATTCAGCGATGCTGGATCTGGGTGTCTGATCTTTTGGTTGTGCTGTGTCAACAGATCTGGCCTGTTGGGCAATTTGATGCAGGGTACCACTGATAGGTCTAGCAGCGTTGTGTACCAGGGTTGCCTTGCCCAAGTTGGTGCTATCAATATGAGTTTGAGTTTGCTTTGACTGAGTTTGTTTACCAGGTAAGGAAGGAGAGGGAGAGGAGGAAAAGCGTAAGCAAATATCCCTGACCAGTTCATCCATAGGGCATTGCCTTGGGATTGTTTGTGTGGGTATCTGGATGCGAAGTTTTGGCATTTTGCGTTCTCCCTTGTCGCAAACAAGTCTATCTGAGGTGTTCCCCAGAGTTTGAAATAAGTGTTCAGAATTTGGGGGTGAATTTCCCATTCGTGGACCTGTTGGTGATCTCGAGAGAGATTGTCTGCGAGTTGATTTTGGATCCCTGGTATAAACTGTGCAATTAGGCGAATTTGGTTGTGAATTGCCCAATGCCAAATTTTTTGTGCTAGCAGGCTTAACTGCGTGGAGTGCGTCCCCCCCCAGCTTGTTTAGATAATACATTGTTGTCATGTTGTCTGTTTTGACAAGAATGTATTTGTGAACTATTATTGGTTGGAAAGCTTTTAGTGCTTGAAAAACTGCTAGAAGTTCTAGGTGATTGATATGCAGTTTTGTTTGATGTACGTTCCATTGTCCTTGTATGCTGTGTTGATCGAGGTGTGCTCCCCACCCTGTCATGGAAGCATCTGTTGTTATTACGTATTGTGGCACTGGGTCTTGGAAAGGCCGCCCCTTGTTTAAATTTATGTTGTTCCACCACAGAAGCGAGAGGTAAGTTTGGCGGTCTATTAACACCAGATCTAGAAGGTGACCCTGTGCTTGAGACCACTGTGATGCTAGGCATTGTTGTAAGGGCCTCATGTGCAGTCTTGCGTTTGGGACAATGGCTATGCATGATGACATCATGCCTAGGAGTTGTAATACCATCTTTGCCTGTATCTTTTGTGTTGGATACATGCGTTGTATGATGGTGTTGAAATTTAGAATTCTTTGTGGACTTGGAGTGGCTACTCCCTTTGATGTGTCTATTATGGCTCCTAGGTATTGTTGTACCTTGCGCGGCAGAATGTTGGATTTTGTAAAGTTGACGGTGAACCCGAGTTTGAAGAGGGTTTGTATGATCTGATTTGTGTGATTTGAGCACTTTATGAACGAATGGGCTTTGATTAGCCAGTCGTCCAAATATGGGAACACATGTATTTGCTGCCTTCTTATGTGTGCAGCGACTACCGCTAGACATTTGGTAAAGACTCTTGGTGCGGTTGTTAATCCGAAAGGCAGTACCTTGAATTGGTAATGTATTCCTTTGAATACAAACCTTCGGTATTTCCTGTGCGATGGGTGTATTGGTATATGGAAATAAGCATCCTTGAGGTCTAAAGTTGCCATGTAGTCGTGTAGTTTTAGCAATGGCAATACTTCTTGTAGTGTGACCATGTGGAAGTGGTCTGATTTGATGAAAGTGTTCACTACTCTGAGGTCTAGGATTGGTCTCAGTGTTTTGTCCTTCTTTGGTATCAGAAAGTACAGTGAGTAAACTCCTGTGTTTATTTGTGTGTTTGGCACTAATTCGATTGCATTCTTTTGCAATAGTGCCTGCACTTCTATCTCCAGGAGATTGGAATGGTGTGTTGTTAAATTTTGTGCTTTTGGTGGTATGTTTGGAGGGAATTGTAGAAATTCTATGCAATAACCATGTTGGATAATTGCTAGAACCCAAGTGTCTGTAGTGATTTCCTCCCATGCTTTGTAATAATGACCTATTCTTCCCCCCACTGGTGTTGTGTGGAGGGGGTGAGTGACCTGTGAGTCACTGTTTAGTAGTAGGGGCTTTGGGGCTTTGAAATTTTCCTCTATTTCTAGGGAATTGCCCTCCTCTATATTGTCCCCGAAAACCTCCTCTATACTGTCCCTGGTAACTGGACGGTGTGGCTTGTGAGGTGCTGGCTTGTGTGCTTTGACCTCGAAACCCCCCTCGAAAGGGCGTTTTACGGAATGTGCTGTAATTCCCTCTGCTCTGCGGGGAGTAGAGTGCGCCCATGGCTTTGGCAGTGTCTGTATCTTTTTTGAGTTTCTCAATCGCTGTGTCCACTTCTGGACCGAACAGTTCTTTTTCATTAAAAGGCATATTGAGAACTGCTTGTTGAATCTCTGGTTTAAATCCAGACGTTCGGAGCCATGCATGCCTTCTGATAGTTACAGATGTATTAATTGTCCGTGCAGCTGTATCTGCAGCGTCCATGGAGGAGCGTATCTGGTTGTTGGAGATGGTCTGTCCCTCTTCAACCACTTGTTTTGCCCTATTTTGTAAGTCCTTGGGCAGATGTTCAATGAGATGTTGCATCTCGTCCCAGTGGGCTCTGTCATAGCGCGCAAGTAGTGCCTGTGAGTTCGCGATGCGCCACTGGTTTGCAGCTTGTGCTGCGACTCTTTTACCAGCTGCATCGAACTTGCGGCTTTCTTTATCTGGGGGTGGTGCATCTCCAGATGTGTGAGAGTTGGCCCTTTTCCTAGCTGCTCCTACAACGACAGAGTCTGGTGGCAGCTGTGTAGTGATGAAAACCGGGTCCGTAGGAGGCGGCTTATACTTTTTATCCACCCTTGGTGTGATTGCCCTACTTTTGACCGGCTCCTTAAAGATGTCTTTTGCGTGCCGGAGCATACCAGGGAGCATAGGCAGGCTTTGGTATGAGCTGTGGGTGGAGGAGAGTGTGTTGAATAAGAAATCATCCTCGACCTGTTCTGAGTGGAGGCTTACGTGGTGAAATTGTGCTGCTCTAGCCACCACTTGAGAGTACGCGGTGCTGTCTTCTGGTGGAGATGGCTTTGTAGGGTATGCCTCCGGACTGTTATCTGACACTGGGGCGTCATATAGGTCCCATGCGTCCTGATCTTGGTCACCCTGGCTCATGGTGGTGTGAGCTGGGGAGTGTGATGGAGTTTGTGCTGGTGAAACGTTAATCACGGGCGGAGGAGAGGGTGGTGGTGTAACTCTTTTCACCACTTTTGGTTGTGGTGTTTGTTCCGTCTGGAACTCCAACCTTCTCTTTCTCCTAATGGGGGGAAGGGTGCTTATTTTTCCTGTCCCCTGCTGTATGAAGATACGCTTTTGCGTATGGTCCACATCAGTTGCTTGTAGCTCTTCCTCAAACCTATGCTTCTGCATTTGGGAGGTTAGCGAGTGCTCTTCTGTATAAGAGCCTGAAACTGGGTCGCTTGCAGTCTGTTTCGGCATCGAAATTTTGTCTGCGTGTTTTTTCGGCTCCGAGGTGAGTTTTTTCCTTTTCGGGGCCGAAACCTCTCGGCGTCGATCTGTTTCGGTGCCGCTGTCTCGGCGTCGAGCCGTGTCCACACCGGCATCTCGGTGTCGAGGCTTGTCTCCAGCACTTTCTCGGTCCCGAGAAGGCTGCGTGCCGGTGTCTCGACCGGAGTCGGACGATCTCGGCACTGTTTGGGCCTTTTTCGGTGCCGACGGTCGGTCACCGATTTTATGGGTCGAGCCATGGCCTGGTGGCAGTGGCGTCCCCTGGGCCTTGTAAATGTTCCTTTGAGTGGATTTCGACGTCTTACTCACGGTTTGTGTATCGTCGAATCCTTCGGAGTCTGAGTCTTGGATCGAGAAGGTACCTTCCTCTTCTTGTTCCTCGAACTCCCGTTGGGCTGTCGGAGCGGACGCCATCTGAAGTCTTCTGGCTCGACGGTCTCGGAGTGTTTTTCGGGACCGGAACGCACGACAGGCCTCGCAGGTGTCTTCGCTGTGCTCAGGTGACAGGCACAGGTTGCAGACCAAGTGTTGGTCTGTGTAGGGGTATTTATTGTGGCATTTGGGGCAGAAACGGAATGGGGTCCGTTCCATCGGCGTTCTTCAGCACGCGGTCGGGCCGACCAGGCCCCGACGGAGGATCGAAAAACTACCCCGAAGGGCACCGGAGTTCTTCGATCTTCGATGCGGTGTGGAATCTAAGTACGCCGATCCCGAACGCAACAATACCGACGAAAATCTTCCGAAATTAGCTAATTTTCCGTTCCGAAACTCGGAGCGACAGGAACACGTCCGAACCCGATGGCGGAAAAAAAACAATCGAAGATGGAGTCGACGCCCATGCGCAATGGAGACAAAAAGGAGGAGTCACTCGGTCCCGTGACTCGAAAGACTTCTTCGAAGAAAAACAACTTGTAACACTCCGGCCCAACACCAGATGGCGAGCTATTGCAGAACATGCGTATCTACAGCGACAGATGCCATCGAACTTTATATTTTTAGAGGAAAAGAAACTGGACGCTATGTTTCTAACTAAAACGTCGCTCAAAGAGGAGTCAACCCCAGATATAGTTATGGCCCTCCCACCTGGCTATTTGTAAGCCAGCCGTCACAGAGAGAAAAGAGAGGTGGTGGGGTAGCCATGACCCTCAACGAAGAATATGCAGGAACTTTCATCCCGACAGACATATTGAAAAGTGAGAGTCTACAATTTTCTCTAAAGTTTCCCCCCCTGCTTTTACCTTCTCCAGCATTGTGATGTATTGACCTCTGAGCACAACCTCACAGTTCGCCCGAGCTCTACCTGACATAGTTGCAGAGTGCTGCTTCCAAAACACTAACTTCACTATACTAGGGAAATTAAGTATGCATTTCAAGGAAACGGGATACAAAATGGTTAAGATACCAGCCCAGGAACTAGACACTTTACAATTTCGGCAAGTTGTCAAATCACCAACACAAACACAGGGCAATCTTTTAGATCCTGTTTTGTAATAACGTTAATTATCTGGTTACAGATGATACCATACTTATCTATGGTCAGACCACCATATTGTCCCCTTGTAGATATAAGCACCTATTATATAAAGGAAAATGTCCCCTTTCCAGAGCCCTAGACGGGCCTGGTCCACTCTTAATGTCAGGGAATAGACATATATTCTCATCAAATCAATTCCTACTTCAAGGGGTGACATAGCAGAAAGATACACTACATTTGAGCAGTGGATAAATAACACATTAGAAACTCTCATCCCCTGCAAGTCTCCCAGACACAACCAGACAAAAGGAAAAGTCCTATGGTACATCCCTGAAGTAACCAGGCTGAAAAGAGAATCAAAAAAAGGGAAATAGAATGGAGAAAATTATATAATGATAATAACACAAATAACTATAGAATCACAATAAGAAATTATAAATATATTAGAAAAGCAAGAACTGACCACTTAAAAGGAAAAGATGGAGAATGCCCCTAATTCTTCCAAGGAACTATTCAAGGTGGTTAGTAGTTCATGAAAACTGAACAGGCCCCCCACCTTCTTTTGAACATTGCAACATGTATGTCAATTTCTTCATCAATAAAGTGAATAAAATGTTGAGCCTTCTAACCACAGCTGCCGCCCCTAATGATGCCCCACGGATAAAATCAAGGCCCACCATCCCCTTTGGATCGGATTCTACCTGACATTCTCTCTCAGGGTGGCCACATTCTTCTGTTCGCTCCCATGGATATCCTCAATCACTCTCTGGTAAGTGGCAACATTCCCCCAGAATGGAAATATGCCACAGTAAAACCATTATTTTAAAAAAACATGTCATAGTAAAACCACTATTTAAAAAAACCTACGGCCAATTCTCTTCTGGCAGAGCGCTATAGACCAATTTCGCTGCTTCCAACAGCCAGTAAAATACTGAAAAAAGATGTTAATAAACACATGTCCGGCTTTCTAGAAACTCATGACATCCTCCAGCCCACTCAGACAGGTTTCAGATCAGACAGCAGTACGGAGACTGAGCTGCTTGCAGCCAATGAGGAGATTTATTATGTTCCTCAACTGGTCTGGCTCAGCAGCTATGATAATCTTAGAACTCAGTGCAGTCTTTGATACTGTGTCACTCCCCACCCTTATTCAGAGGATGATGGAATCATCGGAGATGCCCTCAAATGGCTTCAAGCTTTCCTATAAAATGGGAGCTTTCAGGGGTGCAAAGAAATGTTTTTTTTTCACAGATGTACATTCTGTACGGTGTGGGGTCCCACAGGGATCCTCAGTAAGTCCTACACTTTTAAGTAACTCCCTCTAGCAGAGATTGTGCGCCTATATGATCTGTCCTTGGTGTCATATGTAGATGACAGTCAGATCATCTTGACTCTTACCCATGAGATTAGTTGTATGTTCGTCACAGATGAATTCATGCCTCAAGGAGGTCATAGAATGGATGTCTGCAAGTAACCTGAAACTGAATGGCGATAAAACTGAATTACTGGTGGTCGGTAACAACAGCTCCAGATGGCTCGAACTATCACGGCCAGGAAATCTAGGAGAAATAACGAAGCCTGCCAAAGCAGTAAAAAGCCTGGGGTTCTGGATTGACAAAAAAACTCACAATGGAATCACAGGCCCAAAAACTGACTAGGTCTTGTTTTGGCCTCTTGAGATCCCTCACAAAGTTCTGACATCCGCTACCACCTCCTAGGATTAATCTGTTCTTGTCTTGACTATGGAAGCTTCCTTTGTTAAGGGAGTCCAAAGTGTGTGACAAAAAGGGGCCAAGTGGTCTAAAATGTGGCAGCTAGAACGCTGTACAAAATCCCCAAGTTTCAACTAGTAAGTCCAGCCCTAGCAGCCTTGCACTGGCTGCTGATTAAAAAAAGAATTTCATTTGAAGTGCTCTACACCGCTCATCATACCTCATTGTTTCCTACATGGGAAAGGTCCACCCATCAGCCAAAAACTCCTTAAGCAATATGTTCCATGGAGCTTCTTCGCTCCGGCTTTCAATGTCGTGAATGACTCACCTCTCAGCAAGGCTCCTGGATTAGGGGCAGCAACCCTTTCGTTTGTAGGTGACTGAGTCACTCCTACGCCAGTTAGGAACTGTCGGTCCAAACCTACTTACTCTCTGGCAGTACCTCACCCAAACCTTAAATAGTAAAGGTGATTTCTGGCAGTCTAGCGCATGGACTCTAACTTCATAGGGAACTCGTGGTGGAACAAATCTTGCTCCTTTTCTCTCCTTAGAAATACGCCTTACACACAAACACATAGGCAACAAAGAAGATGCAGGACAGTTTTCAATATATTTATTGAAAAGGCTGCAATCTACGATAAAATGCATGTGCTGCAATGATTATGACAATCAGAAATAACAGAAGCAAAATGGTGAGGACATAAGTGGTGAATATGAAAACACCCAACATATTGCAATAACCATGAAATATGCAATTCCTAGTAATGAGGCCTAAACCCTACCCTAAAGCGAGAGCTGGGCATAAGCCTAATCTGCCAGGATAGTGTCCATGAGAAATGCCCCCAACCCCATTACCTTGGGATGAGATCGGCCCCTTAGTCTTTGGATCAGGAATCGTAAAGAGACAAGGCTGTGATTCGCTGCAAAGCAACATGGAGTCTAGATGTTGTATACTGGTGGAAGCCCCTCTAATGACCTTGGCCTTGTGAGCTGTTTTTATAGGGCGCATTACTGTTTGTGCAGGAATCCTGATGCAAGTATGTACCTAAACATCAGATTGTGTACGTAAACTTGTGTCGGCCATTACATAACAAATACCTGACATGTTCTCATTCTGTTCTTGCTAACGTAAAACAAAGGGAGCATGATGACATTACCCATGTACATCACTGATAATGACGCTTTCTCACAATAACACTGATTATGAAACTGGAAACATTTCTCTATAATGCACGCATCTGCAAGATAGTGCTAAAAAGAAAGAAATAATAAAACTGAATAAAACACAGCATGAACATAGGTCAAATGTGATCACGTAAAAAGGGCAACAGGCCCGCAAGCTAAAAGCTAAGCTATCTCCTGTGCCCAGGCAGGGGAATAAAATGGATGTACGACACCAAGGGCTTCTGAAAGTTTCTTAAGTCATTAGAGCAAGAGGTGGTGGTCACTCCTTTACGTACCTAAACTCTGGAACACTCTCCCTCACGCACTTAGATTTCAGCAATCGGAAATTTGCTTCAGAAACTCCTTAAAACTCATCTTTTCTGAAGTCTACTGTCAGCTTAGTCCAGGTAATCACTTCGGCAGTGTTGTTGCTACTATGGCCGGAGGCCCGTTAGTGTAGCTGTGTGCTATACAAATAATACAAAAACAACATATGTAGAGGGGCTTTCCACCAGCACTCTCTATCCATTTGTCTTTTGCATCATTCACAGTTTTCTTCCTCCCACTAAAGCTAGAGGATATGGTAATGGTTGAGCGCATTTCAGCCACTGGCTCATTTCATTATGAGTGACAGCATTTGCTCTTTCAGAAGGCTCATAGCCACATACATAGTAGTTCCCTTCATTGCCAGGGACTATTAAGGTGATGTGTGCTTTTTTAGACATAAACTTATTTGCTTTTAGGCACTTATTTTATATTGCCAATGGCATGGCAATTCCCCAAAAATAAAGGTGAAGAGCTCAAAAGGCATCCTTTACTTTGTTGCTCTCGCTTATTCCTTTCCACTCGGATAGGGATTACCTGGGCAAAAAGTCTCTTTAATTTTGAGAGAAGACATAACTCCATCCTTTGGTCACTACAATTCCCATTCAGCACCTGCTTTCTGTGCCAATCAGCCAGAGCTGTGGACTAAGCTTTTCTAGAGATTGCCCCATTTTGAGAGGTTCAGTGCTTTCCTTTAACGGGCAGGTGTCTATCAAATTTGCAACAATTATCTTTGTGCCACCCTCTGCCAAGAATGCTGGGCTTCCCAAGGAGCAATTTAAAAGTTCGAATTCTAGAACAAGATCCCTATCAAAAGCAACCGAGAATAACACTTGATTAATTTTTGCTGATTATTTTTTGATAATCTCTTTTGGCTGGGCCTCTTCAGCCTACTACCGCTATTAGCTAATGCTTCCCCACCCCTCAGATGCAATAGCTTACTCACCCAATAATTTACTTAATAGATCACTATTCTTGATCTTGCACATAGTAAAGAATACTGTGCCCAAAAAACATACTGTTGAGGCTTGCAGAGGAAAATAATTAGAGGGAACATTGGAAACAACTATGTGTAGTAACTATGCATCATATTTCTCACTTGCCTTACTATTGCCACACCTGGAAAATTAAGTGGCTTACCATTTAAATGGTTTGATACCCAGCTATAAGTAGCACACCCTCTCTCACACACACACACACACACACACAACAGCACACTCAAAGTTATAAAAACACATGAATGGCACCAAATGGTCTTTTTTTTTTATTAAGTACAATTTGGTTTTCTGTTCTACATAAATGATTAACAAATATGACATTCATGTGTCATAAAAGTATATTACAAAGTGCTACAAGGTTTCATTTGCCTTCCTCTATTTACGATCCTTGGCTTAAAAGGTTCAACGCGATGTTTTATAGTTTTTAAAATTTTCGGTCCAGTTCTAGATTCTGTAGTGACCTTCACGTGAAGAATATCTATGTACCTACCGAAGTAAATAGTTTTATATGAATGCAAAATAGAATATTGAGTGTTTCTATTGTACAGGCACTAGCTATAGCCATAAACAATATCAAACACGCTAAAAAACATTTTACTAGAGACTGTTAACATAGGTCAAACTCTCCAAACTTTACTAATTTAGGAAACAGAATCAGCAGTCTAAGGCAAATCGAGTCAGTGAACAGTATCGTGTTCGGGTTCTCTTGACAATGCACGCAATTTAAACCTGGCTATATGGCAACTTTACTATAGAATGGCAGCGACACGTTTACAACAGATGTCAACAGCTTTGACTTACAAAACTAAAGAAACCGATTTAACATTCTTTCCCCACAGCCTTTACACATTTCAAAATAAATATACTGTCCGCAGCATGTACAATTTGAAACAAAACAAAAATAGATGACTGAACTCAACCAAATGTTTGTCTCTTATTAGCAGTTTTATTACGACCGACCAAACCGAAGCTAACCAATAAAACATACAAAGCCCTTCTACCATAAACACACTCTGAGACCGTCTGATGTACTGTAGTCCACTTTGTTCAATGTCAGAAGTAAACGTAATTTGTTGATTCCAAAGAAGTCTTGAGATGTTGGCTAAACAAGGTACATGGATGCTTGCCCAAGCAGACGCGATATTACCAGCTAAGGCCACACAAACAGGATTAGTTCAGACGCTGTACGTTCCCTAACAGGGTACAAAACCGAAGTGATTTTAGTACAGAGTGTCCCGAAGAAGGGGTGCAGCAGAGGCTAGTTTATTTCATCAAGCATTTCCCCAGTGGGATGGCGCTTTTGGAGGCCGGTATTAAAGACAGAGGGCCGATTCTTGCACCTCTTTCACTTTTTCTAGCAGCTTCAGATAACTCATCAAGTACCGCCTCTGATTTGCGAGAGAGAGAAAATAGAGCAGGGGTGACTGGTGAACTTTGAAAGTGGTGGGACGTTAAGACTTAATGCTGAATTTCCATGAGCCAGGGTGCAAAGCAAGTGCATAGGATTGTCCAACTAAGGTTTCAGGCAGGTTCTCATCTGAAAGATGTTTTTTAAAAATGGGCTAAAATTGTGCATTTTACAGCACAAGTCTATAAGTTAACCAAAAAGCTTAAGTTTTTATAGCCGATTCAAAAGAAAGTCTCTAAATATCTTAGTGACCTCCAAGTTTGCCAAGAGAGCCTGGCATGCCCATAGCTGCAGGCCAACAGCGCTTGGGGCCTGGTCTCTCCTGTGAAACCTTTGTAAAACCATCCTTTTGAATATGCGAGAGTTTTGATGGAAGTTCTAGTATGGCATAAGCATTCCCCTGGAAGGCAATCATGTAATGTTACTAGACACCACCCAATTCATTTTTGACAGCACAAGTATCAGAATTAGAAAAATATGTGCCACTGTAGTGATATTTCAAGTTCAGTGTGAATTATTTTTTTTCCTGAACTGAAAAAGTTAACACAGCGAGTGGTTTTGCAGGTGGAATGGAGGACGTAGTTGAACATGCTAAAGTTTGAGGTGTAAGGTGATGAGAAATGGGACTGGAGGGATACCTGCGAGTCCTGGATTTTCACGTATGGAGTCCAGGCAACTCCATCACGAAACGCACATACATGTATAGGTGCTGCACAATCACCATATGTGAGAGTCTAAGAAAGGCTTTAGTCTAGCAGAATCTATGAGCTCACTACATCCATTAATTAAACTCTTGGCTTTCGCATATTGTTCTACCTCACAATCTCAATAAAGCAAGACAGATTTTCAATTGTGAGCAACCTTCGATGAGGCTAATTGTTCCATATTTCAGACCTTAAGTAACTTTCCAGCACCTCGTAGATTTTAAGCATGCCCTAACTAAAGTATTCAAGGCATTCCAAGAAACACATACCGGGTTGCAAGCACTACACTGTTTTTCTTCAGTTCGTTCCAGTCACTGTCAGCTTTGATCTGATTTAGGGAAGTTACTCTTCTGCTCTTAGGAAAGGCTGCAGGGAAAAGCGCGGAGCCACATTTTCATTGGGGTGCAGTGCATTGCACTGCTGACTGGGAGAGGCAAGTCACTCCCGAATGTCTGCTGCCCTCACCGATTCTAGCTATAAGGAGGCCTGCACCATTTACAGCACTGGGGAGCTGAACTGAGCTGCGTATTCGTTTACAGTGTGCGACAGCCACGTGCACACTGATTTGCCTTGTTGCCTTTCTCTTCCCCAAAGAAGGCGTATTCAATCATAAAGAAGTGCCAGCTTAATATGAAGCTCACCCTCTGACAGCCTTGCTGATTGACACACAGCCTTGGGAAGCAAAGGAATTAAGCATAATGCGCCCATGCTGTGTTCAATCAGCGAGGCATGCCTTTCATCAGAGAGGGTTGTGGTTCTATAGTGTTGAAGCCCACAGAGGACTCGGACTATACGAATGCAAGCCATGTTAAACCTGCAACAAGAGGGGGGGGTGCTAGAGAGTCCGAAGCAAGATGGTGCGCATTAGCGCGGCTCTGCCGACCAGCATCCTGCATTTATCCTCCCCATGAGAGCCCACCTGCACTGAATCACCTCATTGTGTGTCCCCTACAGAGGCATGGGCACCCATGTGTAATCGCAGAGGCTGGGGGAGCAACATGATGCCTAAAAAGCGGCCAAGAGACCACGGACCCTGTACAAAATGGCGGCGGCAGGGTGATGGCTGAGCATGTGCTTCGGGCCTGGTGAATGGACATGAGCCGGTGAGTTCCTGGAGTGGCAGTGCTGCAATCGGGCAGAGGTGGATTAGTGTGTAGCCGCCGGATGAGTAGCATGTATGGAGGAGAGCATCTGAGACAGAGGACAACATGGGGCATACTGGTGGAGTGAGCTGTGGCGAGCATGGTCCCGGCTGCTCTGTGGCAGGAGCATCTCCCCGGAATGGACCCCCTCAGCAGTGGTTGGAGCGTCCCCTGCGAGTGAGGTGGGGCTGCTGGTGGCGGCGGTGGCTGCGCAACCCCTGATTGGAGAGGACTGGTAAGCGGCAGGGCCAGGTTGCAGCTGGTGACGGAGCGGCACGGAAAGGGCCGCAGCTGTGAATTTGTGCCCCCGCAGGAGCTGAGCATGTGATGTGTGCTCACCTGGGTCTGGTGGCGCAGCGGATAGTGGCAGCACTGCAGGCATAAACTTCCATTTCTGCTGGTGGTGCAGTGCTGGCCTGTGCTTCTTGAGTCCCTTGGCCTTGTGCACCCTTCCCCATAGGTGGGGGCGCATGGCTCTATGCTGAACCTGGAGTGAGGCGCTCGATGGGGGTGCTGGTCCTGTCCTGGCTATGTCAATCCTAGCTGGCTGGTGAACAAGCAAGACTGTGGGGCATATACAAAGTCGCTTGGACACCTTGGGCTCATGCATGGGCCCTGATGCTGCCTCACTGCACTTCAAAGGCGCCCAGCAGCGGCAGTCTGGGGCGCTGTGCCATTACATGGCAGTGTGATGCGGTTGACAAACGCAGGTACCTGGTGCCTTACGTCTTTGGCATATAGCCCATTTTTATGCTTCAGTGTATTTGGGTGAGATGGTAGGAGCACTCCCAAATTGTGGCCACTGCTGGCTGGTGCTCGCTGTTTTGCTTTGAAACATGGGGAAGACTGATAAGCATTAGTGCGCTTTGTATTTGAGGCCAAGCCCTAACATGAGGAGGGGGCTGAGGGTAGCACCACACTGCAGAGTACACTGCTCACTATGCAACATAGTCTACACTCCATAGATAGTAAAATAATCGACTCGCTGGATCAAATGTTTTCCAAACTAGACCGCCATGGAACACGCATAGCAGAAGCTGAACAGTGTATCTCCGCAACTGAAGATACACTCCAGACTACACAGGAAATTTGTCTCAAAAGGGAAAAAGTGCTCGCCTTTATTCAAGCTAAGAATGAGGACCTTGATTCGAGGTCATGAAGTAACAACATTTGCATCCTCGGTATTCCAAGACCACCAACACTGCGAAAATGGAACTCTATATTGAACAGTTCTTTTGAGATGTCTTTGCCACTGAATATTTCTCCACTACGCTGATTGTTGAGCAGACCAATAGATCACTAAGAGTGCGAACCCATCCGGGGCACCCCCTAGACTTATAATCACTAGACTGCTAAATTATCATGACCGAGTTGTGGTGCTTCGGTTCTTCCGGGAGGAAAAGTCAGCCTAATATCAGGGAACTGAAATTGCTTTAATTCCTGATTTCACTGTAGCGGTCCAAAAGGCAAGACGCAAATTTGCATCTGTAAAGAAAAAATTGCAACAGGCTGGGCTGACTTACGCCATGCTCTTACTGGCCAAACTGTGGGTGGATCTGCCTAAAGGTCCAAGAATCTTCACTATCGCACAGGCCACACTGGAGTGTCTCAGAAAAACAGAAATGGGCCGCAAGTCCGCCTCTGATAAAGTTAATTAATACATACCAGGATATACTGTGAAGTGAATGTCTGGGGATCTGGTCCTAGTATTTGGTCATGGAGAGCCTCGAAGATGACTGCTATTTCAGGGCTATCACTAACTGTATAACTGTCTTATATGCTGTCCGGGTGCGATCGTTCTAAGAATGGCATGGTCACCTCCGTATTCCTGGAGGGTCGACTCTTTCTGCCTGATGGAGATTGTCCCACACTCAGGAGTGCCGGAGTCCTATTGGATGCCCTTAAGGCCAATATTAAAGGGGTATGTATTGGAACACAGGCGGGCATATTGAAGGATATTCGATCCAGCTTGCAGACCATCAATGACACTCAATGGGGTCTAGAACGGGAATATGGTTCTGTTCCTTCCCCTACTACACTGGCAAAAATAAGAGATCAGGTGTCTAAGCATGCCAACACTGTAGAGGACGCGGTGCAGCATCTGTCCAAGCACCATGTTGCACGAGTATATGCTGAGGGGGGTAGGCCTGGACAGGCTCTGTCCAGTGAACGAAGGAATCCTAGGGCACGGACACAGTGAACTAAGTAATCCTAGGGCACCAACACACACAGTGCATGTGGCTCACACAGAAGTGGGGACTGAGTTACGACACCAGCTCCATTCTAAACCAGTTTGTGTCATCCTATGCTGAGCTATGTGGGCATCGGGAGACAGCTACAGCTACTGAAGTAACTCGATATCTGGAAAATATTGCACTAGCGTGACTCTCACCAGGCCAAAGAGAGTACCTTAGTCAACTGTTCACTGTAGGAGAAATTAAAGATGTTATACGTAAACTCCCTAGTGGTAAGACTCCGATCATGGATGGCTTGCCGGGCAAGTTCTACAAAGAATATGTGAATATACTGGTTCCACGCCTTTTGGATGTGTTTAAGGAGGTCTACAAAGCGTAAAACCTGCCGTCCACTCTCAGAGAAGTATTAATCGTCACACTGCTAAAGCCTGACAAGACTCCACTGTGCTGTGACTTGTATCGCCCACTGTCCCTTATTAACATGGACACCAAAATCTTGGCCAAACTGACTGCTACTTGTCTGTTACCGCTGATACCCAATTTGGTCCTACCAGACCAGGCGGGGTTCATCCCCTCAGACTGCACCACCCACAAACTCAAGATAATAGCTACACTATTGCATCACTTAGCCCCCACTGTGAAAGTGGCCGCTATTCTTCTTGATGCCACCAAGGCGTCTGATTTTTGCAAACTCTTTCCAAATGTTTAAAGTTCTTTTTGTTTTCACGCAAAGCATT
The DNA here is from genome assembly GCF_031143425.1 of Pleurodeles waltl. Classification (NCBI taxonomy): domain Eukaryota; kingdom Metazoa; phylum Chordata; class Amphibia; order Caudata; family Salamandridae; genus Pleurodeles; species Pleurodeles waltl. The sequence goes on along the minus strand of NC_090436.1, from coordinate 658,296,550 downwards.
GTTAAATCATGGGGCTGGGAAAGAGATCTGTGACGCGTAATGCAAGTAATAGGTAATACAGAGTAGACACTAGTTATCAATGGTAATTGAGCCTTCCTCCACTGAGTGACTCGGAGCCGGATGGTTTGTCTCCAAAGTGGAGTTCAGAAGAGAAATGTTATGTTTCTGCCAGTTCCTAGAGAAGGAAACTGGGCGTGCTCCTGCATTTCAGGCACAGAATAAATTGGAAAAGAGAAGGGAATGGCGAAGTGGTCTCAACAATAAGGGAATTGGATGATCTTCCTGCAGACCCTTTTAAATTGGAAAATACCAGGTCATGCAGGTGTCCAGCAGCATGAGTAGGGGCACTATCAATGAGATGAAAATCTAGAGCCCCGAGATTCTCTACCAGGAAGGAAGCAATTTTAAAAGTCGCACTGTCAAAATGAATAGTAAAATCACCTAAAACAGTGAAGTTGGCATACTTCAGAATAAACGAAGAGAGGACCTCTGATATGCAGGAGCTCCAGCCTCCTGCAGGTCCTGGAGGACGGAATATCAGAGCGCCAGATAGAGTGAAGTTTTTGGTTAAGGACAGTGCAAACAGAGAAGCCTCACAGTCAAGGATAGACAAATTATTCATTTTACATTGTTATGTTATGTTTGCCACTAATGCTCCCAAAATGTGCCATACCTCCACCAGTTATGGTAAGTTATGGTTCATAGGCCACCTCTAACATGCTATGGTCAGGTGACCATAAGTCCCTTTTTAAACAACGTGTCGACTACTACACCTTTTAATCTTGCTGATGGACGGTGGTATTGGCAAGTTCATCAAGAGGACTTGCAGACTCCTTCATGCTCCCTCAGTAATACGCTGCTTCTTGCCTACAGATCAGAAAACACCCCTCTGTCTAGAGTGGCATAGTGGGAGGAAAATGATGGACTGAAATGTGGACATAGTGACCGACAATATCTGAGATCAAATCAGGAATTCCTTCTTCCACCTAGTTTCAGCCTCGTAATGCCAGCAAGGGCTTTGGAAGGCGTTACCTAGGGCTAGCGATGAGGAACACCTGAAACTTTTCCAAATCCACTGAAACACCTGGCATAAAGGTTCATAGCCAAGGAATCTGAAGGAACGTGCATTTATTAGAAAGTTACAGATAAGTAACAATAGTTTTGCATCTTGGGACATTTCTAGTTTCATACCTTGTACCTTATTCCACAATCTATTGCTTGGTTTCAGGGAAGCAAATTGTTATTTTGAGGCATCGACCATGGCTGAGAATGAAAACCAGAAGAAGACAATAACCTGCAACACAACAGGTGCCTTCAGACTCTGTTTTCCTCAACTGCCCTTTGAAAGGAACGTAACGTTGATTTGATTCACAAAATGTGTTTAACACTTCATGTAATCAATGAGGCAGGAAGATGCGGACTATCTAGAACAGTTTAAAACTGCAAACATTGTTACGGGTAAGTAACTATCTTTTTTTACAGTGTGAAGCTATTCCATATTCAAAAGCTACACATCAAGAGCAAAGCATTAGTACAAAAAGATATTTAAATATTGCCTGCCTTGACATACCCTGGCCCCTTGTTTCAAAGAATATCTACGCAGTTAAGTCTTGCACTTGTGTGAGCAGACAACAAGGTCACTACCCTGTATATGTCTGTTAATAATAAATGTCCAGTAAAAGCAAAGGAATTAGTGTGTTTGTTGTTTGTCTAGATCGTGAAGTCAACAATCCATGTTGGGTGTACCGTGTGTCTATAAGCACTCAGCATACCTTGTACAAATTATTCTCTTCACAACTGACTTCTGTAATAAATAAGGAACATAGGAAACAAGTATCTGTTGAGGTTTTCTTATATGCTCAGTTTTATTTATGTAAATAAGGATTGCTTGACATCCAAGTTATGCAAGGCATTTCCTGCTGCAAGTTGAGGATTAGGAAGGAAGCAACTTGATTGAGTAATGAGAAAAGATGTAAAAATGGTGGGGACATTTTATGGAAGAGTACATCATGCAAACTTATTTCAAAGTAGTTGGAGGTCTGGCTGTGTTATCCTTAATAATCATGAGGTAATGGCAACTAAGAATAACATCTTCACTATTAAGAGTGTAAAATAAGTATGCGTAGGCGCAAAAGGTGGTTGCATTAAATGAATTATGACCACATAAGGGTCATGTGGGTGGAGGGAGTGCAAAGTGGTAGGTAAACTCATGAGGGGTGTATAATTGGGATACAAAATAAAGACTGACTGCATGCCCTGTTCGTGTAAGCAGACAGTGCTGACAAGTAAAAATCTGAATGGATGCGCACATTAAGTGAGCATCTAACGAGTGTAAATGGTATTGAAGTATGTGAGGAATAGTTTGTGGAAAGGGCTGGAGTTGTTGCCTTTGGAGCCAAAATATTAAACATTACCACTCTGTGGCATAGCACAGCTACATAACTAGTCTTTAAGTCTTTATGATGTTTATGGATCTCTGCAAGCAGTCCTGATAATCCAGCAATTCAGGAATCAGGCCGTCGGGTTGAGTGTCTTTGGATCTAGTTGCCGAAAACGTCATTCGTACATCATCATTAATTATAGTAGAAGTGACATTTTTCCAGTTTGGTGCTGCTGACATCCATGAAGAACGAGTTACTTACCTTCGGTAACGACTTTTCTGGTGGATACATTAGCTACCTGTGGATTCCTCACCTCATGAATACTCCCATGGCGCCAGCATTCGACGGAAATCTTCTTACTAGTCTCTGCACGTCGACGAGGACGTCACTGTCTCGCACGCGACGCCGTCTGATGTCATACAGGCAATAAGAGGTCCTCGACGACGTGCAGACGTCAGTACCAATCATTTTTTTTACGTGCATGAGAACAACCAGGCAATGCAATGAAAGAGCAAGGCAACATCCATTATATTGTAAAATACACCACATTGTATGAATAACTGTAAATCTTTTTATGTACATATATATATATATATATATAAAACTCTCTCTTTTAAAATATATACACACACCAAGTATATACCATATACACATATATATATACAAATATATTATATATATACATCTATTGCACCCTCAAGGACCAAGAGGAGCGCACTCAAGGATTACTTGGCAAGACCATAAAGGCAACGGGGAGGCGGGTGGGACCGTGAGGAATCCACAGGTAGCTAATGTATCCACCAGAAAAGTCGTTACCGAAGGTAAGTAACTCGTTCTTCTGATGGATACAACTACCTGTGGATTCCTCACCTCATGAATAGAGTCCCAAAGCAGTACCACGCCCGGCGGTGGGTGCCTAAATGGTCAAACCAAGAAATCCTGCAGCACTGACCGTGCAAAATGGCCGTCCCTTCTAACCTCAGAATCTAAACAGTAATGTTTTGCAAAAGTGTGAAGGGACGACCAAGTTGCGGCCTTGCAGATGTCGACCACAGGAACACCTCTGGCTAAGGCCGAAGTGGCCGACTTAGCTCTGGTGGAATAAGCTCTAATGCCCTCAGGAGGATCCTTCTTTGCCAAAGAGTAACATATTTTAATGCAAAGAACAACCCACCTGGATAGTGTTCTCTTGTGGACTGCCTTTCCTCTCCTCTTGCCCACGTATCCAATAAACAGCTGATCCTCCAGCCTGAAATCCCTTGTTCTATCGATAAAGAAGCTCAACGCTCTCTTTGGGTCCAGACGGTGCAGTCTTTCTTCCTCTTTGGAAGGATGAGGCGGAGGATAGAACGTGGACAAAGTAATTGCCTGAGCCAAATGGAAGGGTGAAACAACCTTCGGGAGGAAAGCAGCCTTGGTCCTCAACACCACCTTATCCCCATAAAAAGTTGTATAAGGGGGTTTTACTGATAAGGCCTGCAACTCACTCACTCTCCTTGCTGATGTTATAGCTATCAGGAAGACTGTTTTTAAAACCAAATACCTCAAGGGGCAAGAATGCATAGGTTCAAAAGGGGACCCCATAAGGAAAGTCAGGACTAAGGACAAATCCCATTGCGGCATAACAAATGGCTTTGGAGGATATTGATTTAGAAGACCTTTCAAGAATCTGATAACAATAGGGGATTTAAATAAAGATGGTTGGTCTGGAAGACATATGAAGGCTGACAAGGCCGATAAATAACCTTTAATGGTAGCCACTGCACAACCTTTTTGCGCCAGAGATAGAGGAAAAGACAAAATGTCCGATAGATGAGCATGTAAGGGATCAATCTGCCTCTCTCCACACCACGCAACAAATTTAGACCACCTATTAGCGTAGATAGATTTAGTGGAGTGTCGCCTGGCCGCTAATATAACATCCACTACCTCAGGCGGGAGAGAGAAGGAACTCAGGTTGCCCCGTTCAATCTCCAGGCATGTAGGTGCAGACTCTGGAGGTTGGGGTGTAGAACCTGCCCCTGCGACTGTGAGAGGAGGTCTGCCCTGAAAGGGAGACGGAGCGGCGGGCACGTTGAGAGTTGGAGAAGGTCGGAGTACCACACCCTCCTTGACCAATCCGGAGCTATTAAGATTACTAGAGCCCGGTCTTGGCGAATCTTCCTCAATACTCGAGGAATCAAGGGTATGGGAGGAAACGCGTAAAGCAACTGGCCGCACCAGGTCATTTGAAACGTGTCCCCCAACACTTCCTGCATCGGATACTGAAGGCTGCAGAACAACGGACAATGCGCGTTCTCTCGAGTGGCGAACAGATCTACCCGAGGAAACCCCCACTTCTGGAAGATTAAACGGACTTGATCTGGATGGAGACGCCACTCGTGGTCTGCCGAGAAGTGGCGACTGAGACTGTCCGCACGCACGTTCAAAACTCCGGCCAGATGGTTTGCTATCAAGCAAATCCGATGGTCCTTTGCCCAGGACCATAGTCGAAGAGCTTCTCTGCAGAGAAGGTACGACCCCACTCCTCCCTGCTTGTTTATGTACCACATCGTGGTAGTATTGTCCGTTAGGACCTGTACCGACTGACCACGAAGGGAAGGGAGGAAGGCCTTGAGAGCCAGACGTACAGCCCGTAACTCTAACAGATTGATGTGAAAAATCTGTTCCTCTGGAGACCAAAGACCTTTGATCTCCAGATCCCCCAGATGAGCTCCCCACCCTAGAGTGGAAGCATCCGTTATGACTGTTGTCACTGGTGGCGACTGCTGGAACGGCTTTCCTTGTGAAAGATTGTTGCTTGCAATCCACCACTTCAAATCCACAGCAGCATCTCTGGAGATCTTGACAGTACCCTCTAGATCCCCTCTGTGTTGAGACCACTGCCTTCGGAGGCACCACTGAAGAGCCCTCATGTGCCAGCGAGCATGCGTGACCAACAGAATGCAGGAGGCAAAAAGACCGAGCAGACGAAGGACCTTGAGGACTGGAACTACCGCTCCATTTCGAAACATTGGAACCAAATCCTGAATATCTTGAATCCGCTGAGGCGGAGGAAAGGCCCGACCCAATGTTGTATCCAGTACTGCCCCTATGAACAGGAGGCGCTGAGAGGGCTCTAGGTGAGATTTGGGCTCGTTCACCGAAAAGCCCAGGTCGAACAACAACTGGGTTGTTGACTGCAGATGACGCAACACAAGCTCCGGGGACTTGGCTTTGATTAACCAATCGTCCAAGTAAGGGAATACTGCTATCCCCTTCCTTCTGAGCTCTGCCGCAACCACCGACATCACCTTCGTGAAGACTCGAGGTGCTGAAGTAAGACCAAACGGAAGGACCGCAAACTGGTAGTGTTGCGATCCCACCACAAACCGGAGATACTTCCTGTGTGACTTGAGTATCGGGATATGAAAGTAAGCATCCTGCAAGTCGACAGACACCATCCAGTCTTCCATGTTCAACGCCAAAAGCACCTGTGCTAGGGTCAGCATCTTGAACTTTTCCTGCTTGAGGAACCAATTCAAGATCCTCAGGTCCAGAATTGGTCTCAAACGACCATCCTTCTTGGGAATCAGGAAATACCTTGAGTAAACTCCTTGACCCCTTTCCTGCTCCGGGACCAACTCCACCGCGCCCTTTAAAAGGAGGACTTCTACCTCCTGTTCTAGCAACAGGAGGTGTTCTTGTGAACAATACGAAGGGCGGGGCGGGATGAGGGGCGGAAACTCCCGAAAGGGAAGGGTGTAGCCTTTTCCCACAACACTGAGAACCCAAGTGTCCGACGTAACAGTCTCCCATTTGGTGAGAAAATGCTGTAATCTTCCCCCTACAGGAGAGGAGTGAGTGGGAAATGGTGGAAGCCTAAGGCTGCTTCCCCTGCTGCACCCCGCCAGAGGATGAGGAAGAGGCAGAGTGCTGCTGAGAAGCTCCCCTGGTGCGGACCCTACCCCTCCCCCTAAAAGATCTATAGGGATGGGAAGAGGCAGGTTGCTGATATCTTCCCCGAAAGGAAGAGGAGGGAGAGCCACGCCCAAATCCACGAAACCTCCTGAAGAATCTGGAAGAGGCCGTGGAAGAAGGAGCTTGGAGTCCCAGCGACTTAGCCGTGGCCCTGCTCTCCTTAAACCGTTCCAAGGCCGAATCAGCCTTAGCCCCAAACAGTTTGTCCCCATCAAACGGGAGATCCAACAATGTGGACTGTACATCTGCCGAAAAGCCAGAGTTACGGAGCCAGGCTTGTCTCCTTTCCACCACAGTTGTGCCCATTGCTCTGGCTACCGAGTCGGTGGTATCCAGTCCCGTCTGGATAATTTGGGTCGCAGCAGCCTGAGCATCAGAGACAAGATCCAAAAGACCCTGGGGAAGCTCTGTAAACGAAGAGGAGATGTCATCCATCAGAGCATGAATATACCTCCCCAGGATACAGGTTGCATTGGTGGCTTTTAAAGCCAGACTGCAGGACGAAAAAATCTTCTTCGACTGCGCCTCCAGCTTTTTTGAATCTCTGTCCCCCGGCACCGTCGGAAAAGAACCAGGCGCTGACTTGGACGAACAGGAGGCCTGCACAACCAAGCTCTCCGGCGTAGGGTGCCTAGATAGGAAACCAGGATCAGTTGGAGCCGTCCGATACCTCCTGGCCACGGCTCTGTGAACTGCTGGGGAAGATGCCGGCTTCTTCCACACCTCTAAAACCGGATCCAGCAGAGCGTCATTAAAAGGTAATAGAGGCTCCGCCGCGGCTGAGGCCGGATGCAACACCTCTGTCAAAAGGTTTTGTTTCGCCTCCACCACCGGCAAAGGCAGGTCCAAAAAAACTAGCTGCCTTCCGTACCACTGTATGAAAGGAAGCAGCTTCCTCGGTATATTCCCCCGGGGACGAAAGGTCCCACTCAGGGGAAGTGTCCAGCCCACTGGCCGACTCCAGTCCACGCAGCCCATCACCCGAGTCCTCTAGCTCTCCTTCCTCTAGGGCTCGTTGGTACTCCTGCTCCTCTAGTACCCGGAGAGCACGCCTCCTTGAATGCAGTCGTTGCTCAATCCGCGGAGTCGACAATACCTCCGCCGAAGTCGGAGATCGGCGCCGATCTTCCGAAGCCACCGACGCCGCATCCGGCGCCACAGGTAACTTCGGCGCCGACTGAAGAGCAGATGAAACGGATGGACCCACCGGAGTCACAGGCCGAAATCTCGACGTCGACGGGATGGAAATCCCTGGGGCCAATCCGTCCGAAGCCATCGGAGCGGCCACCGGCGCCGACACTGGCGCCGAGCCCACGTTCCCAAACGGGAGAAAGGGCATAAAGGGTGCCGGCCGAAGAGGCGCAGGATCACCCAAAGAAAAGGCCAAAGGCCCAGCCGGAGCACCCCCTGGAGCCATCTGTTGGAAGATGGCATACATCGCATTCAAGAATGCGGAACTATCGGCTCCAGGGGTGGGAAAAGCCAGATACTGGGGTGCCTGACTCGGAGGCGACCCCGACGCCGGCCTCGGCGTCTGCGCCGGAGAAAACACTTGAGGCTCCAATACCTCAATCACCGACGCCTGTCCAGGCGAAGTTGGAGACGCCGGAGAGAGCAACGGCGTCGAAGGATGCGGCGTCACCGTGGGGCTGACCTCCCATGTCCTCCGGCGCCGATCCGGAGACCTGGAACGAGCCTCCCTTGAATGACGCCGAGATTCTCTACGGCGCCGGGAGTCTCGATGACGCCGATGTCTTGGAGAAGACTTTTTCTTGTGATGCTTCTCCTTTGACTTGGCCATAAACAGCTTCGCCTCGCGTTCTTTAAGGGCCTTCGGATTCATGTGCTGACACGAATCACAAGTCGAGACGTCGTGGTCGGAGCTCAAACACCAAAGGCAATCGGAATGAGGATCCGTCACCGACATCTTGCCTCCATACTCACGACAAGGCTTAAATCCAGACTTTCTCTGCGACATTATTTCCACAGAGAAAGAGTACGCAGCAAGATATACACTGTAACCGCAAGAGTAACAGTTGCTCCCTCGAAGATAACCGTTTCGAATGCACGGAAAAAAGGGAACTGACGTCTGCACGTCGTCGAGGACCTCTTATTGCCTGTATGACGTCAGACGGCGTCGCGTGCGAGACAGTGACGTCCTCGTCGACGTGCAGAGACTAGTAAGAAGATTTCCGTCGAATGCTGGCGCCATGGGAGTATTCATGAGGTGAGGAATCCACAGGTAGTTGTATCCATCAGAAATTGATAAATTAGTTGGTATGTCCATTTTGGAGTTTTGAGTCAATACGTTTACTTTTCCCTGATATAAATTTATTGGTGGGTGCAGGTGATCAGACAGAGGGCTGTACAAGTGATATGGCCTTGCCTTAAGAAAACTAGAAGCACAGTGTTATTTAAATCCCACTCTAATGTTCTGTACTAAAATCTGAACATACTGTTGCTCTCTTCTGTTTGGTAAACTCTTAATACAGGTTTTCATGTTCACGCATCAACTGTATCAGTAGCAGGCATACAAACCCTTTTCATACAGGATGTCAGAAAAATCACTTGGTTTTGGGCTTAAAGCAGACTAATGTGGCCTGTGTACAGCGAAGGAAGAAAGGGATTTAATGCCTGCTAGGCTCTGTGGGGACTCTGGTGCCCTTTTGCAAACAGGCACTGCACATAGCCACAGTTATAAGTGGGGTTGACCAGTGTCATTCTTTCCTTTAGCACAGCTATATCTAACAATTGGGATGGGACATTTAGGGATTATAGCTGGTTGCAGTGACCTGAAAATAAGGGGAGACTGTACCTCCAGCCTCTCATATAATTGAATTGGAACTTTTTAGAAGAACAGAGCCACGCTAATGATCAATAAGCTACAACAGTTAAGAACTTTTCAAACAAGCTGTTTTTTTTCCAGCACAAGGACACCCTTTTCTGGGCACTGGTTAGTGCTTTATGAATACTTAGAAACCCCCCCCCCCCACACACACACACAGCCCCCACCCCACACAAATTCCCCAACCCCACCAGTCCTTCACTCTTACCTTTCACTTGGCTAATGTAAATGGGCATCCTTATTAAGTATACTTTACTATACTACAAAAAGCACCAAACTAAGAGGCCTGGCTCATTGTGTGCTTGAGATTGAGGGTAATTTTTCCAAAGCCGTCTAATCTTTACACCGGCTTCCTATAAAAGAAACGCATCAGTTAAAAAATGTTGCTTGGTTCTTAAAGAATTGCATTTGCTCTGCCCATGGTCATCTCTTCAGACACTTCAAGATTACCCAGACTCCAAGGTCAGCAAATGTTTCACTGTTCCTATATAAATATAAATAAATACTACAGGCTAGATCGTTGCATGTACAGGGAACCATACAATGGCATAAACTGCCTGCACACCCAAGAATCAAAAAGGGATTTCTCAATGTTCATTAGAAGGCCTGAAGACCCCCCCTTACTGATTTTTCTATTCTTTGTGACTCGAGTTCATGAATGTAGTCTCGCTGAAGCACCAAGAATAGACTCACCCTAATGACTGATATTAGATTAGTTCATCTCTCTTAGCTCTCATCTAAGGCTACGTCATAACCCTTTGCAGGCGTTGGAAGCCTACATTAATCTGGAATCACATCAACATTTACCATCTTTCTCAAAATCTACTCACATACCTTCTCCATACCATTCAAAGCTCTACGAAGCAGCTTCAAGTTGCATGTACACAATGTTTTCCAATATATATTTAAAATCATACACAAAAATTATCAATTTTCTCAAAAATCTGGAGTTCTCTTTCTATAAAACCAATACTTTCCCTTCACTCTTCTTCCTTTTTTCCATTTTTCTATTCTTAGATCCTTCTCTCTGCGCACCTCACCGTTTTCCATTTCCACTAATGGGGCTTCAGTTACATCACCTATCATTTTTGTGCTGCATGAAAACGGAATTACTTTCAATTTTTACTGTAGGGGCTATTTACTGAATGTTTAATAGTGGTTACCAGAGTTCAAGTGAAATCAGATTGGGATACTGTTTCATCATACAACAGACACACGTCCACAATTATTTGGCCTCATCCAGTGCCACACTGATGATCCCACAAGGTGCTTTAAATTAAAAAGCTTTCTAAATGCAGGCAAGAATGGACGGTGAATATCTAGAAGAGGAGTCCATTTCAGTCTTTTCTCTAGATGTTGAGTTTTGTGGGGCGGTGAACACCTTCATTCACCAGGCAGTGGCCTCAGCAATCGAGCCTCTAGAGAGGCTTTTAATTCAGCTGGCATATGCCTGCTACATTCCCCTTAATCTGATGCTAGATCACACCCATGCTGTGGGTTACTTCTCAGGGCCTAGCCAGTATGTGCAGCCCTCTCCTCAGCCCAAGGCGGACTCAGGGGTCAATCCGAGCACCTCTGAAAGACTGAAAAAGACATTTTGCTCTCGATCTTTTCTTTAGTGATCTTGACGAAGACTTGGGGGAAGCTTGAGGCTCCCCTCCAATGAGTTGGCATTTTCCCCCTCCTTCTCAGACGAGGGTGACGATTCCCACGGGGAATTAAATAATGAGGCAGGCCCCTCTAGACCCTGGCGTCCATCCCATGTCACTACCCCCTCTGCGCCCTCACATGAGATCCAGGGGCAGGAGGATCCCTCAAATATGCTGGATCCCGATGATCTGGTCAACCCGTGCTTTGAGGAATAGTTCCCATAAACCAAGGTGGGCAAGTATGTGGCAAATCACCTCAGGAAGCCTCTAGAGAAAGAGATCATAGCATGTCTAAGGCTTAGTGCCTGTGCCCATCTTTGGCGGGGAATTTGGCCTTCCCAACAGCTATAGACACTAAAATGGCAAAATATGTGTGACCCTAAGAAGGGCATAGACCGGTTGTATGAAATTGGAGTATTATGTGGTGTGGGGGTTAGTCCTCACCATGAAATACTCTCACAATACCCCAGAGATGGTCCTTGGATTCACACTAGTAAATCCTCAGCTCAGTCCTGTTAGTGTGGCAAAGAGCAGTCAGGCTTTACTTAGAGGAACATGTGTTAAGCATTTGCGGTGCAATGGGTCTTGCGTTTGCTTGAGTTAGAGCTATTACTGTTGTAAATTACTAACTGGACTTTTCTTGCCACATAAATTGAAAATGATAAGTAAAACAGTTGACATAAGCGAGCCAATTCAAAGTGTCATGGCTGCCATGAGCGCAAGCTCGAGCTTGAAGGAGAGAAACAAAAGGAAAAAGAAGTTTGGTTGCAATGAAACGTATCGGCAAATGTGCAATTATCCATGTAACACGGTCGATGGCCAAGGCGATAACAAAACTGCCCCAAGAAGGGACAAATGTAAAGCATTTACCAATGATGATAAAGGATTTTTGAAAGGAAAGCCCATGAACGAACAATAGTGATGGGGTAATATTTCTTATGTTTGGCTGTAATTTGTTTGCTTATCATGCTACAGCTGATGATTAAGGAAAAATGTACAAGTCTTGAAGTTCCCTGAGGTTTTAATCAATCACTGCCATTTTGAAAATTCACATGCTGAATTTATTTGAAATTTTAAAATACTCAAACCTATAAAGAAATACAAAATTGGGTAATATGAATGACTATTTTCTCACATAAAATGACTGAATTAATTTAACTCAGTTCACACTAGTGATAAGCACTTTACACATCTAACGTCAATTTGATGTTAGATGTTTTTAACTAAGGTATCTTGCTACCATTTTGACAAAAACAAAAGTTCTTCCTAGGTCTTCAAGGAACTACAGGAATTTTGGTGAAGAGATCTGCAATGATACCATGTGGCCTCCAGAATCTGCTGCATCATCTTTGGAGAAGGTAAATGGAAAAAAGAGTAACTAAGGCCCTTCCAAAGCAGCAGACCATGACAGAGGCGGTGAGGCTTTGAGGCTAGGCAAACGAACCAGCAGCTTTAGCATACTAGAGATACTCTAAAGGCAAGCACTATGCTGGAGTTTCTTCCAATTCTCAATCCACAGAGGAAGACAGAGCAGAGTTGGGGGTGCATGAAAACAGAGACAGCGGCAAACTCTGATAAAGAGGAGGAGCTGTGTCATTGGTTTCCTGGAGCACACTACACTGGTGAAAGGTGCCTACCAAAAAAAAAAATAATTGATGAGCATACTCTGCCGCGGGGATCACACATGCAGGCGGGGGAGCCAACTGAAAGCAGGGTCAATTACTAAAACTCACAACGCAATGGGCACAAAACAGGGGATGTAGATACTGACCATTCACATGTTAGTTTCATTGTGGCTAGGGAGGGCCTAAAGAGGACATCAGAATATCTTGAGAGGTATCATGGGATGGTAGACCCTTGTGCCAACATTGATGGCCATTGTGGGCCAGTTGGAGGTAATGGCAGTACAAATAAAAGGCTCAGGAAGGACAATAAGAAAAGTAAAGGAGCAGTTCACAATGCAATAGTGGAAATCAACCAATGCAGCAGAAAATAATCATACAACGTACAAATAATAGTAATTTCACCGGTACTTTTTATAAATACAGAGAAAAGAGAATTTCTCAAGATAAAGAATGAGCCAGGTAAACCTGATGTTTAAGCCTCAGTGGTGCACACATAATGGCAAATTGTAGCATACAAATGGAAGCAGCTGGTGTTTTCTCAAATGAGACCTGCATAGGAGTTCTTGAAAGAAATCACACAGCTTAAGAAATGTGATATATTTTGTATCTTTCTGGGCTATGCAGTAATAACTTTGATTTGGACCCAATAGTGCTGCTTAGCCCTTTCGCTGCTAGGCCTTTTTCAACCCAAAGGTTTGTGGATTTCCGTGGCTAGGACTAAGGAAATAGCCAAAATATAGCTATGTTTTGTGGGAGGAAATGGAAAAAAGGGCTTTGGGGAAGAAAAAAAAAAAAACACCTGTCCTTTTTGTTCCTAAAATTGTACCAACAAAAGTTTTCCTGTGGTCTAGTCACCATCTTCCCAGCTTTCAGGAACATGAGGAGCTGAATAAAAAAAAAAAAAAAAAAACTATATTTACCACAGTTTTGGTATTTTTCAAAGAGCTATTTTTTGTGCTTTCAACCTACTTCCAGTTTGTGGTGGAAACTGCTATGAAACCTATTTGTGATCCCGGAAAGCTACAAATTTCGGAAAAATAGACAAAATTCTGAATTTAGCAAGTGGTCATTTGAGTAGATCTCAAGACTTTCTCAAAGAAACTAACTGCTGAATAAAATACTGAAACTGAATAGGGAAATCGTACAATTGTGACATTTTAATTTGTAACTTCTTGTCACAACAGCCTATTTACAAAAGCAACACACCATTACGTCCACTAGACCCTTCTGATTGTGACCATATATAGGGTTTGTAGTTTTTTTTTATTTTTTAAATTGTGTACCGGGTATAGAACAATTCATATGGTAATATATAAAGAGTGAAAAATGGGTATCAAGGAAACCTATGTATTTCTGAAATAGGCACAAGATATGGAGTTTTTGAGCAGTGTTTATTTGAACATCTCTGAATTTGTGGGTACCTATACGAGCAAGTGATTCAAAGGGCATTTCTCAAAATGTCTCCTTTCTTACACATTGGCTTACATTTCAAAGGCACAAATGAAGAGAAATGCAATTGGTAATACCTCATTTTCTACTGTTCTGTCGTCCACCAAGTCTCCCTATAAAAATGGTACTACATGAGTGGGTAGGCCTAATGCCTGTGACAAGAAAGGGCCCAGAACGCAACATGGAAACATCACTTTTTTTTTTTTTACTCACAACTGCCCTTTTTTTGCAATCTAGGTGGATGTGGATTTTAGGCCACCAGCTCAGCCGGCACCTAGGAGAACCTAGCAAGCCTGTTCATTTCTGACAAGTAGACACCTAGGGGGATACAGGGTTGGGTGACGTGCGGCTCTCACTAGGGTTTCTTACCCAGAATCCCTTGAAAACCACAAACTTTGGGTAAAACATACACATTTTCCTCACATTTCTGTGAAAAAACAACTTCTGAAATCTGTGGGGAGCCACGCTTTTCCTACCACCAAGCATTTTTCTAGGTCTCCCAATTAAAACAGTACCTACCTTGTGTGGAGTGGCATAGTGCCCGCAACAGGACTGGCCCTAAAACACAACATCGACACATCACATTTCTCCTCTCAATACGGACACTTTTTGGATTTTGGGTCATGGCTCAGCAGAAACCTAGAGAAACCAAGCAAACCTGCATGTTTTTGAAAACTAGACACCTGAGGGAACCCAGGGTGGAGTGACTTGTGTGGCTCACAACAGGAAGCTTTTTAAGCCAAACAAGTGGGGGAACACTGGGTGGTATGAATTTTGTGAAACTCCTGAAAACCACAGGGATTATGTCACAGAATTGCAAGCACAATTTGTGATTTTAGTTCAAGTTTGAGATTTGGAGGGCATTGTGGGTTAGAAAATGTCATTGGATACACATAATGCACTTATCGTAGACTGCCCAGGTGTTTAGTTTACAGAACTGCCTGGGTTTGGTATGTTTCCTTAAGTGGCAGCTGACCCAAGCCTGAATCATGCAATCACTAGAAGTAGCTCAATATTGGGTTTTAGCCCGACTCTACTACTCATACATAAAAAAACATACCTAACTTCCCCTTTTGCCAAATGGGTGGGAATGCTGTAGGTCCCATAGGGTCAGAAAAACTCTACTGTCCATTCTGGGGTAGTAGTATCAGCTCAATGCCATAGTATGTCAACCTAGCATTTTGTTTGTTTTGGTGCCATGCTGAAATTCCTTGTGTCTAGTGGCTTTTGTGCAAATTTTGGGTAGAAACGCTCAAGTCCACTGCCAGGTGGCAAAAAGACTTATGCACCTATACAGGAGTAGGAAACACGGTGTGATGACTCTGTAAGCTGCCTCCACGACAACAATTTTTTGTTAGCAAAAAAAAAAAAAAAGGGTGGGGAGCGGGTGGGGTGTCTCACCCAGGCATCATACTCTGCTCTCTCCACAGAATAGGTGAATCACTATTTCGCCCTGGGGGTGTTTATTCAAAATGTGCCCCCAGGGACAGAAAGGTCACTTATCACCAGGAAAAACAAACCCAAAAAACAAAACAAGCATTTGTAATGCATTCGGTCTCGCTATTGTGAAAGTTAGAGCTCTTGGCTTTGAAAATGACAATGTTTTTTACTTTTGTTTTTTTGTATGCAGTGGAGTGATATCTGAATATTGTTATTGCCATTCGTATGACCTTGCAGCGCTGGAGAACCAGAAAATTGGAAATAGGTTATGAGGGAAAGGAAACAAAACTAATATCCTGGCTGGAAAAAAGTAACAACATCCTGGAAAACGCAAACACTCATAGGGAATGCAAGATTAAGTAAAGCATGTGAAATGTGAGCAAGAACATGCTTACCTTAACGCTTTTACACTTATTATTCAGAAATCAGTGACTGTTTGTGACTGAAAAGTTAAGGACAAGGCTATAGGGCCCTGAAGGGAAACGTTTTAGTGTCCATTGCCTATATCCTTACAAAACGTAGGCAGTATGGTTTAAAAAAGACCACACCCCTCAAAACAGAGCTACAGTACACATTTTATAAACTAAAATAAGGTAAACTGCTGATAAGGATCATGTTAATGGTTTTCCACTCTATGCATCAAAAAGGCACTGCAGTACTGCCAGGAATGTTTCACTTCCCCACCCGACAAAAATAATGGGGGTTATTTACACACCCCTTGGCAACACTGGTCCATCACTTTTATTATGGGGAAAAGTAACGTAGCAATGGTGCAAGGGGCTTGTAAATAAGCCCCAATGTTGTTCAAAGA
The DNA here is from genome assembly GCF_031143425.1 of Pleurodeles waltl. Lineage (NCBI taxonomy): Eukaryota > Metazoa > Chordata > Amphibia > Caudata > Salamandridae > Pleurodeles > Pleurodeles waltl. The sequence continues at coordinate 658,280,390 of NC_090436.1, read as the reverse complement.
AAGAGAAGAAAATGAAAGCAGCGCTTCTTTGGCAAACTCTGTAAAGTGGTGTTAATGTGTGTGGTAGTGAATAAAACCAATCTGCCAACTTTGCGAGCACTCTGTCTCGTTTAGGTTTTTTTTCCCCTATTTTGAACCTTTTTTTTCTCTGTCCTGAGGCTGCACTTTGGAATACAAAAATGTCAGAAAGACGACATTTGCAGCCAAAGTGTAGTTTAGTTTTTTTGGATCGATTTGAACAAATGAAGGAAGGTAAGGAGAGGAAAGAGCGGTAACAGCTGTTTGTTCAAGTCAAGGTTTTAAGAAGTGAGGCAGGCAGAAAGAGAGGGATTAAGAGGAATACAAAGAAAGAGAGAGGGGGGAGGCAGCTGCCAGTGGCAGAGCAACAGAAGTGAACATTATTCAGAAGTTGGCGGTGTGAGATGAGTGTGGTGAGGGGGAGGACGGGTTCATCATATTCAGGAGGGGGTCCATACACTGTGATGAGGCAGATAAATCCATGCGATCAATTGGATTTATTGCAAGTGGATCAAGTACGAGCCAGGTTAAAAAATTTCCACTGTATACATCAACCAGGTATTGCAGTACCTCCAGGAATGGTGCATTTCCCCAGCTGGGGAAAACAATGTTGTGCAAAGAAAGACGAGAAAACGAAAGTATTGCGTCACTGGCAACTACTGTAAAGTGCCGCTAACTTGTGTGGTTGCGAATAAAACCAATATGCCCTCTTTGTGACTACTCGGTCTTGCTTTAATTTTTTTTGTATTTTGAACCTTTTTTTCTCTCCATCCCGAGGTTGCTTTTTGGAATAGAAATTTGTCAGCTAAAGACATTTGTAGCCAAAGTGTTTCTTTCTTTTTTGGATCCATTTCTCAAGGGAACATGTAGTGGAAAGGAGAAAAAGACAACATTTGCAGCCATAGGGTGTTGTTCTTTTTAGGATCCATTTCACAAGGTAACTAATAAAGGAACATACATAAAACAAGCAGTGTTGTGGGAGGTGAAAAGGGCGGAGGGGAGGACGGCACAGGTAGACTAAGTGACGGCACTGCAAATTAAGCATTATTTATATTAAATTAAAAGAAAAAAAACGCAGCTAACTTGGATGGGTGCTGGGGGTGGGCATGTAATGTTGTCGGAGGGGTGAGGTGGTGGGGGTGAGACAGCACAGGGAGATTAAGTGATGGCAGTGCAAACGAAGCAGTAATTTATATATTTTTTTTTTTAGAATATATTTTTATTAACATTTTGCTATTACAACGTTACATATTTATTCATTTCACATGCACTTTTATATCTGCTTCTTATTTTGTACTTTTTCGCTTATTGCTCAATCTTTATTAACAGTCGTTTTATTTCTCTTTATTCAACCAGTTACTCTTTTACTTATTCAATCACTTTTCTTTGTTACAGCTCTTTGTTCTGCATAAGCAATAGTCAAGCAACAGGTTTAAACCCCTTCTTCCTTGTAACTTGGAATAATGATATAGAGGGTTAGGTGCCACCCAATTGGGTGTGGGAGGAAGGAGGAAGAGGCGGGAATAAAAAAGAACAGGCCACACAGGGCCAACCATGCGGCTATGTGCAAATGATTTTTATAGTTGTTGAACTGAAGGTGCTATGTCAGATCCACTTTTTATTTTAATTTTAAGCAGGGGGTGATATCGACCCAGGGCGCAGGGACGCGCCGTGTAGACGGAGGGGCACGCACACTGCCTATCATGTTCGATGGCGAGGTGGGGATCCACGGCCCAGCTGTCTTCAGGCCTCTACACTTAATGAAAGCCACGTGGAGGTCGGGTTTGTTCTGGGCGCCTATCTATGTGCTACAATCGCCTGGCTCCGACCTCGGCGTGGGTTGGGAGTCGCTGGTTTCTCTTGCTGGGTTCACCAATCTCCTAGTTATACTCTCCCAATTCGTCACTAAGTTCTCCCACCCCGGAGCTATGGGAACCCGGCGGATACTCCTGGCTTCTTCTGCTTTTAGGACCTGTAATTCAGCTCTAGCCCACGTTAATGTATCATTCTCCCAGACAGTCAGTAAAGGACAACCCGCAGCTTTCCAGCCCCTCGAGATTAGTCTCTTATATAGTGCCAGGGTGAGGTCCAAAAAGCGCCCCTTCACTTTTCCACGGAGTGCCGTTGGTCCAAGGCCCAGCAAGCACATCTCGGGGCTGGGTCTTAACTCAACCTCAAGCAATTCAGTTAAGGTAGTCAACATTTCCTTCCAGCCAGTCTGGATCACCGGGCAAGTCCAAACCATGTGGTCGAAATTCGCCCCACCCCCCCGCACCTCGGGCAGGTCGCTGGAGATCCACCGTATATACAGAACAGCCTGTGGGGTGTGAGGTATGTTCTATGCAGGTAATTATATTGAAGGTACCTTAAGCGTGTATTACGGGACACCATCCGGGGGTAAGCCAGTATCTTTTTCCACTCTGAGTCTGTGAGTTCTCGACCAACCGTGCCCTCCCAGCCTCCTCTCAGTGAACGTAGGGGGTCTAAAGCTGCCTCAACCTGGGACCGATATATCTTGGTGATGAGACGTGTTTCCTCACCTAATGTCATCAGTGAGTGCAAGACCCCGTGTGTGTCAGGTTCCGCATTTGCCGTGTCCCAGTGAGCCCTAAGGGTATGTACCAGTCTCCCGTACAGTAGAAACTGTCCACCGGGAACACCCTCTTCCATCAAGTCAACAAATCCCCTCAGGACTCCCTCTTTGAAAAGTCCTCCCACTACTTCTATTCCCGCTGCTAGCCAATGACTGAGTCCCATACTTCCCGGCCCCCTCCCCCTGGGTTCTATAGCAAGTACTGCCAGCGGCAGAGCTGGAGAATACGGGTGACCAACTCCTACTCTTTTCGTGCATCTTTTCCAACATCCTATTGCCACTTTTATCATTATGTTGTTCCCAGGGAGAGTTATCTTCCTGTTTGCCATGTTTGCCGCAATCCACGCCGTATCAATCACTCCCTGGGCCGTATATAAATCCAATTGGCCCCGACCCGTAAGCCACCCGGCTATCCACTGCAATTGGGATGCAAGGTAATATGCCTCAAAGTCAGGTGCCCCCAGGCCTCCCGCTTGGGGAGGCCTGCAGATGGTCACGAGAGTGGTACGTCTTCGCCCACTATCCCAAATTAGTTCTCTAAGCAATGTGTTCAGATCACGGAACCATGCCCGGGGTATTAGCAGCGGTAAATTGGCAAAGTAATAGAGCAGTCGGGGGAGCATGATCATTTTGGATAGCGCCACTCTAGCCATCACTGACAATTTTAAAGAGCGCCAGAATGTTACTGATGATCTCAGCGAACGAAGCACTCCACCTAGGTTACCCTCTCTTAGGTCAGCCATACCATGGTAGATCTGGATCCCCAAGTATCTAAATGTACGCGGAGCCCATTTCAGGTCCACCGGGCACGCTATGGGGCGACCATATCCAGACGTCAGGGGGAACACATATGTTTTATTACGGTTAAGTCTTAATCCTGATACTAAACCAAATTCCTCAAGTACGTTCAGGGCCCAGGGGAGTCCACTCGCCCCGTCTCTAAGGTATATCAAAATGTCGTCTGCATATAGCGAGATAATGTGATCCCCTGGTCCCCACCGAATCCCTCTGCCCGCTCCTTCACCTCGCACCCACGCCGCTAAGGGTTCCATCGCCAACGCGAACAACAATGGAGACAGGGGGCATCCCTGTCTAGTTCCCCGATGCACTGGGTAAGCAGCTGAGACCGTCCTACCCGTCTTGACCCTTGCCAATGGGGACGAATATAACAGGTCCACCCAGGCAACCCAGCCACCACCCAGGCCCATTTTTAACATTGTCGCCCTCAAGTAATCCCATCTGATCGAGTCGAAGGCCTTTTCAAAGTCCACAGCTAGCAAAGTCCCGGCTGGTGGCTTCGCCTCATCAGGCATATGCATTATAGAGAAAATCCGCCTAAGATTCAAGGAGGTGCTGCGACCAGGAATAAAACCATTCTGGTCAGGGTGCACCAGGGTCGGCATAAGGGGCAGTAACCGATTAGCTAGTATCTTACTCAAGATCTTAAAGTCGCTATTTACCATTGATAGTGGTCTAAATTCTGTTACCGATGGATCACTAATGTTTGTTTTTGGGAGCGGCACAACCAATGCTTCACGGAGCGTGGAAGGGAGCACCCCATTCTTTACCGCCTCCATATACATTTCCTTCAGTCTGGGAGTTAATAAGGATTTATACTTTTTATAAAAATCCATCGGAAGACCATCTGTGCCCGGGGTCTTCCCAGGAGCCAGCTGCGTGATTGCTTCGTTTATCTCTTCTGCAGTCACTGGACCCCCCAGGCCGGCCCCGTCCTCCGGGCTCAAAGCCGGCAGAGACATCCGAGTTAGGAAACCATCAAGGATCCCCACCTCCAAGTCTGTGGGCTTCCTATACAAGTACGTATAATAATCTTTGAATGCGTCGTTAATGGATTCTGGACTAATTCTGCGTGTCCCACCCCTGTCCAATACACTTGCAATAGGACCACTATCACCATTCGGGCGCACTAGCCATGCCAAAAGTCTACCGGATCTCCCCTCCTCTGATTGCATGGATACCAAGTATCTTTGCACACTGTGGCATCTAAGACGCTCTTCTATTCGGGAGTGCTCCCTACGCGCACTCTCGTACTCTTCATCCGCTTGTCTTGTGGGGCCCTGTCTCAACTCCCCCTCGTGGATGACCTTCTCCAGTGCGTTTAATTCTCTCTCAAGTGTACGTTTTATCCCCACTGACTGTCCCAGACAATGACCCCGCGTCCCCACCTTGAGTGTCTCCCACTCTATGCCTCTGGAGGAAGTGGATCCCCGGTTATCCTCTATGTGTTCCTCTAAGTAGCTTTGTACCCCCTCCCTGTACGCTTGGTCCTCCAAGGCCGACGGAAGCATTCTCCATGCCGGTATAGGAGGTCTGTCCCGAGATACATTCAATGTCATCAATAGAGGATTATGATCAGATATTGTGCGGGCAAGGTACTCCGCGTGGGTCATATTTCGGGCCAGCCCTGCTGTGCAAACTATTCTGTCGATTCTAGTATGTACCTGGTGGAGGCCCGAGTAAAACGAATAATCCCTGGCAACAGGGTGTTGTAGCCGCCAAGCATCCACCAGTCCCCAGGCGTCCAGCCACTCTGCTAGTTTTTTTGCTGCTTTAATTGATGTTGCTCCCTGCAGTGGGGGGTTAGACCTATCTAGGTCGATATCAAGCACTGCGTTAAAGTCTCCTCCTATTAGTACTTCCCCCGTGCATTGACGAGTGAGATGCCCAGACAGGCCCGTCATGAATAATGCTTGTTCCTGGTTGGGGGCGTATATACAACTCAGGGTCAACTGGAGCCCCTGTAGTTTCCCTTCTAGAATGACAAATCTTCCCTCCCTGTCTATGTTGGAGGAATCTAGCACAAATGGAACTCCCGCTCTAATCCAAATTAGGGTTCCTCTTGCGTAAGCTGAATATTCTGTGGCAAATACCTGACCCCTCCATCTCCTCCGTAATTTCTCCCCCTCTCCGGGCGCGAGGCGAGTCTCCTGTAGCATAGCTATATGCACCCCTCTTCTTTTTAAAAAGGAAAGAATTCTATGTCGCTTACTCGGAGTGCCCATCCCCCTAACGTTCCAGGTCATAGTGTTGTAGCCCCCCATCGTATTCTTAGAACCCGTTGTACATGGAGTCTACGCGCCCCCGGCCCCGGCCAAGCCCCCCAGAAGCTTGCACCTTCATTATGATCAGCCCACATCGCACATATAGCCGGTATAACTAATAACAAAAAAAACCAACTCCCCTTCCCCAGGGCGCCTCCAAAACTGTAGGCTGCCCAGTAAGTCCTACAACACTGCAGATCACACAAACACATCAAGTCAATACTCGCCGGTCAGGGTTGACAGGCGAGAAACAGGTCCGGGGGGCGGCCAGGTCCGGAGGGGCCACCGTACTTCTTATCTTGACTCGCCTTTCAGCGCCGGTGCGGGTTCTGTTTAGATCAGTTCATCAGCCGTTTGTGGGGTTACCTCCGGCGCACTAGTCGATCCCCCAGAGCCCTCGGGCGAGGACACCACTATGTCTTCTGATTCCTCTTCAGAGACCGCCGGCGGAGACGATTCCACTCCCATCTTGGCTGCCGCTTTTAGGGCTTCTCTCTTTCCAGTCTCCCTTTGTGCCTGCGTGGGTGCTAGCCGTCGGCCGCCCCCTGGCCTTCTCCCTCTCAGGGCCCGCCGGGACCCCCCCCCACCGCGGCCCCCCGGCGCAGGCCGCGCCGGGCCCGACCCCGAGCTCTCAAGCCACTCCCATGCCTCCTCCGGAGTCTGGAGGAAAGTGGTTTTCCCCTCCACAATCACTCGTAGTCTTGCTGGATAGAGCAATGAGTACTGTATCCCTTCTTCTCGTAAAGTTCTTTTAACGGCCAGGAAGGAGGCACACTTGTTTTGGACCTCCAAGGTGAAGTCAGGGAACAGTGTTGCTTCGCCATTGGCCACTTTAAACGGACCCAATTCCCTGGCTTTCTGCAGGAGGATGTCTCTGTCACTATAGTGCAGGAGTTTAGCAATTACAGCCCGGGGCGGTCTGCCAGGGGCAAGCGGTCTAGCCGGCACCCGGTGTGCACGTTCCAATGAATAAAAGGGGGTCAGGCATCCTGGTGCCACAACCGTACTTAGCCATTTCTCCAGAAACTCCACCATGTTAGTCCCCTCGACCCCCTCAGGGAGACCCACCACGCGAATATTGTTTCTCCTGTTTCTGCCCTCTGCGTCCTCAGCTCGCCGTTCGAGCTTCGCCACTCTGTCTGCCAGAGAGGTCACCTCCGCTGATACTTCTGCTTGTTTTGGAACAACTTCCTCTAGTGTTGCTTCTGCCTCCTTTACTCTGTCGGCCAATTTGTGGTGGTCGGCTCTCAATAGCCCAACCTCTATCGCCACCTGATTAATGTCACGCTGTAGAGTGGATTTGGTGTCCTCAATGGCACCCAGTATCTTGTCCAGGGTGTCCTGAACCTTGGTTTGTGACTGGCTCTGTGTGGTCAGCTCGTTGTCCGCCATTGGTATCAGTGTCATGGGTTCCATGGCTTTGTTCTTGTGTCTGCCCTTGGAGGGCATTGGATATGCAGAGGAGGGCGTCTCAGCGAGGCCGGCGAGCTGCGCAGGTAATTATGCTGCCTGCTGTTGGCCTGCTCGTTCACCCAATCTGTTGCCGTCAAGATCTCAGGTTCTGGTCGCTCTAGGAGGAGTCTCAGCCACCAAGCCAGTCATCTCCAGCTCGTTGGGCCACAGTAAGCAGGTGCGCCCAGGATCCTCGATGTCGCCGTGTAGCTCGCCTCCGCCGAGCGTCCCCACCAGCGGCGCAGTCGGTAACAAGGTGGTTTGGATCGGGTCGGGGGTGGCGCCTCCCCCAAGACCGCGCCGCCCTGCGCGGGAGGGGCAGCCGCGGCAGGCCCCCAAGGCCGCGCCGTCTCCAGCAGCCAGGAGGGACTCCAACCCCGGGCAACAATGGTGCGCAGTCTCAAATTTCGGATGATAACAGCAATCAGCACGGGGCGGACCCTCGCCGCCACACCCCGCGACGGGCGATCAGTGTCCAACTTGAACCGTCCTAGGCACAGGGGGCCCCCCCGCCACCATACAGGGGGCACCCGGGCAACGGCAGTCGTACGGCCCCCAGGGGGCACAGGAGAAGCGGGCTCCCTATCAGTCCTCCTCGGGGCGCCTCTTGTCCCCTTGTCTCCTCACCGTCCGTGCCCCCGCAGCCGGGAAGCACCAGGCCCCGTCTCCCGGGTGGGAGGCCAATTTCACTCCGTCCGGCGTCCCCACTCGGCACTCCGATCTGCCCCTCACACCTCGGGGCGGGCCCGCGCACAGCCTCCGCGCCCGGCGCGGCACGCCGCACGTCCCAGGACCGCGGCCGCAGCCCGCCAGCAGGCCCCCGGGCACGATCCCCGCCGGGCCACACGAATCCGCAGGGGGCCACCCCCGGGGCAACGGCCCCTCGCCAGTGGCCCCACCCGCAATCGCCGCTCACCTCCTCCTTCGCTCCGAGCCAGCGGCACCTCAATTCAGCGCGGGGCGGCCCCGCCCGTCAGCTAGGCCGCAGCCGCTCCGCAGCCCCGATCGGCCCCGGGAACCCAGGCGCTCACCCCGGGGGCCAAGCCGCGCCGCCACCGTCTCCCCACGTCTTCAGCAGTCGTTCCGCTCCACTTTGAGCGCGACACTGCCCGCCCCAGCGCGTCTAGGCATACGTTTGAAGTCGGCCCCTCCGGAGCCGAGCGGTTAAGCGTGCGCCATGCTCAGCTCCGTGGCCACGCCCCCCGAAGCAGTAATTTATATAAATAAAAAAAAATAAAAAACAGCAGAGACCTTGGAGGAGGGCTGAGGGCGGTCACGCAGTGTTGTGGGAGGGTAAGTGGTTAAGGAGGATGGCACAGATAGATTACGTGACGGCACGGCAAATGGCTGCACTAGTGATCAAGGCGTGGATGGCCAACAAAAACAAAACACAGCTCCTAAAGTAAACAAGCTGCTGGGCATTGCACTGAGTGCCGAAGAGCGGACTGTGAAGCCCAGCAACTGCACGGCCCCCACCCACAAGGCACTGCCTGCTTCTGTGGGATGACCAAAAGGAACCATTAGTGAAATCACCATGGGAGGAGACACACAAAAGAGGGACAATTGCATGTAATACATCAATAAAATGTGAGAGGGCACAGGGAGAGCAGGCTTCCACAATCAGGTAACAACCCACAATGGTGGGAATGAAAGCAGGCGTATTGGTAAATGGTACAAAACCTGTGATTCAAATGCCGACCGAAACATGAGACATGGCACAGGGAGAGCAGGCTGCCATGAGCAGGAAACAACTTGTGATGGTGAAAATGAAAAGCGTTGTTAACCCCTTCAATGAGGGCGTCGGCCTCTGGCCGATGCCGGCACTACCTCCCTGGTGCGGGTCACGACCAGTGGGCGACACCAGGGAGGGGGTTAATAAATCCTCGGGTGCGTCGCACCCGAGGATTTATTTATTTATTTTTTTTGCCCCAGGGAGACACGGAAGCTCTTCCGTGTCTCCCCCTGCCCCCACCCGCCCCTTTGTGACGTCAGCGCGCGACGTAACAAAGTTGATTTCCCCATCGGAGCAGGAAGCAGCCTTGCGGCCACTTCCTGCTCCGATGGGGAAAACGGCCTTCCCCACGTTCGGGAAGGCCTCGTAAGAAAGGGGAGAGTCTCCCCTTTCTTACGAGGCCTTCCTGAAAGTGTTTCCTGGCCCCCGATCGCAGCACAGCTGCGACTGAGGACCAGGAAACACCACTAGACGCCAGGGATTTCACTGGGGGGGTCGGCCCCCTTGGAAAACGGGACGCCCCCCCCCCGGGGCATATTTTTTGTTTAAAAAAAAAGGTAGGTGCCCCCTGGGAGTGGGGGGGGGGCCGCGATCGCGCCGCCCCCCGGGGCAACATTTTAAAAAATAAAGTAAAAATAAAATAAAATAAATGGACAGGGGGTCGCCCGTGGGCAGGGCGACCCCCTGTGGGGGCAATATTTTTTGTTGTTGTTGTTGTAGGGTATCCCTGGGGGGCATTTTGGCCCCCAAGGAAACCATACAGCAACAACAAACAAAAAAAAAAAAAAAATATATATATATATATATATATATATATCTATGTACATGGATAGATCTATAGATAGATCTATGTAGATATATATATATATATATCTCTATGTACATGGATAGATCTATAGATAGATAGATATATATATATATATATCTATCTATCTATCACTTTTGTCAATATGTGTGTGGTTTCCCTGGGGGCTGCGATCGGCCCCCAGGAAAACCAGAACCACATATAAAAGTGATATATATATATATTTATATATATAGATTTGCCACCAGTTGTCTTGCAGTTGCAACTTGCGTCTTCAAAGCAATGCACATACTTCAACTGACGCATTTCACCTGTAGCTTTTAGGCAGCAATAAAAAAGTCAAGTAAGTATTATGATTATGTTTCTGCTACGAAAAGGATCAGACTTTTGTCTAGTGGCAGTTTTAGTGCCATAAAGAAGCGCAGAAGATTTATATGCCTACTGCAAAGAGCAAATCTGTATTTTATGTCAATAGCTGAGTACATTAGTAAAGTCAGCCATTACCTGCGCTATAATACAAATGAAATGTATGTGCGGGGCGGCTATGGAGAGATGAAGGGCACTTTTGCTGGGTGGTAATGAGGGAATCCGAGGAGGAGGGAGTGGGAGCACCAATAATGATTGTTGGACTGGGCGCAGGAGGTGCTAAAGACTGTGACGAATGGTATGTGACAAGGTGTTTTTTGAGTGTCTTGAAAGAACGTGCTGATTGAGGGAAGAAGCGCAGGTAAGGTGGCCTCTACTGTTGCACGTATCTCACACACACACCATAAATTTTGTGACTGTCTACGTAGGCTAGTGTTTTAGAGCAACAGTTTAGCCAATAAAAGATATGGCATCTTGATGGATGACTGCTGCCGGCACTCGGGTTATAGAGGACAGCTCTGACATAGGATCAGAGACTGAGACAGCATCTGAGGGATTGGACAATGGCGCAAACTCGGAGAGTGATTTTTCAGTCGGAGGAGTCCCATTCGATAACTCCTCTTCCAGTACATTATGAGGGAGGTGATGAGGACAGTCCTGCTGTCCCTTCGCAAGCAGTCTGTGCAACTGGGTAATAGTGGGTTAGCCCAACCCAGAGAGCAGGTGAATGCGGCGGCAAGCAGAGAGAGAGAGAGAGAGAGAGAGTGCTCTCTTGGGAGCTCCCCAATTTAGTTCAGCCCCAAATTCCACCACCCAAATCGTATTGTGGAGACATCAAAATTATCTATCGCAAAACAAACTGGTTTTGTAAGGCAGGCAGCTGTGTTTTTGGTCCTGGGTTCGGCAGCCATATAGAGAAACAAACTAAACCCAAACATTTCTGGAAACTAGACAGAGGTGTGACTTGTGTGGATTCCCCAAAGTTTTCTTACCCAGAATACCCTGCAAAGCTGAAATGTTGAATAAAAACTCTATTTTTCTCGCATTTCTGTCACACTAACTACAGGAATATGCTGGGATCCACAAAATTCCTACCACCCAGTGATTCCTCACCTGTCCTGATAAAAACACTACCCCACTTGAGTGCCTACACCTAGTGCCTGCGTCAGGAATGGATCACCCCAGGGTCAACAGCTGCCTCATGTAAGGACCAACATTGACCGTTGTGCGATCTATTCCTGTCGCGGGCACCAGGCCTACCCACACAAGTGAGGTACCATTTTTATTGGGAGACTTGGGGGAATGCTGGGTGGAAGGAAATGTGTGGCTCCTCTCAGATTCCAGAACTTTCTGTCACCGAAATGAGAGGAAACCTTGTTTTTTTAGCCACATTTTGAGGTTTGCAAAGAATTCTGGGTAACAGGACCTGGTCAGAGCCCCACAAGTCACCCCATCTTGGATTCCTCTAGGTCTCTAGTTTTCTGAGCTAGAGGCCAAAATCCACAGCTAGGCACTTTGCAAAAAACAGCTCTGTTTTCTGTCAAAAAAATGGGATGTGTCCACGTTGTGTTTTGGGGCATTTCCTGTCGCGGGCGCTAGGCCTACCCACACAAGTGAGGTATCATTTTTATCGGGAGACTTGGGGGAACATAGAATAGCAAAACAAGTGTTATTGCACCTTATCTTTCTCTAAATTTTTTCCTTCCAAATATAAGAGAGTGTGTAAAAAAGACGTCTATTTGAGAAATGCCCTGCAATTCACATGCTAGTATGGGCACCCCGGAATTCAGAGATGTGCAAATAACCTCTGCTCCTCAAAACCTTATCTTGAGCCCATTTTGGAAATGCAAAGGTTTTCTTGATACCTATTTTTCACTCTTCATATTTCAGCAAATGAATTGCTGTATACCCAGTATAGAATGAAAACCAACTGCAGGGTGCAGCTCATTTATTGGCTCTGGGTACCTAGGGTTCTTGATGAACCTACAGGCCCTTTATATCCCCGCAACCAGAAGAGTCCAGCAGACATAACGGTATATTGCTTTAAAAAATCTGACATCGAAGAAAAAAGTTACAGAGTAAAACATAAAGAAAACTGGCTGTTGTTTTCAGCTCAATTTCAATATTTTTTTATATCAGCTGTTATTTTCTGTAGGAAAACCTTGTAGGATCTACACAAATGACCCCTTGCTGAATTCAGAATTCTGTCTAGTTTTCAGAAATGTTTAGCTTTCCGGGATCCAGTATTGGTTTCATACCCATTCCTGTCACTAACTGGAAGGAGGCTGAAAGCACCAAAAAATAGTAAAAATGGGGTATGTCCCAATAAAATGCCAAATTTGTGTTGAAAAAAGTGGTTTTCTGATTCAAGTCTGCCCGTTCCTGAAAGGTGGGAAGATGGTGATTTCAGCACCAGAAACCCTTTGTTGATGGCATTTTCAGGGAAAAAACCACAAGCCTTCTTCGGCAGCCTTTTTTCCCATTTTTTGGGAAAAACGAAATTTTCACTGTATTTTGGCTAATTTCTTGGTCTCCGTCAGGGGAAACCACAAACTCTGGGTACCATTAGAATCCCTAGGATGTTGGAAAAAAAAGGCCGCAAATTTGGCGTGGATAGCTTATGTGGACAAAAAGTTATGAAGGCCTAAGCGCGAACCACCCCAAATAGCCAAAAAAGGGCTCAGCACTGGGGACGGGGAAGGCCCAGCAGCTAGGAGGTTAAAAGGCACACGGCCTCAAAAGTAAAACAATAATTAAACCAGCGATGTAAACTAATTGGTAAGGTTGCATGGAAGAGGGAAGAAAGTCTTGGAATGCACAGCAAATGTGACCAGATAAGATTTACAACCCTCTGCACAGCAGAGCTGGGGAAGACGAGTACTCCGCTCCAGTGCTCCAGATGAAAGATTAAAGTAGTCCCTGAACACATCTTAAAATGGTGAGCAGTGTATTTAGATAGTAGTTGGTCCGATCTCCTGAGAAAAGACAAAAAAGAAAAAGGTGGGACAAAGAGTAAGATTACCCAGTAGCAAGCAAGGATTTCTAAAGGACACTGGCATACACAAATCAAAAAGACTGGGTGGGGCTGAACCTCAAAAGCCATCTACAACAGGTCGGTAAGTGACAGCGCAAGCGCCATCTAGACTCGACTGGAAAAAAAAAAAGGTGGGGACGGCTCACCCAAATCACTCTGGAATCTAGTGGGCCTTCTGCCCCCACCGCCCTACCAGGGTGTAGATTAAAGGAAAACACCTCCTATCTGCCACCGATGGGGTCTAAAAGACTGCTGGGGGTAATATAGGGGGTGGGGGCTAGGCCCGATGCCTGGGCAGGCCGCCCCCACCCACTGTCCACGTGCTCTCTGCCACTGCCCCCCACTCCCACCCTCAGGGCAAACGGAAGGTAATGGTCTCCAATCTGCTCCCAGAGGGGAGGGGGCATAAAGACTTGATTCCTGGAGGAAAGAGAGCATTAGCCCATAGACAAAAGGGGACCACTCCCCTCCATTAAAAATCGTACCTGGAGTCTAGTGAGTGGATCTCTGCTTGGGGATCTCCCTCCTGTCGGTTTCCAATGACACCTCCCCCCATCCAAATCTGTACTCTGGGCTGAGGTATGCCCCCGAGCACTGACATCATTGACAGTAAATTAGCCTATTGGCTCATTTTATATTCACTTTCTGTGCAATGAGGTCAGTGCGCCATGTGCGGCAATCATCATTGCACAGAGGGAGAAAAAAAAAAAAAGTATAGTTTTATATACTGCAGCTGTTTATGTGGGTCATTAAGTGTGCCTTTTCTTCTAGCACTGTGTGAAGCTGTTAAACAATAAAGATAGTTAAGAGATTTCCTTGAGGTAGGGGTATTCAGACTGCGGGGCGTGCCTCAAGTGATCGGGTAGGGGGTAAGGCTTCGGCCAAAAGAAGAATTAGGTTGATAACAGGGCTTTATTTTAAGCTGAAGGAAATAAGCATCAGTAAAACGCTCTGTAATGGGTCATCACTAACATGTTTTATCATTTATGTCGAAGCTGAGAGTATGTGTCAACAGGGAAGGGACTCTAAATACTCTTCAAAAACCCCATCCCCATTTCTACTAATCACACTGTGAATACTTTTACATGTTAGTAAAGCCAGCCTGCCCAGGATAGCATGTTTTATCATGTATATGATTTTATTTTTTAACAGTAACAGAAATAAATTTACTGCAATGTTTAACTAAGTCTGTAGGAAGCTGGTTCTGTATGTGCTATACCAAAATAATGTATAGTACGCACAGAGTCCAGTGGCTCCCCAGAGGCTTTGCAGACAATAAAGTAGATAATACTAATGCTCTGTTTTGTGGTAGTGTGGTCGAGCACGTAGGCTTATCAGAGGGTAGTGGTAAGCATTTATTGTACACACAGTCAAGAAATGATGCACCCACTCAATGACTAACTTCGGGCCAATGTTTTTATGTATCAAAAATGTACTTTGTTACTTTATTTCTAGCACCAAAGGGATCTCTGTTTCAGGCAAGTACAGCTGTAAGTTTGTATTGTATCAAGCTTATATATCAGATGTACTTTGTTAGGGTTTTTCAGATAAAACAGTTTACAATTAAGTAACACTTTACAGTGCAATTTCTCATATGAAGCAATGCAGACCTAGGGGAGGGAAATGTGTTAACACAGTTTACAGGTAAGTTCTCGACTTACGATCCCAGTCTTCGGGGTAAGAATGTCCACAGGTCAAAGTTAAAGTTGACACCAAAAGTGCACTAACAGCAACTCAGAACCGGCCGGGTGCAGAGGTCAAAGTTGATGTTGGGTTCTTAATTGAATCCTAAGAGGACTGGGGGCATTTGGAAAAAAACTGCTTGCAGGTAAGTACCCACAACTTCAGGGCACAGACCTGGGGTGTTTAGGTGAGCACCGGGGGAGGGGACCCACCGGGCAGCACCAAACACACACCCTCAGCGGCACAGGGGCGGGCAGGTGCAAACACAGCTTTGAGCACCCAATGCTTTTCAATGACACTGCAGGTTGGGTCCAAGGAGTCGACTGAGGAAATCCAAAAGCTGGAGAGGTAGGGGAGGAGGCCGCTGGACTGTCAGTCGGATTCCCCTAGGCCAGGGGGCTGCGAATACAAGAGCATCTTTGGGCTTCGGGAATCTTCGTCACATCTGGTCGTGGTCAGGGGGGTCCTCTGGATTTAGGCTGCAGGCGTAGTCGTGTTGTCCAGGAGGGGTCAACCCAGGGTGGACTCGAGGTCAGAACTGCCTGGGTACCTCCTATGGACCGGTGGGCTTCCTGGACATGGGCATCGGGCGCAGAGTGGGCAAGACACGTGGATCCTGGGAGCCTCTGGAGTCATTTTGGAAAGTTTGCTCTGGACAAGGCTGCTGTCCTCGAGAGTTCTTGGTCTTCTGCTGGGCAGGTAGTCCTCTGGGGGTTTGTAGAGGTAACTGGTCCTGCAGGATGTGTTGCTTGTAGCAGGAGTCGTGAAGCTGCAGACAGGACGGTAGGGCTGGGGCCACTTCAGTTGTCATCTGAAGTCTTCAATGCTAGGGACGGCTATTCAGTCCTTTTTCTTCTTCTTGAGGTTGCGAGGAATCCGAAGATCAAGGTTCAGGGGTGCCCCTTAATACAAGATTTAGGGGCGTTACAGGGGTCAGAGGGCAGTAGCCAATGGCTACTGTCCCTGAGGGTGGCTTTATCCTTCCTGTGCCTACCCTCTTTCTGGCATTTACTAATTTTCCAGCTGGACCTGCAGCCAAAAGTGTAGTTTGCCAGTTGGACAGGTATGAAATGTGAGCACTGCGGCAAACCGAACTGGTTTCCACCCGAGCCCCAAGCTGAAGTTTAACTTCTCTACCATCCTGGGGAGGAGCCACGCCTGCGACCAAGATGGCCGCACAGCGCTGAAGCTCCGATGGGTGATCTCCATCTCCTCCTTCCATTAACGACAGACCAGTGGAGCGACCCTAGCCTGCGTCCGTACCTGCACGAAGAACTGTGGGGTCCCCCCAAACGTGTAGAGGAAGAACAGGCCTATTGTGAGGTGAGTGACCAGGAGACCTCGCTAAATCGACCACGTGACCCGGAGGCCCCATTGCAACAGGAGCCATGGGTAAACCTGGGGCAGTGGACGGGAGGGCTGCGCGGTGCAACCCAAAATACGGGGGGCTGTCTCCCGGGGATGGGTGGAGGCGGGGGAACCACCACTGTGATGTCAGTGGTGCGCCAGCCCGGGCTTGGGCCTATGTGCTCGATACTGCGCCCCAGAAGCCCCGCAGGCGGCTCGCAAGGGGCAGCCTGCTGACATGGGCTGATGCCTACACACAGGGGTCAAAGATCCTGATGGTGAAACATACTCGACAAGAGAAAATGAGCGTGGCCTGTGCAGTCCAGAGCAAGGAAGGAATGTGCAGGCAGTAGCAAACACCGCAGGAATTGGAATGTAAGACGACTACATCTAGAGATCATGGCCAAAGGGGATTCCAAGCAGAAGAAACTTACTTTGAATGGCAATGCTGCACCACATCGGCAGACGGGAGCATGGCAGAGGGTGAGGACCGCTGCCAGGGGCCCAGAGATGGCCCAGCCCACGGACGTGGGTGCAATCATGGCTGAGTTGAGATCCAGGTTTCGGGCACTCGATGCCAAGTTCGACACATTGGAGTCCGCCTTGATGGGATGAAAGCCAGAATGGATAAACAGGATACCAGAATCCAGGGAGCTGAAGACCGTATCTCCAATCCAGATGATGGAGCAAACAAAATGGAGAAACGCCTTGAACAAATGGAGAACAGGCTCCATATGGTGGAAGCCCTGAGGACGATGGAACAACATCCGCATTGTGTGAACTGCTGAGTCCACCAACACTGGTCGTTTGGACGCTTTTGTAGAAACTGTTGACGGACCTGCTAGGCCAAAACAATTTCTCCACTATGTTCGTGGTAGAACAAGCCCACAGAACCCTGGGACCGCGTCCGGTGCCAGGGGCGCCACCTAGACCCATCCTGGCCCACCTGTTTAATTTAGATCGTGGCACTGCACTAACCCTGGCAACAGAAAAAGGCTCCCTGCAATACCAGGGAATGTTGGTGTCAATATTCCCCGATTTTACAATCGCAGTACAGGAGGAACGGCGCAAATAAGCGGAGACAAAACTACAACTACGCAAGCTTGGTGTCCAATATGGGATGTTATACCCTGCACTATTACGGGTCGACGTGGAGGGCAAAACACGTATTATGGAAAGGCCATCCGCCGCCCTGGACCTTTGTAAAACACTGGCCAAACGCAATATCGAGGGTCACCGGAACTCCCCACCTAACACTAAGAACTCAACCTGTATGGACATGTTTACCGAAGAGTAACCAAGTTGGATGATCTGGGTGGCGATGGCAGGCCGAGCTTGCACACCCACAGAACAAAAAAAAAAAAAGGAGTGTGTCACTGACGGGTGCACAAGGTAGCATACCGAAGTGACATACTGGACTCCTTTGGACCTCAATACGGTTCAATCCTAAAGTTATGAGGGGATGCCAGTCGTGGTGTTCTTCCCCCAATGGTGGACACCACATGCATCTTTTGGGGCATTGTTGTTTGTTTGTTTTTGATGTTTGTATCCTTTTTAGTCAATAATCGGGGATTGACCAGGCAGTTCTTTGCTGGGTGTGGGTGGGGGGTTGGGATAGTCTTTCATATTATCATTATATATCAGTTATACAGGGAGTGCAGAATTATTAGGCAAATGAGTATTTTGACCACATCATCCTCTTTATGCATGTTGTCTTACTCCAAGCTGTATAGGCTCGAAAGCCTACTACCAATTAAGCATATTAGGTGATGTGCATCTCTGTAATGAGAAGGGGTGTGGTCTAATGACATCAACACCCTATATCAGGTGTGCATAATTATTAGGCAACTTCCTTTCCTTTGGCAAAATGGGTCAAAAGAAGGACTTGACAGGCTCAGAAAAGTCAAAAATAGTGAGATATCTTGCAGAGGGATGCAGCACTCTTAAAATTGCAAAGCTTCTGAAGCGTGATCATCGAACAATCAAGCGTTTCATTCAAAATAGTCAACAGGGTCGCAAGAAGCGTGTGGAAAAACCAAGGCGCAAAATAACTGCCCATGAACTGAGAAAAGTCAAGCGTGCAGCTGCCACGATGCCACTTGCCACCAGTTTGGCCATATTTCAGAGCTGCAACATCACTGGAGTGCCCAAAAGCACAAGGTGTGCAATACTCAGAGACATGGCCAAGGTAAGAAAGGCTGAAAGACGACCACCACTGAACAAGACACACAAGCTGAAACGTCAAGACTGGGCCAAGAAATATCTCAAGACTGATTTTTCTAAGGTTTTATGGACTGATGAAATGAGAGTGAGTCTTAATGGGCCAGATGGATGGGCCCGTGGCTGGATTGGTAAAGGGCAGAGAGCTCCAGTCCGACTCAGACGCCAGCAAGGTGGAGGTGGAGTACTGGTTTGGGCTGGTATCATCAAAGATGAGCTTGTGGGGCCTTTTCGGGTTGAGGATGGAGTCAAGCTCAACTCCCAGTCCTACTGCCAGTTCCTGGAAGACACCTTCTTCAAGCAGTGGTACAGGAAGAAGTCTGCATCCTTCAAGAAAAACATGATTTTCATGCAGGACAATGCTCCATCACACGCGTCCAAGTACTCCACAGCGTGGCTGGCAAGAAAGGGTATAAAAGAAGGAAATCTAATGACATGGCCTCCTTGTTCACCTGATCTGAACCCCATTGAGAACCTGTGGTCCATCATCAAATGTGAGATTTCAAGGAGGGAAAACAGTACACCTCTCTGAACAGTGTCTGGGAGGCTGTGGTTGCTGCTGCACGCAATGTTGATGGTGAACAGATCAAAACACTGACAGAATCCATGGATGGCAGGCTTTTGAGTGTCCTTGCAAAGAAAGGTGGCTATATTGGTCACTGATTTGTTTTTGTTTTTGTTTTTGAATGTCAGAAATGTATATTTGTGAATGTTGAGATGTTATATTGGTTTCACTGGTAATAATAAATAATTGAAATGGGTATATATTTTTTTTTGTTAAGTTGCCTAATAATTATGCACAGTAATAGTTACCTGCACACACAGATATCCCCCTAACATAGCTAAAACTAAAAACAAACTACAAACTACTTCCAAAAATATTCAGCTTTGATATTAATGAGTTTTTTGGGTTCATTGAGAACATGGTTGTTGTTCAATAATAAAATTAATCCTCAAAAATACTACTTGCCTAATAATTCTGCACTCCCTGTATGTTCTTAGTACACAGATTGCCAACACTTGCAATGTAACATACTCGCGCCTACACCGCAATGCATGACAGGCGGCAGTGCCAACAAACGAGCGACCCTACAGACCGTTTTTATGTCCTGGAAAATTTTGGGCTTGAAGAATCACAGTGAAGGCAAGCAAGTATTGCAATATCTGAATCGTCATGGATGCAGATAGCATTCCTGCAGGAGACTCACCTCCCACCGCAAGACACACATAATTTTGCGGCTAGCTTGGGCCCTCACAGGTACTTCTCTTGTTATAGCTCATACTCCTGCGGGGTCTGCACATTAGTACATCGGAACCTGCCATTCCATTCTATCTCCACCGCAACAGATGATCAGGGCAGATAAATATTAGTGGCAGGGATGTTGGCCTGCCACCGAGTCCTATTAGTAAATGTGTATGCCCCAAATATAGACGACCCAGACTTTTTCCACGCCCTACTGTCCCGAATAGATCAAATGGTAGCAGATCACATTATTATGGACGGAGATTTCAATATGATAATGGACTCACGTTGGGACACTACAGCAGTGAACCCCCCGCTGTCAAAACTCGATCCCTGCGGGTTTTACAAGACATTTGTAAAATACACAGGTTACGAGACCCATGGTGCTTACAAAACATGCATGCCTTGGATTACACATTCTATTCTGCCTCACACAACACGTGGACACGGATAGACTACTGACTGGTCACTGGCACCGTCAGACTCTGGGCAGACACTATCATACACCTCCCACGCACGTTGTCAGACCCCTCCCCAGTCAGGCTCCTCTGCAGGATCCCGCTGTCAGTCCAACGAGAGCACAGATGGAGATTTCCCTTCTTAGCCTTACATGATGCACTCTTCCGCGCTGAATTACAAAAAGCAATTACAGAATATTTCACCCTCAAGAAGGGTACAGTATCTAGTCATGCTACAGTATGGGAAGCTCTTAAGGCCTATGTAAAAGGGGTCAGTATAGCAAAACAAGAGGATATCCTGTGGGATATCCGCAACAGTTTGTCCAGGGTGGATGGGGCACTGGCAGAGTTGGATCAAACCGATGTGGCACACCATTTACAACCTAGCGGGAGCTGGTGGGCCTCTCTTATGGAGGAGTTTGAAGATCTCGCTGAGGTGAAACATGAGCTGAGGTGAAACATGAGCAAATATGCGACCGCTCGATGATACGGGGAGGGGAAGAGACCGGGTCGGACCGTGGCAAACCTGCTAAGGTCATCTAGGGCCTCTTCGCATATACCAGAGTTATAAAAGGAAGACGGCACACACAACAAACAGCAGGGATACAATCTGAGTTTCTCAATTATTACACGCAACTATATTCCGTCACACAAAGTGGTGACAATCCAGCTCTGGCACACTATCTTAACAAAATAGCAATGGTGTGGCTGACGAACGCACAACAAATGTTTCTGGCTGAACCGTTCACATGCAAAGAGATACTCCAGGCAATAGAAGCTCTGAATGGGTCAAAGGCTCCAGGGCTTGACGGATTCACCAGTGCCTTCTACAAGGCATACCAGAATGAACTAGCGCCTCATCTACTAAAGATGTATACCGAAGCGCTAAAAAACTGTATTTTAGCGCCAACACTTAGAGAGGCAGTTATTACACTACTGCCAAAACCTGACAAAGGCCAAACAAAATGCAGGCCATCTCACTATTAAACTTTGATAACAAACTCCTGGTTAAGTTATTAGCAACCCAACTGGCCCCTACTCCTGGATAGTGTCATATCATCAGCACAATCAGGTTTTATCCCACATGGGTCAACAGCCATCAATGTCCGAACATTGTGTGCTATGCTTAATAGAGTCTTCCCTACAACTTACAACTCCCGCAGCAGTGGTACTACTGGGCGCGGAGAGGGCATTTGATTTGTTGGAGTGGCCATTTTTAATGGCAACTCTACGGAAGCTTGACATTCCCCACAACTTTCTTTCCCTAATAAAGCTTATATACACTGAACCAATGGCCAGAATTAGAATCAAGGACACCCTATCTTCGTCCTTCCTATCTTCGTCCTTCCTGATCACACGTGGCACAAGACAGGGATGCCCGCTATCGCCCTTTCTTTTTATCACTGCCATGGACCCATTAGTAAGACACCTACAAAAAACATATCCATAGGGGACTCCAATTCAAGCCCTGACCACTGCCTATATCACTATACACATATGACGTGCTGTTGTTTTTGAGAAGTCCCGGGGACAATTTGGACCCAATTCTACAAGAGGTGGCCCTGTTTGGTAAGTACTCTGGGTCAACTGCTCCAAATCAGAACTTTCCCCCTCACAGACAGGACATCGGCCAGCCGCTTAACTTTCCCTCTGAAGTGGTGTGATGACCACGTCAAGTATCTAGGAGTGCACATACATAGGGATAAGAACCAGGTGATTCGACTCAATTATGGGAACGCTTTAGACTGTCCACACAAGCGGACAGGTGGATCCACCTTCCACTGTCAATAGCAGGCTGCATAGCCATCATTAAAATAGTTGTCCTCCCCTGATTTTATTATCTTTTTGTAAACATCCCTATACCATTCTACAATTCCTTTTTTCCAGAGCTCAGGAGACACCTTACACCCCTGATTTGGGCAGGAAGGCGCCCCAGGATCCGCTGGGATGTCCCGACACCTCCTTATGAACGCGCCGTTTCGGAGCCCCATATTTTCAACTGTACTATGTAGTCGCACATGGTCAATTTGCAACACACTGTACCTCCCGGACACCGGACTGCAGTTTAACATACCCGAAAGAGACTGTCTTTGTGGCCCCCCCTACACTCCCTCCTGGGGGGTTACCTATTGGACCCAAACGATACACAGACGTCTCAACCACATGTTGGGTATGGCGAAGGATGGCCCGGCTCCTCCATGCCAATCTTCTCTACTCACCTGCACTAAAGGTGCACAGTTCACCACTGCAACTCATATGGACCACTTCGTACTTAGGCGCCTCTAAATCACCACACGGGCGCAAACTCCCACATATCCATTAGAGCCGGACGACTTCACACCTATTCACTTCAGTTCAGTTCACTTCTATTGATTACAGACATCAACAGGGACAGACCGATATCTCTATTATATCGCACAAGCCTTACACTACCAACGACACAGGACGCTAAACTGCAAGCTGCTTGTGAGGGGGATCTGGGACGGACGATCACAGACAAAATATGGGCTGCATGCTGCTTACAAACTCGATGAATCTCACTGAACCACCACCACAGACTCGCACAATACAAATTCCTATGACGGGTGTATGTTATGCCAGAGGCTCTAGCCAAAATAGACCCCTCACGTTCATCTCACTGTCCTAAATGTCAGACCCCTCAGGCAGATTTTGCACATATGACATGGACAAGCCCCCCTACTTGCGACATATTGGCAAGACATTTTTAGCAACCTTTCTTTAATGACAGAAGCCATAAGAGAGTCCTGTCCTCTGCTTGCACTGATGGGTTATATAGTTGGCATACCTCAAATCGGTAGGACGGTATACGGCACTAGCCCTACTATTAGCAAAACGCGAACTTGCGATACATTGGTGCAGTAACAAAACGTCTACAAAAGGAGCATGGCTACGTAGTCTTATCTATTGCGATACTACCAGCAAAATATACACATAACTCCAGCCACCTACGTTGCACCCCAAAAACATATGGCAAACCCTGCATAACTACCTGTTGTCTGCTGATTCAAACCCAACACAACACGTTATCAGAGAGCCGCCCGCGGGAGTGACGATCATCGAGGGTAGGGGCCGGGCGACGCTCACCTAACTGTTACACACACACTTAGAAATGGTCGACATGTGACGCCTGTTTGCATACAGGGAGTGTACTGGCTGATATAACGAACAGTATTAAAGAACGAGTTACTTACCTTCGGTAACGACTTTTCTGGTGGATACATTAGCTACCTGTGGATTCCTCACCTCATGAATACTCCCATGGCGCCAGCATTCTACGGAAATCTTCTTACTAGTCTCTGCACGTCGACGAGGACGTCACTGTCTCGCACGCGACGCCGTCTGACGTCATACAGGCAATAAGAGGTCCTCGACGACGTGCGGACGTCAGTACCAATCATTTTTTACGTGCATGAGAACAACCAGGCAATGCAATGAAAGAACAAAGCAACATCCATTATATTGTAAAAATACACCACGTTGTATGAATAACTGTAAATCTTTTTATGTACATATATATATATATATATATATATATATATACTCTCTCTTTTAAAATATATACACACACCAAGTATATACATAAAGATATATACACATATACCTATATATATATATAAATATATTATATATATACATCTATCGCACCCTCAAGGACCAAGAGGAGCGCACTCAAGGATTACTTGGCAAGACCATAAAGGCAACGGGGAGGCGGGTGGGACCGTGAGGAATCCACAGGTAGCTAATGTATCCACCAGAAAAGTCGTTACCGAAGGTAAGTAACTCGTTCTTCTGATGGATACAACTACCTGTGGATTCCTCACCTCATGAATAGAGTCCCAAAGCAGTACCACGCCCGGCGGTGGGTGCCTAAATGGTCAAACCAAGAAATCCTGCAGCACTGACCGTGCAAAATGGCCGTCCCTTCTAACCTCAGAATCTAAACAGTAATGTTTTGCAAAAGTATGAAGGGACGACCAAGTTGCGGCCTTGCAGATGTCGACCACAGGAACACCTCTGGCTAAGGCCGAAGTGGCCGACTTAGCTCTGGTGGAATGAGCTCTAATGCCCTCAGGAGGATCCTTCTTTGCCAAAGAGTAACATATTTTAATGCAAAGAACAACCCACCTGGATAGTGTTCTCTTGTGGACTGCCTTTCCTCTCCTCTTGCCCACGTATCCAATAAACAACTGATCCTCCAGCCTGAAATCCTTTGTTCTATCGATAAAGAAGCTCAGCGCTCTCTTTGGGTCCAGACGGTGCAGTCTTTCTTCCTCTTTGGAAGGATGAGGCGGAGGATAGAACGTGGACAAAGTAATTGCCTGAGCCAAATGGAAGGGTGAAACAACCTTCGGGAGGAAAGCAGCCTTGGTCCTCAACACCACCTTATCCCCATAAAAAGTTGTATAAGGGGGTTTTACTGATAAGGCCTGCAACTCACTCACTCTCCTTGCTGATGTTATAGCTATCAGGAAGACTGTTTTTAAAACCAAATACCTCAAGGGGCAAGAATGCATAGGTTCAAAAGGGGACCCCATAAGGAAAGTCAGGACTAAGGACAAATCCCATTGCGGCATAACGAATGGCTTTGGAGGATATTGATTTAGAAGACCTTTCAAGAATCTGATAACAATAGGGGATTTAAATAAAGATGGTTGGTCTGGAAGACATATGAAGGCTGACAAGGCCGATAAATAACCTTTAATGGTAGCCACTGCACAACCTTTTCGCGCCAGAGATAGAGCAAAAGACAAAACGTCCGATAGATGAGCATGTAAAGGATCAATCTGCCTCTCTCCACACCACGCAACAAATTTAGACCACCTATTAGCGTAGATAGATTTAGTGGAGTGTCGCCTGGCCGCTAATATAACATCCACTACCTCAGGCGGGAGAGAGAAGGAACTCAGGTTGCCCCGTTCCATCTCCAGGCATGTAGGTGCAGACTCTGGAGGTTGGGGTATAGAACCTGCCCCTGCGACTGTGAGAGGAGGTCTGCCCTGAAAGGGAGACGGAGCGGCGGGCACGTTGAGAGTTGGAGAAGGTCGGAGTACCACACCCTCCTTGGCCAATCCGGAGCTATTAAGATTACTAGAGCCCGGTCTTGGCGAATCTTCCTCAATACTCGAGGAATCAAGGGTATGGGAGGAAACGCGTAAAGCAACTGGCCGCACCAGGTCATTTGAAACGCGTCCCCCAACGCTTCCTGCATCGGATACTGAAGGCTGCAGAACAACGGACAATGCGCGTTCTCTCGAGTGGCGAACAGATCTACCCGAGGAAACCCCCACTTCTGGAAGATTAAACGGACTTGATCTGGATGGAGACGCCACTCGTGGTCTGCCGAGAAGTGGCGACTGAGACTGTCCGCACGCACGTTCAAGACTCCGGCCAGATGGTTTGCTATCAAGCAAATCCGATGGTCCTTTGCCCAGGACCATAGTCGAAGAGCTTCTCTGCAGAGAAGGTACGACCCCACTCCTCCCTGCTTGTTTATGTACCACATCGTGGTAGTATTGTCCGTTAGGACCTGTACCGACTGACCACGAAGGGAAGGGAGGAAGGCCTTGAGAGCCAGACGTACAGCCCGTAACTCTAACAGATTGATGTGAAAAATCTGTTCCTCTGGAGACCAAAGACCTTTGATCTCCAGATCCCCCAGATGAGCTCCCCACCCTAGAGTGGAAGCATCCGTTATGACTGTGGCCACTGGTGGCGACTGCTGGAACGGCTTTCCTTGTGAAAGATTGTTGCTTGCAATCCACCACTTCAAATCCACAGCAGCATCTCTGGAGATCTTGACAGTACCCTCTAGATCCCCTCTGTGTTGAGACCACTGCCTTCGGAGGCACCACTGAAGAGCCCTCATGTGCCAGCGAGCATGCGTGACCAACAGAATGCAGGAGGCAAAAAGACCGAGCAGACGAAGGACCTTAAGGACTGGAACTACCGCTCCATTTCGAAACATTGGAACCAAATCCTGAATATCTTGAATCCGCTGAGGCGGAGGAAAGGCCCGACCCAATGTTGTATCCAGTACTGCCCCTATGAACAGGAGGCGCTGAGAGGGCTCTAGGTGAGATTTGGGCTCGTTCACCGAAAAGCCCAGGTCGAACAACAACTGGGTTGTTGACTGCAGATGACGCAACACAAGCTCCGGGGACTTGGCTTTGATCAACCAATCGTCCAAGTAAGGGAATACTGCTATCCCCTTCCTTCTGAGCTCTGCCGCAACCACCGACATCACCTTCGTGAAGACTCGAGGTGCTGAAGTAAGACCAAACGGAAGGACCGCAAACTGGTAGTGTTGCGATCCCACCACAAACCGGAGATACTTCCTGTGTGACTTGAGTATCGGGATATGAAAGTAAGCATCCTGCAAGTCGACAGACACCATCCAGTCTTCCATGTTCAACGCCAAAAGCACCTGTGCTAGGGTCAGCATCTTGAACTTTTCCTGCTTGAGGAACCAATTCAAGATCCTCAGGTCCAGAATTGGTCTCAAACGACCATCCTTCTTGGGAATCAGGAAATACCTCGAGTAAACTCCTTGACCCCTTTCCTGCTCCGGGACCAACTCCACCGCGCCCTTTAAAAGGAGGACTTCTACCTCCTGTTCTAGCAACAGGAGGTGTTCTTGTGAACAATACGAAGGGCGGGGCGGGATGAGGGGCGGAAACTCCCGAAAGGGAAGGGTGTAGCCTTTTCCCACAACACTGAGAACCCAAGTGTCCGACGTAACAGTCTCCCATTTGGTGAGAAAATGCTGTAATCTTCCCCCTACAGGAGAGGAGTGAGTGGGAAATGGTGGAAGCCTAAGGCTGCTTCCCCTGCTGCACCCCGCCAGAGGATGAGGAAGAGGCAGAGTGCTGCTGAGAGGCTCCCCTGGTGCGGACCCTACCCCTCCCCCTAAAAGATCTGTAGGGATGGGAAGAGGCAGGTTGCTGATATCTTCCCCGAAAGGAAGAGGAGGAAGAGCCACGCCCAAATCCACGAAACCTCCTGAAGAATCTGGAAGAGGCCGTGGAAGAAGGAGCTTGGAGTCCCAACGACTTAGCCGTGGCCCTGCTCTCCTTAAAACGTTCCAAGGCCGAATCAGCCTTAGCCCCAAACAGTTTGTCCCCATCAAACGGGAGATCCAACAATGTGGACTGTACATCTGCCGAAAAGCCCGAGTTACGGAGCCAGGCCTGTCTCCTTTCCACCACAGTTGTGCCCATTGCTCTGGCTACCGAGTCGGTGGTATCCAGTCCCGTCTGGATAATTTGGGTCGCAGCAGCCTGGGCATCAGAGACAAGATCCAAAAGACCCTGGGGAAGCTCTGTAAACGAAGAGGAGATGTCATCCATCAGAGCATGAATATACCTCCCCAGGATACAGGTCGCATTAGTGGCTTTTAACGCCAGACTGCAGGACGAAAAAATCTTCTTCGACTGCGCCTCTAGCTTTTTTGAGTCTCTGTCCCCAGGCACCGTCGGGAAAGAACCAGGCGCTGACTTGGACGAACAGGAGGCCTGCACTACCAAGCTCTCCGGCGTAGGGTGCCTAGATAGGAAACCAGGATCAGTTGGAGCCGTCCGATACCTCCTGGCCACGGCTCTGTGAACTGCTGGGGAAGATGCCGGCCTCTTCCACACCTCTAAAACCGGATCCAGCAGAGCGTCATTAAAAGGTAACAGAGGCTCCGCCGCGGCTGAGGCCGGATGCAACACCTCCGTCAAAAGGTTTTGTTTCGCCTCCACCACCGGCAAAGGCAGGTCCAAAAAACTAGCTGCCTTCCGTACCACTGTATGAAAGGAAGCAGGTTCCTCAGTATATTCCCCCGGGGACGAAAGGTCCCACTCAGGGGAAGTGTCCAGCCCACTGGCCGACTCCAGTCCACGCAGCCCATCACCCGAGTCCTCTAGCTCTCCTTCCTCTAGGGCTCGTTGGTACTCCTGCTCTTCTAGTACCCGGAGAGCACGCCTCCTTGAATGCAGTCGTTGCTCAATCCGCGGAGTCGACAATGCCTCCGCCGAAGTCGGAGATCGGCGCCGATCTTCCGAAGCCACCGACGCCGCATCCGGCGCCACGGGTAACTTCGGCGCCGACTGAAGAGCAGCTGAAACAGATGGACCCACCGGAGTCACAGGCCGAAATCTCGACGTCGACGGGATGGAAATCCCTGGGGCCAATCCCTCCGAAGACACCTGAGCGGCCACCGGCGCCGACACTGGCGCCGAGCCCACGTTCCCAAACGGGAGAAAGGGCATAAAGGGTGCCGGCCGAAGAGGCGCAGGATCACCCAAAGAAAAGGCCAAAGGCCCAGCCGGAGCACCCCCTGGAGCCATCTGTTGGAAGATGGCATACATCGCATTCAAGAATGCGGAACTATCGGCTCCAGGGGTGGGAAAAGCCGGATACTGGGGTGCCTGTCTCGGAGGCGACCCCGACGCCGGCCTCGGCGTCTGCGCCGGAGAAAACACTTGAGGCTCCAATACCTCAATCACCGACGCCTGTCCAGGCGAAGTTGGTGACGCCGGAGAGAGCAACGGCGTCGAAGGATGCGGCGTCACCGTGGGGCTGATCTCCCATGTCTTTCGGCGCCGATCCGGAGACCTGGAACGAGCCTCCCTTGAATGACGCCGAGATTCTCTACGGCGCCGGGAGTCTCGATGACGCCGATGTCTTGGAGAAGACTTCTTGTGATGCTTCTCCTTTGACTTGGCCATAAACAGCTTCGCCTCACGTTCTTTAAGGGCCTTCGGATTCATGTGCTGACATGAATCACAAGTCGAGACGTCGTGGTCGGAGCTCAAACACCAAAGGCAATCGGAATGAGGATCCGTCACCGACATCTTGCCTCCGCACTCACGACAAGGCTTAAATCCAGACTTTCTCTGCGACATTATTTCCACAGAGAAAGAGTACGCAGCAAGATATACACTGTAACCGCAAGAGTAACAGTTGCTCCCTCGAAGATAACCGTTTCGAATGCACGGAAAAAAGGGAACTGACGTCCGCACGTCGTCGAGGACCTCTTATTGCCTGTATGACGTCAGACGGCGTCGCGTGCGAGACAGTGACGTCCTCGTCGACGTGCAGAGACTAGTAAGAAGATTTCCGTAGAATGCTGGCGCCATGGGAGTATTCATGAGGTGAGGAATCCACAGGTAGTTGTATCCATCAGAATATCACAGATTAACATGCAACCAACTGTTCCTCCTCCGCTTATTATGTGGTTTCATTAAGTACATCCCCTGACCTTTGAGAATCTGGCAGTCGGAGCATCTGGGGGAGAGCAGCTCTCTAACTCCTTGTCCATAGTTCTGGTCACACAATCAGGTGGAAAACTACATATAGTCTATGGTTGTTCTCAGTATTATTACACACCTGTATACAATACAATGTTAACAATGACTACTAAGGGTTCTGAGTCTGATGACAAGGATTAATTCAAGTATAAAATCTAGAGAAGATACCACTGCTGGAGAACGTTAGTTGCAAGGACATAACTTTTTCAGTTTTGACTTTACAATGTTTATGTGTGCTACACATATACATCTCAAAATGATCTGTTTGCAGTGACCTCCTTCTGGTGGCCTGCCATGGGATGTTCAGTGTGTGAGTGGGTGGTGTATTCTTAGGGTAGGAGAGACAGGGAGGTACTGGGAAAAAAAGCACTTTGGTTGTATTGTTACTGTGTTGTTTTTTCTGCAGCAACTAAGTCTGCATCAAAAATCAATAAAGTATGTCATTACATTTTTTTTTCTTACAAAAAATGTCTCTACCTTCCCTTACCACTTTCTCAGTATTGCACCATTGGCCAGTACACAAGTCAAACTGATATTCTCTAGACTTCCTGAAATACGAATGCCCACTCAAACTTGCTCACTGTTGCTCTTCACATTCATTTTAGCACACTTTATATCTCAATCTACCTTTGCCCCAAGTCTTCAAAACTTGCTTGAGATTACCTCAGCTGCCTTTTTAACATTAACAGTTTATATTCTTCTTCAACCAACTAGGGCATGAAGAAATCCCATGGTGACTGTGAAATAGCATGGCAACTAACAAAGTAATTACACTGAGACAGCCCAGTGACTAATCTCATACCAACTAACTTGTATGTTCAGCTAACCCATTACCTGATTCTAGAACATCTCAATTTGGCTGGCAAACCAATAAAAAAAAAAAATAAACTCTTGTAAAAATGTGTTAGGCAATTCAACACACTCCTGTTATCTTAATGACAAAAAAACAGACCTCTCTCCACCTGAAATAATAACTGCAAGTAAAGCAAACTAAGACTCTATTTCATTAGTGTGGAAATTGCCCAAACACCTAATACCACTTTGTTTCATACTTCCTTTGGTAACAGTTGCTTGTATGAGATGTGGCCTGCACTGCAATAGAGTCAAACAGCAAACTGCACTTTGTCCAACAATCACATTTGTCTCTTAGGAGCAGCCTGAACAGTAATCTGCCCTTTTATTTTTATGTGCCAGTAATATACTCTGATTGAGTTCACTCACTCAGAATACTTATTATCAAGTCTAGCCAAACTGGCTTGGGATTTGCTCATAAAATATTCCAAGAATACACACGAGAAAAAAGATGTGATTACAATTTACTTATTAAGCATCACTAAAGCCTCCCATCACCTAGGTACCATCAAACACTTTCTGTTCTATTATAAGATGTTTTCTTACTGAGGAAACCAATACAAGAAAAAGCAAATGCTATAACGTACTTCATATGCTCATTCATTTGGAATAAAACAATAATTTCATACTAGCTAGCATCAACTGCTAGAGGACAAAGTATATGCAATATCCTGCTTCATGGCCTCCAAACACATGGTTTGTTCCTCCCTTTTAAACAAATGTTCTTCTTCAACAACTTCTTGAGTGGTTCTACTTTTGTGTCAAATCAGGGTATAATAACTTAAAACTCACACAGCCCAAGGAACAATAAAAGCATTACTGTGTCCTTGGTGTGGGTGCATCTATAATAGCCTTAATTAAATTTGGGTTGTTCCATCTATGTATAATCACTTGTGCAGGTACTTAACTTCTAGGTTCAGGCAAACACACTTATCCTATTTAGTCTCATCCTACTCTAGAATATTCAACACCTTGTCCAGTCGAAAATTATGTTTCACTTAAGAGTGATGAAAAATAACAATATCATATTGAAAAAGAATGACTCCTCTGGGGGTCTAAACAAGTTGAATACCATAATCTGCCACTGCAGTCAACTTGAATAGAGTCCTACATATCCTGTCTACAATTGTTGGTAGGCTCCTATGTTGCAATGAACAGTACATCTCTCAATTTACTGTGAACCTTCTTTCAACTTCGTAAGATACTTAAAAATTCTCCTTCAAAATATATACGCACTATCCTTTCAATTTTTATGAACACACCACCCATGGCAACCACATCACGGTTGGAAAATACTCGCTCCATCTTGGTCCTAGACACATTGCCTTCTCAAGCTGACCCTGAAGTTGCAACACTAACATGTAAAGAACTTTCCTTGCCATATAGATTTTGTCTGTGACATTGTTTCCTCTGAATTTGAGCCTCAAAATAACCTAATGTACTCCTGGACGTAGCTCAATGAAGCAGAGTTCTTTTAAATTCCACAAATCTTCATATCTTTATTAAACTGACCCATATCTATAGCATGTCTGTTGCCCCAAAACTCACGCCCGATTCAGATCCAGCTATCTTGACATACAATCACCAAAATTGATTCAGCCATCCACATCATAACTCAGTTGATACTTTTCAGGGTAGTGCAACTGCATTACATTAAACTTTATCTATAGCCTCACCCAGAGTAGAGTTTTGGAATGCACACGTTCTTCCTATGGCACCTTGTAACAAGTTAGTCTCTTATGAGCTTGTCAGTAAAGTTCTTAAGCTCTCACTGCAGCTGCCACAGTGCTATAGGCTTGTATGTACAAATCTATAAACTGCCCACTCTACTGGTTCCTTGTCAAAATGTGTTCTTATAGCAAATTATACCAGATTGAAATGTAAATGTTTTCCCACTTTTGTCACTGTATTTTGATACTCTGCCAATTTACCCTCCACTGCAAATACCAAACAAGGAGGAGGATGTTGAAATATATTCTAGCCCTCCATTCCTAGTGAATGCTCCAGATGGCATCTATTCTCTCTGGTCTTAATCTGTGACAGGCAATTCCCCCTTAATACACATTCACATTTAACCATGCTTTTTTCCACAATTAATTGGTGCTTCTGAAGACCATCGTAGAAACGATGGAGGAGGAGCCACAGACAGCATGATGCAAAACTATCCACAAGCTGTATGCAACATATGAGTGGATCAACAGAACGAACAGGGAGAATATGGTCAGTAAACGCCAACATGGAATATATGTCACACTTTGATGGTTCCGTAACTAGATACATACTTCCTACAGGGAGCAAAATTCTAATATGCCACTAAAAGTTACATAAACATTAGTTCCCTGGTGGTCATCTGTTCTATGTTAGCAACTGACAAAGCACGTTCACCTAACAGAATGTTATGCAGTATTACACAAGTTAGATGTCTTACTCTTTTTTGAGTGAAAATATTCCACCCAGACTAAAAGCAGATATCTTCTTCATATGTGGCTTTATCTCATCAAAGACCATGAGTCACTTCCAAAATATTGAAGAACTCGGTACATAGAAATTTAGGTGCACATAACCGGACCTGCGCACACAGGAAACTGGTCGGAAAGCCTCCAAAGAGCATTGCTATTCAATCACCAATGACATTGCTTTTTCTTGTTCTGCAATGGGTCTGTCAAATGTCTGCAGGCTGAGGTGGCCATCGCATAATGCTGGCAGGAAGCCTTTTGTGAAGCCAATGCTGGACTACACGTCACTAATCTAGGCTATTTTTGCTCTCGAAGCATGACAGCTAAAAGGATGTCCTTTTTCAAGCCACTGGTTGGACTGAAAAATTATCATTACCAATATGAAGTACATGACCACAAACATGTAAAATAATATTTAATAAATAAGTGTACTTTATTGAGTTGGCACTGGAGGACTAGAGCAGCATGGTTTTCCAAAGCAGAGTTCAACTCCCAACTGACACAATCCAAACACTCAAAACTTCAGTAATGTAATCAAACTTATTTGGAATAGGTGTAGTGGCGTGTAAAACAGAGGACTCAGCAAGTGCCTAATACTGCACTGACTCTTGTACATTGAGAGCTGTATGCTTACTATCTTTTCTTTACAGTCAAAGCAATCAGGAAAAGTGAGTAACAAAAGAGTTCAGGTTCATTTTTTGTATTATTAAAATTAGAATGTTTACACATGTAACAGTCTTGTTAAATTTCAGAATTCCTGTTTATTTAGGTTTATAAAGACATTAAAAAATCTACACAAGTTATGTTTTTATTTTGGTTTCTCTAATCTTGAGAGAACTGATTTTCATTTGGCATATAAAGCCAAACTAGACAAATGGTCTATACACAAGTAATTTGTTTCAATTTCAGAAAAACAGGACATCCAAAAACTTGCTGATGGTTTACTTCTTGCATTTTCAGCCTATGCTGATTTCGTCAGTAGATGACACAGAAGGATAATTCACTTTATGAATTAATGAAGCAAACATTCTACATGTTACAAGGAACTCAATTACAAACCAAGTTAAATCTGCTCTGTGGCTGTCCCAAAGAATTAACAGAGGCCAATTAGAACTACACCAGCTTGACCAGCAATGGTAGAAGAATTATGATGAGGTAAATAAGAAAAGGTTAGAACAAGGTGTAATGGAATGTACACTTAAATTATTTCGGGTAAACACTGCATACTATTCTACTAGGAATTCTGAATCCTTTATCATCCAGAGGTTTTGGAAAATATAAATGAACTCTCATCGGCAGAGAATGACTCACAAAGATTGACTCTCTCTGAAGACTTTTCCAAAAAACTGAACTACTATTTCAATGATAAAGCAGCAGACACCTAGAGAGAATTATCAAATAAGCAACTCAAGCTTAATCAGTAAATAATGAAATCAACCAAACAATCCTATCTACATTTCAATTGATAGCTATGAATATACTAGAAAGTTTGATGATAAAAGGTTAAGTATGGGTCTCCTCTCGACCCATGTCCCACTGCAATCATGAAAATGACTGCACTGGTAATCATGGAGCCTTTGTTCATCATCCTTAGTACCTCACTTAGAAAGAGCACAGTTTCTGAATCTTTTAAAAATGCCACTGTAACTCCATCACTAAAGAAACAGGGTGAGGATCCTTCAATGCCTAACAATGAATGATCCATCTCAATGCTGCCTTACAGTTCTAAAATATTAGAAGCCCATATTGCACATGATATATGTAGCCACTCCCGGGCATTTAATTACATTGACCCACTACAAACCAGCTTTCGCCTGCTCATAATACAAAGACTGAATTACTATCTGAGATTATCTAAGAACTGACATAGAAAAGAGATTGGTGTCAGGAATTGTAATAATGGACTTGATGGCTGCCTGTCATCTAGTTGACCATAATATTGTGATGGACTGTGTTCATACTGCAGAACTTAGTAGTCATCCTCTGAACTGGGTAAAATAATTTTTTAGATGGCCAGACACAAGAGGTAAAACGCTCACCTTTTTTGGCAGCACGCCGGCCGGTAGAATGTGGAGTCCCTGAAGGTTCCTCTTTAGCTCTTAACCTATTTAATACATGTGTTTACACCTCTATTAAAGGAACTAGTTGTGAGAGACTTTAGCCTCCATAGCTAAAAGGTCCTCATAACCGGACGATCCAAACGAACGAGTTACTTACCTTCGGTAACGACTTTTCTGGTGGATACATTAGCTACCTGTGGATTCCTCACCTAATGAATACTCCCATGGCGCCAGCATTTGACGGAAATCTTCTTCCTAGCTTCTGCACGTCAACGAGGACGTCACATTGGCCCACGCGACGCCGTCTGACGTCATACAGGCAATAAGAGGTCCTAGCCGACGTCAGTACCAACATTTTTTACGTGCATGAGAACAATAACCCGATGCAATGAAAGATTAAGGCAACATCCTATAACATTGTAAATCACACAACATTGCAATAAAATGGCTGTATATTTAATATAACTCCTTTTTTTTTTTTTTAAACAAAACAAATATACACTAATTATGTATACACACAAAGAGATATATATATATATATATATACACACACACACACACACACACACACACACACACACACACACACGTATCATATGTACAAAATCCATTGCAGCCTTAAAGACCAAGAGGAGCACACTCAAGGATTACTTGGTAAGACCAAAAAGGCAACGGGGAGGCGGGTGGGACCGTGAGGAATCCACAGGTAGCTAATGTATCCACCAGAAAAGTCGTTACCGAAGGTAAGTAACTCGTTCTTCTGATGGATACAACTACCTGTGGATTCCTCACCTCATGAATAGAGTCCCAAAGCAGTACCACGCCCGGCGGTGGGTGCCTAAATGGTCAAACCAAGAAATCCTGCAGCACTGACCGTGCAAAATGGCGTCCCTCCTGACCTCAGAGTCCAAGCAGTAGTGCTTCGCAAAAGTGTGAAGGGACGACCAAGTTGCGGCCTTGCAGATGTCAACCACAGGGACACCCCTAGCCAAGGCCGAAGTGGCCGACTTAGCTCTGGTGGAATGAGCTCTAATACCATCAGGAGGATCCTTCTTTGCTAAAGAATAACAGATTTTAATGCAAAGAACAACCCACCTGGAGAGTGTTCTCTTGTGGACCGCCTATCCTCTCCTCTTGCCCACGTATCAGATGAACAGCTGATCCTCCAGCCTGAAGTAATTTGTTCTATCAATGTAGAAGCTTAACGCCCTCTTTGGGTCCAAGCGGTGTAGTCTCTCTTCCTCCTTTGAAGGATGAGGCGGAGGATAGAACGTGGACAAAGTAATTGTCTGAGCCAAATGGAAGGGTGAAACAACCTTCGGGAGAAAAGCAGCCTTGGTCCTCAACACCACCTTATCCCCATAAAAGTATGTATAAGTGGGTTTTACCGATAAGGCCTGCAACTCACTCACTCTCCTTGCAGATGTTATAGCCACTAAGAAGACTGTTTTAATAACTAAGTACCTTAAGGGGCAAGAATGCATAGGCTCAAAAGGGGACCCCATAAGGAAAGTCAGGACCAAGGACAAATCCCATTGAGGCAGAACGAATGGTTTTGGAGGATATTTATTTAGAA
Organism: Pleurodeles waltl; assembly: GCF_031143425.1. Lineage (NCBI taxonomy): Eukaryota > Metazoa > Chordata > Amphibia > Caudata > Salamandridae > Pleurodeles > Pleurodeles waltl. The sequence goes on along the minus strand of NC_090436.1, from coordinate 658,244,122 downwards.
GACCTTTCAAGAATCTAAGAACAACAGGGGATTTAAATAACGATGGTTGGTCTGGAAGGCAAATGAAGGCTGACAAGGCAGACAAGTAACCTTTAATAGTAGCCACTGCACAACCTTTCTGCGCTAGTGACAAAGCAAAAGACAAACTATCCGACAGATGAGCATGTAAGGGATCAATCTGTCTCTCTCCACACCACATAACAAATTTAGACCACCTATTAGCGTAGATAGATTTAGTGGAGTGTCGCCTGGCCGCTAATATAACATCCACTACATCAGGCGGGAGAGAGAAGGAACTCAGGTTGCCCCGTTCCATCTCCAGGCATGTAGGTGCAGACTCTGGAGGTTGGGGTGTAAAACCTGCCCCTGTGACTGCGAGAGGAGGTCTGCCCTGAGAGGGAGACGGAGCGGAGGGCACAGCGAGAGTTGGAGAAGGTCGGAGTACCACACCCTCCTTGGCCAATCCGGAGCTATTAAAATGACTTGGGCCCGGTCTTGGCGAATCTTCAACACTCGAGGAATCAAGGGTATGGGGGGGAAACGCGTAAAGGAACTGGTCGCACCAGGTTATCTGAAACGCGTCCCCCAACGCTCCCTGCACCGGATACTGGAGGCTGCAGTATAACGGACAGTGCGCGTTCTCTAGAGTGGCAAACAGATCTATCCGAGGAAACCCCCACATCTGGAAGATTAGACGGACTTGATCTGGATGGAGACGCCACTCGTGGTCGGCCGAGAAATGGCGACTGAGACTGTCCGCACGTACATTCAAGACCCCGGCCAGATGATTTGCTGCTAAGCAAATCTGATGGTCCTCTGCCCAGGACCACAGTCGAAGAGCTTCTCTGCAGAGAAGGTACGACCCTACTCCTCCCCGTTTGTTTATGTACCACATCGCGGTAGTGTTGTCCGTCAGGACCTGTACCGACTGACCGCGAAGGGATGGGAGGAAGGCCTTGAGAGCCAGACGTACAGCCCGCAACTCCAACAGATTGATATGAAAAATCTGTTCCTCTGGAGACCAAAGCCCTTTGATCTCCAGATCCCCCAGATGAGCTCCCCACCCTAGAGTGGAAGCATCCGTTATGACCGTGGTCACTGGTGGTGACTGCGCGAACGGCTTTCCTTGTGAAAGATTGTTGCCCGCAATCCACCACTTCAAGTCCACAGCAGCATCTCTTGAGATCTTGACAGCACCTTCTAGATCTCCTTTGTGTTGAGACCACTGCCTTCGGAGGCACCACTGAAGAGCCCTCATGTGCCAGCGAGCATGCGTGACCAACAGTATGCAGGAGGCAAACAGACCGAGCAGACGAAGGACCTTGAGGACTGGAACTACCGCTCCATTTCGAAACATTGGAACCAACTCCTGAATATCTTGAACCCGCTGAGGCGGAGGAAAGGCTCGATTCAATGTTGTATCCAGTACTGCCCCTATGAACAGGAGGCGCTGAGAGGCCTCCAGGTGAGATTTGGGCACGTTCACCAAAAAGCCCAGGTCGAACAACAACTGAGTTGTCGACTGCAGATGATGCAGCACAAGCTCCGGGGACTTGGCTTTGATCAACCAGTCGTCCAAGTAAGGGAATACTGCTATCCCCTTCCTTCTGAGCTCTGCCGCAACCACCGACATCACCTTCGTGAAGACTCGAGGTGCTGAAGTAAGACCAAACGGGAGGACTGCAAACTGATAGTGCTGCGACCCCACCACAAACCGGAGATACTTCCTGTGCGACTTGAGTATCGGGATATGAAAGTAAGCATCCTGCAAGTCGACAGACACCATCCAATCTCCCTTGTTCAACGCCAAAAGCACCTGAGCTAGGGTCAGCATCTTGAACTTTTCCTGTTTGAGGAACCAATTCAAAATCCTCAGGTCCAGGCTTGGTCTCAACCGACCATCCTTCTTGGGAATCAGGAAGTACCTTGAGTAACAACCTCGACCCCTTTCCTGCTCTGGGACCAACTCCACCGCGCCCTTTGAAAGGAGGACTTGAACCTCCTGTTCTAACAACAGGAGGTGTTCTTCTGAACAATAAGATGGGCGGGCGGGATGGGGGGCGGAAACTCCCGAAAAGGAAGGGCGTAGCCTTTTCCCACAATGCTGATAACCCAAGTGTCCGATGTAATAGTCTCCCACTTGTGGAGAAAATGCCGTAACCTTCCCCCTACAGGAGAGGAGTGAGTGGGAAATGGTGGAAGCCTAAGGCTGCTTTCCCTGCTGCACCCCTCCAGAGGACGAGGAAGAGGCAGAGTGCTGCTGAGAGGCTCCCCTGGTGCGGGCCCTACCCCTCCCTCTAAATGATCTATAGGGGAGGGAAGAGGTGGGTTGCTGGAATCTCCCCCGAAAGGAAGAGGAGGAAGAGCCACGTCCAAATCCACGAAACCTCCTGAAGAATCTGGAGGAGGCAGAAGAAGGGGCCTGCAGCCCTAATGATCTGGCTGTGACCCTGCTTTCTTTAAACCTTTCCAAGGCCGAGTCAGCCTTGGCTCCAAACAGTTTGTCCCCATCAAACGGGAGGTCCAACAGGGTCGACTGCACGTCCGCAGAGAACCCTGAGTTGCGGAGCCAAGCCTGTCTCCTCGCCACCACAGCCGTACCCATCGTCCTAGCCACCGAGTCGGTCGTGTCCAGCCCAGACTGGATAATCTGGGTCGCGGCAGCTTGGGCATCTGAAAAAAATTTCAAAAGACCCTGGGGAAGCTCCATAAATGAAGATGATATGTCGTCCATAAGAGCATGGATGTATCTCCCCAGAATGGAAGTCGCGTTGGTGGCCTTCAACGCCATACTGCCAGACGAAAATATCTTCTTGGATTGTGCATCCAACTTTTTGGAGTCCCTGTCCCCTGGTACCGTCGGGAAAGACCCAGGCGCTGACCTAGAAGAACAGGAGGCTTGTACCACCAAGCTCTCCCGTGTAGGGTGTCTAGACAGAAAGCCAGGGTCAGATGGCGCAGCCCGATATCTCCAGGCCACAGCCCTATGAACAGCCGAGGAAGATACTGGCTTCTTCCACACCTCTAACACCGGATCAAGCAAAGCCTCATTGAATAGCAAAAGAGGCTCCGCTGCAGTAGAGGCCGGATGCAGTACTTCAGTCAGCAAATTCTGCTTCGTCTCTGCCACCGGCAAAAGCAGGTCCAGAAAGTTAGCTGCCTTTCTAACCACAGCGTGAAAGGTAGCAGCCTCCTCCGTATACTCCCCTGGAGATGATAGGTCCCACTCAGGGGAAGTATCCAGCCCACTGGCTGTATCCAGACCATGGAGTCCATCACCAGAGTCCTCAACCTCTCCTTCCTCCAAGACTCGTTGGTATTCTTGCTCTTCCAACAGGCGAAGAGCACGCCTTCTCGAGTGCAGTCTTTCCTCAATACGCGGAGTCGACATGGCCTCCGCCGACATCGAGGATAGGCGCCGATCTCCGGAACCATCCGACGCCACGCCCGGCGCCACAGGCAGCTTCGGCGCCGAGGTAGGAGCCGGACGAAGAAAGTCACGTCTTGGAGACTCCGATGGACCTGCCGGAGTCACAGGACAAAATCCTGAAGTCGACGGGATGGAAACCTCCGGGGCCAAAACCTCTGGAGGCACCGGAGCGGCCACCGGCGCCGAGCCCACATTCCCCAAAGGGAGAAAGGGCATAAAGGTTGCCGGCCGTAAAGGCGCAGGACCACCCAAAGAAAAGGCCAACGGCCCCGAAGGACCAGCCGGAGCACCGCCTGGAGCCATCTGCTGAAAGATGGTATACATCGCATTTAGAAATGCGGTATTATCGGCTCCAGGGGCGGGAAAAGCCGGGTACTGGGGTGCCTGGATCGAAGGCGACCCCAACGCCAGCCTCGACGTCTGTGACGCTGGAGAAAACGCCTGAGGCTGCGTCACCTCAATCACAGACGCCTGTCCAGGCGAAGTCGGTGACCTCGAACGAGACTCCTTGCTGGAATGGCGCCGTGAATCCCTACGGCGCCGGGAGTCTCGATGACGCCGATGAGACCGTGGCGAAGAAGACTTCTTATGATGTTTTCTCTCTTTCCTCTTCGACTTCGCCATGAATAGTTTAGCCTCACGTTCTTTCAGGGCCTTCGGCTTCATGTGCTGACATGAATCACATGTAGCGACGTCATGGTCGGAGCTTAAGCACCATAAACAGTCAGAGTGAGGATCAGTAACAGACATCTTGCCCCCACACTCTCGACAGGGCTTGAAACCCGACTTCCTCTGAGACATTATTACCGCTGAGAAAATCCACGCAGCAGAAAATACACTAACTATGAAAGTAACAGTAGCTCCACGAAGATAACCGTTTCGAATGCACGGAAAAAAGGGAACTGATGTCGGCGAGGACCTCTTATTGCCTGTATGACGTCAGACGGCGTCGCGTAGGCCAATGTGACGTCCTCGTCGACATGCAGAAGCTAGGAAGAAGATTTCCGTCGAATACTGGCGCCATGGGAGTATTCATTAGGTGAGGAATCCACAGGTAGTTGTATCCATCAGAAATAATGAGTTTCATTTGGGGTTGGATGGGAAACAACAACTTGAAAATAAATGCTGAAAAGATAGAGATTTTAACCTTGAATATTAGGTTCAACCTCTTGACTCCTCATTACTCCAATGTTAATGGGTTTTCTTTCTATACTCCTGATCTTACTAAAATGTCTTGGTGTGATAATAGGCAGCAGTCTCTCAATGAAACAAGAGATTGGCTCTGTGAAATCAAAATGCATATTGTGCCAAGGGAGATTAGGTAATGTGTTTCTTTTTTGTTTGTGGATGCTCTAAAAACTGTGATCATAGCTTTTGTTAGTTCAAGGCTTGATTATGTAACCTCTGCCTACCTGGGACTTCCCAAAATGTCCTTCAGAGATTACAAGTAGTGAAAAAGTGGCAGCATGGCTAATCTTCAAAATACCTAGGAGATTCCATGCAATAACCTTGCTGAAGCAGTTTAACTGGCTTCCAGTTGAGCAAAGGATACAGTTTAAAATATGCTGCCTAACTTTCAAGGCCCTACATGAAATGGCACCTCTATCTGTGGCTAAGTGTGTAATTCAAAACATACTGACTTGTGCTTTATTCTCAACAGCACACTACTTAATAATCCCCAGATTTTCTAAACAAAGACAGAGGTTGCCGCTTTTCTATGCGAGAGCTGACGCACTGAAACATATTCCAGATCCATACACGCTGAAACAAGAATTAAATTCTATAGCAAGAACTTAAAAACAGCTGTTTAAGCAAGCCTACAATCCTATCCCTGCTGAATATCAGTCAGCTCAGTGGTCTTCCCACTCTACTCCATACTCATGCAAATTGCTTCACTGATGTATACACTTAGCGGCACGAAACCAGTGGTAAATGTGCACTACACTAAGATTCCATAACATACAGTGAAGTATTTCATAATAAGCTTTTCAATTGGAAATTATTTTTTACGATATATGCAGAGGAAAACAACATTAGAAGAAAAACCTTTGCCATCAAATGAGACACACTTTATAAAAACTGCAGAAATGCAAGGCAGTAATACCGCAAAGGAAAATGAGACCAGGCAACGATTGGCCCTGGGATCTGAACAGTTGACTGATAAGTATTTATGTATGGTTGCAGCTAACTCAGTAACCAATCATTTAGCAAATTTTAATTCTTCAGTCTTCAACAATTTGATTGGTATGGATGGTTAACAGACATAACGTGAACACGGGACTGCTAAATACACAAGACATTTTTTTTTCTTTTTTATAATCCACTTCAAGGTTGTGATCTCAATTGCATTGCGTTTGAAAATGCAACCATTATTTAAACTATTTAGGATTTGGTTTTGAAAGGAAACCAAGAGCAAAGAATATAAGATATTTAACTACTCTGATTTATCGAAATACACAACCATTTCTCTTTCATATGGGCACTTTAGTACATGGAGACTGGCAGCAATGATTTTAATCTATCATAGAGACTCCTAACCTTGACCTAAATTAATAATTCGACTACCACAAAAATGAAGCAACGTTTTTCCTGCTCATCTATCATATACATGAGTACAAACCTAAGTACTAAACTCAGCTTTTTCTGGGGATATGCATGTTTTGTTAAGTCCTACGTGAACAAAGCAATAAATGTGGAGGACAAAAGATACCAAACATGTTACTTCTCAAAGAATAAATAGAAAACGTAGAATGTGGGAAATCAGTCTTTTTGTACAAGGTCACTCCAGAATTTTTGCCTTTTGCTGGACCCTATACTTTTGTTGTCTTTAGACCTCTATGCAGTCTACCCCTGCTAACCAGTAGCAAATTGTTTGTGCTTTCTCTGTAGACATGGTACAATTGGCATACTCCTAATTAAATTAATTAGAATGGTACAAGGTATACCCAGGGCCTGGAAGTTAAATGCCACTAGTGGACTGAAGAATCCATTGTTCCATCTATTATAGGGGCAGAACAAACGTGTTCGGGTCTATCACTGTAGCCTGTCTGTCCAGTTTTAAACAAAAAAAATGACCCATCAAAATAACCCCTTTAAAAGAACTAAACCTTTCTTTTAAATATTTACAAGTGACCCCTAAGTATGCCTTATTACTCACAAGGCAGGGCACATGGTATTTAAAAGTAGGATGTGTAAATGTTTAATGTTACTCGTGTCTTTACAGTGAAAAGCCCCAAGAAGCTATTTTCACTGTAGCAAAGCTGGCGGTTCCATAGGAAAACATTAAGCTGCAATACTAAATAATAATACTGTAGCTCATGAATGGAACATAATAGTCAATAAAAATCAAAGTCAATGGTGAAGTTGTTTTTTTTATTATTAAATATTAAGTAAAAATAACTTTTAGAAAGTGACCTTTCCCCTGCCCGACATTCCTGGAGGCTACATTTGCGTTTGCTCTCCCACTTCTGCCAGCCACTAATTAGCACTTGGAATGGTGTGAAAAAAGGTGAGAAATACTTTCCAGAAGCAAACAATAGGCTGACCTTAACAGGTAGAGATAACTCCTTTAAGGATCACAGAATTTGCAGGGGGGCTATGAGCATTGTTTTTGACATTACAGTGTCAACTCCTTCTAGAATGTCAAATTCCAATTGTCAAGACTGATGAATTTTTCCATTTAACACTGGTGATACACTTGAAATGAGAGCAAAATGAATGCCAATACAAATCTTGTGTACGCACTGTCTGGTTACTGGAAACCCCTGCTTTGTTCTATCAGACTTCTATCTCTGGGTTAATTGGGAAGATCGTGGTGCTTCAAACTGGATTTTAATGTTAGGTGTGGCAAGATACTGGGATTACTATAGGGCACCCCTCACACATATCCCAGGACTTCAGAGAACGTTTAGTGGCCACATACTTTTTTCATCTTGAAAATGCCCAAAGTGGGTAGCGCTGGCCTCAGGAACTTTAAAGTCATTAGTTAGGGCATACCCAGGAGTCATTCCTACCCACAAGCGTGCACCAGCCATCAATATGGAACCTCTCTAGGTGCCCACTTTAGTCCTCTCCTGGACCGGAGTAATAACGTAAGAGGAATGAATCTGTTATCTGCAATTTGAGAAGAGTCCTGAAGAACTAGACCTGCTCTGTCTTGTACCCAGGAAAAAGAAGTGGACTCTTAGGGCCATATTAAAGCTACATGGACACAACATGCTACATGAGGCATTTTCCTGCTACTGCTCAGCTGACTAGTAGCAATTAGACTCTGCTGTTTGGCCTCTGCCTGACACAGCGTGATCGTATATGTGTTTCTCCCATGGTCCTGGAGGGATTTAGAAGGGTAATTCTGTGGTAGATTGGGACTTAAAGGACTAATATAAGAAAGCAAGATCTTTAACCAGGCAAACATGGTTTGCATATATGACCAGCACTCTAATGGGGACAGCGTCACATTTTGTCTGGTCTACCACGACCACCATCTGCACTGTATGCTTTTAGGCACTATACTTACTTAATACTTTAAAAATATCTATCTTCAGCTCCCATTACTGAGTTTGTGTCCTTTTGTTTATAAAATTGTACTCTATTTTTATAATTCACTTTGGGATTTTTATTGTTTTATATTCCAACTTTATTACTGTTTTAGTACTGCATAATTATTTTATACATTGCTTTAAATAAAATGTTAACCTTTATTTTCATTTTCAGAAAGAAAAAAAAAAACAGCACATCAGTAACTACAGTTTCCTATAATACAATGCATTTCCATCTCAGGAGGTGATTTATCCTTTCCAAATAGCTATATTAGAACATAGCACTCCTTGCAAGAGAACATATAGATTTAGCACACCTGACAAGACAACAAATTTTGCACCCACAATGGAACAGCAGTCAAATGGTGTGCAGCACTATAACAAATCCAACCATTCAGGGAATATCACACATCATGTTCTATGTGTTTCAATTATGACTCCTCATTTATCTGAGCAAGGTATGTTCATAGTGGTATTCAAATAACCCTAGAGCTGGAGGTACCAGGCAACATGGAATTTAATACTTCTGAGTTCTCCTGGCACATTAACAGATCAGAAATCCAAATGCCCCTAGTGGGTGCTCGACCGCGCCCCCAGACCATGGACACCCTATGCTTGCCTAACAGCAACGCCAGGGCCACAAATTTACAATTATTTCTAGGGTCTTTCTTGACATATATCAAAAGAATCAGTGGCATCACCCCTAAATCACATTCGATTATTTTTTGGATGTATTTATGACCATTCCAATATGAGTAAATCTGCGAGCATTCCCACATCAAGTGTAGCATATCAACTGCTTGTGTTCCACACTGCCAATAATCTGCAGAGGCTGTCATCCCAAAACAAACCATCCTGACCAGTGTACAATATACTCTATGAATATATTTGTAATGAATCAGACTAAATCTGGTGTTAGACATCTTCTGCTAACAACAATACAACCTTTGTGCATCTGATATTTTTATATTTAAATCTCTTTCCCATTTGCTTTTGGGAGTTCTCTTACTACACAACTGTAGATTCTGTTTAATAAATTATCTGAGGATGGATTAGACAAAAGCATCGTGAAAAACAACCATTCCGATGGTTCGTCCATTATATCCACAAAATGTTGCTCAATGGAGGACCTTGATCTACAGGTACATCAACCCAGGTCACCCTCGAACAGTCCGGATATTCTTCAAATGTTTTGGATTTGTGGTTAATAAAGAAATCTCCATTACTTACAGATTCTTGAGATTTAACTGTTGCTTGGGTCTCTACCACAGTTATCTCAAAGCTGGGATTGTCCGCCAATGGTATTAATGGAGAGTATCCTTTCTCAATATCAACCATTATAGCAAGTCTGTCCCATGCCACATGGTAGATCTCACAGTTAGTATTTCCCTAACAGGTCTATTAGGAGACTGAAATAGGGCCATGGTTTGGGGGCCAGGTGCAACAGACTAGCTTTAGTACTGCAAAGTGGCACCTGTCCAGTACTATGGAGCCAATAATGCAAAAAATAAAATGCACCTGTGTCACTAAATAATAAATTTCAAAATTAGGCACCACAAACCCTCCTCGATCATAAGGGAGCTGCAATTAATGCTATGCTATTTGTGGTTGCCTAAGCTGTCCCCTCTTTTTGAGCTTCCACTAATTTAAAAATGAGGGCATAAATTCTCAAAGTACATCCCTTTTCTGACACCACTTTGTGGAGAGTGTAGGGAAATATTTAAAGCCATAAAACTGTTACGAGTATTGTGGTGGTGCTGATTCTTTTAATTATGCATGCATCTTTCTAATAGTTGTCCTCTTTACTCCTTTTCATAGGAGGGAAGCCGAATTCTCTTTCCTAGGGCAACAATCCACAAAGAGAACAGAACGGTACCTGGTAGGTACTATCAGAATGAATTGGCTAAATAAAGTTATTATTTGATCTAAACCCTAAGTAGTGATGTTCTTTTCAACTTCTTTTAACTACTACCACCACCACATTGAGGCTGGTCACAATGTCTCAGGCTAGCCTTGCTGAATTATAGGGAATTGGCCTCAACCTACTGACCGCCCCCCGCTGAACATGACCCACAATCTGCCTTTTTCTGCAGTACAAGATGAAATTATGATGAGATGTGACAGCCATGAAAAATCAAACAGTCTACCATGTTGATACTGGGCACAATGCCTCAGGCTAACCTGGTGAATCCTAGGCATTTGGTCCCATCTTGCTAACTCTTTTCAAGAAGTTATGGTGAGCAATATGCCTTTATCGGTATAAGAAAAAGTATGCTGAGCCCTGCCAGGCATGAAAATCAAACCCTCTTTAAGGCTGGTAGAAGTGTCTTTGGCATGCCTAGCTGGTTCTTGGGCGCTCGGTCCAGTCCCCCTGACCCACAACACTGCAGGGATGTTGCCCACATCCTGGCATTATCACAATTTGAAGTTGAAATACACTGGGCTATTTTCACGAATACCTTCATAAACCCTTAACATTGACCAGAAATATCTTGGTGGAAGGAGCAGCAGTTGTCAAGACTTTACCACTAAAATTTGCTATTAGAAAAGTCTCTGCTGACTTGTAATATTATATTGTAGTATTGTACTGTAGCATTTGTATAGCGCTTACTGCAGCTATTTGGGTAGTTGAAGTGCTTACCTACACAGATAGCAAGGTACACTATGGGCCAGATGTAGCAAAGGGTTTTTCCCATTCTGGGTCAATGGGAAAATGTGTTCGTACATATGGCCCTATCTCGGCTGTGCAGTTAAGGAGGGTGTGGTTTCTGATTTGTGCTTACATGGAAAGTGATTTAATGTCTGTGCCATTTGGCTGATTGCCTTAGCACAATTTGCCTCCATACTACTTTCTTTTCAAGAATAGAACCGTCACTGTTCACAGAACCAGCTGCCCCTACACTCGCCATATTTGCAACACATAAGTCGGGTATAAATGGACTCCGCAGTTAATGAATTGCAAAACAAGTCATTTTGTATTTCCCCTTTCTGTAAGCCATGCAAATTATTTCTTAGCTCACAGCTAGTTGCAAAACCATTGCAACATCTCGTAATGTCCCTTTTGTATTGATGTTACAATGCAGTTTTTCAAACGTTATGGAACCGTATAGGGCTTGAAACAGGTTTAATTTCTGTTTGTCACAATGCTATTGTGAGTCATACAAAATAATTGCACATATGACGAAAGTTCAACTGTGAGATGTGATATGGCTTCCATTCCAAGAAAATGATCAAGGCATACAAGTATGACATTTCTTATACAGCATATGTATGAATAAAATATGCTAACAATTAAAATGATACGTTGCTTATCCCTGTTGGGAACCAACTCGCACTAAGAAAGTGGACAGACTGTAAAGAAAACAAAAAACTCAAGCAGAGTAGATCTTTAAGTGCTTAACTGCTTAAAAAGATGAGCAATCGCACTTTATCTTTGTTTTGCAGCAGTGTAGCGGAATGAGGCCTACCGCAGCCACGAGGGCGACTGCTATTCTACAAAAAACTCAATAACAGGCATATGTTCTGTGCCTTCTGTCTTGTCAGATTGCTCTTACTTTCAGCCACTTAAAGCAATTGAGGGATCTAATTCAGTATTTTGTTTACTAATACCTGCCTTGGGAATTCGGAGCCATCTGAACAGAACCCCGATATCCCTGATAAAGATGACACATTTCACCCGTTGATACAGAAACCCATCAATGCGGAGTCAGCAATAACGTTTTAATAATTGGTATTGCTTCTTCATCTGAAATAATAACGTGTCACGGAAACACACTGGGGCTGATTTACAAACTAATGTGAGCAAGTAAGTTTGACTGGCGTGTCAAAAACTGAGACGTTTTTGTGTGATACATCTCCTCTCTTGGGAATGGAGTGGACAGTGCTAGTCGACTCGAGAATGCAAAGAGAGCTTTTGAACATCCACTTCAGAAAGGGCCCAGTTAAATCCATATCAAAGACAGGACATGGAACACCTAATAAATTGTTAACGCCGAGGGGTAAGACATTTATTTCTCCATGGGTAAAGTAAAACAGTTAAAAAGTACTAGCTCTTCTGTTTTTTCTCAAGCAAATGTATACGATAGTATATTTTTGCGTCAGAAATTAGAATTCTGAAAACTTACCCAGAACTATACCTGGAAAGCTGCAATTGGAACAGGTTTCTAGGTGTAACACACAAAAAAAAATTGTGCATCTCTACCCTTGCAAGGTTAGTAAACTTGTGGGTGCTGATTTGCCACTGTGGCGGTGAATCCGGACAATTACCTTTGACCAACCACACATAAATTGCTCCCAGTTCATTATCAAGGTATCACACAAATTTGAGACACATAAAAGACGGGATAAGCAGATCTTCAGCAATAAGTGTACATTAAATAGCCTTAATAATTGAGAGCAAAAACTCAAGGTGGCTATTTATAACTAGGAAAAGAGATTTCCTGTTTGAAAAAAACAGCTTTGCAAGCAAGTCTCAACAAACGTTTGCTGCTTGCAGAATCACAATAGAATGAATAGGAGGCCAGAACATACGATGTATGTTTAAACTAACTGCCAGGGTTTCTAGAAGGAGATATCGGACCTCATCGTTCTCTGGATTAAGTGGTATTTTAGTGATTCATCCACCTGACAAGATCTAGGTTCCCTTAACATCTAAAATCAAGTTCCAAAATGCTATCCATCCTTCATTTTTAATTGATTTATGAGGACCACAACAAGACAATTTTGAAAAATTATAATTCTAACATTTTGCTGATGTGTCACCCCGGTATTTGATCAGGTATGACACTAACTTTATTTAATACTATCTTTTTAATCAATATACAGTACCAACATGTCCTTAACTATGTAGAAGTATCCAGTGTATAGTATTACCTGTTATACTATGACCCAAGTTGAGTTACATTGGTGGGGGGAACTAACCACCATTCATTGAAAATGCGGGCGGTGTAAGCTTCTTACTCTAGCTATGAATCCACAGCCACCGCACTCAAGACCTTGGGCCCCTGGGGCTTGCTTTCAGACCACCTGCAGCCCTGTGGGGATAGTGGTGGTGAGGTGAGGAGGTCACATAGGTGCAGCGTCTGAAACAAGATGGTGGCCTCATGTTCGAAGTGGAGGCCAAAAGGATCATAGGAGCAGTGCCCAACCTGGGAATTGGCCCAAGCGGGGACACTGGCCATAGCGCAGCCTAGGGCTCCCCTGACTTGGGTGTTCTCCCCCTTTTTGACCGACATCTGGGTGATAACGGAGCCTGCACTGGTCCGCTTTGCTATGTACTCCTGAAGATTTTGAGGTGAGGCTGATATGGATGTCCTGTGCTGATGGTCAGACCCACGGGGACACGCCATTGATGCAACAGGTGAGAAGGACTGTTGTGGCCCAGCAGATATTCTGCACTGGAGTAGGAGTACCCCCGTTTTTTCTCCCCCCTTTAGGTTGGGCCTATACAGATCCACTGGTGAGGGGGGTGCTGCTGGTGCTGAGAGCGGTGTGAGCCCAGTCTGCAATGTGTGGGGATTCTCTGCCAGGTGCCCACCCGCCACCCCCCATCCTACCCGCAAAGATACTGGCAGTGGAACGGGAGGAACAAAAATGATGAAGCATACCACCAAGGGTAACCTTGGTGGGTGAGGGTTTTCAAGGAAAATAATTTTTTCTTCTTTTTCTCTCTGGTGTAGACTTTAGTTCTGCTGGGTTTTCATGTTATGTTATATAGCTAATTAGGAGTATAAGCCCAGCATTTCATCCTCCTGCTCCCTCTTTTGTTTTGAGTATTTCTGTTATTGTACTCAGCTGGCCTGTTAGCTGGGCCTTAGTTAGTAGGCAGATTCCCAACTTTTGTGCGGACAGGATGTATGTAGATCACAGTCCACGGGGAAATTTGGGGGGGAGGGGGTTCCATTTGGGTTTGTTTGCTTGTTTTATGTTTTAATTTCCTCTTGTGGGGTGAGTGTAGTGGATAAGGGTTTGCTGTGTGACTAGTGAGCGAGGCGCTAATGTTTTGGTCGGCGTGGTGTGCAGAGGCCTGTGGATTTGCGAATGGAACTGGCTAGATGCCTGACCAGATTAAGCTGATCACTTGGAATGTACGGTGCCTGTCCACTCCATCCAAGAGTTATAAGGTCATGGCATATCTGAAACACAGAGGGGCGTAGGTTGCATTTTTACAGGAGACCCATCTATCTGAACCCAAAGACTGGGCTCTCTGTTTGCGGTGGAGGGGGCAAATGTATAACACCAATTACTCTGCTTTTGAGAGCGTGGTCCTCCTCTGCATTGATTCTGGGGTGCCCTTTCAGTTGCATAAGGTAGTTATTGACCCTGAAGGCCGTCATGTGTTGGTGTAGGCCTGACTGGATTGTAAAAAATTTGTTTTGTTTAATGTATACGCTCCAAACGCTTACCCGTCTTCTTTCTTGACTAAACTGGCGCCCCTCCTCCCATTAATACTGCCTTACCTGAATATCATGGGGGGAGATTTCAACTGCCTGGCAGACCTCTTCTTGGATAGGGCCCATCCCCTAATACGAGCTGCGCTGGCAAACCAACGGGCTGAGACTTTTCGTACTTGGGCTGCGCAGTGGGGACCTCATGTCTGCTGGAGGATGTGAAAAACCAGAGTCCATGGGCGTGCTTCTCTCGGTCTGGCCTGCATGACTTGAAAGTGCAACTGGATGGGGGATTCTGCTGCAAGGCAATGTCTTGTACAGTGATGGACAGAGTACTTGGCTAGAACTTATTCCATTCACTCTCCCCTGCTGTGTCCCTGTCGGTGGTCACCACGTAGATCTGGCATCCCCACCTGGTGTTTGAAGTAGGCTCTGCTTGATAACCAGGCCCTCTGGGTCTCTCTCTGTGAGCAAATTGCTTGTTATTGGCTTGACAACCAGGGTGCAGCCTCATAGGTAAGGAATGAGTGATAGGCTATGAATGTAGTGGTGCTGGGTTACTGCATTTCTAACAAGCTAGGGCTGCGCGTCCAGTTACAATCTCATATCAGACATCAGGAGGAGATGGGCTACCTCAGGACTTGGAGGAGAAGCTTGAGGGCAGGGAAGGGACTCTCCGTGAACAGGAGTAAATTCTTACCATAGTGAAATGCCAGTGGCAGAATGATATATAGAGTGTATATTACTAAGGCCCATGCGGAGAGAGACAAATTGGCGAGAATGTTAACTTGGCTCCTACAGAATGAGGCGAGGTGACATACTATCCTTAAGGTCCTTAACACAATGGGGCGAGACATATTTACTGAGGAGAAAATAAATACCGGGTACCTCTATCATTACTGAGACCTGTATTCGCTGACTCCTCCCCGCTGGCATTGGAAACTGCTGTGGTGGATAAATTCTGTGCAGATATTACTGTAAAGGACGTGCAGGCTGCAATTAAAGGGATGGCAAAAGGGAAGATCCCCAAGTTGGACGAATTGCCCATAGAATTCTACACTATATTTGCCACCAATATAATTCCTAAGCTGGTCGACATGTTTAATGACTCCCAGAGACGGGGATTTCTCCTGCTGTCTTTACGCGAGGCTACAATTTTGTAACTGGCCAAGAAGGATAAATATTGTTTTTTCCACAATTCTTACTAGTCCGTTTAGATGCTTAATAAGGATTAGAAAATCCTGAGTAAGGTGCTGGCAAACCGGATTTTGCCACACATATGCCTTGGTGCATCCAGACCAGAAAGGCTTTATACTTCTTGTAGCACCCTACCTAATATTAGTGAACTGCCTCACATACTAGATCGGCGGAAACGGCTGCCTCCGGACTCCCTGGTTCTATCTGTAGCTATTCACAAGGCATCTGGTTCACTCTGCTGGGAGTTTTTGTATGTCACCTTGATTGGTATGGGTTTTGGGTTGCCCTTTGTCAAGTGGGCAAAGCTATTATATACTAAACCAATGGCCCAGGGCTGGACTGGCTCAGTAATCTCAGAGACATGCTTGGTAAATCAGGGCACCAGACAGGGCTGCCCCTTGTACCCTCTGTTATTTGCTTTAGCCTTGAGATATAGAGATAATATATATGGAAAATGTCACTTACCCAGTGTACATCTGTTCGTGGCATGAGACGCTGCAGATTCACATGCTTTGCACATCCCGCCATCTAGTGTTGGGCTCGGAGTGTTACAAGTAGTTTTTTTTCGAAGAAGTTTTTTTCGAGTCACGAGATCGAGGGACTCCTCCCTTTTCGGCTCCATTGCGCATGGGCGTCGACTCCATCTTAGATTGTTTTCCCCGCAGAGGGTGAGGTAGGAGTTGTGTATTATGGTAATAGTGCCCATGCAATGGAGTAAGTATGTATGTACATAATGTGGTTTAAAGTGATATATTTACAAATTTACAAATGTTCAAGATCAACTTCAAACGGCTACAGACTCCCGGGGAGGCGGGCGGGCGCATGTGAATCTGCAGCGTCTCATGCCACGAACAGATGTACACTGGGTAAGTGACATTTTCCGTTCGATGGCATGTGTAGCTGCAAATAACTGCTTACTAGTCTATGCAAAGCATGTGTATCTCCCCAAAAGCGGTGGTTCAGACTGTAGAAGTTGAAGTTGTTTGAAACAAAGTTCGTAGTACTGCTTGTCCTACTGTGGCTTGTTGTGCTGTTAACACGTCCACGCAGTGGTGTTTGGTAAACGTATGAGGCGTAGACCATGTGGCTGCCTTACATATTTCAGTCATTGGAATGTTTCCTAGAAAGGCCATGGTAGCACCTTTCTTTCTAGTTGAGTGTGCCTTTGGTGTTATAGGCAGTTCTCTTTTTGCTTTGAGATAACAGGTTTGAATGCATTTAACTATCGATGTAGCAATGCCTTGTTTGGATATTGGGTTTCCTGTATGAGGTTTTGGGAAAGCAACGAACAATTGTTTGGTTTTCCAAATTTGTTTTGTTCTGTCAATGTAGTACATTAACGTTTTTTTGATGTCTAATGTATGTAGTGCTCTTTTAGCTACAGAATCTGGCTCTGGAAAGAACACTGGTAGTTCTATTGTTTGATTCAAGTGGAACGGTGATATGACTTTTGGTAAGAACTTAGGATTTGTTCGTAAAACTACTTTATGCTTGTGTATTTGAATAAAGGGTTCTTGTATGGTAAATGCTTGTATCTCACTTACTCTTCTTAGAGATGTGATGGCAATTAGAAATGCTACTTTTCATGTTAAGTATTGTATCTCACATGAGTGCATGGGTTCAAACGGTGGACCCATGAGCCATGTTAAGACAATGTTAAGGTTCCACGAAGAAACTGGTGGCGTCCTTGGTGGGATAATTCTTTTCAGACCCTCCATAAAAGCCTTTATGACAGGGATCCTAAATAGTGATGTTGAATGCGTAATTTGCAGATAAGCTGAAATAGCGGTGAGATGAATTTTAATAGATGAAAAAGCTAGCTTTGACTTTTGTAAGTGCAGTAGGTAGCTGACGATGTCTTAGCAGATGCGTGTAAGGGTTGTATTTGTTTATTATGGCACTAATAAACAAATCTTTTCCACTTATTTGCATAGCAATGTCTTGTGGTTGGTTTCCTAGCTTGTTTTATGGCCTCCATACATTCTTGTGTGAGGTCCAGATGTCCGAATTCTAAGACTTCAGGAGCCAAATTGCTAGATTCAGCGATGCTAGATTTGGGTGTCTGATCTGTTGTTTGTGTTGGGTTAACAGATCTGGTTTGTTTGGTAGTTTGACATGAGGCACTACTGAGAGGTCTAGTAGTGTTGTATACCAGGGTTGCCTTGCCCAAGTTGGTGCTGTTAGTATGAGTTTGAGTTTGTTTTGACTCAATTTGTTTACCAGATATGGAAGGAGTGGGAGAGGGGGAAAAGTGTATGTAAATATCCCTGACCAACTCATCCATAACGCATTGCCCTGAGACTGATCCTGTGGGTATCTGGATGCAAAGCTTTGGCATTTTGCGTTTTCTTTTGTTGCAAATAGGTCTATCTGTGGTGTTCCCCATCTTTGGAAGTAGGTGTTTAGTATTTGGGGGTGAATCTCCCATTCGTGGATTTGCTGGTGATCCCGAGAGAGATTGTCTGCTAACTGATTCTGAATCCCTGGAATATACTGTGCTATTAGGCGAATGCGGTTGTGAATCGCCCAAGCCATATTCTTTGTGCCAAGAGACAAAACTGTGTTGAGTGTGTTCCTCCTTGTTTGTTCAGATAATACATCGTTGTCATGTTGTCTGTTTTGACAAGAATGTGTTTGTGTCTTATTATAGGTTGAAATGCTTTCAACGCTAGAAACACTGCCAGTAGTTCTAAGTGATTTATATGAAACTGTCTCTGCTGAGTGTCCCATTGTCCTTGGATGCTGTGTTGGTTGAGGTGTGCTCCCCACCCTATCATGGAGGCATCTGTCGTTATTACGTATTGAGGCACTGGGTCTTGGAAAGGCCGCCCTTGGTTTAAATTTATATTGTTCCACCATTGAAGCGAGGTGTATGTTTGGCGGTCTATCAACACTAGATCTAGAAGTTGACCCTGTGCCTGTGACCATTGTGATGCTAGACACTGTTGTAAGTGCTGCATGTGCAATCTTGCATTTGGGACAATGGCTATGCATGAGGACATCATGCCTAGTAGTTTCATCACCATCTTGACTTGTATCTTTTGTTTTGGATACATGGCCTGTATTACATTGTGAAATGTGTCTACCCTTTGCGGACTTGGAGTGGCAATCCCTTTTGTTGTGTTGATTGTCGCCCCCAAGTATTGCTGTTTGACACGGCTGAAGGTGTGACTTTGTGTAGTTGAGTGAGAAACCTAGTTTGTGGAGGGTTTCTATTACATACTTTGTGTGTTGTGAACACCGTTCTTGCGTGTTGGTTTTGATTAACCAATCGTCTAGGTACGGGAACACATGTATTTGCTGCCTTCTGATATGAGCAGCTACTACTGCCAGGCATTTTGTAAAAACGCTTGGCGCAGTTGTTATCCCGAATGGCAACACTTTGAATTGGTAATGTACCCCTTGGAATACAAACCTTAAGTACTTTCTGTGTGAAGGATGTATCGGTATATGGAAGTATGCATCCTTTAGGTCTAGTGTTGTCATGTAGTCTTGCTGTTTGAGCAGTGGGATTACGTCCTGTAATGTCACCATGTGAAAGTGATCTGATTTGATGTAGGTATTTAATGTTCTGAGATCTAATATGGGTCTTAGAGTCTTGTCCTTTTTGGGTATGAGAAAGTACAGAGAGTAAACTCCTGTTCCTTTCTGTTGAATTGGTACTAATTCTATTGCTCCTTTTTGTAGCAACGTTTGGACCTCTAGTCCTAGAAGATCCATGTGTTGTTTTGACATATTGTGTGTTTTCGGTGTTACGTTTGGAGGGAATTTGAGAAATTCTATGCAATAACCATGCTGGATAACTGCTAGGACCCAAGTGTCTGTAGTTATTTCCTCCCAATGTTTGTAAAACTTGGTTAGCCTTCCCCCCACAGGTGTTAGGTGTTGGGGATTTGTGACTTGGAAGTCACTGCTTGTTTTGTGGAGTTTTGGGACTTTGGAACTTCCCTCTATTCTTTTGGAATTGTCCCCCTCTAGATTGTCCCCGAAAACTTCCCCGCTGATATTGGCTCTGATAAGAGGGCCTTGTTTGTGAGGTTGTGGGTTCTGTAGTTTGTCCTCTAATTCCCCCTCTAAACTGCGATTTGCGAAATGTGCCTCTGCTCTGTGGGGAGTAGAGTGCGCCCATGGCTTTGGCCGTATCAGTGTCTTTTTTAAGTTTTTCGATAGCAGTGTCCACCTCCGGCCCAAACAACTGCTGTCCGTTAAAAGGCATATTAAGCACGGCTTGTTGTATTTCCAGCTTGAATCCTGACGTACGCAACCATGCGTGTCTCCTTATGGTTACTGCTGTATTTACTGTCCTAGCAGCTGTATCTGCTGCATCCATTGCTGACCGTATCTGATTATTTGAGATACTTTGTCCTTCCTCCACCACTTGTTGTGCCCTCTTCAGGAACTCCTTGGGTAAGTGTTCAATGAAATGTTGCATTTCATCCCAATGAGCCCTAATATCTTGCCAGCAGTGCCTGAGAGTTGGCAATACGCCATTGGTTGGCAGCTTGTGCTGCAACCCTTTTCCCCGCAGCGTTGAACTTGCGACTCTCCTTGTCTGGAGGTGGTGCGTCTCCCGAGGTGTGAGAGTTTGCTCTCTTGCGAGCTGCCCCTACTACCACAGAGTCTGGTGTTAATTGCTGCGTGATATATACAAGGTCTGTTGGCGGTGGCTTGTACTTTTTTTCTACTCTTGGAGTTATGGCCCTGCCCTTCACAGGCTCCTAAAACACCTGTTTGGAGTGTTTTAGCATTCCGGGTAGCATAGGTAAGCTTTGGTATTGGCTATGAGTGGAGGATAGCGTATTAAACAAAAAGTCATCCTCAATAGGTTCTGCGTGCAAGGTGACGTTATGAAATGCAGCTGCTCTTGACACCACCTGTGTATAAGCTGTACTGTCCTCAGGTGGCGACGGCCTCGTTGGGTAACAGTCTGAGCTGTTATCTGACACTGGCGCATCATAAAGATCCCATGCGTCGGGATCATCCTGACTCATTCCAGTATGAGTTGGGGATTGCATCAGTGGTGGAGTGGCTACCGGTGATGTGTGCGTTGATGGTGGTGGGGATGGTGGTGGTGTTGTTTATTTTGCCACCTTTGCCTGTGGCTGTTTGTCCTTTTCTTGAAAGGCAAGTCTTCTTTTCATCCTTATTGGGGGAAGAGTACTTATCTTCCCTGTGTCCTTTTGGATGTGGAGCCTTCTCTGAGTGTAGTCTGGCTCCATTGACTGTAGTTCTTGACCGAACTTATGTCCTTGCATTTGGGAGGACAGTCCCTGTTCCTCTGTGTAGGAACCTGATTTCGGTTCCGAGGCTGGATGTTTCGGAATAGAAACCTTTTCGGTAGCCTTTTTCGGCTCCGACGACACCTTCTTTATTTTCGGTGTCCCGGTCTCTCGGTGCCGACTTGTTTCGGTGCTGCTCTCTCGGTGCCGAACTTGCTCGGACCCGCTGTCTTGGGCTCGGATTTGCTGTGTGCCGATATCTCGACCGGAGTCGGATGACTTCGACACATGCGTGCCCTTTTTCGGTGCCGATGGTCGGTCACCTATTTTTCGGGTTAAGCCATGGCCTGCTGGCGGTGGCATCCCCTGGGCTTTTGTGGTCTTCTCGTGAGTTTTGTGTGTCGACGTCTTACTCACGGTTTTAGGCGTCTCTTAGGGATCGAGCTCTTCCGAGTCAGAGTCCTGGATGGAGAGGGTTTCTTCTTCCTCCTCCAAGCGTGTTTGTCCTGTCGGCGCCGACGCCATTTGCAGTCTTCTTGCTCTTCGGTCTGTTAGTGTCTTCCTCGACCGAAACGCTCGACAGGCTTCACAAGTATCTTCTCTGTGTTCTGGAGACAAACACAATTTATAGACCAGGTGCTGATCTGTATATGGATACTTGTTGTGGCATTTGGGACAGAAACGGAATGGGGTCCGTTCCATCAGCCTTGAAGAGACACGTGGTCGGGCCGACCAGGCCCCGACGGGGGATCGGAAAAACCCTGAATGGCCACCGGAGCTCTTCAAAAGTCGGTGTCGATCTGTTGTAACTAACCCGATACCGAACGCAAACAATACCGTCAAATTTTCCGAGATTCTAACTATCTTTCCGAACCGAAACACAGAGCGAAAAGGAACACGTCCGAACCCGATGGCGGAAAAAAAACAATCTAAGATGGAGTCGACGCCCATGCGCAATGGAGCCGAAAAGGGAGGAGTCCCTCGATCTTGTGACTCGAAAAAGACTTCTTCAAAGAAAAACAACTTGTAACACTCCGAGCCCAACATTAGATGGCAGGATGTGCAAAGCATGTGTATCTACAGCTACACATGCCATCGAACATATATATATATATATATATATATATATATATATATATATATATATATATACACACAGGGAGTGCAGAATTATTAGGCAAATGAGTATTTTGACCACATCATCCTCTTTATGCATGTTGTCTTACTCCAAGCTGTATAGGCTCGAAAGCCTACTACCAATTAAGCATATTAGGTGATGTGCATCTCTGTAATGAGAAGGGGTGTGGTCTAATGACATCAACACCCTATATCAGGTGTGCATAATTATTAGGCAACTTCCTTTCCTTTGGCAAAATGGGTCAAAAGAAGGACTTGACAGGCTCAGAAAAGTCAAAAATAGTGAGATATCTTGCAGAGGGATGCAGCACTCTTAAAATTGCAAAGCTTCTGAAGCGTCATCATCGAACAATCAAGCGTTTCATTCAAAATAGTCAACAGGGTCGCAAGAAGCGTGTGGAAAAACCAAGGCGCAAAATAACTGCCCATGAACTGAGAAAAGTCAAGCGTGCAGCTGCCACTTGCCACCAGTTTGGCCATATTTCAGAGCTGCAACATCACTGGAGTGCCCAAAAGCACAAGGTGTGCAATACTCAGAGACATGGCCAAGGTAAGAAAGGCTGAAAGACGACCACCACTGAACAAGACACACAAGCTGAAACGTCAAGACTGGGCCAAGAAATATCTCAAGACTGATTTTTCTAAGGTTTTATGGACTGATGAAATGAGAGTGAGTCTTGATGGGCCAGATGGATGGGCCCGTGGCTGGATTGGTAAAGGGCAGAGAGCTCCAGTCCGACTCAAACGCCAGCAAGGTGGAGGTGGAGTACTGGTTTGGGCTGGTATCATCAAAGATGAGCTTGTGGGGCCTTTTCGGGTTGAGGATGGAGTCAAGCTCAACTCCCAGTCCTACTGCCAGTTCCTGGAAGACACCTTCTTCAAGCAGTGGTACAGGAAGAAGTCTGCATCCTTCAAGAAAAACATGATTTTCATGCAGGACAATGCTCCATCACACGCGTCCAAGTACTCCACAGCGTGGCTGGCAAGAAAGGGTATAAAAGAAGGAAATCTAATGACATGGCCTCCTTGTTCACCTGATCTGAACCCCATTGAGAACCTGTGGTCCATCATCAAATGTGAGATTTACAAGGAGGGAAAACAGTACACCTCTCTGAACAGTGTCTGGGAGGCTGTGGTTGCTGCTGCACACAATGTTGATGGTGAACAGATCAAAACACTGACAGAATCCATGGATGGCAGGCTTTTGAGTGTCCTTGCAAAGAAAGGTGGCTATATTGGTCACTGATTTGTTTTGGTTTTGTTTTTGAATGTCAGAAATGTATATTTGTGAATGTTGAGATGTTATATTGGTTTCACTGGTAATGATAAATAATTGAAATGGGTATATATTTTTTTTTGTTAAGTTGCCTAATAATTATGCACAGTGATAGTCACCTGCACACACAGATATCCCCCTAACACAGCTAAAACTAAAAACAAACTAAAAACTACTTCCAAAAATATTCAGTTTTGATATTAATGAGTTTTTTGGGTTCATTGAGAACATGGTTGTTGTTCAATAATAAAATTAATCCTCAAAAATACAACTTGCCTAATAATTCTGCACTCCCTGTACACATACACACACACACACACGGAGTGACAACACTGACTTTATCTTCCCTGGGGTTAACTGGAATAAATCCTGCATATACCTGGGTAAAGCGTGGTATGACTAGGCAGACTTTTTTATTAGTTGACAGTTCCATGAAATGGAATGCTTGGCCAATTTCTCTTGGTGCAGAAACTGATCTGTTGAAATTTGGAAGATCTTTAAATCATGGCTTTTTTTCTCACACGGTTTAACTAGAATTATTTGTACACTTTTTTAATTTAATTGAAGTTCTCCGTTTTAGTGCCAAGGCGTCCACTTGGTGCAGGCAGCTCTTAATAAAACCTAGTAAATAAAAAAAATAAAAAAATTGTGAAATTTTACTTCATGCTTCTTGATGCTGGGGTTGATACTATGTGTAAAAGGACTTCCAGAAGGCGAGATCACTGTTTATTAGGCACAACACAGCTTTTGAATTTGCCATTACTCTAAAAGTTTTTTTAAAATAAAAAAAATAAAGGACTAATTAACTTCAAGATAATTCAGCTACTCTTCATGCATGCTTGTAATGTGCTGGAAATCCCTACCCACAGGCAGGATCTAGAAATTATGAACCAAAAGTAGATGTCTGAGACCCAAGTAGAATGCAGTCTCCTCCTGGATACAATTGCCCTGCCCACGATCAGTGAACCACCAATCACGCCTCCTTAGATCCCAACTGTTTTATAACCAGGTATGGATGGTACATAACATGTGATTTACTATGGGATGGCTACAAGGGTGTTGCAAAGGCGGTGGAAGAATAACTAACACTGTAGACTACAAAAGCCCCACACACACAGACGGAATATTTTACACTAGGCAACTAGTAAGCAGGCTGTAAAGAATGTTCCAGTCAAAAGCTACATCTTTATGGGAGGATAGAGAGTAACTCCTACAGAAGGCATACGGCTAAGCCCACTGGCTGACTCACAAATGTCAGTGACAAGTAATCACCTCATGAAAGCCACCAGGGCGGAACTATCTGGTGGAAGGAACAATAGGTTTTGAAGGAGGAGGAACACCTTGAGTCGCGTGCTTTAGAAATGCACAACATGGGGCAACATTACTGATCACCAGCGGCTAAACAATCAATGACCGTAAAGAACAGGTAGGTAAAAAAGTAATGCTTCCACAAGATTAAAACTACAGCCATCTCTTATTTCACTGATCTGTTTGCCGATGAGAAAGAAGAAGTATAGCTCATTTCACTTTCAGTAGCCTCTCTCTAAACACACCTAGCTTGAGGAATGCTCAACACACGAAGTGATGTACATTTCAAATTGTGATAAGTTTGACAGGAAGGATTATATAAGAGACAAAACATCTATTTAGCATGACAACATGTTTAGTTTTGCCCCTTAAACATGAATGAAAAATTATCCCTTTCTACTTCCTCTTCCCCCATTTCCCAGCTGACTTCCCATCACTTTCTTCAGTTCCTTTCATATTGCTTTTGCTACTTGTGTCTGTTTTATGCTGCATTTTACTTTTATTCCCCTTCCACAGTTCCATCTCTCTTTTTCCAGCTCTCCTTTTACATGTGCCATTCTGCTTTTATCCTTCTTGCTTCTTATGTCGCCTTTCCACCATGCTGGCTTTGCCCATTCCTCGTTATTGCCTTCTCCATTTCTTTTCATGTTCCCCTGTATCCTCCTCTCCATCTCTCCTTACCTACCCTTCCCTTTATTCATCCTTTGTTTCAGTTAATTTTCTTCTACTTTGTCCTCCTTGTCATACCTTTCTTTACTTCCACCTAATCTCTTTTTTTATATTGTCAACTTATATCTGCATTTTTCTCTCTTGCCCCCTTTGTCTTAGTGGGATTGGAAAGATATTTTTTACAAGAAAGATGGGAAAATACCTGCAAAGGTGATCATGTTATACACTTGTGGGATCATCTCAATGTTAGGGTGCCATCAGTATGATTGGTGACAATTGTGTTGAGGAAATGCAGGCTTCTTGTATTCCAGGTGTCACTTTATTAATATGCCAGGTGTTTAAAGTCCCAACTGGGCATAAAGACCAGATTCACTATAAGGAACACATTTAGAGTAGGAAAAAGAACTAGCTTTCTGGTTATTTTTTGTCAATCTGAAAGCTTTGCAGGTGGTCCTGGATATGTTGGTAGTGCACCAACAGAAAGTTAAAATGATCCTCTAATAATTTTGCCCAGAGGACAGCTGAATTCGACCTGGTTGATCTAAAGTCAACATTGTCAACAACTAACAGACTTGAGCAGAAATTAGAGTGCAATCAGGCGGAATCCAGAAAATTATGTACAAGTTGCTCCCAGTATTAATGGTGCAATAATGTAATATCTTGAAAGTGCACTCAACAAGGGTAATTCTGAGAGAGGAGAAGTGATAGAGGTGTTTGAATGATTGATTAGTAAAGTTTCAACTACCATAGTGCAGGTTATAAGCTGTGGTGGGAAGTTCTAAGCAGAAAAATTTGAATGAATAGCATGAGAGAGTGTACTGCTAAGGATGAGGAATTGATTTATTGCATTTAAATTGCTAATTGTGGATTATCAGATCATTTGGCTTTATGCTGTCTTAGAAGAGAGTACACAATCATGCCAGTGAGTAAAAGAGACAAAAGAGCAGAGGGCACAGAAAGCATTGAAACTGCCAAAAACACAAACAGCTTAGGGAAATCTTAAGATGGGAGTATCAGATGAGGGTTAACTAAGTGGAAATGAGTGTTAGTACCACATAATGAGTGGACCCTGACAGCATTTGTGTGCTCTGTGGAGCAGAGAAGAGGATCCACCATAAAGAATGCAACACAAAGAAACTCAATATAGTGGGGCCTGAGAGCCACAGTGTAGGAAATCCACCTTTTTTTGCGTTGTCACCCTCAATTTTTCACCTTTTGCTGGACCCTACATTTTTGTTGGTGTTGGACCTCTGTGCACTTTAGCCATGCAAACTAGTGATACACTTCCTGTGTTCCCCTTTAAACACAATTGAAATTGCATATTCCATGGCAGGTATCGCTACAATACGGATAAGTCCCCTAGGTCCATTAAATGCCAGTAATGGACTGTAGCTCCTATTGTTGCATTAACTACAGTGACAATGTAAAACATGGCTTCAGGCCTACCACTGTAGCATGGCTGTGGAAGTTTAAACACTACAATTCGGCCTGTCAAAATAAATGCTGTTTAATAATAAAAACCACATTTTTAAATCTTAAAAGGTCACCTTTATGTAAGCCTTGATGCCCACAAGGCAGGGTGAATGATATTTAAAAGTAGGGAAGGTTGAGATTTAATATTAACATGCCCTTACAGCTCCCAAAAGCAGTATATCACTATAGCAGGCCTAGCTGTTCTACGTAAAAAACCGGAGTGTAGATTAAAAATCATAATACTGTATCTTGGGAATAGGACTAGCTAGAAAAATAATGAAACAACTTTTTAATAGTTATTAAAAATCCAATTCAACAGTGAAGTTGAATTTGTAATAGATATTAAGGAAAAGTAACTTTTAGAAAGTGACCTTTTCCCTGCCTGACGTTTCCAGAGTCTACATTTGCATTTGTTCTCCTAATTCTACATGCCAGTAATTAGTATTTGAATAGATGTGAAAAAGGTGTGAAAAGCCTCCCACGAGCAAACAACAGGCTGGCCTGAATGTGCAGGGATGTCTCCACTGAACCTGGCAGAACATGCAGGGTGGGGCTATGAGTATCCTTTTCAACAAGACCGTGTCAAATCCTGCTTGAATGTTAAATCCTGCTTTACAGGTCTGCTGGTTTACAAATAACTCTGGGGCACACTTGAAAGGAAAGTAAACAATGTGTGAGAAAATGTCTTGTGTATTTGCTGCCTGGTTGCTTTTGTTCCATCAGACTTCTGTCTCTAAACATAACACTGGGGTTGCAATTGAAAGGAAGTGAAACAGAATGCAACAACAATTCATGTGTATCCACTGTCTTATTGCTGGAAACCTTGCTTTGTTATACCAGACTTCTGCCTCTGGATTTATTGTGAAAACAGTGACTACCGCAAATTGGAGTTTAGTGTTACATGTCAGAGGACACCAGGTTTACCAAAGCACACTCCACCACACACACAAAGTCTCAGAACCCAAGTTTAATGTGGCTAAGGAGCTTCTCGATCTTGAAAGTGCCCAAAGTGGATAGGACTGGCCCCAGGAACATTTAGCCCCATTGGTTACTCATTTACACCTAGTTTCTCATGCCAGGCATAACTGTGACATCTGCAGGCACCCACTTCAGAACATTTCTTGGACCCGAGGAAGAGCAATAGACTATTTCTTGGACCGGAGGAAGAGCAGAAGGTACAGGGCTACAATTAGATACAAGACTCATTTCCTGCAACTGTTCCACTGATCGTTAGCAATTGGACCTGGATTGGACCGTGCCCGAAGCTGAAAGTGCCTCCCTTGAGGTCCTGGGGAGCTTTGCAAGTGTACTCTTGTGTGGATTGGGACTTAAAGGACTAAAGTCACAAGGTAAAATCTTTGACTAGGACAAACCTAGCTGATGTTTGACCCGTGCTCCACCGTGGTCAGCATCAAATTGTGTCTGGGTCCTGGTCTACTGCAACCTTTGACCATCATTGGCACTTTGTTGCTTGGCACTTTTCCTACTTAACATTTTAAACATTCATATGTCCGGTGCCCCTTGTTGAATTTTTTTCATTTGGTTTAATACATTTTACTCTATTTTTCTAATTCGGTTTTGGATTTTTATTTTTTAGCATTTCAATGTTACTATTGTTTTTGTACTGTATAGACACTTTACACATTGCTCTAAGCTAAGCCTGTCTGCTCTGTGCCACAGCTACCAGAGGACTAAGCTCAGGTTTATTTGGTGACTTTGAGGGTTCGCCCTGACAAGAGTTGTGATTTATCTTTGAGGTGGGTGGTCACCCATCCCAAATAGTAATCCTATTTTTACACATATTTATTACTACTAAGTAGAAGAAGCAATTGACTACCAGAAGTTAAATAAGGACCTCTATCCAGAAGAGGTACTGAGAGATTCCCATAAAGCAGACAGTAAAGTTTGAGGGCATTTTCAGCATCAGTATTTAATACCACAGCCAACAGTGGAAAGGATTCTGATTCCTGGAAATCAGTAATTAATGTTTCACATCATAAAATAGGTAACTGCTCAGATGTGGCCAATTACTACTCAATACAGTGCTAGATGGGGGCGGCAAAATTTACAGGAAAGTTCTTCAAAATTGCCTACACAATTGCATAGACAGCAATAATATTTTAGCGACTTACAATGTGGTTCAAGAAAGGGGGTGGGTACTACTGAGCAGGTGAGGAGGTTGAACCCGGCCTCTAAGCCAAAGAAAGTCCTACTTTTTATGACATTTTTCAATTTCAAGTCTACATTTGACTCCAGTGACCTCTTAATGCTCTTTTCTGTGCTAGATCATCTAGGCACGCTAAACGGTAAAGCCTGGGCATATAATTAATTACACAGATGGAATCGGAGGAATTTAGTAATTCCAGGTTACTCTTGTAATGTGGAATTACTTCTAAGTTCCACCGCTCCATTGGCAAAATTAATCTGCAATAATTTGTTTCTAGGAGGGCTGGAAAACAGAGCAGCCCTATGTTTAACAATCACTGCAGATTGAAGTTTAATCTGCAACTGTTTAGATACTAGCAAACACTAAAGTGTACACCCCTCAGTGCCCTTACATACTCACTTATAGAGTATTCAAGGGCACTGAGGGGTATACGCTGCAGTGCAAACCCCTTGGCACCCCAACATACTCTGCAGTAATTACTGCAGAGCATGCAATGGCATCAAGGGGTATTGTATAACCCTCTGTGCCCTTACATACTTAATTAGTAGTTGTTTTGAAACAGAGGGATTGTTCCCTCTTCCTGCCCTGTTTACAAATCCCTAGAATGATTACCCCTCTGCACACTTACCTACTCTGCAGTAATTAAGTGCGCAGAGGAGTTTGCACTGCTGAGTAATATGCAGTGGTTTCTAAAGTTTAGAAACCATTGCATACCACTCGTTAGTGACGGACGGACAAATACTCTGCAGTAATCACAGCAGAGTATGTAAGGGTGCTGAGAGGCATTTAGTTGAGCTATTTTCCCTGCCGCGGGATTCTAGAGTAACTCTGCTGAATTCCGCAGATTGAAAATTCCGCCCACCCTACAAACAGTCTCCTTACATGCATACAAAATCTGCTTGAAGCCACCTCAGCCAGGATGAGATATGAAAGATCTGGCAAACGTATATCAAAGTTCCTAACAATTACAGCAGTTGACTAATGATGCCTCTTGTTGTTTTGCCACAGCTACAGTTGAGCCTATTTATAAAGGATGCGGGCTAGCACCTTCGAGACAATGAATAAAGAAATCCTCGGAGGCATGGAGATTACATTGTTATCCTGTTTGCAGGCAATATAGTGCTAATAGCGCTATCTGAGCTGCCATCCACCATCTACTGAAGAGTTCTGAAACCTATTACAAAATAAAATTAACAATAAAAGTTAGCAAACAAAGTTCATCATTACGAACCTCAGGTGTCTGCTGAAGCAAACTTTTAGCAATGAGGGTGGACTTAAAGAGAGTTTGTTGCTTTGATGATCTCACTATTGGGGTAGTCGATATGCTGACATGACTCCAGCAAAAGGAAAAAATCAGTGCACACTGACCTGGACAATGGGTGCCATTCTAAGATGCAAGAACACATTTGGCAGTACCATGATGAGTATAATACTTCTTTATAGACAAGGCTGCAATAGTGAAAGCATATAAAGCAGAGTTCTGGGGACATACTAAGACCAATGCTGCTGAAAGAATCAAACATATGATCTTGAGACTCCTTTCGTAGTCAGGTCCAGACACCCTGTTAACACTGTTAAGGCTAGAGCTAGGCAAAAGCTCCATTTCCTTATGATTCTTTCTATAATGGGCTAGGCGTCATGCTAATCCTCATGCCAAAGTGTATAAATGAACATTACATGAGTCTCGAATATGGAGAAATATAGGAAATGTAAATGGCTGCTCCATGTTGAAAAGACATTATAGGGGCCATGGCATGGGTGAGTTATGGGACAATACACTATAAATTCGGATTTCATTTGAAAGAGCAAAGAAAGTTACTGCTTTGCCTCACAAGAGAAGATATTAAGAAGTATTTTTTGTGCCTCATTAGCAAAGTATATGCCAGCTAAGAGTGATAATGAGTTTGAGGAATACTTGGATGATCTCACACCTGAACTGTTACATACATGGTACAAAAGATTCAAACTTAGTACATTACCAGTGCTGCTCTAAATTGCAACATGGAAACCAGAAGAGACCAACCAAGGAACTATAAATGCTAAAAGGGGCATGATGGTTGGAAAAGGTCATGCACTTTAAGCTATTTGTCCCAATAAATAGTGAGTTATGTGGACAGAGATTACTGTTCATTAAAATCCCCCCACATGCTTCCAGAACCCCAACTCTGTCAGATAACTGTGCCTTCCCCTACAGGGATGTGGAATTCCTATCGCCCGACGCCCGGGACATCTTGTTTGGGGTCAAGGGCAACAAGTTTTTATGTTTACTTTGTCCTTGGGACAAGTAGGCCCAGCCCTCTGCAGCACAAACCATTTGGCTGCCTGTTTACAGAGAGTAGAACTCTCTGCAGTTGAGGTAATGTGTTTCCAAAAGACAATGCTGTTCGAACTTGTTTTTATGGTTCATTATTTGAAAGCCTTCATTATTAGGGTGAGTGCTGTAAATAAATGTTTTAAGGTCACACTTCACTACTGACGTTGGTCCAGTACAAAAAAAAACATGTATACACATGTTTGAAAAGTTTAGGCTATGAGGCTATGTATAATGCTCCCAGAATGCTCTCTGATTAGATGCAAATGAAGTGTCATTTAGTAAAACGTGTTGATACATGATAGTATTTCCCAAAAATATTTCTAATGGAAAATCAGTGTAACCATTTTCAACACGAATATGGGAAGCATGAAAATAAACAAACACTGACAAAGCCAACTGGTCTGACATATTTTTATAAGTCTTTTAGTTTCATCAATGCGTGTCTTGTTTTGACATGGCTTTCGTAACACTTTATTGTTGTGGGAGCTACCAGGCCCTCAACATCGTAACAAACACTGGCAAAAAAAAACCAAAAAGTTTTTTAACTCTAAAAGCACACGTTGCCACCAGTGGCATAACAAAGGCCCCGCAGCCGCCCTCCAGGGGGCCCCTTCAGCACAGCACCTGCCCTGAGTGAGTCTGGAGAGGGGGCTCCTCCATGTTCTTTGCAAAGGGGCACCCTCCAGTTTCGTTACGTCACTGATTGCCACTGTAGTTCCTGACACTGAGCAAAACTACTTTGTGTGCCAATATGCTCCTTGTGGAAGAGCAGAATGCGATCACTCACAGTAAAGCCAGCCGAAAGAGAGAGAAAGAGAAGTTTAATAAAAACAAAATGTCTTTGTTAACACCAGACCTAATTAGGGACCAAGACCCACATGTAGGTAGCTTTTTGCATGTCGCAAACAGCGACTTTCGCTGTTTACAAAGTGCAAAAAGCACATTGCGATGCACAAACCCCGTTTTGCGATTCAGTAACCTGGTTACCGAATCGCAAAACAGTTTTGCGACTCGCAATTAGAAAGGGGTGTTCCCTTCCTAATTGCGACTCGCAGTGCAATGTAGGATTGTTTTGTGACTGCGAACGCAAACCAATCGCAGTTTGCACCCATTTCAAATGGGTGCTAACACTTTCGCAAAAGAGAAGGGGTCCCCATGGGACCCCTTCCCCATTGTGAATGTCACTGTAAAAAAAATTTCAGAGCAGGCAGTGGTCCTGTGGACCACTGCCTGCTCTGAAAAAATGAAACGAAAACGTTTCATTTTTTGTTTTTGTAATGCATCTTGTTTTCCTTTAAGGAAGCAGTCACA
The DNA here is from genome assembly GCF_031143425.1 of Pleurodeles waltl. Taxonomy (NCBI): domain Eukaryota; kingdom Metazoa; phylum Chordata; class Amphibia; order Caudata; family Salamandridae; genus Pleurodeles; species Pleurodeles waltl. The sequence goes on along the minus strand of NC_090436.1, from coordinate 658,211,694 downwards.
GACGTGGTGGTCTGCTGTCTCCAGCAGGCCACCATCCCTGTGAGGGCCGCTATTCGCAAGGGGGTCGCAAATTGCGACCCACCTCATGATTATTCACTAGGTGAGCATTTGCGAAGCCCTTGTGAATCACAGATGGTGTAAGGGACACCATCCTACATTCGGATTTACGACTCGCAATTTGCGGGTTGCAAATCTGAACCTACCTACATGTGGCCCCAAATTCTTAAAGAAAGTCACAAAAGTGCACCCATGGTTTATGTCGTACCCCTATAAAATATTTGTGAACTGTATTTTAGCATGGGTAAATACGCATGTGTAGATTTACTCATGTGAAAATCTATTGAGCATTTGCAAGTTCATTTTCCCTCCGGCCACTTTCTTCCCAACCCTGGAAGAAGTTCTAATTCTGCCATTGTCAGGAGTAAATGTCCAACCTTCCTTATTATGGGAAAATATTAGAGAGAAGCTGGTGAAAATCTTTAAAACATGCAGGTTAGTAGGTTTGCAGACTCAAAGGCATTCCAGCCCTGGAACTATTGCTTACTGCTTCCTCCAGCCCCAGTATGCAGATCTGCAGAAAGGTGGCAAAATAAGGAAATTGCTACAGTAGGGATTGAAACTGCAAGTATTCAAGCCCTACTATGGTAGTAGCCCTGGCATAATCAGAGAGGCTATTATCAGAGCTCTTACATAATGAGATTGCTGCCATAATTTTTCGCCACACTACATGGCACCAAAGGGACAAGTAGATCTTTTTACAGGACAATTAGATTTGAGAAGCAACCTGTCCCCTGGACAAGTAGTTATTTTAATAAATTCCACATCCCTGCCCTAGCATCGCAGATCCGGCTGTGGGCTGGGTAGGATGCAGTAGGCAGGTGACACCTATCCACAATACCTTGCCTCCAGGGTGTTTGCGAGACCCCCTCTTTATTCACGATCACCAGCCATTTCAGCAGTTGATCCTCTGCAGCCCTGGTGCAGAAGCATACTGCTGGGTGAGCAAGGAGAAAAAGAAACGCCAGTACGATGCAACCATTTTTGACCAACAAATTTACAGCACTGATTAAACCATGGCCAGTCATACAAGGAATAATAAGAGAGTCTGCTCAGACTAAAACGCCTGCTACCAGTTTCCAGGTTCACAATCGCACGGCTTGCTTAACACCACTATTTAAAGGCAAATAAAGGGTTTTGAGTGCTTGTCTGAACACACACACCCTTGTTACATGGTTTGTTTGATTTTTGCAGCTTTTAGGCCTTGCTTGCTGTGTTTTTCCTCCACTGTTGCTTTTTTATTGTCTTTAGTTGATTCAACTTAACCTTTTCTAAGCTAATGCTTAATCCCCTCGCTCTTAGGCAATATTGTTAATTTCCGCACCATTTTCGCAGCTCCACTTCACAAACTACATATTTCAGGAAGTCAGCAAAGTGCCATCCAGAGAAGGTCACCAGTATCATCAGCTGTCATAGTAAGGTAAGAGTAGGCTTAAGGCCGTCACTGTATTAGGAGGTCTTGAAACAAAAATATCAGCTGTAGGAAAAACTCATTACAAAGCTATGAATAATGATATTTCATTTTTCCTGCATTGCCATGAAAATCCTAACATGCCTTCTATGCTGACTGAGGGCAGACTGGGTGGAAAAGGCATACTTACATTTATTTATGCCACTCAAAAGGAGTCTAATTAAATCTAGTAAAACCAGGAACTACGTCGTTTGCAAAACAAATCCCACAGACATTGTCACTGTGGCTACCTGTTCTTCTCCAAACCAGTTCAAGCAAAAATGAACTGGGTATGCAGACTGGGTGGCATAAAAGGCAAAATCAACAGCATATTCACTTTCTGCATGCAATATTTCAGTAAACGTGATCTACCAACTTCAAACCATAAGTTTTATTGTCTATTGGTAAAATCTAGCTGCTAGTAGTAACCACAGCAACCGGGTCAGATAAGCAAACACTGTATTAACAATGTATACATGCAATACAAAAACGTAATGAAGTATTAAAGTATTTCCAACCACAATATAAATGCATTGCTATTTTTGGTTAATTTACTAGTTGGAGACACTTGTTCATTTATGAACTGTGAGATTCTTCTCATGTGCCATTTAGAAGCCTCCGTTATATTTGATCATGATGTGCATGAAACGGGGAGACACAATAGGTCTGAACAATAATGTTTCTTAATTTCTTCATGTTATCCATCAGGTCACTAGAATTCATTGGTCTAAACACAATATGAAAAGGTAGACCTCATTATTTAAAGGGCACAAGACACAAGGACCCAGAGGACTTGGAAGCACAAACAGACTTGTACTTGTTAGTATACCTCTTTTATTGAAAAGTGGGCTATCTAGATTTTTCTCAGACATGCTCCAAGAAGCTGATGGACTATCTCTTTTGACAAATGAAATATACTCCTGCCGCATCCTCAAAAAATCCTACTGAAACCAAACCTTAAGAGTATAAATCAGAAAGCATGATCCCGTCAAATCTTATTTTACACTTGAGCTTTACAACCTCTATTTTAATCGACTGGATGGTTACATCTAAAACCCTAAATATGTAGTGTAGTGCTAACGGATAGGTGCACTAATATCAGAGTTACATCCTGGAATTCATATTGCAAATGGGAGAGGATTTCTGTTCAGTTTAGAGCAAAGGAACATACTAACAAAACAATATTTTCAAATGTAACCTACTGATGCTTAAGACTTAGAAAAACTATAAGCTGGAAAAATGAATACTGTCTGCAGTTTACAGATCTTGCCCATGTGCATAATATATATAAGATGTTTATCCTCTACATTCTGATAAATTTAAGACTGCTGTCTATGTACAATATGGACCCTGACCTCATGGTTACCTCATAGCACAATCAAAAAGTGAAACTCACTATGAGTGCCTTCAATGAACAACACTCTAAAACCCTTAGGGTTAAGTGTGATCTATATAAAACAAGCATAATTTTTAAAAACAAAACGGACCTACATTTTCTGAGGACAGCTCAACAAGTTATCATCAATTTATTTAAACTGAGCCTAGTGAGGCAGAGCACATCTGTAAAGGATATAATAATATATTCAATCTATCTTAATGGCTGATGACCTGGATTAATATATGAAACATTTAATTATGGTATCCAGAAGGTCTGACACTCAATGGTCTAAATAAAAGTCCTATAATATGGTTTTGTGCATATACTGTTCCTTATTTCTAAGGAGGCCAGTGTGCTCAGGCTCTAACTCTGCCTATTTACAGTGCAAGAGCACAATCTAAAATGTAAAAGTATAACAACTGCTTTTATTGTTGGCTTTCTAATAGTGAACTCAAGCTGTGAACTTTAATCACAGACCGGCTTTTAGAAACAGTTGATACAATAATAGGGGGCTACACAAAATTACATGTGTAGTGCGTTTCAAATAAATACATTTTAAAAAGAGAATAAACATGAAAAATATATTTTACAAATTTAAATGCACTTCTAATCATAGCCTAATGCAACATTTCACCTTCCATCTATTCACTCATGGTTGATAAATCAACCATCCATTTTAAGCAAGCAAAGAACCATTTGATTAAAGTGTTGTACTTTTTATTTTATAAAGAAGCCTAACTTATTTTCACGTGCTTATTTATGGTAATTTCAAACTATTCCACAAACACTTTGTGATCTTCTGTAATTAAACTTAATAAAATGTAATGTAATCAACTGAGCAAGCAAGAAAGCCCAACCAATGGTGCTTTCAGGTAACATAGTGTGAATTATATAGCAAACCCAACTTATTTCCTCCAAAACATTAAGATGCTCAAAGATGATCAGTTATATGAATGTATGGAGAGGACTGTCGCTCTCCACTCTCAGGCTTATCACTCTTCTATGTATGGAAAGTCTGTCACTCTTAAATGTCTTCACTAATCGAGTACAAATTGCTTGGCTTCATTCTCATGACAACATTTTTCTTTTATTTATAAACCATGTCAGGCTTTTCATGGTGTGCTAACTATTTTTCGTTAGCAGACCTAGTTCTTCTGGCCAGGACATGCCTGTGCTTGGCTGGACATTTTGACAGAGGTCAGAGCACTCTCCACATTATAGTCACTTGCACCAAAGGTTAGATCAAGGATTCTTTATAAGGAGCTTCGGTGGAGAACAGCCTGGTGTTCACATGCTGATAAGGCCAGTGTCAGCAGGCATTATATTAATGAGATCAGATTGTATTTATGGAGCATATAGGGGTATTTTGTCAGATAAATAGGAGAATGTAAGAGGTATCCTGATCTAGCTGATCCAGAATGTTTGCATGCCTCAGCGGGCTGTGCCCGAGGTCTCTAAACATAAGGGGGCAGGGGCCTAGCATGGACAAACGCCCTACTTCCCTCCATGAGAACAGATCGACAAACCTGTAAGACCAACCCTTTCCCTTCACATCCTTCTACTCAACCCCTCTACATGATGCACTGTGGTACAAGATTGACATACACCTAAATGTTTACCCGATTGTGAATGAGTGTGCAGTAAGGATAATGGCGAGAGATAAATTGAAACTGGAAAAAGCACCAGCCAAACAGACTCCCACCCATGTGATTTACCATCAATGTGGTAAACCAATTTACAGGTATAATAAAGACTTGGTAGACTGCATTGGTGGTGAGGACAAGAAGTGTTTTCTGAAATAAGATACCTCTGACATGGTTTGCTTTAAATAAAACTAAGAAATTGATTGAATGAATGATTCCAAATCTAAATCCAGTCTAAAACAGTGGGAAGTCTTCTGAAGTTGAAGTTTATTGCTTCAGCTTACAAGTATGAGCTATACAATATAACAAACACAATAGATGAATGTAAGATATTAAAACAACATTTTACAAATTAAATATACTTAAACAATTTCATAAAATGTTCTACTTGCAGAGTCATAAAACAGCCAAATGACACACAGGGATAATCCACTTTCATCCACTCTTATCCAGGGAAACTAGGATTGCCTTGCTGGCCTCCTAAAATGTGCAGTGCATGTAACCATTAATTTATTACATTTCATATCACCAGGTAATACTAATTCCATACAATTCTAATTAAAGCTCATAGGGGATGCCTTCAATTCATGAATGTTATTGTGCCCTAGCCTTTGCCCTTTTGGTGTATATGCACTAAAAAAAACGTGTTATCAAACACATGCATTGTAAACCATCTTAATTACATAACGTTATCAATTTCAGCTACCCGGTGGTCTCCAGTAATACGATTTACTATGAATTTCACAGCAGGAACAAAATAGTTAAGTATCCGCCTATGGCTGAACAAAAATGAATTTACTCATGAGAATGACCGTGTAACTTTCCAGGCTGCGTAAATATGAGGTCCCTAGATTAAAAATAGGTCTGCTGTTGGGGCAAAGGTGTAAGTTCATACCAGTCTTCTTAAATTGATATGTAGAAGCCATAAAGCAAAAGCAGGAATCTCAGGTACAGGGACTGCAAGAAGCCCACCAAAAATTGGCACACCACATTAACATCATCAAGGACAGAGTTAGGACGTGTGCCTCTACTGCGCTGCCTTCCTATTTGTTTCACCAAACTACTAGTAAGGCAGCAGAAACAGTTAAAGAAAAGGAAGAGGATGTACATTATGTTTTAGGTTTCCCCATATCAGAAGGAGACGCTGGGAAACACAGCAAGGAGTGTATGGGAATGAAGAAGCGCTAGTTGATTGGTTGTCAAGAGGGGCACAAGAAAACCCCACGCATGCAAGCAACTCCATGACAGACGCAAGCATGAGAGGAGTAGCAGACAAGACACTTGCGATCTTGTTTAGCCCCCTATCATTTCAAAGACCTGCATGTGGGTGGTCAAGATCACACTGAGTGTCACTCAGGATAGTCTAAGGGTGACTAAAGGATGAAGGGTGAGAGAGATTGAGAGTGTGCACCAACTCGAATGACTTTCAGCTAGAGGGAGGGGGAGTAAAGAACCAAATTACATTTTACACATACAACCAGAGACACTGCTACCTTAGGAGAGTACGTAAGGCCTGGATTGGGGCCCAAGTCACCCTCCACGTCCTATGGTCTCCATCTGACCTCCTAAACAGCATATGGCAAATCCCTGAAATATGCCATAATCCCTAAAGGTTTTTAGAAGAACTGGAAACTGTTTTGAATGCTATACCCTAAACTGGGTTGTTGATAATCAATAGTTACATTTAATTGTGCAAAAATAAGTGAGAGATTTGATAGTTAAACACAGCTAATTGCTAATAACAAGTGCCTATTGATGAAGCTTCTCTTGCTGCAGCTAGAGAAACCTGATTGAATGCTACTATCGAGGTATATCCTGCTAAAACTGATAGTATAAATATTAATATTTGCAAACAGAATTAAGGGGAATCCCCTGCTTATAACTATTATATTTTGAAAGACGTTTTTGATGTTTCTGGTCTTGTTAATGATACAGAAACATTTTAAGAGGCTGTGGGATAGGCTTTTAAACAGCTGCTACTGCACAAGGTACAAGAACAATTGAGAACAACGTGTATTGTTTGGCAATCTAATGGTATTACAGATTGGTTTTGGTTGCAAATCATTGTGTGGCTGTGCAAGAATGAAAGAAAAAAATTGAGTAAATGGTCAGACAAATGGGACGCTGAAGAATAGGAAGGCACAATGATAGGGGAGGGCAGGGAAGATCAGGACAGGAATGAAAGGAGCCAGAAGCAAGAAAGAGAAGAGTCCGAACTGCTTGGCAGTACTGAATGCTTCAGTTGTAATTTGTCATGGGAGACTTCAAAAGGGATTGCTCAAACTTTTCCCATCGTTTACACAATCAGCCGATTTTCATTTTCTCCTTCCATGAAGAGATGCCACCTTCTAGGACAGCCAGAATGGAGTAGACCACTTTGTGAATGCCTTGATCACTGTAGATAAAAACGAGCTAAACATATGATGTCAACCGAAAGCCCATCTAGTGTCTTAGTGTAAAAGACGCTAATAGATTAGCTTTAAAAAAAAACTCAGAATGTATTGCCTTTCCTCTCTTGGACTAAATTACTGAAGCAGTTGGCATGTCTAAGATGTGGTTCTCAAGATATTTCTGATCCTAGGGAAAGATCTTTAATGCAAACTGAGCTGTTTTGTACTTTTCTCTCATGGTGGTTTTTATTTTAATGTAACAGCCGAGAATGAAAACAGTGTTCTAGAAGAAGTAGCTGAAAATAATGACTCGTGAAATTGTTTGTCAAAACTTCAACTGATACAATGTCAGATTTGCCTAACCTATTCCCTTCCACTTTATGGTCTGGCTAGGTCAGTGATGTAGGTTGTGTCAAACCTGCTGAAACTTAATTACAGTGAAACCCATTAAAAAACTTCTTCGCATACCACATCACCTTTAACGCCCCAAAGAGGAGGCAGGGGAATCTTCCCAGAGACGACTGCTGCTCTGCTGAAACAAGGAGTTTTTTTGACACAGGCTTTAAGCATTCATAATACTCCTATTTTACATTTCAGAAAGTATGGTCAAGATGAACGAGTTACTTACCTTCGGTAACGACTTTTCTGGTGGATACATTAGCTACCTGTGGATTCCTCACCTCATGAATACTCCCATGGCGCCAGCATTTGACGGAAATCTTCTTACTAGTCTCTGCACGTCGACGAGGACGTCACTCTAGCCCACGCGACGCCGTCTGACGTCATACAGGCAATAAGAAGTCCTCGCCGACGTGCCGATGACAGTACCAACATTTTTTACGTGCATGAGAATAATAATAATAACCCAATGCAATGAAAGAGCAAAGCAACATCTCTTAATATTGTAAATCACACAACATTGCAATAAAATAGCTGTAGATTTAATATAACCTTTTTTTTTTTTTTTTTTTTTTTTAAACAAATAAATATATTTATACATACGAATCATGTATATACCCAATATATATATAGATTTATATATACATATACACATATATACAAATATCATACATGCAAAATGTATTGCAACTTTGAAGACCAAAAGGAGCACCCTCAAGGATTGCTTGGAGAGACCAAAAAGGCAACGGGGAGGCGGGTGGGACCGTGAGGAATCCACAGGTAGCTAATGTATCCACCAGAAAAGTCGTTACCGAAGGTAAGTAACTCGTTCTTCTGATGGATACAACTACCTGTGGATTCCTCACCTCATGAATAGAGTCCCAAAGCAGTACCACGCCCGGCGGTGGGTGCCTAAATGGTCAAACCAAGAAATCATGCAGCACTGACCGTGCAAAATGACCGTCCCTTCTGACCTCAGAGTCCAAACAGTAATGTTTCACAAAAGTGTGAAGGGACGACCAAGTTGCGGCCTTGCAGATGTCAACCACAGGAACACCCCTGGCCAAGGCCGAAGAGGCCGACTTAGCTCTGGTGGAGTGAGCTCTAATGCCCTCAGGCGGATCCTTCTTTGCCAAAGAGTAACAGATTTTAATGCAAAGAACAACCCACCTGGAGAGTGTTCTCTTGTGGACTGCCTTTCCTCTCCTCTTGCCCACGTATCCGACAAACAGCTGATCCTCCAGCCTGATATCCTTCATTCTGTCGATATAGAAGCTCAACGCCCTTTTTGGGTCCAGGCGATGTAGTCTTTCTTCCTCCTTTGAAGGATGAGGCGGAGGATAAAACGTGGACAAAGTGATTGTCTGAGCCAAATGGAAGGGTGAAACAACCTTCGGAAGGAAAGCAGCCTTGGTCCTCAACACCACCTTATCCCCATAAAACGTTATATAAGGGGGTTTAACCGATAAGGCCTGCAACTCACTCACTCTCCTTGCAGATGTTATAGCTACCAGGAATACTGTTTTAATAACCAAATACCTTAAGGGGCAAGAATGCATAGGCTCAAAAGGGGACCCCATAAGGAAAGTCAGGACCAAGGACAAATCCCATTGAGGCATAACGAATGGTTTTGGAGGATATTGATTCAGAAGACCTTTCAAGAATCTGAGAACAATAGGGGATTTAAATAACGATGGTTGGTCTGGAAGACAAATGAAGGCTGACAAGGCCGACAAATAACCCTTAATGGTAGCTACTGCACAACCTTTCTGCGCTAGAGACAGTGCAAAAGACAAAACATGTGACAGACGAGCATGTAAGGGATCAATCTGTCTCTCTCCACACCACATAACAAATTTAGACCACCTATTAGCGTAGATAGATTTAGTGGAGTGTCGCCTGGCCGCTAAGATAACATCCACTACATCAGGCGGGAGAGAGAAGGAACTCAGGTTGCCCCGTTCAATCTCCAAGCATGTAGGTGCAGACTCTGGAGGTTGGGGTGTAAAACCTGCCCCTGCGACTGCGAGAGGAGGTCTGCCCTGAGAGGGAGACGGAGCGGAGGGCACAGTGAGAGTTGGAGAAGGTCGGAGTACCATACCCTCCTTGGCCAATCCGGAGCTATTAAGATGACTTGGGCCCGGTCTTGGCGAATTTTCCTCAACACTCGAGGAATCAAGGGTATGGGGGGAAACGCGTAAAGCAACTGGTCGCACCAGGTTATCTGAAACGCGTCCCCCAACGCTCCCTGCATCGGATACTGGAGGCTGCAGAATAACGGGCAATGCGCGTTCTCCCGAGTGGCAAACAGATCTATCCGAGGAAACCCCCACATCTGGAAGATTAAACAGACTTGATCTGGATGGAGACGCCACTCGTGGTCTGCCGAGAATTGGCGACTGAGACTGTCCGCACGTACATTCAAGACCCCGGCCAGATGATTTGCCACCAAGCAAATCTGATGGTCCTTTGCCCAGGACCATAGCCGAAGAGCTTCTCTGCAGAGAAGGTACGACCCTACTCCTCCCTGTTTGTTTATGTACCACATCGTGGTAGTATTGTCCGTCAGGACCTGTACCGACTGACCACGAAGGGATGGGAGGAAGGCCTTGAGAGCCAAACGTACAGCCCGTAACTCCAACAGATTGATATGAAACACCTGTTCCTCTGGAGACCAAAGCCCTTTGATCTCCAGATCCCCCAGATGAGCTCCCCATCCTAGGGTGGAGGCATCCGTTATTACCGTGGCCACTGGTGGCGACTGCGCGAACGGCTTCCCCTGTGAAAGATTGTTGCCCGCAATCCACCACTTCAATTCCACAGCAGCATCTCTGGAGATCTTGACAGTACCTTCTAAATCTCCCTTGTGTTGAGACCACTGCCTTCGGAGGCACCACTGAAGAGCCCTCATGTGCCAGCGAGCATGCGTGACCAACAGAATGCAGGAGGCGAACAAACCGAGCAGACGAAGGACCTTGAGGACTGGAACTACCGCTCCATTTCGAAACATTGGAACCAATTCCTGAATATCTTGAATCCGCTGAGGCGGAGGAAAGGCTCGACTCAATGTTGTATCCAGTACTGCCCCTATGAACAGGAGGCGCTGAGAGGGCTCCAGGTGAGATTTGGGCACGTTCACCGAAAAGCCCAGGTCGAACAACAACTGGGTTGTTGACTGCAGATGATGCGACACAAGCTCCGGGGACTTGGCTTTGATCAACCAGTCGTCCAAGTAAGGGAATACTGCTATCCCCTTCCTTCTGAGCTCCGCCGCAACCACTGACATCACCTTTGTGAAGACTCGAGGTGCTGAAGTAAGACCAAACGGGAGGACCGCAAACTGATAGTGCTGCGACCCTACCACAAACCGGAGATACTTCCTGTGCGACTTGAGTATCGGGATATGAAAGTAAGCATCCTGCAAGTCGACAGACACCATCCAATCTTCCTTGTTCAACGCCAAAAGCACCTGTGCTAGGGTCAGCATCTTGAACTTTTCCTGTTTGAGGAACCAATTCAAGATCCTCAGATCCAGGATTGGTCTCAACTGACCATCCTTTTTGGGAATCAGGAAGTATCTTGAGTAACAACCTCGACCCTTTTCCTGCTCTGGGACCAACTCTACCGCGCCCTTTGAAAGGAGGACTTGAACCTCCTGTTCTAGCAACAGGAGGTGTTCTTCTGAACAATAAGATGGGCGGGGCGGGATGAGGGGCGGGAACTCCCGAAAGGGAAGGGCGTAGCCTTTTCCCACAATGCCGAGAACCCAAGTGTCCGTTGTGATAGACCTCCACTTGTGGAGAAAACGCTGTAATCTTCCCCCTACAGGAGAGGAGTGAGTGGGAAACGGTGGAAGCCTAAGGCTGCTTCCCCTGCTGCACCCCTCCAGAGGACGAGGAAGAGGCAGAGTGCTGTTGAGAGGCTCCTCTGGTACGGACCCCACCCCTCCCCCTCCCTCTAAATGACCTATAGGGGAGGGAAGAGGCGGGTTGCTGGAACCTCCCCCGAAAGGAAGAGGAATAAGAGCCACGCCCAAATCCCCGAAACCTCCTGAAAATTCTAGAAGAGGCAGAGGAAGAAGGAGCTTGCAGTCCTAACGATTTGGCTGTGGCTCTGCTCTCCTTAAATCGTTCCAAGGCCGAATCTGCCTTGGCTCCAAACAGTCTGTCCCCATCAAACGGGAGGTCCAGCAGGGTCGACTGCACATCCGCAGAGAACCCTGAGTTTCGGAGCCAGGCCTGTCTTCTTGCCACCACAGCCGTGCCCATCGCCCTGGCCACCGAGTCGGTCGTGTCCAGCCCAGACTGGATAATCTGGGTCGCGGCAGCCTGGGCGTCCGAGACCACATCCAAAAGACCCTGGGGAAGCTCCGTGAATGAAGACGAAATATCATCCATCAGCGCATGGATGTACCTCCCCAGAATGCACGTGGCGTTGGTGGCCTTCAACGCCAAACTGCATGACGAAAATATTTTCTTGGACTGCGCATCCAGTTTCTTGGAGTCTCTGTCTCCAGGCACCGTCGGGAAGGAACCAGGCGCTGACTTTGAGGAACAGGAGGCTTGCACCACCAAGCTCTCCGGCGTAGGGTGTCTAGAGAGAAAGCCAGGGTCAGATGGTGCAGCTCGATACCTCCTGGCCACAGCCCTATGAACGGCCGAGGAAGACACCGGCTTCTTCCACACCTCCAACACCGGATCCAGCAAAGCCTCATTAAATGGCAAGAGAGGCTCAGCTGCAGCAGAGGCCGGATGCAATACCTCTGTCAGCAAATTCTGCTTTGCCTCTGCCACCGGCAAAGGCAGGTCCAAAAAGCTCGCTGCCTTCCTCACCACAGCATGAAAGGAAGCAGCCTCCTCCGTATATTCCCCTGGAGATGAAAGGTCCCACTCAGGGGAAGTGTCCAGCCCACTGGCTGTATCCAGACCATGCAGTCCGTCTCCAGAGTCCTCAATCTCTCCCTCCTCTAGGACTCGCTGGTACTCTTGCTCTTCTAAAAGACGGAGAGCACGCCTCCTCGAATGAAGTCTCTCCTCGATACGCGGAGTCGACATGGCCTCCGCCGACGTCGAAGAACGGCGCCGATCTCCAGAAGCATCTGACGCCGCGTCCGGCGCCACAGGCAGCTTCGGCGCCGAGGCAGGAGCCGGAGGACGAGGTCTTGGAGCCGATGGACCAACCGGAGTCACAGGGCAAAATCCTGACTTCGACGGAGGGGCAACCTCCGGGGCCGAAACATCCGAAGCCACCGGAGCGGCCACCGACGCCGGCACCGGCGCCGAGCCCACATTCCCAAAAGGGAGAAAGGGCATAAAGGGTGCCGGCCGAAGAGGCGCAGGATCACCCAACGAAAAGGCCAAGGGCCCCGAAGGACCAGCCGGAGCAGCTCCTGGAGCCATCTGCTGAAAGATGGTATACATCGCATTAAGAAACGCGGTACTATCGGCTCCAGGAGTGGGAAAAGCCGGATACTGGGGTGCCTGGATCGAAGGCGACCCCGACGCCGGCCTCGACGTCTGCGACGCCGGAGAAAACACAAGAGGCTGCACCACCTCAATCACTGACGCCTGACCAGGTGAAGTCGGTGACGCCGGAGAGGGCAACGGCGTCGATGGATGCGGCGTGACCGTGGGGCTGACCTCCCAAGTCCTCCGACGCCGAGCCGAAGGTGACCTCGAATGAGACTCCTTGCTGGAGTGACGTCGTGAGTCTCTACGGCGCCGGGAGTCTCGATGACGCCGGTGAGACCTTGGCGAAGAAGACTTCTTATGATGTTTCTCCTTCTTCTTTGACTTTGCCATGAATAACTTGGCCTCGCGCTCTTTGAGGGCCTTCGGATTCATGTGTTGACATGAATCGCAAGTCGAGACGTCGTGGTCGGAGCTCAAACACCATAGACAGTCGGAGTGAGGATCTGTAACTGACATCTTGCCCCCACACTCTCGACAGGGCTTGAAACCCGACTTCCTCTGAGACATTGTTACCGCAGAGAAGACTACGCAGCAGACAATACACTGTAACCACGAAGGTAACAGTAACTCCCTCGAAGATAACCGTTTCGAATGCACGGAAAAAAGGGAACTGTCATCGGCACGTCGGCGAGGACTTCTTATTGCCTGTATGACGTCAGACGGCGTCGCGTGGGCTAGAGTGACGTCCTCGTCGACGTGCAGAGACTAGTAAGAAGATTTCCGTCAAATGCTGGCGCCATGGGAGTATTCATGAGGTGAGGAATCCACAGGTAGTTGTATCCATCAGAAACCTATAATTGTGTACAGGATTTACATACTGTTAATTCTGTTGTACTGTCTAGTTTTCCTGTCATACCAAACCATGCTACTATTCTGTCAAGTATACCAGCGACCGCTGCATGATTTATCATTCTAGATTTGTGCTCTGCTTTCTTTTCTGCTCCCATACACCCAGATAGGCAATATCGTTTTGCTTTCTTATTTTCAGGACAACTCACGTGGTCTTTGTTGCCTAAAAGTATACAAAATCACCTTCGGTTTTCTTACAGACACTCAAAGATATAGACACCCTCAACCTCTCAGAATGCTCCACATTGGTTATGATATGATGATGATTTGTTTGTTTGCTTGTTCGATCAATGCAAGATTAACTTTATATCTGTACACTTAAAATTAGGTAAGTCACTTAGAAAGTTTAAGGTGCCACTACAGTTTTGTTTGCACAGTGTTCGCTACTTCAGTCACAATATCTTAGTGTGGGAGAGACATCAGCCTACTGACTACATCAAAGCCACCCATAGGCCCTCAACCCTGTAACTCTCCTGACTTACTCAAAAACGTCAGCTGATAAAAGGTCACTGTAAATGGGATCTCATAGGTATCACCAAGCTGGGTGATCCTTGGGGGGCAGTGAGCTGTTGTCCTTCCCCAAACTGCAGAAGCAATACGAGCTTACAGGAAATAAATAGTTACGGAACCTCCAGATTCAACATATTTTGCAGGGATGTGGGGATCTGTTACAGGATTTGACAGAAGACTCTCCGCTAGAGAAGAGAGTCCTGGAAGCCCCCAGGACGAAACACACCATTTCTCAGATCTACAACACCTTGTTGTTGCACTGTCTCTCTCTGCTGCTGCTCTGAGGGCTAGGCGGGAGCGGTACCTGCAGGAACAGGAAAACGATGGGGGGGGGGGGGGGGGGGGTCTGTTGCCACTACACTCTTTATGGTGTTATTTTCGGCTACAGAGCCACTAGCAGGCAGTCGCCCAGATTTTGTCCACGGTAATCGGGAACAAACTGGCCCTTACCCAACAGCTGTTAGCTTTAGGAATATGGGGCAAACAGACCTTGAAGAAATAGGCACTCCTTTTGTGAAACACAGCCCTGGCGGTCACAAGGCATGGTGTTAGCCTTGGGAGGGGATGGGGAGGTGAGTACAGCAGTGCCTACCTTTGCTCTCTGGGAGACTAACATGGAGTGGTGTATGAGGGCAAAGAAGATGATGTATACAGCCAGGGATGTCCCAGGAAATTGGCTAAGATATGGGACCCTTGGCATTCTCAGGAGGGGGGACTGTGCCTGAGGCAGCTGTTTGGGAATGAACACAAGAGGGGACACCTGTCCAGTGCCAGTGTGGGAGTCCTCTGAGATTGGAGAGAAAACTCAATTTGTGAATGTTAGAATACTTTCTATTTTTCTACTGTGCAACTGCGATGTTCACAATTCTTGAGGGTGTCCTGCACTGAATTTGGCTCTTGGTTTTTTATTTCTACGTTTTAGATAACATGAAAATAAAAAAAATCCCTGTGACTTTTTACAGGCGTGTAATTTTTTAGGGATGAAAGAATATTGTAGGAAATAGGTTTTGGCGTATCCTAACACTGTCAATACAGTGCAAAAATTTTTGAGAAAGACATCTCTGAACCATTACCTTGGTCTAAAGAGGCAAAACAAATGTGTATCTTTGAAAGAAGCACTGTACTCTGCACCTGCAATAAGCCTTCTTGAATATGCCAAAACCTTCATGTTATATTGCTATGAGGGAGAAGACTTTTTCTTGGGGATTGTCAGCACAGGGTCATAGTCACAAAAAGAACCATTGCTTATTGCTTCTTTGCATCAAAGGGTACCCCCGCAGGGCTAACTCCAGGCTTGCACACAGTGGCCACAGCTGCCAATCTAGTTGAAGCAACTGAAAACAATGTGTTTGGGGGGTGGGGGGGTCACCGCTCAACTGTTACTGTATCTCATGCATGGCTGCACTATTACTCATACTAAAATGGAGTACCTTTCCATGTCTAGGTTGTCAAGATTTGAAATACTGCTGCTATCTGCCTATCAGGTCATGGTGCTACTATGTCCTGTGTTGTACCCCACTTCCCCTCTCCCCACAGCCCTTGATAGGGCACTGCATGACTGCCTATTAGCCATGGGCCACTTGCCCAAACCTCACACTGATCTAACTGACACGCCTTTACCAAATTGTGTCCTTGTATGTTATGCTGATGGCTAAGAACTGTCTGAAATAGTATTCCCAAGTTTAGAATTTCCCTTAGGATCGAAGTGATAAGGGAGCTGCGTTAGTGTAATTGATAGTTCAAGGACTATGTAAAGCCTTAAGGATAAAAAACATTTTCACAGTGCTTACCATCCTGAGCCTTTGAAGAATGTTGAGTGGTATAATGTGGGTTTTGAAATGTAAAATATTTAACATTTATTAATTAACTGAGCTCGTGGACCAGTGCTCTACCTTTGTGACTCTAGCCAATTTGAGCCACTCAAAACCAGAATACTAAGTAGATTTCATATGAGATAGTTATAGTTATGGCGTATTCTATGCTATTTCACGCCACTCCTCTAGTTTCTCCAGTGTCTCGTGTACTTGAAAGATGATTTGACTCTACAGCTCTGCAAACAAGATTCTCTGCCTCTACAGTTTCCATTCTCAGGCCAAAGCTGCTTTGCCCAAAGAAGAAGTCTGTCAGCCAGATGTGCAGCCAGGCAACGGAGTGCATATGAAAATCCACCAGCAAAAGTCTGCACTGCAACACCTGTGGCAAGGTCCATATCAGATACTACTCACTATGAACATCTCTGATTTGCCAAGGACTGACTGAATCAATTTATCGCACTGCAAGCAGACCACCAAACTAAAAGCTTCCGGACCTGCCAACCAAAGCACCCATTACCCCATGTCATCTGTTTCGGCAAACCCAGTAGTGGGGATCTACCCCTCTACTATATTCCTCAATGGATCTGGTCAGTCCATTTTGCTGCGACCCTGCTTGGTTGCTTCATGGTGTGGCTGTGTGGGAGAGAGAGTGCAATGGGCATGATGCAATCAACTGTACTAAACCTGCTGTCTACCTCGGAGACAAATATTTCCTCTACAAAGACCATACTTTCATGCAAGTTCTAGGGCTGTGCAAACAGGATATGAACTTTTACTCCTCTGGGAGTGTACAGATTTGCCTATGGATTCCAATGGATTAGAGCCCTTGATCCAGGTTCCTTTCAATTGGAAGGAATGGTGTGATGACTTGCACATGCACTTCATACCCAAGAATGTTGTACTACCACCTTTCACTTGCCAATCAAGTAATGCCCTTGACTGATCAACAAATTCTGCCCCAAGCTGTTCACCCTGCATCTGCTGCCCAATGACTGATAATTAAAGTTGGAAATAATAGCCTTCCAGAGGTATAGTGAATGTAACAAAGGGAATCTCTCTTGTGGAACGTCCCGGCACATGATGGAAATGCTGAACAGCGTAGAACATACCAAGCCTTTGGGAACAGTGCAGATGTGAGGTTACGGAAGGGCTGGCCTGGAACATGCTATTCTGTCTACATTGTACCAAAAGGGAGACATTACTCAGCAGTACCAGCTACTAGACATTCCTCAACATTGTCTCTTCACTGGAATCAGGCTATCAAGAAATATTTTAGAAACTGCAATATCCTTTACTATCCATATAACAAGCAATGTCTTAGGACCATCTATCTGCATGATACACCAAGTTGCCAAAGTATTAGGGGCTGTTGCCAGCTTGACCGCAATTGCTTTATATTTCACCTCCAGCCAACAAGTGGCTAAACAAATGGTGAATTTACAGAGCAGCACGGCTCTTGATTTTGGCCTGTCAAAAGTGGATTTTGTGTTATTAAAATTACAGAATGGTGTACTTTTATTCTAAATGTCTCCTTAGACATACATGAGCAAATTTATCATATATGTGAAAGTGTTAAGGGACTGCATACAACAGATGATGGGTTAGGTTTGCACTCTATATTTATTCGGCATGAGAAACATTTTTGGGAGATTGGGAAAGAAGATTTTAGAGACTATGTTGATCACCCTCACTGTACTAAATTACATCTTTGCCTAAGTCTGTATTGGCACGATCAACAACTCAATGAAGTGGAAGGGAATAACCACATTTTAGAATTAATTTAAAAATAACAAATAATGATAATCTAGAGTGGAAATCTAACTATGGCTCTGCAAAACGTTATGAACCCGATATCAAACAGGATGTGAATGACTAAACATCTAACAATATGTTGCGAGAATTGCGTAAATAAAAACATGCAAGTGGAAGGAACTGTAAAATATTTTTATTAGGGTATCCGTAATGTGCTTCAGCCCTGTTTTCTGCTGATACTAACAATGCCTTAAGTAAGATCCTATTGGCATTGTAGCTCCCAAAGAGAAAGTGTTGCTTATCTTGCGCAGCTAAAATATTTACATAATTATTACAGTCTAAAAGGTTGTCATCTTCCTTTCTCATATTCTGTCTTTTAACACCTGTATGCTCCCCCTGTATATAAGCATCATTACTTGCCACTGCATAGTCATTCCTATATTTCAATAAATATGTTACTTGCGTTTACCAGCAGAGCTCACTCCAATCCACTTTGAAGAATGCAAGCGCACACATCGGTTATAATATTCATGTTGTTACCTCCAAAAATCTAGGTGTGCAACCATGTGAAGCTACACTCACCATGAAAAGCGTTAATGGGAGACCCTTTGTCTCATTAAGTATCTTTACTATACAAGTCCAAAGTGATAAGTTTCATTCTCAAAGTAACCAAAAAAACTCCCTTACATTTACTGAAACCATCACAAACTAGAATCCTGCCAGACAAGACTTTACAAATGTACTTAACATCCCAGATAAGCACAGATTATCCCATTCACAAAGGCACGTTTTGTAAAGTCAGAAATTTACACCCTCAAGTTTTCTCCTGTACTGCACAACAGATTTCCAGCATTAATGGGATTCTCAGAGAATTCTCCAAGAACTCTTGGAAAAAAAAAAAAGACAACAGTCAGTTTCCAAAGCACAAACACAGATTTCTTACAAGGTGGAAAATATGTATGAGTAAATCATGAAGGATTGAGCATTTGTCCAATTTACATATTTTCCTCAACATGGAACACAGTTTTACTCTAGAGGCAATACCCCACCTACACACTCATCGAACCCATAGGTGTTGTTATCTCCCATTCCCCAATGGAGAAAGGAACTTAGCCCTGCATTTCACAAGAATATATCTAGTTCTGCACTGTGGCCCTCAATCAAGTGAGCCACCAACCTCCTAAACCATCAACAATTAAGGAAAAATAATATATGTGTATGTTGTTAAAAATCAAAGGATGATGTCCGCGTTTCATGATACGGCGCAGTAAATTCACTTGGATTATGCGTTTCCGCCTTAATCAGACCAATGGTCTTCCATTATTCCATCAACATACATAACCGGCAACTTGTTGAACTTGTCACCATAATGTCAGGACAGTACTATTTTTTAACAGAAACTCTCAGGGAACCACTGGGAACATAACTTTTTCCTATTTACATTAGATGTAGCATCAGAAAACAGTCCTGGCCTGATAACATGTAGATACATTTCAGGGGCAGACTGGTACAGTTGAATGATCACACTAACGTGTTGCTTTAAATTATATGGCTTTGTCAGATCAATAACATTTCCTTATTTGAAAACCAACACTTCAGACAGGCATCCGGGAGTCAGAGTCTGCAACCAGTATCCTAATAGCTGTACATCTGAGTTCCAGTGGTGTGAAATTTATGATTTGAATCAACCAAACTCAGCTTCACTTTGGCTTCATTTTTTCTGTGTGTGTTTCCACCGTCCATGGAGCATGGACCAAAACTGCTTTATTTTCTTGGAAATGTCTTCTCCTTCCGCTTTCTGTGTGGGCTTATTTTGTTCCTCTACGTGCAGCACTTTGTATGAATGTATGTGTTTTTAGGTTGTCTTGCTCCTGGTTTTGTCAGCAATGTTGCTTTCACCCTTTGTTTCCCGTGTTTATGTCTGTTTTCTTTTACTATTCATCCCCTCAGCTTCTACTTTGAAGCAGCATAACAACACCAGCAGCCCACAGGTTGTTAGTGTCCCTTTTAACAAAATACATTAATGGGTTTGTGTGATTGCTATTAAGTAATCACTGCTCAAGTGCTTTTTGGTCCATGTTATACGATTTATAAGATGTTTTGGGCATGATTATAAATGTGTTATACAGAAAACAGGGTGTGTTTGAATTTGGTTTATGTTTGTACGATTACAGGTTGATGGAACATTCTACAACGAAAAAACATTCTGTAAAGCCCTTTCTGCTTGTTTAGCAACTCCTATTGTGCTACCTCCCATAGTAAAATGTACCGTTACAAAGATTACTATAACATACAATGACAGGCCATAGCATAACATAATATATCATACAATGAGAGGCCATACCATCCAATACTATAACATTACAGGTCATATCATACAATGACAGGTCATACCTTGCTATACAGCGACAAGGCATAGCATACCATGACAGGCAAATCTTTACCATACTGTACAATGATAGACCATACAATACTATACAATGACTGACCATACCATAACATATAAAAGTTATCATATTATTCTATGATCTGATATTTTATATATGTACAGTATTATAATGTAATATACTATAATTTAATGATATTTTTACACAAGCTGTACAACATGGCTAAAAAAACATTGACAAAGCCAGCAAATCTCACACAGGCAAGACGTGTTAGTTTTGCTAATGCTTGCCAACAACAGGACTCTGTTCCCCCCCTAGCCCAGGCTGAGTGTGTCACCTTGTGCCTCGGCACTGCAGTGGCTTGCATTTGAAAAACGTATATGCTGTAACCTGGCCTTGGGGTATTTGTAAACTTCCCTCCAACTGGCAGTGTCACCTTTTTTGTGAAAATTTGCCAGGAGGGGGTTATATTTAAAACACTTATCTGGGGAATTGAGAGCTTGACACCAATAAACCTTATACGACTTAAAAAACTGCAAATGTGAAGCACTTTTGTGCTTTGGATCTGGATAAAGAACATCAGCAGGAAACAAATATGCATTAACAGCAAACGTCATGATTAAAGGCTACATCCATCATAATTTGTTTGCTCACGAAATTAGTATAAATGTAATTTTAAAGTTCCATGTGTCTTTTAAAAATATTGTCCCTTTCAGTCATTTAAGCTCAGTTACAAACTGATACCTGGAATAAAAGTTAGGTACAAAAAGTAAATTCAAAAAATCTGTTTCCATATTCTTTTATTATTATTTTTTTTTTTTAATAAAAGAGGCCCCAGGCCTTTTAAGTTTGGATTATTATAATGGCATGACACCTCTTCTAACCACTTCTGGTGACATCATTGTGAATTGCATATGGTATTTAGCTTCTCCTCCCATTATTTTCCTTAGGACTTGTGCCCTTGATAAATTAATTTTTTGGATGGAGGGATGAATGGATAGAGGGTATGAAGGATGGATGGTCGGGTAAGGAAAAAGGAATGCATAGATGACTGGCTCGATGGGAGAAATGATGTCTGGATCCGACGGTGGAACAACATAAAAAGACAAAAAGGACTGAAAGAAGAATGGGTAAAAGGAAGGAAAACAAGATTAAAATTACATAAATAATGATTAAGAGAAATAAGGAAGGAATAAAGGAAAAATGTTGAAAGAAATATGAAGGAAAGGAAGTAAATTTCAAAACTTCCTCTAAAAGAACAATCCCCTAAATAACTGCAAGACTCGCTCACCTCAAATGCTCGTTCATTGTTAGTTGGGATATGGTTCAAAGTGGGAACTACTTTATTTTTTGGCTACTTTCTTGTCCATACATATTCTTGCAGTTTCACCTCTTACTTCACGAATGGGCAATTTCATTAATGTGTGATCACCCCTTTCATAGGTGTCAATTTATTTACTAAATAGTTTTCAGGGTTTACTATAGGATCCTTAAAAATGTTCTATGTACGCACCGATTTAAAGTTGATTTTGATAATGAATGATTCTGCCATATTGTGTTTGGTCATGTTTATAAAATATTAGAACTTTGGAATGTTGGGAGCTCCACTGAAGACAATGAAGTAGCCCAGGCTTATAACAGCTGGTATAAGCCAGAAGCACCAACATTTCAATCTTTGTCTTCATGTGTCTCCCTTATTAATAATTTAGAAAAGTCTACCCTTAGTGGGTGGAATGTTCTATTTGCCTTATAGCCCTTCTGTCTATGGCTATACCGGTTGTTAAAGGCCATCTCCTTCATTATAGGCCCTCACCTGCAGCTCGGGCCTATAACTCCAGATCAGGGGCTTTAATAATCGGTATAGTCCTCAGCGGAGAGCTACTTCACCGTCTTCAGTGGAGCTCTCCACATTCCAATATTCTATTTTAAATTAACAATCAGGATATTTACTATCATTGTATAAATCTGCCACAACAATTTTAAGAGAGCATTAAACCTGGATGATCTGATTCTAATGAAATACAAATTGCTGCCTGTACACCTAAGGTCAAGACTGTGCTATACCAATTTAGGTCGAGGTTGGTTTGTTGATATTTTTCTACTTAAAAAAGGAGCACATCCATCAAACTGTTCACACATTTGCCCATAATTCGTTTTTAGTTATAAACATGTAGTATATGCTGGCATTGGCAGCTGGTGACGTACTGATATATTGTCTGCTGAAAGAGCAGAATAACAATTTGTGTGTAGACACTCCTAGCTTGTGGGGTTTTACAAAAGAAATCATGATTCATAAAAAATATGTAGGAATATTATTATATACTGTACCAGCGAATTTGCTGTATTCACACAACTTGTTTATGGTTACAGGCAATACTGTTTACAAGAGAACATTTCAAGGGCCAGCCACCCCTGACGTACATACAGGTTGTCGAAAGAGAATAAAGATGACGTTTTTCAATTGGAATCAACAAAAGCTTTACAAAATGGTTGGAAAGACCAAATAAACCCGAGTCTTAACCCTCAAAATATTCAATTAACCCCCATTTCCGAAAATCAGTCATGATTTCGGAGCAGGAAGTCCTGTCTAAAGAGGTTGCGAAAATAGGAACACCTACTATAAAACGAGATCAAAGGCACGGACTAAGGTTAAATGTAACAACGGAACAGACATATAATGTATGAGCGTAACTATGGAATCATGCTGGGCGCTGGTGCCACCACGGATAAAGACTACCCCAGCATGCTTAACCACTCAGTACTAACCAGGCAGGCCTGTCTCCACCAAACAAATCTTCCACAAACTGCTTGTTAATAGGGGGCTCTAACACAGCGGACCCCGCCATTTCCAGACAGTCATATACGGAGTACTCACCGCCTATAAATACAATGACTCTGACAACGCAGTTCATTTTGGCCAATGTTCTCGTTTAACTACCACTAACGGCATTCGTATAAAGGACGACGGTAACACAGACTATCAGGGCACATGTCTAATCCACTCTCACACTCTATCAATGTGTGTTACTTATTACAAAACCATAAGATCTTTGAGAGGACCACCTCCTGCCACAGCCGGCATAAGAAATCGGATCAGAAACATAAAATGATATATTACTCCCACAATAAAGGGGCCGCCAGAGCTAATCAGATCTACCAGCAGAACACATACTTTAAAAATGCAAGTCTCTCTCCCACACTTCCTCGTCTATCATAGCACTACGCGCTGAGTCCCATAACGCAATCGAGTGAGCATCATGCGCCACATTCACACACTTTCCATACAAAATTAAAGGGAAGATAACACTGTCCCAACCACGCACCCACACGCTGTAGCATTGACAGACGTTTCAGAGTATGTATGTACAGTTTTCATACTGACACAGGTCTTCAGCGAAACGCTTAAAAGCCTTCCAAAAAAGAACGGGATCCATGTGCATCGGGCAGGTCACATTTCCCCATCAACAGTAAAGGACACCCCCCCACCCCGCCCTCCCTTAACATCCACAGGTGTTAAATATTCCCATTATCGTCCTAGGTTATTTTGCGAGTTGACACGGGGCTAGACAAATTCATCAACTAGCATCATTTATACGGTAACAGCGCGCGAGGCTGCTGGCTGGGAGAAACGGTAACCAGGTTTTGGGACGCATGGCACCCCAAAAACAGGGAAAGCTGCAGGGGGCGATCAGCGAACCCAGTACCCTTCGATGCACAAAGACGGGGTCCCGGACACGCTCCAGTCTCGGTCACACAGCCCAGTCCCCTTGCCACTCACCGTGAAGGGCCGCTCGCCGGCGCTTCCCACGGAGAAGCAGTGGTCCCCCGGGTTGACAGCCCCGGTCAGCACTTGGTGCAGGTTCATGGCCCCTATAGCGCCTCTGGTCCCCCAGCTGTGGTCTCCGCTGTCAAACCGGTAGGCGGGACCGGGGTCTCATCACGGGAAGCCCCGGAAAAGAGGCGGAAGTGCCGGTGACAGCAAGCCGGGTCGCTGCGGCGGAGGCGGTTACGGCACGTCACGAGGAGCGGTGACGCGGCGCGCGGAAGGGGCCGGGACGTGCAGCCGGAGCCGCGTGACGCCGCGCGCCGCAGGCACCAGGGCGCTCTGATGAGGTGCGGTGTGCTCGGCTCTGACTGCTGCGTGTGCCTGGAAAGCTTATCTCCTCTGCAGGCGCGACTATTACCATCTGACTGTAGGCATGCTCCCGACTCGCTGTGGTCCCTAAATATCGCGAGGTTCGCGCTCTGCTCCTGTCTGTGAAAGTGCAACGTAAACAGACACAACCCCTACGCCTCTGTGGCGAGTGTAGCTCAAAGGGGGCGGTTGACTTAAAGCTAATAAGCGGAACAGTGACTGCACCATCTGACAGAGTCACTGGCTGTGAGAAAGACCCCCGGGTGTTCCCGACTTCAAGGAGACTGTGGGATTCTAGGCCGAACTCTGTGCGATTGAATTTGATTTTACTGGAAATACAAGTCGTAACACTGTAGCTAAAGTAAAAAGTAGACAATAAACTGATAAAACTGTCGGATCTATAACATTGTTACTTTTCTATTTTTTATACAAAGTTTCACGTACTGCGTCTCAGTGAGCCCCAGAGTTGGCTAAAAACATCACTGTAAAGTAGAGTTGTTATGAGAAATAAAATATACCCCGTGCTTAATTTGATCCGGTGGTTTGCCGGTGCGAGGCACCGGCACTTATTTTTGAGGGCCGGGACTAGTTTTCTGCTTGAGGCATTTACTGCGAGCAAACGATACATATGGAAAAGACGGAACAAAGAAAGACGGAAAAGCTTCACAAAGGGAACAAACAGTTGTAAGAGTGAGTTGAAGGGGCAGAAAGTGGCTGTAAATAGATTAAAGAGGCTCGAAATGGTTTTAGCTCGCACATTTCATTTCAGCAGCCGCGTTTCAGAGGAGAGTTTTTTTTCTCACTTTTTACAATTAAGCACTGAATATACTTTTCTCAGCAGTCCGCAAGCTAAATCTGATTTGGGAATGGCAATGTCTGTAGTCACTTCTAGAAATCAAGTTAAGACAATAATCATTTAGATTTTTTTTGCTAAACGTTCATCTTTGTGCGAGGAGACGATACATAAGTCAAGGTATGTTTCTCCCTCCATACTGTGATCATGGATGCTCTTTCTCTCAAGTCCATTATATGAAGGGATGATGAGGGTTAAAAATCAGGACTCCCTAAGGTGAACGTTTGGACACGACGGCTCTAGTACATTAATCCGAAGGCATAGATGAAAAGGCGCGGTACCCCTCTTTTTTGTCAACTTTCGATTTCATGTCACTTTCCTTTGAGTAATCCTGCGATATTTCTCTCCAACCCAGAGGAGTGGGAGGCTTGTCCCGATGGATCTTGGTGCTTATCTTCCTCAGAAACGCCACCTACGCCCGTGTGTTTCCATGTGATGATAAACAGTGTATGCCAATAGTCTTCTGGCGCCCTACACTGTATTTTGCAGGCTGCATCCCTGGTTACATTTGTAATTTCCATACGTTTCTTCGACATGGCTGTGAATCAATCTACCTACCATGCTATTCACTTGAGGTCAAAGTGGGGTGCCCTTTCAATATCAGAACTCCAGACAGACAACGAATTCCATTAAGTCCTTGTGAGTAGATTGTGAGCCAATAAATTAATAGGGAGAGCTGAGCCAAGGGACTGGTGTTGCTCTAAGAGCCCTTGTTCGAGCCTAGTCTTGAAAATGTTTGGCATTTAAATTGTGCAACAAACAAGATTAAAAATATTAAGGGCTCTTCAAAATTCAAAAAGTTTATATCTTTAACAATCTGAACAGTTCCACTTTAGTATATCAGATCACTGTTTTGAGAGTTATTTATTAAAAACTGATAATTTTTAAGCATTAGCATAGAAATTATAATGAACATGCCTCCGACTTGACACAATGCAATTAGTAAACTAGTAGGCAAATTCGGTTGTGCACCCTTTATGTGGGCTACATTATTATTAAACTGTCAGAAACCCTTCCAGAGGGCTGCGGACCACGTAGTTCCTACTGGGCCCATCTGTGGTGGTTGAGACCATTTATTTTCCCTTAATGTCCCAGGACCTGATATACTATGGATCCCGATCAACTGGGAAAGTACACTATATACACTTGCCTCTCAGTGGTAGCTGTGGTTGAGCAGTCAAAGGCTCCCACTTGAGGGAAGTTAAGATACAGGTGAGTGAACACTGCTCGTAACTCAAAGTGCACTGTCAATAAATCAGTGTCGAGTCAAATACCTGTCTTTATAAGAAAAATATGTAATTTATTTCTAACTCTACATGTGCAAAGCAGTAACAACATTCGTGAGCGATTACAATCCCATTGAAGTTGAGACTCTAGGAGGTGTGGCCAAGCTCCAATGGTGGAAGAAGTCTCTGTGAGGCTCCTGCCAGTATTCTCCCACTCCATAAAATCCTGTCATCCAGAACAGTCCCAGCCCCCCCAAAGTACGGGCAAGTATGCGGGAGGGGGCCCTGAGGCAGCCGAGAGGAAAACGTAACGCTGAGAATTTTGCCAGAGCTTGCCGGTGCTGCGGAGGCAGCAAGGAACACAAGATGGCAACGGGGCCGTCGGACTGAAGGCACCTGTCCCTGACGAGAGCACCACAGCCTGAAACCACCTGAATAGCACTGGGGAGGACAGACAGAGTGCGGAGAAGAGTGAAAGATGGCCAGCGCAACACACGAGGACCCAGGAAGGGCCCTGCGCCCAGACCCTACCAGAGAGTACGACAGCCCCCGGCAGAGGTGAGCCAAGTCAGCAGCATCGATGAGAGCGGGGAGGCGAAGGGGACCCCCACTCCTTGCCCTAATTGACAGTGCACCACCTCCGAGATAGGAGAGAGGCAAATTGCTGCATTCTGGGCGGCCAATAGTGGTGGGGACCCCAGAACAGTGGAGAGGGGGAGCCACAGCTAAGCCTCGGGCCCACCTCTTCATTAAACAGTGGGGAGCTGAGTAGCAAGCGAGCCTACAGACGCCTACAGCGGTTAGATGAGAGGCGAGACAGACTCATGCTCCACCTGTGATGGAAGATTTTATGGTGCTCCAAGGCATGAGGAGAAGCAAACAGGGATAGATGAGGGCTTCCTGGTACGGACGAGGGCGTGAGCGTGACCGAGAGCCCTCCACCAGGAGAGCATCATCGCGACTTAACAGGCGGTAATCAAGAGGCTTATGAATCAAATAGGCCAGAGACGGAGACCCTGGACCCACCGCCTACCAAGGTTCAGAGACAAGATAGTACAGACTGGACCAAGAGGAGAACCCATAGATTTTGGCGACCTGGAGCATTCATAAAAGCTAAGGAACCCTCTGTTCTGGAGGGTGGGCAGATCTGGAAGCCATTACAGGAAAGAACCGCACAGGCCAGAGGAGGCCCAGTAATGGGTAAAATAGGACGCAAGAAAGACACAGAGGTGAAAGATGAAAGCAATGTAAGCGCCTTGCCCGGCTCACAAGCGAGAGACCCGACCCTCCAAGACATTTTGCAAGCAATTACTGCTTCCTGTGAAGTGCTAGGAGGAAAAATTGATGCCTTGGCAACAGACTTAACCATTCTCAGAGATGACCATCGCCGCCTGGGGGAAAAAGTAGCTATGGCCGAGAAGCAAATTGAAGAGATCCTCCCATCGGTTAGCAAAGCAGCCAATGCTATTTGCAAGATGGAGAAGCAAATTCATGATCTGGAACTGGGAGCTGAGGTTGCAGAAAACCGACGAGAACAAATAATATTTGCGTGATCGGATTGCCTGACCGCATAGAAAAGAATAATATGGTGGAGATTCAGGAGGGCTGGCTTAAGGAGGAAGTGACGGGGGATGGGCTTTCGCCCCTTTTTGCACTTGAGAGGGCGCATAGGGTTCCGGCGTGATCTCCGCCTCCGGGGGCCCCGCCAAGGCCAGTTATAATAGCCTACTGCACTATAGGGACAGGGACTAGCTGCTGGGTCAAGTGAGGTTAAAACGGAGATAGCACGGTAGACAATACTATAGTCTGCATTTTCCCCAGACTTTTAGCGCGAAGTGCAGAAACAAAGGTGTAGGAAGTTGGCTCTGTATGTACTATTTCAAAGTAAGAAATAGCATGCACACAGTCCAAGGGTTCCTCTTAGAGGTAAGATAGTGGCAAAAAGAGATAATTCTAATGCTCTATTTTGTGGTAGTGTGGTCGAGCAGTAGGTTTATCAGAGGGTAGTGTTAAGCATTTGTTGTACACACACAGGCAATAAATGAGGAACACACACTCAAAGACAATTCCAGGCCAATAGGTTTTTGTATATAAAAATATATTTTCTTAGTTTATTTTAAGAACCACAGGTTAAAGATTTACATTCAATACGTCAAATGAAAGGTACTTCACTTAGGTATCTTAGGAACTTTGAATCAGCAAAATAGCATGTACAGTTTTCACAAAAATGGCAATAAGCTATTTTAAAACTAGACACAGTGCAAATTTCAACAGTTCCTGGGGGAGGTAAGTGTTTGTTAGTTTTGCAGGTAAGTAAACCACCTACAGGGTTCAAAGTTGGGTCCAAGGTAGCCCACCGTTGGGGGTTCAGGGCAACCCCAAAGTTACCACACCAACAGCTCAGTGACGGTCAGGTGCAGAGGTCAAAGTGGTGCCCAAAACACATAGGCTTCAATGGAGAAGGGGGTGCCCCGGTTCCAGTCTGCCAGCAGGTAGGTACCTGCGTCTTCGGAGGGCAGACCAGGGGGGTTTTGTAGGGCACCGGGGGGGACACAAGTCAGCACAAAAAGTACACCCTCAGCGGCACGGGGCGGACAAGCAGAGTGCAAACAGGCGTCAGGTTTGCAATTGGTTTCAAAGGAAGACCCAGGGGTCTCTTCAGCGAAGCAGGCAGGCAAGGGGGGGGCTCCTCGGGGTAGCCACCACCTGGGCAAAGGAGAGGGCCATCTGGGGGTTGCTTCTGCACTGGAAGTCGGATCCTTCGGGTCCTGGGGGCTGCGGGTGCAGTGTCTTTACCAGGCGTCGGGTTCTTAGAAGCAGGAAGTCGCGGTCAGGGGGAGCCTCTGGATTCCCTCTGCAGGCGTCACTGGGGGGACCTAGGGGGGTCAACTCTGGCTACTCACAGGGTCGTAGTCGCCGGGGAGTCCTCCCTGTAGTGTTGTTTCTCAGCAGGTCGAGCCGGGGGCGTCGGGTGCAGAGTGCAAAGTCTCACGCTTCCGGTGGGAAACGTGGAGTCCTTTTAAAGTTGTTTCTTTGTTGCAAAGTTGTTTCTTCTTTGAAGCAGAGCCGCTGTCCTCGGGAGTTCTTGGTCCTTTTAGATGCAGGGTAGTCCTCTGAGGCTTCAGAGGTCGCTGGACCCTGGGGAACGCGTCGCTGTTGCAGTTTTTCTTTGAAGTGGGGAGACAGGCCGGTAGGGCTGGGGCCAAAGCAGTTGGTGTCTCCGTCTTCTCTGCAGGGCTTTCAGGTCAACAGTCCTTCTTCGTCTTCAGGTTGCAGGAATCTATCTTGCTAGGTTCTGGGGGCCCCTAAATACTCAATTTAGGGGTGTGTTTAGGTCTGGGGGGTTAGTAGCCAATGGCTACTAGCCCTGAGGGTGGCTACACCCTCTTTGTGCCTCCTCCCTGAGGGGAGGGGGGCACATCCCTAATCCTATTGGGGGAATCCTCCATCTGCAAGATGGAGGAGTTCTAAAAGTCAGTCACCTCAGCTCAGGACACCTTAGGGGCTGTCCTGACTGGCCAGTGACTCCTCCTTGTTTTTCTCATTATCTCCTCCGGCCTTGCAGCCAAAAGTGGGGCCGTGGCCAGAGGGGGCGGGCTTCTCCACTAGCTGGAGTGCCCTGGGGCGCTGTAACAAAGGGGGTGAGCCTTTGAGGCTCACCACCAGGTGTTACAGTTCCTGCAGGGGGAGGTGAGAAGCACCTCCACCCAGTACAGGCTGTGTTACTAGCCACAGAGTGACAAAGGCACTCTCCCCATGTGGCCAGCAACATGTCTGGTGTGTGGCAGGCTGGTAAAACTAGTCAGCCCACACTGGAAGTCGGGTATGTTTTCAGGGGGCATCTCTAAGATGCCCTCTGGGGTGTATTTCACAATAAAATGTACACTGGCATCAGTGTGCATTTATTGTGCTGAGAAGTTTGATACCAAACTTCCCAGTTTTCAGTGTAGCCATTATGGTGCTGTGGAGTTCGTGTATGACAGACTCCCAGACCATATACTCTTATGGCTACCCTGCACTTACAATGTCTAAGGTTTTGCTTAGACACTGTAGGGGTATAGTGCTCATGCACCTATGCCCTCACCTATGGTATAGTGCACCCTGCCTTAGGGCTGTAAGGCCTGCTAGAGGGGTGACTTATCTAGGCCATAGGCAGTGTGAGGTTGGCATGGCACCCTGAGGGGAGTGCCATGTCGACTTAGTCATTTTCTCCCCACCAGCACACACAAGCTGGCAAGCAGTGTGTCTGTGCTGAGTGAGGGGTCCCCAGGGTGGCATAAGACATGCTGCAGCCCTTAGAGACCTTCCCTGGCATCATGGCCCTTGATACCAGGGGTACCAATTACAAGGGACTTACCTGGATGCCGGGGTGTGCCAATTGTGGAAACAAAGATACAGTTTTAGGGAAAGAACACTGGTGCTGGGGCCTGGTTAGCAGGCCTCAGCACACTTTCAAATCATAACTTGGCATCAGCAAAGGCAAAAAGTCAGGGGGTAACCATGCCAAGGAGGTATTTCCTTACAAAAGGGCCACCTTCAGAGAAGCTAAACAAAATCATTGACAAATGGGGATCCAGTACGGAATGATTTTCCCGTCAAGACTGAGGGTGATGGCCAAGGGAGGGACGCAATTTTTTACCTCGCCGGAGGAGCTATGGCAGTGGATAGACACTCAATCTTCTTCAAATGAGATCCGTCCCCCAAGTAATCTCCAGCACTGACACAATAGGGGATCCCGGCATAGACTGACTTACATGTTATCGGCCCCTTCTAACAGAAAAGTGCAACGGGAACACCGGATGGCAGCAGTGGCTTCCCTGCGTGGACAGGAAGCCTGCCCTTCCCAAATGCAGAGCGAGGGAATTGAACACTCAGGATCGGATCGAGAATCAGACGTAACACGCTCTTCGGAAGAGGCGGGACCTTAGGTGATGCCTGGAACATCGGATTGCATCCTCTAACCCCTTCTCCTGTAACTTTATAAGAGGTCCATAGCAGCATCACATACCGACCGGCTCCTGTCTGGAAGCCATCTCTTTCTGTGGAGTGAGAAGACAAACCTTGATGGGGAGGGGCCAGGCACAGTAACACAAGCATGAAAGTAAAGATGGGAGGGGGGAATCAGGCGATACAGCAGATTCCTCTACACTAACTAGAGGACCACTCTCAGCTTCAATAGACTAGTTGAGATCATTGTTTTGGTTTGGATGAGGGTTGTTCACTCTTTCGTTCTGGGAAAGAGGAGTTGGGAAGTTCACTGTTGGATAATTTACACAGGGAATAATGAGTCTTGTGGTTTCTTAACTGTGAATTCAAGAGTACGGTGTGTGGGGGAGTCCGGATATAGGTATTAGGGTGGGCAAGATGGGTGTTGAAACACCCATACACTAGGCGGCAATATGGCTGCACTAAATTCATATAAATTTATCTCATGAAATGTCCGGGGCATGCACACAATGACTAAAAGGTACAAAGTATTCTCGTATTTGCAGAGGAGAGAAATCCAAATGGCAATGCTACAAGAAACACACCTACCACAAGCAGAAGGGAGGGCCATACAGAAACGGTGGAGGGGCCAAGTATACTATACTACACACTCTGCTTATACCAGAGGGACCCTGATATGGATATGAGCAGGGGTCCTGTTTCAACTACTAGACAGTAGCATAGACCCAGGAGGAAGATACGTAGCTGTACGTGGGAGATTTGCGGGTAGAGACCTTGTACTGATTAATATCTACGCACCTACCTCAGACCAGGGAACCTTTTTTGCACAGCTTACTACCCGCCTGGCCCTCTTTTTACAACAGCCACTAATATTGGGATGGGATTTTAATTATGTGGCAGACCACGCAAAAGACAGATCCCATCCCCTGCTACATGACCCCCCGACCACAAGAGTAGCACGACAATTTACAGCCTGCCAATTACACTGGGACCTAGTCGATCCATGGAGGAGGCTGTATCTGGACACTAGAGATTACTCATATTTCTCCTACCTACATGAGTTACATGCGCAACTGTACTTACTTGTTTGTAGCCGGATGTGTTCTCTAGCACACATAACACAGAGTATTTGGCCTGCACTATCTCAGACCACAACCCAATACTACTGACACTGAGGTGGGGCTCGCCTCTCCCCCATAT
This sequence comes from Pleurodeles waltl, assembly GCF_031143425.1. NCBI lineage: Eukaryota > Metazoa > Chordata > Amphibia > Caudata > Salamandridae > Pleurodeles > Pleurodeles waltl. The sequence goes on along the minus strand of NC_090436.1, from coordinate 658,179,233 downwards.
CCCCACATAGAAACTAAAACCAGAATCGCTTGAGGACACACATGGGGAGGTGAGACAACATATTGTTCAATTCTTTGTAGATAATGAGGCCACAACCAGCAGTCCCTTGGTAGAATGGGATGCATTTAAAGTAGTGCTGAGGGGTAGGTGCATAGCGGGCCCTGTGGGAGTGCAGAGAACTTTAATCAGAGATACCATAGAAGCTGAGAACAAACTGAGAGAGTCAGAAAAGAATAGAACAGAGCAGCCAGAATGCCAACAGGCAATTTTAGAATTAAAAGAAATAGTAGCCGAGCATATCGAGCGCCTTCGCTGCTTTGATTATAAAAATGACATAGCAAGAGCTCATGTAGAAAGGGATAAGGCGGGCCGAATGCTGGCATGGGTGGCATCACCGACAAAGAGAGGATCGGTCATTATGGAAATGAGGAGGAAACAGGAAATAGCCTTTACAAGCAAGAGCAAATTAATACTCACTTCCTATCTTTTTACGAGCGACTCTGTAGGAGCACCAAAGATAGCAGAGCAGGTGGGAGGAGCCACTTTACTGCAGGAAATTAACCCCTTAAGTGCTGGGCCGCCCTCCCCAATTGCTGAGCCCTTTTTTGTCTATTTGGGGTAGTTTGCGCTTAGGCCATCATAACTTTTTGTCCACATAAGCTATCCATGCCAAATTTGCGTCCTTTTTTTTTCCAACATCCTAGGAATTCTAAAGGTTCCCAGAGTTTGTAGGTTTCCGTGGAGGAGGCCAAGAAATTAACCAAAATACAGCTAAAATTTCATTTTTTTCAGAAGAATTGTAAAAAAAGGGCTGTGGAAGAAAGCAAGTGTTTTTTTTCCCTGAAAATGGCATCAACAAAGGCTTTGTGGTGCTAAAATCACCATCTTCCCAGCTTTGAGGAACAGGCAGACTTGAATCAGAAAACCAAATTTTTCAACACAATTTTGGCATTTTATTGGGACATACCCCATTTGTACTGTTTTTTGTGCTTTCAGCCTCCTTCCAGTTAGTGACAGAAATGGGTGTGAAACCAACGCTGGATCCCGGACAACTAAACATTTCTGAAAAGTAGACAAAATTCCGAATTCAGCAAGGGGTCATTTGTGTAGGTCTACTGAAAATCACAGCTGAAAAAAATAATATTGAAATTGAGGTGAAAAAAACAGCCATTCCTCTCCACGTTTTACTCTGTAACTTTTTCCTGCTATATCAGATTTTCGAATGCAATACACCGTTACGTCTGCTGGACTCTTCTGGTTGCAGGGATATATCGGGCTTGTTTCCCAGAATCCTTTGAAAACCTCAAAATTTGGCTAAAAAACAATTTTTCATCATATTTTGGTGATAGAAAGTTCAGGAATATGAGAAGAGTAACACATTTCTTTCCACCCAGCATTCCCCCAAGTCTCCTGATAAAAATGGTACCTCACTTGTGTGGGTAGACCTAGTGCCCGCGACAGGAAATGCCCCAAAAAACAACGTGGACACATCACATTTTCCCAAAGAAAACAGACCTGCTTTTTTGCAAAATGCCTAGCTGTGGATTTTGGCCTCTAGCTCAGCCATCACTTGGGAAACCTAGCAAACCTATACACTTTTTTAAACTAGACACCTAGGGGAATCCAGGATGGTGTGACTTGTGTGGCTCTCACTGGGTCAGTCCCCAGAATCCTTTGCAAACCTCAAAAATTGGCAAAAAAAACACTTTTTCCTCAAAGTTCGGTGATGGAAAGTTCTGGAATCTGAGGGGAGCCACAAACTTCCTTCTACCCAGCTTTCCCTCAAGTCTCACAATGAAAATGGTACCTCACTTATGTAGGTAGGCCTAGTATCTGCGACAGGAAACGCCCCTAAACACAACATGGATACATCACATTTTTACATTGAAAACTGACAGGTTTTTTTGGAAAGTACCTAGCTGTGGATTTTGGGCTCTAGCTCAGCAGGCACTTAGGGAACCCTGCCAAACCCACATATTTTCCAAAACTAGACACCTAGGGGAACCCCATGTGTGGTGACTTTTGGGGCTTTCACCAGGTTCTGTTACCCAGAATCCTTTGCAAACCTCAAAATTTGGCCCAAAAATACTTTTTCTTCACATTTTGTTGATGGAAAGTTCTGGAATCTAAGGAGAGCCACACATTTTCATCCACCCAGCAGTACCCCAGTCCCCCAATAAAAATGGTACCTCACATGTGTGGGTAGGCTAGTGCCTGCGACAGGAATGGATCACACAAGGGTCAATTGTAGTCCTTGCATGAGGGCTACTTTTAACCCTGGAGTAATCCATTCTTGAAGCAGACACTAGGCACAGGCACACAAGTGGGGTTGTGTTTTTATCAAGATAAGTGGAGAAACACTGGGTGGTAGGAATAGTGTGGATCCCTGCACATTCCTGTAGTTTCTGTAATGAAAAAGCAAGGAAACATAGGGGGTCATTATGACCCTGGCGGAAGGCGGAGAAGCGGCGGTAAGACCGCCAACAGGCTGGCGGTCTTTTTTTTTTAAATTATGACCATGGCGGTTACCGCCATGGTCATCCGCCACTTCTCCGTTCCGCCCGCCAGGCTGGAGACCTGGGTCTCCAGCCCGGCGGCCGTCACTATACCACCGGCGGTATTTGGACCCGGCTGACTGCCATGGATTTCATGCGGTTTGAAACCGACATGAAATCCATGGCGGTAAGCACTATCAGTGCCAGGGAAATCCATGGCGGTAAGCACTATCGGTGCCAGGGTCTCCCCCACCCGACTCCCTCCCCTACACCCCCACCACCCCTGCCACCCCCCAAAGGTGGCAGGGCCCCCCTCCCCACCCCGACCCCCAACATCGCATCACTCACTCACACATGACACGCACGCATGCTCCACCAACACACATACACGCACACACACCGACATACATGCCAACATCCACACACACAGTCAGACATGCACACCCACATTCAAACATACACGCACACATCCATACAGACATACCCACAGACATACACGCACTCATTCCCAAACACGCAACACCCCCGCAAGCATACACGCACTCACACACCCCCTCTACATACACACACGAACACCCCCATGCACGCACACAACACACAACACCTCCCCACCCCCCTAACGGACGATCGACTTACCTGGTCCGTCGATCCTCCGGGAGGGGACGGGAGCCATGGGGGCTGCTCCGCCGACACCACACCGTTAACAGAACACCGCCACGCCGAATCACAGGACGTGATTCGGTGGGCGGTGTTCTGTTGGCGTGGCGGTGGAGGTGGAGCAACCTCCACTTCCCCGCCGCCCGCCAGTATGGCTGTTGGCGGCTATCCGTCCGAAAAAGGACGGAGAGCGGCCAACAGTCATAATACGCCGAGCGGAAAACCGCCACCACTGGCGGTCTTCAGCACGGCGGTCCCTCGGCGGTCTTTTAAAAAGACCGCCGAGGTCATAATGACCCCCATAGTGTTTTCAACCAATGTTTCACTTTTTCAGGGTATTCTGGGTAAGAAAACGTTGTGAAATCCAAACACGCCACACTACCGTGGACTGCCCCGGGTGTCTAGTTTTCAGAAATGTCTGGGTTTGGTAGGTTTCCCTATATGGCAGACGAGCCCAGGACCAAATACTCAGGTGACTGTCTTACAAAACCAGGCTGTTTTGTGGTAGGTAATTTTGATGTCTCCACAATCCGTTTTGGGTACTTCCCTGTTGCGGTCACTTGCCCACCCACTAAAGTGAGGCAATGTTTTTCTCTGGAGACTTAATGGAATGGTGAGTGATAGAAAACTTGTGGCTGCCTGCAGATTCGAGGATTTCCCCTCACTGAAATGCAAAGCAAAAGTGTTTTTTGAACAAAGTTTGTGATTTCAATAGGATTCTGGGCAAAGGAAAACTGGTGAGAGCTACACAAGTCCTGCACCCTTGGACTCCCCTGGTACTAATATGTTAAAGTTAATCCACCACTCACACTGGTTGGTTTTAGCACCTCCAGAAATTATGGTTTCAAAGCATGAATACTTGTGAAAGTATCTGAATATTGAAACCAAGCCTTCTGAAGGTGGGCCATAAAGCTGTGTCCAGGTACCAACCTCTTTATGGCCCATTCACACGCCATTCACGCACAAAAAACAACCCTTTCATACTGCCAACCACGGGTCCAATCCAACCAATCACTGCACTCATATTAACTTACCGCTACCAGACAAGGGCCCATCACATTCATACACCACAGGACGGAATAAGTTTGACTACATTTTACCTCCTGTGAAGTAACCGCCTCCTTCTTCCTGAACACTAATGAAGCCATGTATAACGAACCTTTATTAATGACTCCCATGTCAGACACCCAGGGCTCAGGAAGACATGTTTTTCGTGCACTTTTAGTGCACTCACTGTGCAAAATCCATCTCCTTCCAGTTTGTGGATGCAAGTTGGGGGTGTCCGAGTATGCCGTACAAAGCGATTCTTCGAACTGAGTGAGCATATCTACCTTTGAAACTAAGGCAGACATGCTGAGGAATTCTTGTGATGTTCCCTAAAGAGAAGGTCATAGGCTATGAAAAAGGGTAGTGTTTTACACACAGGGTTGTCTGTGAGAACGTAGCATATGTCCCAGCCAACATTATATGTAATGCTGTGACTGTAATGCACTTATCATACAGCAAATTGAACATCTACTAAATTCTGATGGAGGATGAACATGAAAAGCAAGTCAAACACTGACCCATACATGTCATTGTCCTTCAGTGCTGGGATGGCACCAATGGGTTCAACTCTATAGGTGTAGATGATTTACATCTGTACTACCTTTACCATTTGCCTTCTACCTGTGCAATATCCCTGTGAAGGCACACCTACCATAAGCTTTTCTTACCCATTCATGTCTCTGGCCTCATCAGAGTCCTGACTAATCCTGTATAATTGCCAAGTGAACCTATACTAGTTTGTGAATGCAAGTTGGGTGTGTCCGAGTATGCCTTGGGAGGCCTATTCCTCGAACTTAGTGAGCATGTCTACAGTTGAAACTAAGGCAGACATGCTGGTGAAGAAATCCTAAGGTCTCTAAAGTAAAAAGTCAAATAAATATACCGTGGGACTCATTCAACAACACTTCTACTTTTGCTTTGAAAGTGAAGCTACAAATTGAGTTTGCACACTTTCAAATAAGTAGAAATGTTGGGGAATATGTCTGACAGGACATTTGTTTGACTTATTACACTTACTCTGGTTCTCGTTGGCAATCATGGTGGTCCTTGTGTAGCATACATAAGTTCCCTAACAAAAACTTCAAAATTAATTCATGCCTTTAACATTTTGCCACACAGGGTACTCCGTGACAATGTGGCATATGTTCTGTCCACTAGTATGGGGACTATAATGCACGTTAACAGAACACCTACCACTTTCTGATGGTGGATATAGGTTTCAAGCAGGCCATAAGGACGTCTACGATTTCCTGAAGTAGATGAACTAAAATTCTGTGGCTGCTTGCCTAAGGAAGCAGTGGCCCATGGGCGTTCGGTATCCATACACAGCCACTGAAAGAATTACCCAAGGGCAGCTCAACCTCAGTCGATTCCTCAGAACTTTGCTTTAGTATGATACAACGTAAAGCAAGTAGGGACACAGAGGCCTGGTTGAGATGGGCACTGGGGACAGTAATACCAACTCTCCTGTCACTTTCCATGCTTAGAGCACACTTTGCATCAACGACATGGACTATCATTTTTGGGTGTTTTAGGAAAGTGATCAGCAAAGTTTCGCTCCTGCAGCCTTGCCACATCCTCCATAACATGTGAGGTGGAGGCTGCTGCTTCTGTAACAGCAGTGAGGCTTTTAATTGCAGACAACTGAAAGTCAAGGAAAGTCATGAGCCTTCCTGTGGTTGTCTGATGGTAAACAACATACACATTGTATGCTGCCATCTGGATCAGGTGGGTAAACAGTTTCTTGTACCAAGTGTGAGTTTTAGACACGCATTGTATGGTTGAAGAACCTGGTCATTCTTGTCCACTCCTCCTATGTACTTATTGTAATCAATTATACAGATGGGCTTGTGGACTTTGGCCATCTGACCCCAAACCGTGATGGGGGAAGTGCTCTCATCATGAATTGTAGTGAGCACGTATACATCACGCCTATCCAAGAACTTGACTGCAAGCAGTTAGTTGGAAAGCAACACAGTACTCTGGGATTTCTGGAGCTTCTTGCAGACAAGCTCCTGCGGGAACACTTTTCGGTTACAACGAACTGTACCGCAGGCCACAGTGCCTGCTTTGTAGAGCTCACTGTACAGCTCTACTCCTGTATAGAAATTGTCCACATAAAGGTTATAACCTTTGTGAAGGAGTGGCTGGACAAGTTTCCGTACAATCTTACTGTGACCCCTTACGTGGGAGGGCAGCCTGCAGGGTTTAGGGTAGAGTCCTTGCCTGTATACACTCTCAAGCTGTACACATAGCCAGAGGAGCTCTCACACAGCATGTACAGCTTTATGCCATAGCAAGCTATTTTGCTCGCAATGTACTGTCTGAACAGCAGTCGACCTTTGTACAGGATCAAGGACGCATCGACTGCTATAGTCTTTCCAGGAGTATAGATCTCTGGAAACCCAGCAGACAAATGTTCCACGACAGGCCAAATTTTGAACAACCTGTCATGGTCCTGGGGCAATGCAGAAGAATTTGCATCGAAATGCAGCATGTGCTGCAGTAGCAAAAAACAATCTCTGCTCATGTATGGTGCGATGATGGGGGTTATCCAAACTCTGTGAGTTGTCTAGTAGGACTGCAAGGTGGGTTTCTACTCTAACCCCATTTTGAGCATAAGGCCTAAAAATATATTCAACTCTGCCAGCGAAGTGGGAGTCCACTGGCGTGCCCTAGAACGGAACCCTAGAGTGCCTCCATGCTCACTCAGAAATTGGTCTGCACACAAACTTGTTTGCTGCACAATTTCCTGAAGGAATTCAGCATCCAAGAATAGATGGATGTAGTCGTCTGGCAAAAAGTTGGCCGTATCGACTTTACATCCAGCGCCACCAGTAAAAGGTGGAATTTGAGGCTGAACTAAATCGGGTGGCTGCCAAGAGAGCACTCTCTCTGTGCTTGCCGCCGCATGCACCTGCTCTCTGGGTTGGGCTAACCCGCTTTTGTCCCGCTGCACAGACTGTGCTTGCGTAGGGACAGCACGACTGTCGTCATCGTCTTGCTCAGAATCACTGGAAAAGGTGTCGTCGGATGGGACTCCGCCGACTGAAAAATCACTCCCAGATTCTGCCCCTTTGTCCTCTTCCTCAGATGCTGTCTCAGTCTCTGATCCTGCCTCCGAGCTGTCCTCCATAACCTGAGTTAAGGCTTGAGCAGCAGTCATCTAACAAGACTCCATCTCTGCTACTGGCTAAACTGTTCCTCTAAAGTACTAGCCTACGTAGAACGCAGATAGTCACAAAATTGCTAGTGGGTGTGTGTGATGTGTCCGATATTAAATGTTGTCACCCTACCGTCGCTTCTTCTCTGATTCAGCAGATTCTCTGAAGACACTGAAAAAAACAAAAAAGACACACTATTACTTCACCTTACCACATACCCATCATCACAGCCTTTAGCGCTGGTGGCACCCAGTACGACAATCATTTTTCGTGCTCTGCCTCCCATGACCTCCTCTTCTAAATCCCTCAGTACCACCCAGCAAAAGCCCCCCTCCACATACATTTCATTTGTTTTAAAGCACAGGTAACGCCTGGCTTTACTAATCCACTCAGCTAAATACATGTATATCCTTTGCAGCAGGCATATAAACAATCTGCGCTACCCTATGGCGTCAAAACTGCCACTAGACAAAAGAGGGACCTATTTCTATATAGAGAATATATCTCTTTCTACTCTCTCTTTCTCTCTCTCTCTCTCTCTCTCTCTCTATATATATATATATATATATATATATATATATATATATATATATATATATATATATTATATATATATATCACTTTTACATATGTGTGGTTTACCTGGGGGCTGATCGTGGCTCACGTAAAACAACACATGTAAAGAAGCGATATATATATATATATAAATATATATATATATATATATATATATATATATATATATATATATATATATGTACATATACACACATACAGACATATATATAAATACATATCTATAGAGAGATTTGTCTCGTTCCATATATATATATATATATAGAGAGAGAGAGATATATATATATATATATATATATATATATATATATAGAGAGAGAGAGAGAGAGAGAGATTGCCTCTCTACATCACTTCTTGTTTTTTATACATGTTTGCTTTCCATGGGGCCGATCGTGACCCCATGGCAAAGCACCCATGTATAAAACAAGCATTTGCAATACAATGGGTCTCGCGTTTGCTTGAGTTAAAGCTATTAGCATTATAAACTCCTAACCGGATGCTTACTGAGTCCTTTATACTGGGTGTAAACATTTGAAGTTATATCTGTAGGATCATTCACTGTTGTAAAACCAATAAAATGTGTTAAACAAAATTGAGGTTGAGGCTCTAGTGTTTGTCAGGGAAATCCCTGCCCCACTCTATTCCATGTAATATGGTCAGAGCTATTCCCCATTCACCAATGGCCACATCAAGGGAATGTTCACTAGTAGGCTGTATTAAAGAGTTCCCCATTGACCCTTAAGAATTAGTCAAAAGCGTCTATGGTGCCACAGCACCTTCAGCAGCGAATCCTCCAGAGCCCCACAGGCCCAGTTCAAGTCTTACCTGCTCCTGCAGCACGGAAGCTTTCAGCATTGCAGGGGGTTCCTTAAGCTTGGGCACTTCGAGCTCTGACCCTTCTCGGAGATGTCAGACTACTCACGGTACATTCTGTTGGCACCCAGCAAGCCCCCACTCTGGAGCTGCACTGGCTGCCTTTCATCAGTGATCGGAGCAGCTTTCAGCTTGCGAAGATGTGGTAAGTCAGTTTTTCCCAACGGGAGTGGGCACAAGGAGGGTGTAGCCACCCTCAGGGACAGTAGCCATTGGCTACTGCCCTCTGTCACCTAACACCCCCCTAAATCTAGGATTTAAGAGCCTCCCTGAACCCAGCTCACCAGATTCCTGGTGACCTACAAGAAGAAGAAGGACTGCTAAGCTGCAAACCCCAGCAGAGAAGAAGGAAGACGACAACTGCTTTGGCCCAAGCCCTACCGGCCTGTCTCTTGCTTCAAAGAAACTGCAAAAAGAACAGTGATACATCCAGCAGGCCCAGCAACCTCTGACAACTCCAGAGGACTGCCCTGTACCCAAAAGTACAGAGAACACCCGAGGACTGCAGCTCTGTCCAAAAGAAACCAACAACTAAGGACTCCCAACTCACTCCAAATGCGTGAGTCCTGACACCTGTGCACCCGACGCCCACGGCCCGTGTACAGGTGGTCCACCCAGCAAGAAAGGGTCTCCAGGCGATTGGGAGCAAGAGCCCACCCTGGGTTGACCCCTCCAAACCTCCATGATGCCACCTGCAGAGAGAATCTAAAGGACCCGCCTGACCGCGGGCTCAGGACGAAGATATCCGACGCCTAAAGGACCCACTGCACCCACAGCCCCCAGGCCTTGGAGAACCTGACCCCTGGTGCAGCATCGACCAGCAGGCAGCCCTCTTACCTGTCCGACCAGTGGAGTGCCCGAGACGCCCACCTAACCCGGACCGCGCCTGCAGCCTCTGAGTGACCCTGGGGTATCCCAATAGGCCTTCATTGGAAACCCGATGTCCTGTTTGCACCCTGCACCCGGCCACCCCAGGGCCGCTGAGTCTGTGTGTTTGGTGCCTACTTATGGCCCCTCCAGTGCTTTCCTAACCCCCACTGGTCTGCCCTCCGAGTCTCGGGTACTTACCCGCTGGCTTATCGGATTCCGAATACCGTCTATCTCCATAGGAGTCCGCATTAACGTGCCTCTCTTTTGACCTCGGCACCCGACCGGTCCCGTGTTGCTGGGTGTTTGCAGTTATCTTGAACCCCCAATGACAGACTACCAAAAACCCGGAGAAAGGAAATGTAAATTGAATACTTACCAGCAAAACTGTACAATCTTTTCTTCCCCCAGGCACTGTTGAAAAATGCTTTTCGCCATTTTGAAGAAAACTGTATACATTGTTGATTCGATTCAAAGTTCTGATTATAACTATGCAAAGTACCTTACATTTTATGTACTTACCTGCAAACTGAATCTTGTGGTTCTAGAAATAAATTAACAAAACATATTTTTCTAAGTAAAATCCTATTGATCTGGAGTTAAGTCATTGAGTGTGTGTTTCTTCTATTGCTTGTGTGTGTACAACAAATGCTTAACGCTACCCTCTGATAAGTCTAACTGCTCGACCACACTACCATGATAAGAGCATTAGTATTATCCATTTTTGCCTCTGGGGAACCCCTGGAATCTGTGCACACTGTATCTCATTTTGATATAGTATATACAGATCCAGCTTCCTACACACACGCACACAAAGCACATTCTTTCCTTGGGCACACACCTCACAGCACTACATCTCTCATGTAAAAACTCCTTGCAGACGTACATACACCCAGTGCATGCACTAACCATACATATGCTGCACAGTACTGTACCCCTCTCAGGCATACATACATCCAGCACAGAGTCATTAGTTCTGTTCTGCATAGCACTCTACCTGACGAAGGATTAGGGTGAATTAAGTACGCAGTAGCAGAATTTTTAAAAAGTGAGTGAGCCTGTAGGCTTCACTCCAGTGAAACTGGTTAAAAAGAACCTATTCACTCCTACTGATCTCTACAAGTTATGCTGCTACCACCAAGCTTCAGCTGATTAAATCAATATGATAGTATAATTTTAGGTGCCGCTCCAAGTCCAACAAGATCGCTGTCGATGAGACTGGCCTATGTTATGGCACACACGCATGATCTGTGTGTGCCTATGTCAACAAAAATTGGCATTAGAGATCCAAACAAGAGTACAGTTGAGCACTCAGGGCAGGGGGTACACATCTTTTACCATGCAGAGTATTTTTCCATCCCAACATATACAAAGGGCAACATAAAGGTTATTAAATCAAAGACAAGAAGTCTTTGTACAACATATATCCTGAAGTCACATTTTAAAATGTGTTCTCATATCCAATAATGAAGAAAAAGTTGGCACAGTAAATTTAAATATTTGCCTTTGGCCACTCTGTTTGGTCAAGTGAGGAAGCCAGGATTGTTTTTTTTCTGGTTTCACATTTTGCAATGCAGCAACTAAATTATTTCTCTCTTTCCTGTTTTGCATCAGAGGTAATGCTTTGTCTTTAATTCTTGGCATATGAGGCTAGAGCATGGGTGACTGGTTGAAGGTACGTGAAAGCTGTGCTCATTTAGGGCACAAGGGTCCTGTAGAATCACATACTGAGCCAGAGCCCGTTATTTGGCTCAATCCTCCAGTGGTTGCCTAATTCTAGTCTGTGTCATTGACAGAATTCCCATTGTCTGACTTGAGGTTGTTTGGTATGCCATATTCTAAAAAGATTCTTTCTAAAGCTGGGTAGAATTTGTCTGCAGCTATGCACAGTACAGGCACACACTCAATGATCCTGGAGTACTAATCCGTTACTACCAGGATATGCCTACTTTTTCAACGAGCACAGCATAAACTTAGGCACTGTCATGCTGTTCTGACCAAAGTATTCACAATGAGGTATACTGAAATAAGGGCAGTGTATTTAACAGATCAAACCTATGTATCTTTAGTACTGATTTAATGTAAATAGGACCTTGACTAGTCTACCCTCTTGGGACCCATACAAGGACTCTGTCTTGTCTATTCTAACACATTCCTCATTCACCATCCGCTTTCTCACATCATATCACTCCAATGTGTTGTCAAAACAAATGACCCCAGTGATATTGACTCCTGAAGGGTCCATATTCTTTAATCTAACTAAGGATCCAGATAACAACTATTCCTTCTATAAAAATATTCCACCTTTTAAAGGCCTATTCATTTGTCACACAACTCTTTATGATAGTAGTCCTGAGTCACCAAGAATCTTTTCTCCTGGTATCAGCCCACTTGCAATCTCCGTTCTTGTACCGTATGTCTCCTCAACATCCCCAGTATTCACAGATTCCACAAAGGTTGTTGATCCTCCTTCTTTCCAATTCTATTAATGCCACGCTCTGTTCCACCACAGATCACCTCACCCTCAGAAAACTCCTTAAAACTTGGCTGTTCAACCTATAAACAAATAGGCACTGTGGATTCCTTACCATTGGAGCTGGGATTTAATTGATGATTGTGCATGCTAACAATCTCCAAAACAAATAAAAAAATAACAGTGGGCTTCATGTTGGCTATGAAAATGAAAGCCAAAAAAACTCTTTTTGTGCAGCATTATGACCTCCACCCCCAGCAATGTTTTTGAGAACTAATAATCTAGTAATAAATAAATATGTTTATTTATACCATGGTCTTTAAAACATTAACACATTTAATTTCTATGCAGTTATAGTCTTAAAGCGGGATGTACTTTTAATACCTTCCTTGGTAGATAAAACCATCAAAATCCTATCCACCACACAAATGACATTGAAAATTGCTTTTCATATAAAAAATGTATTGCATATTCTTGAGCCCTTATAATGTATTTCACTCAAACATAACTTAGGCCTTAGAGCTAAATAAATGTAAAAAAAAAATCACACAATAAATGCGTAGTTGATCATCGCACCCTGAGGCCACAGGAGCAATTCCTGTCCTCATCTAACAAGTGCTTGAATCGGTCCTCTCGGACGAATAGCAGATTTAACCCTCTTCTGAATTGTAGTACAACAGTACGCATTGCTTGATTAGGTAACTCTGCTAGGTAAGGAAACACACTTGAGTACTGCCATGAGGCTCTGAAATGCACAGTGCACAGATAGGCTAAATCTTTATCCCTTGATTCCACTAAGGCTCCATTGCATAGTTCCTTTTTTAATAGGAGAAGCAGAACCTGTATAATGTAATTGGCCGATTTAAGATCCTTTGCATTGTGACCTAAACGGGCCCTTATTAACCATGCCCACCTTAATTCACTAGCAATTATTTAATCTGTGTATTGTCTCGATATTTTTGGGGTTGGAGCATTTAATTAGCATATGCTAAGATTCTTTGCGCTATAATTCCAGGCTTTCAGATAAGATTTGAGCATCATTTCTTGGACCATTGCACAGTTGGGGAGTCTGAGAAGGGTTTATGGCATCGCCCTTCTGCTTCTCAAAATTAATTTTATTCCCTAAACATAATAACTCTACCCCATATAGCATTTGAGGAGGAAAATCACGTTAGCCCTCCTAAAGTAGTAGACACACACGTTTTTAAGATGTCTAAACGTGTTATCCGTGTTAATTTATTATCAAAGGTCGTGCTATGATACACATATCAAGAAACTTCCTCCACCACCTATGTACCAGTTGATCAGGTGTAGGTTTTTTTTTTATGTCCTAGAGTCAATATTTTTGTTTTTCCATGTTGATAAATTGATTGGCCTCACAATACTTAGTAAACACCGTTAATTTCCTTTGAAGCTGTACTTGTGTCAAGTCCAGTATGGCTAGGTCGTCAGTGTAAGGTAGGCAGGAAACACGATGCCCCCCATTTTAGATGAAAAAGAATGTGTATTCTGAAATACTGCAGGGAGATTGGCAAAAACGTATTGGCAAGGTAGAGTGCAAAAAGCTTGGCTGCTGAATCACACCCTTGTCGAAGCCAATTTCACACTGAGATTTTACATGATAAGGCCCCAATTCTATATAGCTCCATGCTAGTTTAAATACCTCTCTGTAATACTTTTAGGAACATTTAAATACCAATGGGTATTTTCATATCTTTTAACTTATGCCAAGGAATCTCCCTATTAACTAAGTCGAAGGCCAAATGATGGTTGAAAAGGCAATTATTTAAATCACTTTCTGGGCCATCACCCAGAAACTAAAACAGAAGTCTATAGTTGAATGTCCCTCCTTAAAACCTCCCTGCTCGACTGGAATACGTTTATTTGTATCAATCCAGTGTTTCATATATTGAAGGAGGGCTTTGGTTTACATTTCTGCCCCAGTATCTGTCAGGCTTATCAAACAATAGTTTTTTGGATTAAAAATGTTTCTTTCATTAAAATGGGCTTGATAATAGCCCATTTCCAGCTGCTCAGAATTGTTTCTATCTTTGTAATAGATTATAATGCTGGTCCTACTATTCTAGTCCACCAGTCTGTATTATGTTTAATTACTAATGGAGGCAATTCATCTGGGCCTGCAGCTCTAGACAGATTAAGGGTGTAGATTATCCTTTTTTATGGAGTTTGCCATTAAACACGCCAGTAGACCTTCCACCTACTACCTTTTTCTGGTGATTTTTTTTGTTATTTTTTTCTTGAGTTTTAACATATTGAGTTAACAACATACGAGGGGCATTGTCATCCCAAGGCATGTAACAATGTACCGTAGGCATTTGTAGAGCTTACAGTGAGCAGCCTCAATAATGTCCCCGCAGTTGTTGCAGACGTGAATGTGTTCCGAGCCACAGGTAATATTTGATGGGAGTTTGAAGTGTTCCCCAGCTCTCACCCATCTCTCATCTCAGTTCCAAACCATGGTATCAAAATGGGCACAGTTCAGCAGCTCATGCTGCACACTGTGCAGCATAGGCCACTAAGGAAGCCCATATGCCCTTGGGTCAGTTTTTCTCACGCATTAATTCCGAATATTCCTCAAGGTGTTGCTGACAAATGCTGTGTCTGACAGCCAGTCCCTGACTTTTTGGTCCGGTGTTACACCCCCAATGCATGGCTGTTCACTGCTTGATCAAGAGAAGGAGCCTGGCAATAAGGGTCTTTAACATAGCCAAGAAGATCAACCGAGGAGGTCTGTAGTACAGGATGATCAATGATTTCTCCTTTGCAGGCATATACAGAAGTCCAGAAACCCCTCATCCCAGTGCTGTTCCAAGCCAGATACAGGAAGTCGGCATCTTCAAAACCGCATTATGGGCATTGTGTATCTGGCCGAAGGCCAATACTATGGATCCCACGTGTGGTGCGATAGGTATGAAGGAGGTATTTGACATTTAAAGGGCGAAGATAGTAGTTGGGGGGAACACAAGGATGTAATGTTACAGCAATATTTCCATTTCTCCTCAGTGACATCTTCACTGATGACCCTCTGCCACCACTCATATGCCAGGAGCCACCTCTTTCTAGTTATTTTCATTTCTACCCTCCTACAGGCTGCTCAAAAATTTTGCCCACCTAAGGGCACTGAGGTCTGACCGATCTCCTAAATGTATGCTTATCTTTCAAGGATATCACTCTTATAATTTCCTCCCAATTTTCCTTGTAATAGTTTGCCTTCTTACTTTTGATTGGGCAGTTCTCTGCCTTCAATTTACTATAGTTTTTTGGGGGCTTGAGATTACAATTTTTGTCTCCACTTTCTCACCTGTCTTTTCATGACCCGACACTGGCTTTCAAATCATACAGGTGTCTTAACAGGTCTCCACAGCCCCTGTTTCACATTATCACTTCTCCTTTTTATGTTGGATTTCAGATAATTTAACACTCCATCATTACCGTTGTTTACTTTTTATAATTTCTGCTCCATGACTCACCCAATTATCCAAATTCATTTCACTCTGAATCCAGGTAAATAGTGTGAAATGCTTATCGGCATCAATATGAGTTGCCAATCTCCTAGAATAGGTAATCTGCAGATGTAACACCTGTTTTCTCTTAATTATTTTCAGATTTAGTTTAGCTCTTAGAGGCCAGTGATCACGTCCGCCTACCTTTTGCAACCTGAAAGTTATTAAAGTGAGCAAAAATGTCAAGACTGTTTAAAAATAAAATCAATGAGACCTTTCTGTTGCCCTTGTATCCATGTCTGCGAGGCTGAGGAATCTCTCTCAGAACGACCGTTAAAACAGAGAAAACCCCAGTTTAACAGATGCCCGGCATTTGCAGACCATACTGGTTTTTTTCGCATTGCAGCAATACTGCTTGTGGAATATTATATGCCATCAGCATTTTTGACTGTGCAGCATCCTCCTGATTTGGGTTTGAATGAAGATTAAAATCTCCCAATAGTATTACTGGCATATTTGTATACATATTACAAATTGTACTTTAATCTGCTTCAAATAATTTAATTTGGGTCTTGTTACAATGATTGTGCTCCAGTAACGCATTCATCACAATCACTGTTTTAGTAGTTTTAGCTCTTGCATAGCTTGGTGGATAGGAATGTGATTAGACTGACGGAAGCCCTGTCCTCCACTGTTTTGCATGGGTTATGATTCGCACAAAGACATCAAAGTTGGGTTTTTTCAACAGACAATCAGGTCTCCTGTAAACCAATGATGATATTTTCCTCTAATACCTTGGTGACGAGGCTGGTGAATCTGAACCCAACAGGATTCTGTACTTTGCAATTACTCCATCAACATCCCGTGGAAGGTCCTTCTTGAGGCTCGATAAACAGAAGGAAAAACGAGAAACAACATTAGGACTAACGCTAAGGTGTACAAACATAAAAAACGGGCTCTCGCTTTTCTCATAGGAAGAAGGACCGAGGAAAGGAAGATGGAAGTCAGGCATAGAAGTAGGAATAGAAGACGGAGAGTGCGAGGAGTGGGGTCTAGAGAGGAAAGGAGGTCAGAAACGCCACAAGAAGAAAGAGTAAACCCCAAACTCCCTGACCGTTGCTCGTGGATCACCAAAGGAACCTGTGAGGTGAGGGAGACGTCGGAGCTGGAGAGACAAGGGAGCTGCACGCCGAACGTGTGCAACCGGGATGATGGTGACTCCGAAACAGAGGCGGAACTGGACAAAGACATCGGGAGGCTACTGCGCCAGCTACAGTGCCCCCCAAGTGTCAGCAGGACGGAGAGGCACCAGGCTGTAGACACTCTCACGAGGAGCGTCGCTTAACCAGGTGTGTGTGCATACAGGGTTGGCTGAGGTGTTCTAGAGAGAAGGGTGGAGGGAGGGGGCAATTTTAGAGGGTCAGCTTGGACAGTCAGATTTTGGGGTTTTTTGAATATACAAATGTTTTTTTTTTTTGGAAGCTTGGGGTCTGTTTTTTTTTTCTTTCCCCTATGTAACCTAAATGAGCCTTTTGAGTTCACCAGTGGAAGGAAATTGGAGTTGTAAAGCTTTTGGCCCTTAGGGACAGCCTACTACAGAGATAAGCAATGAACAAAAGAAGAGTAAAAAGAAAACAAAAACAAACACTAGAAGGAAAGACAAGAGAAAGGAAGTAAAAAGAGAGTGTCAGATATCAGAAAAAGAACACATAGTTACCATTAGTCTCTGTGTTCTTGTCCGAGGAATCCAGTTCCCTAGGAGAAGGCCTGCCAAGCAGAAGAGAAACGGTGTCACCAGGGAGGACAGAAGAGGGAAAACACAGAAGGATTAGATGTACAAACCCTTATTCTGCTTGCCCAAACAAAAAGCATATTTTCAATAATCCTGTTTTCACTCCTATTTGAGTTTGTGCAATCCCTTCCCACTTAACAATCTTATTTAAACATTCCCTTTCACGAATCTGTTTAACCCATGAACATTCCAGGAATAGACCCACAGGTTGTCCGGTAGACTTTCGTCCTAGTCTCAATGGCCAATTCCTCTATTCCCTGTTTCCCAACTTGGATTTAGGCAAGCCTATTGATTTTTCCTCTGGAAGACTGATTTCTCCAGTGACTCCCACATTATTGGGATAGTAACTTTTAGATTTTCTCAGCTTATCCCCACTGATCACATTCCATGCAATCTTTAAAAGACAAAGCAATTTGACTGCTGTTTAGCCCTGCAAGGTTATTTAAAAAAGCACCTCTAAACATCTCTTCTTCCTCAGCTAATCTTAATCCTTGGGTGGTTAGTTATTTTACATAACTCTGGATTTGTGTGTTTTTTTTTACTCTACTATCAAAACCTCTTTTCCCCTCTTTATTATGTACAAACCCTGCTTGCTTAACCCCTTAGCTGCTGGGTCTCCCTCTGCAGTGCCTTCATAACTTTTTGTCGACATAAGCAATCCAAGCCAAATTTGCATCCTTTTTTCCAACATCCCCGTGATTCTAAAAGTACCCAGAGTTTGTGGGTTCCCCTGGAGGAGTCCAAGAAATTAGCCAAAATACAGCTGAAATGTCGTTTTTTTTCAGAAAAATTGGAAAAAAGGGCTGCAGAAGAAAGCATGTGTTTTTCCCCCTGAAAATGGCATCAGCAAAGGGCTTATGGTGACAAATCACCATCTTCCCAGCATTTAGGAACTTGCAGACTTGAAGCAGAAAACCACATTTTTCAACACAATTGTGGCATTTTACTGGGACATACCCCATTTTTACTAATTTTTGTGTTTTCAGCCTCCTTCCTGTTAGTGACAGAAATGGGTGTGAAACCAATGCTGGATCCTGGACAGCTAAACATTTCTGAAAAGTAGACACAATTCTGAATGCAGCAAGGGGTCATTTGTGTAGATCTGTCAATGTTTTCCTACAGAAAGTAACAGCTGAAATAAAAAAAATATTGAAATTGAGGTGAAAAAAGAGCCATTTCTGTCCACGTTTTCTTCTATAACTTTTTCCAGCTATGGCAGATTTCTCAAAGCAACATACTGTTACATCTGCTGGACACTTTTGGGTGCGGGGATATATAAGGCTTGTAGGTTCATCAAGAACCCTAGGTACTCAGAGCGAATAAATGAGCTGCACCTTGCAATGGGTTTTCATTGTATACCGGGTACACAGCAATTCATTTGGTGAAATATAAAGAGTAAAAAATAGGCATCAAGGAAAGCTTTGTATTTCCGAAATGGCCACAAGATAAGGTGTTGAGAAGCAGTGTTTATTTGCACATCTCAGAATTCCGGTGTCTCCATACTAGCATGTGATTCACAGGGTATTTCTCAAATAGACTTTCTTTTTTACACACTGTCTTACATTTGAAAAAAAAAATGTAGAGAAAAACAGGGGCAATAACACTTGTTCTTCTATTCTGTGTTTTCTCAAGTCTCCCGATAAAAATGGTACCTCACTTGTGTGGGTAGGCCTAGTGCCTGCTACAGGAGACGCAACATGGACATATCAAATTTTTACTTTGAAATCTGACGTGTTTTTTGGAAAGTGCCTATCTGTGGATTTTGGCCTCTAGCTCAGCCCGCACCTAGGGAAACGTACCAAACCTGTTCATTGTTTAAAACTAGCCGCTTAGAGGTATCCAGGATGGGGTGACTTGTGGGGCTCACTAGGTTCTGTTACCCAGAATCCTTTGAAAACCTCAAAATGTGGCAAAAAACACTTTTTCCTCATATTTCGGTGATAGAAAGTTTAGGAATCTGAGAGGAGCCACAAATTTCCTTCCACCCAGCATTTCCCTAAGTCTCCCGATAAAAATGGTACCTCACTTGTGTGGGTAGGCCTATGTCCCGCAACAGGAAATGCCCCTAAACCCAACGTTGACACATCACATTTTCCCAAAGAAAATTGACCTGTTTTTTTAATAATCCCTAGCTGTGGATTTTTGGTCTCTAGCTCAGCCGGCACCTTGGGAAACCTAGCAAACCTATACATTTTTTTAAACTAGACACCTAGAGGAATTCAGAATGGGGTGACTTGTGGGGCTCACACCAGGTTCTGTTACCCAGAGTCCTTTGCAAACCTCATAATTTTCCCAAAAAAACATTTTCCACACATTTTGGTGGTGAAAAGTTCTGGAATCTGAGAGAAGCCACACATTTCCTTCCACCCAGCATTCCCCCAAGTCTCCCGATACAAATGGTTCCTCACTTGTGTTGGTAGGCCTAGTGCCCGCGACAGGAAATGCCCCAAAACGCAACATGGACACATCAAATGTGTACATTGAAAACTGATTTGTTTTTTGGAAAGTGCCTAGCTGTGGATTTTGGTCTTTAGCTCAGCTGGCACCTAGAAAAACCTACCAAATCTGTGCATTTTTTAAAACTAGACACCTAGGGGAACCCAGGATGGGGTAACTTGTTGCACTCTCACCAAGATCCGTTACCCAGGATCCTTTGCAAACCTCAAAATATGGCAAAAAAAACTTTTCCCACACATTTCGGTGATAGAACGTTCTGGAAACCGGAGAGGAGCCACAAATTTCTTCCACCCAGCTATCCCCCAGTTCTCCCGATAAAAATGGCACCGCACTTGTGTGGGTAGGCCTACTGTATGTGTCAGGAATGGATCACACAACGGTCAATGTTAGTCCCTACATGAGGACAACTGTTGACCCTGGGGTGATCCAATCCTGATGCAGGCATTAGGTACCAGCACTTAAGTGGGGTAGCGTTCTTATCAGGACAGGTGAGGAAACACTGGGTGGTAGGAATTTTGTGGATCCCAGCATATCCCTGTAGTTTGTGTGACAGAAATGCAAGAAAAATAGAGTTTTTATTCAACATTTCACCTTTTGGAGTGTATTCTGGGTAAGAAATCTTTGGGGAATCCACACAAGCCACACCTCCGTGGTCTCCCCTGGGTGTCTAGTTTCCAGAAATGTCTGTGTTTGGTAGGTTTCCCTATATGGCCTCCGAGCCTAGGACCAAAAACGGAGGTGCCTGCCTGACAAAACCAGGTTGTTTTGTGAAAGATAGTTTTAATGTCTCCACAATACGATTTGTACAGTGGAATTTGGGGCTGAATTAAATTGGGGATCTCCCAAGAGAGCACTCTTTCTGTGCTTGCAGCCGCATGCACCTGCTCTCTGTGTTGGGCTAACCTGCTATTGTCCCGCTGCACAGATTGTGCTTACAAAGGGACAGCAGGACTGTCCTCATCACCTCTCTCTGAATCACTGCAAGAGGAGTTATCAAAAGGGACTCTTTCGACCAAAAAATCTCTCCCTGAGTCTACCCCATTGTCCTATCCATCAGATGCTTTTTCAGAGGGGGGCAACCCCCCAAGTGTAATCCCTGGTGTCTATTAGGGTTTTCTGGCCATGGATCGCAGCGCGACTGCGATCCACGGCCAGGAAACCAATTCAGGAAGGTCTCCTTTGAAAGGGGAGAATCTCCCCTTTCAAACAAGGCCTTTCTGAACAGTGGGGAGGCCCATTCGGGCCTGTTTTCTCCACTGGAGCAGAAAGCGGCCTTACCTGCTGCTTCCTGCTCTGGGGGGGAAAATGAAGTGTGATGTCAGTGTGCATCTTGGCGTGCTGATGTCATAGAGGGGTGGGTGGGGAGGACGGAGACACGGAAGCTCTTTCATGTCTCCCGAGGGGGTTTAAAATGAAAAACAATCCTCTGGGGCAACGAACCGGAGGATTTTTCAAACCCCTCCCTGGTGTTGGTCACTGATCGTGGCCCACACCAGGGAGGGTTTGCGGGTGTCGGCCAGGGGCCGATGCCCGCACCTATGGGGTTAATATCTTTTGAGGAAATCACATGGATTGTATTCAGTGTTTTTACCTGATTTAGAGTACCTACGTGATTTTATTTCTATCAGGCACTACGTCTATTCTGTTTTTATTTAGAAACTCTGTCTTTTAACTGCCATGTGTTGTCAGATTCTTTTTGGGGTGCCTTGAACTCTTCCTAACATTATTAATATTGGCCGATTAACTTTTTGATCACTTGCCTTTACTCTTCCTTTTATATTTTTTTTAAGGTATTGCAACCTTTTTGACAATGCTTTTGTGACTCTTTGTTGGATTTTTTTATTCTTTTATAAATTTGGGGAGTGTATCTTTTTAATATTAACACAGGGCATTTTAAGATAATAAACTGAGTGGTTCCCATCAATCCCACCCCTGCAAAGAAAGATCTAGATTTGTGTACAAACGCCTGTCTGGGACCATAATAGGCCTTACCAGCGAGGTTATACAGTTATTTATTGATTTTTAACTCTTGGTCTATGGCTCTGAGTAGGTATTGTGAGTCATTAATTTATTGTTTCAAAACTACCATCTATAGTTTTTTGCAAGAGTAAAAGTATGTCTAACATAGACGAAGGAGTGGTCGTCAAGGTCTCTAGGTTTAATAATGTATGTTTACTTTCTTTTCCAGGCTCTGACACACCATGCACCTTCAGCATCCCTCCGCACTCTTTCAAGACACATAACTCTTTATCTGCCCTCACAGATTCAAAAATCCTCCTGCCTTCACTGTTCACTTAAGCCACTGTGTCTGATACATTTAAATTAAAATTATAGCTGCATGAACACTAGTAAAAATAGGTGTGGTTCTAAGATCCTGTAGGGAGTCAACCATGGGAGGCAGCATATCATCCTCTCTATTCACTAGAAAGGGGGAATGTAAAAAACACTGGAGTTTCAATCTTTTGTGACAGGCAGAGAAGGTGACTCTCCTGGGTTTCTTTGCTTGAAGTATTTCCCCCCAAATCCTTGTTCGAGGCAGCTAATTTTGCATTAGGGTGAGCTCAGCAATTTGACGGACAGATTGGGTAAATTACCCCCATTTTCATTGGGGAAATATTTGATTCAATTGAAATTGATAAATCTGAGGCTCTGCTCTCTTCTCTTTCTCTGGAGGTTTTTGGATTTCTTGGATTATTACCACCCTTTAATTTCCCTATTGCTAAGGGACACTGTGCTCCTCTGAAGCTTTTTCTTTGGAATTGGTATTGTTAGGATATTATTGGAGTCACATGCAGGGCTTGATGTAAGAGGGTGTTTTCTTTTAACTCTTTATAACTCCTATTCTTCATTACCATGTCAATACTGGGCGACTAGTAAATCACAATTTTCAGCTATCGACAGTGCAACAGTACAGTAACAAAGAGGCTCATTTATAAGTTCACTTACCTCCTCCCTCTGTATCTCAGTTGCTGCTGCTGCAACCAACATCCTTTCCATCAAAGAAAACAAAAAAAAAGGAAACCAAAAAAACGGGCAAGTCCCTTTTTGTCGATGTTATTTGAGTATGCAAACAGCCGATCAAAAGTAATGCAGGTAATGTGCTGGGGTGCTGAGAATCTGTAAGAACACTGCTGTGGGCCAGTAGGCCGGTGCTTCTTACTGGACCAAACTTTCAGCTGGTGTCTACTATCAACTGCTTGGCACAGGGGACCAAAAGATTGCATGTCTACCAATTTAATTTGATATTATCCTGCTGGGTCCTCTCTCGACTGAGTGTAATTTGTGGAGAGGGGTAAGGATTGTTGCTGAACTCTCTCAGCATCAGCATTGAGCAGGTGGGCACAGGCACAGCGTTGCTCAGTACATAAAATGAGGGAGGAAAGCAGATATCTAGTTCTGACAATCAAAAAAGCTTTGGGCTTTTTGGTGTCCTTTAGACATGACACCTTAGTGTGTAGGTTTATAAAGTGGGTGAGCGTATGTAGGCATCTTTCAACCACTGATCTAGGATCTTCCATGGAATGTTGGGTTCTCCACAGGGCACCTGACAAGACTTAAGATCTCTATACTGCCTGCTTTTTCCACAGTCACTTTCCAGCTTCAGAATTTCAAATACGACATTTGTTCTCAATGAATAGTCCAAATGTGAACTTATAGGCAACTTCCTGTCAGGCCGATGCCTCTGGCTTTCTGCTTGTTTTATATGCATTCACTTTCTTTTAACATAGACAGAAGAAATGTTTTTCCCATGAACTGTCTCCATGCGAAACCCATGAATGTCAAACCAAGACCATGCTACCATTGAAGGCTTCTGCAAGCCCAGAAATGTTGTCATATGTATGGAAATAGCAATAGGGTTGCAATTGGTTACCACTTGTTCCAAGTTTCATATTAAAAGAGTGAAACATCATTTTAACAGGAATTTACCACAAAAAAGTAAACCTACTACTTTCTTGACTCGTTTGAACCCGATTCTCTCGAAAGACAGCCCAGATGGGTTGTGTAGGGACCCGCACACACCCTATTGGTGTAATGGTGTCATGTTTCATCATCAGGTCTCACCCTGGTCTCTTTAAACCAGAGTAGGCTCAACCATCTTCCAGGGAGTTCTTTCAATATTATTCCTAGTGGGTATAAAAGATTACAAATTCTAAAGGACCCGTGTCTCTCGTGTCTCTCTGGAAGATGGTTGAGCACACCCTGCTTTAAAGGAACCAGGGTTAGACCAGATGATGAAGCAGACACCAATAGAGTGTGTTCGGATCCCTAAACAACGCTTTTGGGTTGACTTTCCTTTGGGAGAAAGAGGTTCAAATGAAACAAGAAGGTAGTAGGAAACTATTTTGTGGATAATCATTTTTGGAGGCTGTATTGTACGATTTCTCTATACATCAGTATAGAAAGTCTCTTTCCACTCCTCACACAGTAAATGTGGGTAAAAGGTATGGATAATGTCAACAGGACCTAGTAACTCCAGACAAATTTAGTTAATCTAGGATTTTAACATTATTCTGTACTAATTTGAAAAAAAGTGCCACTTGTCTGCTGACAAGCACTGTGGAATGGCAAGATTGCCAGATACCAAGGCTGTCTCACATAGATTCCACCTCATGCCTCTTTCTTCCTCAACCAAACACTATCAATCACTTCAGGTTATTTTTGTCCCTGCTTCCTTGCATTGTCACTGTTTTTCTATCTTTCCTCCTTATTTTCTCCTTTGCTGCTTTTCTCTCTCTTTTTCTGGGTCAAAGTCTGAGGATGACAAATAAGCCCAGCTCACAAAAGTAAGTGCTGCTGGACCCCACCTGCAACCACCGGCTCAAACTGAGTGCTGCCATTACTTAAGGGGGTAATCACCATGTGTTGGATAAAATTAGCCTTTTGAACTTTTACATTCAAAGAACTTACTAAACAAATTTATCTGCACATATAGTGCAATTTATGCACGTAATTGGAATGATTTACCATTGCAAATTGACATTTTGTATTTAAAAAAACTTTTATTCACACTCTTAAATCTATTTATAAACTGGTAATAAAGCCCTGGTAAAATGTGATATTTTTTATAATCAAATTGTATTGTTTTCACCAACTTCTACAGTGAGAAAACAGTTGACATACCACAAGTAGGCACTATAATTATCCCGTTGACATAGAACCTCAGGAATCACTTCAAAATAGACTGTGATATGCCAACCATTTCCCCCAGGCTTTCGTGTATTTGTCGTGGCTCCTCAAGATTAGCACACCAGTCCATCCCCACCCTCCAACTTGCCAGGGTTGGGGATGGAGGGGGAGCGCAAGTGTTTAGTGATGTCTCGTATGGCGTTTATTGTCCCAATACCAAGGAAGGTACAATCTCCCCTTGACCCCTCAAAAGCATCCGCAACGCTGAGGAAGGCTGTTCATGGGGAGGGCTCCACAGTTTCCCTAGTCACTTGTGACGGGGCACTGAACACCTTCCTCCAGTACTTCCCAGTGATGGGACATTCCCACGTCACATGGTAGAAATGGGCCTCTTTCCACTGGCAACGACTACAGGTTGAGGTGGCCAGCATGTTAGCCTGCCATAACCTCACAGGATTGAGGTAGGCCAAGTGCAGTTAATTGAGTTGGATGAGGCAGAGTCTGGAGGGCATCACTAATACTTGGGGAAGCATGCATGCATCTCTCCTGTCTGATTCATCAAAACTTTCCAGCCACTGCTTCCATCATGCTTTTACGCTTGTGAGGGGGTTGTGGCAGTTCATGACCACATGTCTGTAGGTGTGGGAGATACCTCCCTTACCCATTGCGCCCATTAAGACTTGTACCTATAGTTGTCTATATTCTGGATGGTATCAAGGAGTGAGTGGTCGTAATTGTAAGTAACAAAATAATTGAGCTTCATGTAAAGAGTGTTCCTCTTGGAGTTCTTGGAAGAATTTTAAATGGGAACCTTCTCAAACATTCCCCACCCTGGTGAATCCGATGAGGACCCATCCACCACCACAATATATCTATCTAAAAGGTCTTGTGATACTCGGGAGATGGCTAGCGGAAATGCTTTATGGAAAAGGGTCACTACCCTTCTTGTGTATCCCAAATGGTACATCTTGTCATACTCATATCGAGCCAGGAGGGGGCACACACAAGTTTTTTGAAGCAATAGGAGTGTTGTGCTGTGCCGCTTGGCAAAAAATCGGACTGTGGTGCATTTAATAGCCATTTAGGACGTTTACATTCTATGTCATGATTGTAAACTCACACATTGGATTGGGTGAATATGCTGAGTGGTCAGTGTGGTGCCTCCATGCCATTACAGGCAGGCAGTGCATAATTGAAGCGAAGAGGTGCCCCAGAAGGCGGTTTGTTCACCAGTATGAAATTGTAGCAAACATAACAAAAACCCTAAACAGAAGCAAGTCCAGTTGGGCAAACTTAAATAACTCCTCTTCCCCAGCTACCTTCCACCCCTATGCTTCCCCCAAGGAGCAAATGTCACCCCCCAAATAAAACTAGGTGCAATTCGAAATCGAGTCTCACATCATAATCCTGGCCACTAGCAGCGTGGTAAAATATACAGTGCTGCTAATAGCCAATCATGAATAGTATCAGCCAACTGCTTTCAAGCCTGTGGAGTTCTCTGAATCAGGGAGTCAGGGTGACTTCCTTGGTGGTGCAGTAGGGACAAGGCTGTGTCCTTGATCAAAGGGGGGGGGTCCTCTAAATCAGAGGATGTCCATGCCCTGGATGTTGTTTGTTGCCTTCTATAGGATTTCCTACGGCCCCTTTGAACATTCATCCGGCTGGGTCCTGCTAGGTTGTCTGTAGTGCCCCAGGAAATAATTTTGTTATGGAGTCGATGTTCCGTCGCCCAGTCTGAAGCAGCTTTCAGAGTGTGAAAGAAGAACGACTTTGAGGCGTGGATCACTTTGAGCTTTACTTGATACAAGAGAATATATTGAAGTTTGAGAACCAAGAACTTCTGCTTGACCTTATTGTAAAATTTTCTCTGTTGCTCTACCTGATGAGTATAATCTGGGAAGATCCTTATGCATTGGGATTGAAAGACAAGGTCCCTTCCCCCAGGCAGCATGTCTCTTGCATGATCGTGTCCATGTCTTCATAATTAAGGATCTTTGGTGTGGTGGTGCACAGCCAGACCCCAGGAGGAACTTCTGCACCAGAGATCTGGCCTGTTTGATGACAAAACAGGTGGACAAGCGGTCTGTGGGTACCCAAGACCCAATCCATTGTTTAAGGAAAGTCTCTGGAGCAACGCTGTCTACCCTCTCAGGAAATGCCACAAATCAAAGGTTGTCGTGCTGTGCCATGTTTTCACCGTCTTCCACTCAGTCTTTGACATATTTGAGAGGCTGGACACAGTAGGCATGAGCTCCTTTACCTTCTCATCTAGGTCCGAGATACAGCCTTCCAAATCAGGCCATTCAATTCAGACCTCTCCAATCTTAGTTTCAAGAGCCAAGTGGGAGGCTTCAATGTCTTGCAGGATGGTGTTGGCAGCCCCAGGGATCTGGAAGGGCTGCCTCACCTATCTAACTGCTCCACTGGTGCTTGTATTTACCAATTTTACTTTGTGCATATTGGGCCACCAGCTTGTCTTGAGCCAATGTGCCAGGTCCAACTGGAGTCACCCACCCCTAGGAAAGCAGAGCAACTGTTAAGCAGAGGTGAGGCGGCTCCTACATCCTATTTGGGGCCATCTACAAAAGTTCAGTTTTAAGAGAAGAGGGCAAACAACCCAAGAGAGATCCCCAAAACACATGCTCCTCTGGCCCACTGCAGCGTGCAGCATGAGCATGTGGGGGGGGGGCTGCCTCCAAAAGATGATGGTGCAATGATGGCGATAGCCCTGCAAATCCACATCTTAGGCCCTCAACCCCTAGTTCCAGGGCAGAATAACTATATCCCTGGGCAGGGATTCCAGTAATTAATGCCAACATTCCTTAAGGGCACTGGTGTCGTTGCTGCCTCCTACAGGAGGATATATGCTGGGGGCTAAGGGGAGTGGGCTGTTTTCAGAAGGCCTGAAAAATCACCCTCTGTGCCCACATGAAGGGGCCACGCAACACTGCTTCTGGTATGAGGGCTGCAGCTCAGCCACCAGCCAATGCTTGACCACGAGCTCTGAGCACAAAGAGCCATCCTGGGGGCTGTGCTGAAGACTAGACAGGCCCTGTGGACCATCCAGGCTGCTCTGCTTCCAAGGACCCTCCCGAGGCGATATGTGGGGGCTGTGCAGTTCTGCTTCCGATATGTGGATTGCTGCACAGGGATCAGCCGATTGCTATGGATGCGAAGCCTAGGGAGCCACCTCAGGGGCTGCGCCAAAGTATAGGTGCGCCAGGAGGAGCCATCCATGCCACACTGTTCCAAAGGTTCTGAGACTGTTGCACCGTGGGGAGTGGTACAGCAACCAGTGAGTTCCCGGCGGCAGGCGCGGAGCCCCCACTCGGCCAAGTCAGTGCCTTGACAGGTCACGGCAACCATCTTGTCCTGTCTGGCCCCAACAAGCAATTTCCTCTGGATCTCTGGCATGGTGGGCAGGATTCTCCCCTGGACAGAAATGGCCTGAGTGCCCAGTGTAAGTCTCCCTATGAACACATGCTAACTGTTTTGGATAGACACAACTGGTAGTATTACACATATATCGGTAAACATAAATAATAATCCACAAACCGTCACTGGAAGTACCTAGTAATGCACTTATTATAATTGTTAATCAGGGAGCTGCAAGTAATGACAGAAGTGCCATCACACAGGGCAATTTGTAGTGAAATAAACATATCTATTCTTTCTCCATGTTTATCTATTCTTTCTCCATGTCCTGATACACCTCCCAGTCCATCTGCTCCTGTTTGTTGCATTTTATATCATGTCTACCTTCTTGACATTATTCCAGTGTTTGTCACTAAATTTATATTTAAATCAGTTTGTTCAATGTGTAATTCTTTCATCTGTTGAACCACAGAGATAGTATGTTCCTAAAATTGCCAAAACATCTACATATGTGGATATCCCACAGCCCAGAGTGAAGACATGAGAAGCTTGAACAAGCTAACATCTGTAATTAAATTTATTATAAAACTTCTTGGCATAGTTGAATAAAATCACAATTGCCGATTGAATTGAATAATACTTGTCAAAGAGTGTAGGACTGCTTTTTTATAGAGCCAAGTATTAATACTGTAATCATTAGGTAAGATTAAGCGTGGCAAGATAAGTAATCTATTCTTCAGCACATGAAAAACGGTTGTATTGATCACTTCCTATGCTATTCTGTACTTATAGCTATGATATCATCAATGCACTTTACAGGTGCCAAATAGTGATGATTATGAAGTGACACAAGGATAGATTTGGAGGCTAATCATAGCAAGAGCAGAGGCAGGCTTGGATGTGGCTGCATGCAGGAAAAGAAGCAAGTTATTTCTCATTCCCCCTGTTTATATTTGTCTCTCTAGATATGCCAATCTACACTTCATCCTTCACATGAAAGTGCACATTATGCCTCTTAACACTCTAATAATACAAGTGGATTTCATCCCCCGAAATTCAAATCAACACTTCCTTTCACATACAAAATCAACCCATCAACATAATTCACATCTACACGTACATGCACCAGAGTGCCCTCTCAGGGCCACACTAGAGGCCTCAGTGTGCTTTGTAAATGAAGTGATTATATGATATTGTGAAAGCAACAAAAGACCAGGATAACAAGAGCAGGCCATGGTGCAGTAGTTTGAAATGACATAAGCAAACTCAGCGGGGTGTGTTCCTTATGGTCCTTATTGCTTTCAATACATATTTATCTTTGTCTACTTATTTGTCTACAAAATGTATCATAGCATGGGAAGCAAAGTAAAACAGACTTGGAGAATAAATATAGAACACAAAGTCATATTTCTACACATTAGAGAAACTTAGTAGTACAACAGTATATAAGGCACGTAAATCCTGTACAAAATAAGTGTACCTTTACCTGGATTTTTGAAGAGTAAAACAAGAGTGTAACATGATTACAATAGTCACCAAAACCTCAAGCTTTAGCACAGCAGTAATGGTCGAGTGGAACTCAAGTGAAACAAATTCTGAATGACCTTTAGTTTCCCTGCCACCCAACAGATATTGTTCCCAAGTATTCTTGTTCTTTGGTCAATACCTATTGATCGAACATAGCGTTAACTCTACCTAAGTGATAAAAACATCATTCAAATAATGAAAATACTATGCGGGGGTCCCCCTTTGCTTTGTTTGCAATTGGTGATCTTAGTCCAATCAGTTTTACAACGGCATACTTCAACAATAGTCTTAAACATATCTAGCAGCAATAGAAGCGTCTTCTTCAACAGGTGCTTTTGCAGCTAGTTAGGTTTATCTAGCACTTCATCATTTTCTTCTCCTGGCAACAATTGATTGATGTTAGAAATGGGGTCTCCAGTTGGCAGAGGTATACACTCTTGTCCAAGTAGGGACCACAATCCTAGTCAGGGTAAGTCACACACAATTCAAATTATCCTATGCATACCCTCTGGTAGCCTGGCACTGAGCAGTCAGGCTTAACTTAGAAGGCAATGTGTAAAGTATTTGTGCAATAAACCATGCAATAAAACAGTGAAAACACCACAAAAATACATCACACAGATTTAGAAAAATAAAAGATGTTTATCTGGTTAAATTAAGGTAGAAAATGATAAAGATTTAATAAGCACAAATTGAAATCTCACTTTTGCAATGTTAAGAAGAGTCTTAAAAATCAACAGTTGTCTCTTGTGTGCACAAAGTACCGGGTTTGCGTCAAAATTACACGCACAGAGACCGCAGAGGAGGAGATGCGTGGAAAAAGGAAGGTGTGCGTTGGATTTCTCAGCGCAGCACATACGATGCATTGTTTCTTCCCACGCTGTAAGGGCTTTGCGTCGATTTCCGGCACGCAGCCTTGGGTCCTCATTGCGAGGCGGAGTTCTTTTGACGCCCAGGAACGATGCGTGGAAATCCTGGGCGTATGGGCTAAAGTCACAGGTGCTGCGTCAATCCGGTGGCCGATGCGTCGGAGTTTCTGTCGTATGGCAGGCGCCTTGTCGATTCTCCACTCAGGAAGTCTGGCTCAGCTGTGCATCGATCCAGTAGGGCTGTGCGTCGAAGTTCTGGTCGCAATGCAGGCGCTGCGTCTATCTTTACTCAGGAAGTCGGGCTGTGTTGTTCAGGTTCGGCAGTGTGGTGATTTTCTCGTTGCACGGCAGGCTGTGCATCGTTTCCGGCAGGCTGTGCGTTGATTTTTGGCGCAGAAGGAGTTTCCTTGAAGAGAGAAAGTCTTTTTGGGCATGAGACTTCAGAAACAGGAGGCAAGCTCAATCCAAGACCTTGGAGAGCACTTCTCAGCAAAGTCAGAGGCTAGCAAGGCAGAAGGGCAACAGCAAGGCAGCAGTCCTTCACAGCAAAACAGTCCAGGTGAGTCCTTTGGGCAGCCAGGCAGCTCCTCTTGACAGGTTGCAGGTTTAAGTCTAGAACTGTCTGATTTGGTGGGGTCAGGGACCCAGTTTATATATCTAAAAATGCCTTTGAAGTGGGGGACACTTCAAAGAGTGTTTTGAAGTGCACAAGGTCCCCTTTCAGTACAGGTCTGTCTGTCAGGGTCCCAGTAGGGGGGTTGACAGTCCATTGTGTGAGGGAATGCCACTAGCCTTTAAAATGTAAGTGGCAGGCCCCTCCACCCTTCCAGCCCAGTGCGACCCATTCAGTATACAGATGAGTGCAGATGTGACTGAGTATCCTGTGTTTGTGGTTGTCTAGGTGAAATGCACAAGGAAGCTGTCAACCAGCCCAACCCAGAGGTTGATTGGAGACAGGCTGTAAGGCACAGATGGATTTTAAGTGCAGCGAAATGCTCACTTTCTAAAAGTGGCATTTCTGAAATAGTAATATAAAATCCAACCTCACCAATAAGCAGGATGTTCTATTATCATTCTGGCCATACTAAACATGACCTGTTTACCCCTTTCTGATCAGAATCTACCATTCAAACAGTATATGAGGTTAGCCCTAATGCTATCCTATGAAAGGAGCAGGCCTCACAGTAATGGAGAACAAATTTAGGTGTTTTCCACTACCAGGACATATAAAACACACAGGTATGTGTCCTGCCTTTTACCTACATAGCACCCTGTCCTATGAGTTACCTAAGGCCTACCCTAGGGGTGACTTATCTGTAGAAAAAGGGGAGTTTAAGGCTCTGCAAGTACTTTTAAATGCCAAGTTGGTGTGGCAGGGAACTGCACCCACAAGACTTGCAATGGCAGGCTTTAGACATGGTTGAGGGGCTACTTATGTGGGTGGCACAACTAGTGCTGCAGGCCTACTAGTAGCATTTGATTTACAGCCCCTGGGCATATGCAGTGCATTTTACTAGGGACTTAGCCGTACATCAAATATGCCAATTGGAAATGAACCAATGTTGCCATGTTTAAGGGAGAGAGCATAGGCACTTTAGCACTGATTAGCAGTGGTAAAATGTGCAGAGTCCTAAAACCAGCAAAAACAGTGTCAATAAAGTGGGCAGAGGCAGGCAAAAAGTTGGGGGATGGCCTCCCTAAGACTGTCAGGTCTAACAATTGACATCAGCCCAGTTGGGTCCATAGTACTCAAACAGTTTGTAATTCTTGAAACCATTGGGTGTTATCATATACTTTAGGCAAGTGTCAGCAGATGTTTAGGAGATCAGATGAGGACCTGGAAACATAAATAGTGATTTGACTCCCTAATCCAGGGTGTGGGAATCTTTTAGTGTATCCTCTTCCTTGTCTACAGCTGTGTCTCGGTTCTCCCTAGTAATTTGGGAAAACAGATAAGGATGTGGTGGTGAAGTAGGGGCAAAAGCCCTAACTCAGTCTCTCAAATGGCTAATTTGGAGCTTCAGTTTCTGTTGGATGCCTTACAGCCTCCGCACATAAGATTCCTGATTTAGTTTCATGGCTTCTTCGTACTAATTGAGGAAGGCTGTCCATTATTCTGGGTAAGATTATATTTGAGACTTCAATCATTTCTTAAGTTTATTCAAGTGCCTTGTTCCAGAAAGTACCTCTCATTCTCACTATTAGTGCACTTTACCCAAAGCTTTCTTTCATTTCGAATTACCTGCCCTCGTTTTCCTTACTGCACGCTCTTTCACAACCAAATACGTGCCTAGGTGCCTGCTGGCCTTGTACCACAACTTATTGCGTGCTGAGTGTGAGGTATAAGGGTAACTAGAGAAAGGGTTTATATAACAGCTGTTCCTATCTGCACTCATGGACGGAGATAGGAAGGTACAGTCATGCTTGTTCACTTAATCACTCACGTTTGGAGGCATCCAGTAACTAAGTCTCTCAGAGATTCCGGGGTGGCTAGATCAGCTTACCTTTCATTCACATATTCATCAGCTACTATCTTTTCTAGGATGCCTAGTTCAACCCCCTAATCCAGATCCACTTGCTTTTGTACCTTAGATTTCATACACACCTCTGTAACCCCTAATATCCCAGAACCTTTCCCCTCCCTCCTTTTGCACTTACATTAAATGGTTTATCCCATCGTCAGTTGTTAAGTTGACAATATTTCAATTTCAAGCAAAATATCCCTACATAGGTGATAGTCACAAGCATACTTCACATCTCATAAACTTGAAAGCCCTCTGCCATTGTCTGAGCTGATTGGTGAGCCAAACACTGGGCTATTCTCCATCCAGGCTCAGGGTTGAACTGCCCTTTGGCGCAATCAGGCAGTCCCCGATGGGATGGTCTGATAGATCAGTGTGTATGCCCGTTTGTGGGCCGGTTTTATGGCAAGGAAGGCCGATTTTTACTGCTGATTTCCTTGATATTGCCACAAGCATTGCTTGCAGCAAACACAAAAGCATGCAGTGTACCATACCTTGCAAAATACCAATTTATCATGTTTTTACTAGTTCAAAACTCGCCGGATTTCCAAATGTGGGCCACATTTTTAGCTGTCTGGTTAGCTAATGGTGCCCACATTTATTTATATGGCCGAGCCTATCTTTTGTCCCAGTCCCACCCTGTCGAACTGATAACGCGTCCCTTTATGATTAATTTACTCACTTTGGGACTCGTTTTAGGCCAATGAATCTTTTGACCCTGATTGAAGACACCTTAGGACGAGATAACTAATCAGCATGTCAATCAATATGTCAACATCATCAATAATTACCATAATAAGACAATTCAGATTTGTCAAAGACATTAATAAAACTCAGAAACCACCATGACCTTGCAGTCATGAATAACCACACCAGTTTAGTACAATTATATGAAGTTTATTCCCTATTGATTACAATTCTACTAGTAAGTTTATTAGTCGCAAAACCAAGAAACACATTAGCATAGTCACAATATGGCAAATCTGATAAGATTTCATCAAAGCAAGAATCACGAATATTAGAATATAGCACGACGTCAACATAGGTTATCCTTAGCAGAGTATCATTATCACGTTATTCAACAAAGCATAGATTCAGTCATTTGTCTATTTGCGTATGTTTAGTGAACCCCTCATCTAACCTCGAATTAGCATTGGCATGTTGGGCTTCATGCAAAACAATTTAGCAACACCAATTTGGAAAACATCTAACTATGGTCTCTGTCAAAAGAAGCAGTTGGTACCTAGAAAGGAAAAGCAAACAGACAATTTCATTGTCATATAGTTACCCTCCGTATTGGGTCAGCACAGAGATTCAGTCTTCGTCCTCAGGGCATCAGTTGATTCGCCATCAGCCAGGAATTCAGCACGTCGGGTAAAGGGGCACTTCCCTCATAAGGAGGTAAAGTGTAAACGAGCAAAATAAGGGCAAGGATGGTTTTAAAACCAAACAACAAAGTCTCTATGTAGAGTGACAAAGTGTCTGGGTCATAGTAAAGTTCGCAACAGCATCTCCCCCTCCTCTAATCAAATGGCTCTCCTATTCTCATTCACTTCCTTGTGTCAAGGGTTTTTATCCCTTTTCTGTTGAACAGTCCCCTAATTCTTCATTGGTTGAGGGGTTGCACCCCACTATCTCCATCCAATAGGGTTTCAATGACTTCATTAAATTTGTCACCCCATAACAGTTCTCACGTAGTTTATTGGTCCTTATGATTGACGTCTTCAGCGGGTAGAATGTCCGGTATGATTTCATACTCTTGTGGTCTTCTTTGCATCTTTAGTCAGTGGTTCCATTGTCTGTACCGGTTCAGGCGACCTTGTACCTGCGAGTAGTCTACACTGTTGCATTCAGCAAGAATGTTTGACTAAGCAAGTCGAATTTCATGAGAACGGATCTACTACGGTTACATTAATCTCCTAGTTTTGAAAAAATACGAGTTCATGTCCTTCAGCAAGTCAGCACACTGTACGTTAGAAAAACACATTTAATATGAAACCGGGCAGCTAGGCTTCGACTCATGCTAACTAAGGCCTAATGATTTAT
This sequence comes from Pleurodeles waltl, assembly GCF_031143425.1. Lineage (NCBI taxonomy): Eukaryota > Metazoa > Chordata > Amphibia > Caudata > Salamandridae > Pleurodeles > Pleurodeles waltl. The sequence goes on along the minus strand of NC_090436.1, from coordinate 658,143,902 downwards.
TAGCAGAACTTTAACATATAACCTTTTATATTAGTGCAAAATCATATTTTTAACATAACATTTCATCATTATTTGTCAGTCTCATTAATCATTGTATATATTGGTGGCCACTCCCCTTGGGCACAATTCAAGCGCACGTTTAGCAAAAATATTAATACATTTTCTATGCGGCATTATTACACATTAGTTCATAAACATTTCATGTTAATTTCTAAGTATATAAGCTATGCTCTCCCAAAGGCTTTACATGGAGAATCCTCCTTGTTACCTGTGGCGTTTGGGGCTGTCGTGTGGAGTCTGGTCCGACCTCTGTCATTGCTTCCAGCCAAGCACAGGAAGTTCCAGGTCAACCATGCCATGTCTGTTAAAGAAAATCCACTCATATACCAATCAAAGTCTGGAAGGGTTTATTAATAAAATGAATAGTATGTGAATGACAGCTTTAGTCGGTCATAAGGCCCCCTAGCAAACTTTATTGGAGCATGTTCAACAGGTAAAGGCACAGCACAAATGTATAGAAAATTACACACAGGTTTCCTGTTGAGGCACGTGATGCGTTCAATCAAAGGGACCATACAAGTGTCTGAACAAGAAGATCATGAAAAAGGTAGTAGATGAGCTCAGATTTTGTAACATGTTGCCTTTGCAAGATAATCAACACTCTCTTGTCTCGGGAGCGAAGGTTTGAAAAAGAGCTTGACATATCAGAAATGGACCCTTCATTTAGGCATTTGTTAGCTTGAGCAGAAAACACAGCTCTGTTAAGTTACTGTTCCACCCCTTGTTTGGAGATTACTTTGAATCTCTCTATCCCAGGCATTCTGACAGCTTAATAAACATTTCATAGTCGGTGTAACATAACATGTCAGAAATACAGTACTGAAGGAACTAATAGAAAAACAGGTATTACCTGATACTGGGGGTTATTCTAACTTTGGAGGAGTGTTAATCCGTCCCAAAAGTGACGGTAAAGTGACGGATATACCACCAGCCGTATTACGAGTTCCATAGGATATAATGGACTCGTAATACGGCTGGTGGTAAATCCGTCACTTTTCCGTCACTTTTGGGACGGATTAACACCTCCTCCAAAGTTAGAATAACCCCCACTGTTTTTAGGCAAGGATTCGATTGGTTATTCATCGCCAACCAATAAGGCCCCTGAGCTGACTGTAACCATAAAGGTAAATTTAACACTTCAAATGCAAGTTTTCTGAACTTAAAGGACTTCTATTAAATGAGTACTGCAGCAGAAGCAAAGTCCAGTAAAGGTGCACAAGGAAACAAAGACTCAGCAGAAGGATTATTCTTTTGTTAGTACTCTGTAATCTGATCCTGGAAGAAACGAAGACTCTTGTATGGTTAGCATTTAATTGGTGTATGTGCACAATACCTGTGATTTCAGGGACCCTCCTGTCTGCCTGTGCGTGGGTGGGCCTTAGAGCAACATTCTTGCTTTTAGATTGCAACAAAGTGTATTCATAGGACTTAGGTGGTCATTCCAACCCTGGCGGTCGGTGTTAAAGCGGCGGCCGAACCGCAAACAGGCTGGCGGGAAAAAAAATGGAATTCCGACCCTGGCGGAAACCGCCAACAGCGACCGCCATATCAACACACCACCCGCCACGGCGGTACAAACAAACAGCGCGGCGGTCACAGCCAACAGACAGGCGGGAGACAATGTACTGCCCACTGTATCACAACCTACCAATCCGCCACCTTTTCCGGGGCGGTAGCCACGCCGATAAAAACACGGCAGAAACAGCCATTTCGAAGGGAAAACGCTCACCTCCATACAACCCACGAGGAATCAGGACAGCATGGAACCCGAACTCCACATACTTCCAGCGATAGTGTACCTGCTCCTCTACCAGGAGCTCGAACGCCAGTGCAGAAGACAACGGTGAGTACTGCACCTACGACACAGGGGAGGGGGGAGGGGGAGGGGAAATCATCACGGGTACACACATACGCGACACACCCACCCTCACCCTCACCCACTACTACAAACACATCAATGCATAGCAACACATCAGAGTGACACCCCCCAAACCCCCCGGAAGAATGCAAAGACAAAAGGAAATGATTCTAAACATTTGAATATATTCTATTACTGGCAATAAAATATATCTATACATCAAAAACTCTTATATACATAAATGTACAAGTCCAAGCAATGTAGCAGGCATTGTTCGTGGACCACTGGGCCCAAATCACATGGGCAAAGCCCACACGGGATACCTGACTCCAACGGAGAGAACACTGCAGGGGCATCAGATAGCAAAACTACAGGCACCTCAGGGGGAAGGGAAGGGGGGGCACCTCAGCCAATGAGTGCACGACACCAGATCCATGAGGGGCCTCCATGCCCACTGTTCAATCCTGGGGAGTGCAAAGCCACAGTCTCACAAGTCCAGACAGTGGGTGGGCTGCCCACTGTTACATCCTGGGGAGTGCAAAGCCACAGTCTCACAAGTGGATATCAGTCTCCACTGGTTCTGGAGGGGGCCTGGTGCCCAGAGTGCTTCGTGCAGCCCTGCCCGACACAGATGCGGGCCAGCCCCTGCCGCTCATGGGCCAGCGGTACTTGAGATGAAGGGCCCAGTTCAGCGGTGCTTGAGACGGCGGTGCCCAGTTCAGCGGTGCTTGAGACGGCGGTGCCCAGTTCAGCGGTGCTTGAGGTGCTTGAGATGAAGGGCCCAGTGCAGCGGTGCCATGGTAGGGGTTTTAGTCCCTGGTGTTTTCCCCCTCTCGCGCCGGCCACTGCCTATCTTTGGATGTTTCTCCGGGGGTGGGCTGCCCGTGCCTTGGCTTCGTACCGAACTGGCTGCCCTGGAGGGTGGGGCACTCCACAGTCCATGGCAGACTGTGATGACAGGGGCCGGTTTTGTCGTGGCTGAGGTGCTGACTGTAGTCCTATGACATGGACGGGGTGGGGGAGTTGGGGGAAAGAGGTTGAGTTTGGACAGGAAAAACTTTTTAGGAGCAGTGGGACGGGTAGGTGTAGTGGGTATGGGAGTGGAGGAAGAGGTTGTGGTTGTAGGAGTTGTAAGTTTGGTGTCTTTGGGTGCAGGTGCTTGGGCTGGAGGCTGTCGTGAGGTGGATGGCTGTTGGGTGGGTGGCTGCCTGCGTTTGTGTATCTTGGAAGAGGGGGTCACAGACACACTGGGAGAGGACACAGGGGACGTGTAAATGGCAGTGGGGGTGGTGACTGCACATGTGCGGGCTGTTTTGGTGTGTGTGCTGCTGAGGGACGTAGTGGCTGAAGATGTTGTGCATGCAGGTATGAGTGGAGACGTGACGGGGAGGGAGGAGTGAGACGAGGAGGAGGGGGACACAGTGGAGGCAGTGGGTGTTGGTATGTCTGTATATGGATATTGCTTGGGTGAATGCCTGTGTGATGTGTGGTGCTTATGTTTGCCTGAGCTTCCCTTGGGTGTTGAGGTGTGTGCAGGCTGGTCTGATGGTGTGTCTGTGATAGGCAGAGGTACAGGTGATAGGGTATGGGTGGAGGAAGTTGGAGGGGGGAGGCTAGAGACAGGGACAATGGCTGCCATCAGTGCTGAGGCCAGAGTCTGGAACGATCGCTGAAGGGCAGCCTGACCAGAATGAATGCCCTCCAGGTATGCATTACTCTGGTGCACCTCCCTTTCTACACCCTGGATGGCATTCAAAATGGTAGACTGCCCAACAGTGAGCGTCCTCAGGAGGTCAATGACCTCCTCACTGAGGGCAGCAGGGGTGACTGGGGCAGGGCCTGAGGTGCCTGGGGCAAAGGAGATGCCCACCTTCCTGGGTGAGCGGGCACGGGCCAAACGCTGAGGGGCTGCTGGGAGGGCGGCGCTGGTGCAGTGGGTGGCGGCTGTACCTGTTGTTGCGGGGGGCACAGATGTTGCCGCCACCACAAGGGAGCTCCCTTCAGAGGACGAGTCGGTGTCACTGATGTCTGCCCGAGTCCCCGCTGTGGAGCTCCCCTCGCCCTCTGTCCCACTGGTGGATTCAGAGTCCGTTGCATGGCCCTCCATGGCCATGTGGGATGGAGCTCCCTCGTGCTCCGATGCCACTTCTCCTTCGCCTGATGATGCTAATGCACACATGAACAGGAAGACCACAAAAAAGGGGGGGGGGAGAAAATAAAGGCATGTTGAGTGCATGCATTGGCGACACCGTTGGCGGACAGGACAGACACAGAAGCCCCCTGCACTACGCCGCGCGCTTGGGGTCGACTATTCAATCCGTGGGACATGGCCTACAAGCCTATGGACGACATCTGCACACATAGATGACACAGGGCCATGAATAGCTGTACTAGGCACCCTACAGAGGTGGGGTGCGGGGGCACAGGGCCATGCCTTACGGAGGGGCCTAGCCTACAGAAATCGCCCTGGCCTAGGGATACCCACAGCCCTCCTCCCCCACCCAGACACCTCCACTGCGCGCAAAGTCAACAGAATGAGAGTGTACTCACCCCCTTGTGTCTGCTGTGATGTCCTCACGCGCCTATCCAAATCGGGGTACGCCACCGCCAGGATCCGGGACATCAGGGGGGTCAAAGTCCGACTGGCACCCCTCCCACGTTGGGAGGCCATCCCCAGCTGAGCCTCCGCCGTCTTCCTGCTCCAGCGGCGGATGTCCTCCCATCTCTTCCGGCAGTGGGTACCCCGTCTGCGGTGGACCCCCAGGGTCCGGACGTCCTTGGCGATGGCACGCCAAATATCGATCTTCTGGTGGGCGGTGACCTATGTGAAATGTACAGGGGGAGAAAAATAGTCATCACCTTCTGCATATTCAATGTGAGTGGCCCCCCATCCCTACCCTTGCCATGTGGCACATGCTCTCACCGTCGTTTGATGCATGCCTCAATCGCTCCCCTCCCCACCATCTTTCATCCACCCCACTCAACACAGGCATTGCCCATAAAGCATGCTCCCTCAGTACTAACCTGTTGGTCTGGAGGACCGTAGAGTAGCGCGTACTGGGGGAGGACCCCATCCACAAGTTTCTCCAACTCCTGAGCTGTGAAGGCAGGGGCCCTTTCCCCAGTCGCATGAGCCATTGTCTCTTCCAGACCGAGGTCACAGCAGCACTTTCAGTGTAGGTACTCTCCTGTCGAAGATCAGGTATCGAGTGATTAAGCAGATAGAAAATGGCGGTCACGCCCGCGGCAGTGCGTACCGCGGCGGTGCGTACCGCGACCGCCGGCGCACATCGTCATTGGCTAATGAGACCCATAGGGTTCAATGTTAACCAATGCTGCTTTGCGCCGCGGTCTTCGACCGCCTACCGCCACGGTGTGCCACGCCAGCGCATTTACCTCACATCCCATTGTCGCACTTCACAGGTCAGGCAGCCGCCATTTCAGGGGCCCACATGGCTTACTTTTTACTGCGTCACACATACCTAGGCCTTGCATCAACACTCATACAAAGCATTCATTGGAGTGAGAATCGTGTTATGTGCAAGCTGTGGTTACGTACCTGTGGGTTGATTGACTCTGTGCTCGCTGTTGTCCTTCATAGGCACCGTCCGCTGGGACATGCGAGGAGATGGCGGAATCTTCCTGTGTACAGACCGCTGGTGGACCTGTCGACAATGGAGGAAAGACATGTCATATTGACATACAGGCTTGACCGTGCCACTATTCATGAACTGTGTGCCCAGCTGGAGCCAGACCTGATGTCACCAATCCGCCAACCCACAGGGATCCCCCCTCTAGTGCAGGTGCTGTCAGTGCTCCATTTCCTTGCAAGTGGGTCATTTCAAACAACAGTGGCCATAGCATCAGGGATGTCCCAGCCTATGTTTTCCAAGGTGTTGTCCAGAGTGTTGTCTGCCCTGCTGAAACACATGCGCAGCTACATCGTTTTCCCTGAGGTGGGGGATTTGGCTACAGTGAAGGGTGATTTCTATGCCCTTGGACATATCCCCAACATCATAGGTGCCATTGATGGGACCCATGTGGCTTTGGTTCCCCCCACAGGAGTGAACAGGTGTACAGAAACAGGAAGAGTTATTATTCGATGAATGTGCAGATAGTATGTTTGGCAGACCAGTACATCTCCCATGTTAATGCCAAGTTCCCTGGCTCAGTGCATAACGCGTACATCATGCGGAATAGCAGCATCCCTTACATGATGGGTCAACTACAGAGGCAACGTGTGTGGCTAATTGGTGACTCTGGTTACCCCAACCTGTCATGGCTACTGACCCCAGTGAGGAATCCCAGGACAAGGGCAGAGGAACGCTATAATGAGGCCCATGGGAGAACTAGGAGGGTGATCGAGCAGACCTTCGGGCTCCTGAAGGCCAGGTTCAGGTGCCTCCATATGACAGGTGGATCCCTATTCTACTCACCAAAGAAGGTGTGTCAGATCATCGTGGCCTGTTGTATGCTTCACAACCTGGCTTTGCGACGACAGGTGCCTTTTCTGCAGGAGGATGGTCCAGATGGTGGTGTTGTAGCAGCTGTGGAGCCTGTGGAGAGTGAAGACGAGGAAGCCGAAGAAGACGATATAGACAACAGGAACACAGTAATACAGCAGTATTTCCAATGACACACAGGTAAGAATATACACCGGCATATTACATATACTTAAACACTACTACCTCTCTACTGTCTGTCCTTTTCCCCCAGTGTATGGTAACTGAGTTGTGACTTTCCCTTCCGATTTCAGAGATGTGGGCCCTACTGCGTGACATCTGCTTCGTTTCCCCATGAACTACAGCTGTGTGACATTGCTATGTTGGCATCACAATGTAAATAAGCATTTTGGCACGTTAATGTCTAATACATTTGTTCAAAATCACAGCCAGACTCCTGATTGTTTTGTGCGATAACTGTGTTTATTACAGTGCTCTATATTGGTGGGTGGTTGCAAATTGGTGAGGGGTGATGGTGGAGGATTGTCCATGGCAGAGTCCAGACTATTTGTATCACAGGTGCAATGTCCAAATGCCTGTGGAAAGTGGAGCAGGGGCAGTTTAAGGATGGACAGGGTGACAATGTGGGACAGTGGTATGACAATCAGGGATGTATCCTTTCCTGGCGGGGGTCTTGGCATCTTACTCTGTCTTCTTCCTGGATCTCAGGGCCCGCTTGCAGGGTGGTTCTCCTTCTGCAGGGGGTGGGGTGCTGGTGGCCTGTTGGTCCTGTGGCGGGGCCTCCGGTCCACTAGCGCCGGCAGAGGTGGTAGACAGTTCTTGGTCCATGCTAGTGTCAGGGGCCCCTTGTGGTGCCACAGTGTCCCGCAATGTGGTGACTATCAGATTCAGAGCCCCTTCAATGGTGCCCAGGGCGGAACTGATGGTTCGTAGTTCCTCCCTGAACCCCACATACTGTTCCTCCTACAGGAGCTGGGTCTCCTGAAACCTGGCCAGTACCGTCGCCATCGTCTCATGGGAATGATGGTAGGCTCCCATGATGGAGGAGAGGGCCTTGTGGAGAGTGGGTTCCCTGAGCCTGTCCCCTCCCTGTCGCACAGCAGCCCTCCCAGTTCCCCTGTTTCCCTGGGCCTCTGTCCCCTGGACCGTGTGCCCACTACCACTGCCCCCAGGTCCCTGTTGTTGTTGGGGTGGTGAGTTAACCTGGGTGCCCTGTAGTGGTGGACACACCGCTGATTGACGTGTCCTGGGGACAGAGGTATGGGCCCGCTGGGGGGGGGGGGCTGTGCTGGTGTTCCCAGAGGGGGGAAGGTCTGCTGTGGCCTGTGGCTGTCTGAGGGGAACCGACTGTCCCGAGGTCCCCGATAGGCCGGGCTGGTCATCTAGATCCAGGTCGACAGAGGTGCTGTCATCACTGTGGGCCTCTTCTGGGGGGTGGAGTGGACATAGCGTGCAATGGGTGGGTGCCCGTGTACCCCAGTGCGTGCATTCCTGTGTGGGGGCTTTTGTGACGGTGTTTTGGGGGGGGATGGGGATGTGCAGTGGGCATGCTTTGGTGATGGGTGTCCATGCTTTGTGGTCGCATGCAGGGCTTGCGGTTGGTATGGGTGGGTTGTGATGGTGAGACATTTGCAAGGAGTAGGTGTGATGGGGGGAGGGTGTGGGTGGGGGTATGAGTTGGCATGCTGGTGGGGTGGGGGGATGAAGTAGTGAAGATGAGACTTACCAGAGTCCATTCCTCCAGATACTCCGCCGAGGCCCTCAGGATGCAGGATCGCCAAGACCTGCTCCTCCCATGTTGTAAATTCTGGGGGAGGAGGTGGTGGACCGCTGCCAGTCCGCTGAACCGCTATGTTGTGCCTGGATACCATTGAACGCACCTTCCCCCGTAGGTCGTTCCACTGCTTCCTGATGTCGTCCCTATTTCTTGGGTGCTGCCCCACAGCGTTGACCCTGTCGACTATTCTGCTCCATAGCTCCATCTTCCTGGCAATGGAGGTGTGCTGCACCGGTGTTCCGAAGAGCTGTGGCTCTACCCGTGCGATTTCCTCCACCATGACCCTGAGTTCATCCTCAGAAAACCTGGGGTGTCTTTGCGGTGCTATGGGGTGGTGTGGGGGATGTGTGTGGTGGATTGTGTGGTGTTAAGTGTGGTGATGTGTATTGGTGTGTTGTGTGAAGTGCGTGGTAATATTGCTGGGTGAATGTAATATGCGCTTCTGGGTGCTTGGATATCTATTTCTCAGTGCGTGGTACCCATTCTCTAGGAGTGGAGGTTTGTGGGTGATGTGGGTGTGTGTTTTATATTTAATTGGGTGTGTGGGTGTGGTGTGTGTATGTGTCTCAGGTGTGTGTATTTCAAATTGTCCAATGTGGCTGTGTTTAGTAAGAGTGTGTGTATTTTGAGCGCAGCGGTGTGTACCGCCAATGGAATACCGCGGTTGAAAGACCGCCGTGTGGATTCGTGTGTCGTGATAGTGTGGGCGTATTTATGTTGGCGTGACGGTGGAGGTTTGGTCATCGCCAGTTTCTCGCTGACCTTTGGTGTGGCGGACTTTTGTGGATGTCTGTATTTTGGCGGTTTGCCTGTTGTGGGTCAGAATGACCGTGGCGGTTTACCGCAGCCGCAGCGGTATGGTGGCGGTCTTCTGACAGCGGTAAGAGGCTTTTACCGCCGATGTTGGAATGACCGCCTTAATGCCACTCCATTGTCTGCCCACTTCTTAGGTAAAATGTTATACCACAAGTAGTAGTAAGTAACAAACAAGATAAGTCAGGCAATGCAATTATAAGGCATGTAAAGATGTATTCTTAGCTGTGTATGTATAATTCTATCTGCTATTCGTAGCATAAAGCACTAAATCCACCCACAATAAGCCATTTGGGGGAGTGGGGTAATTGAGAACATCTGCACTACACACCAGCCCATTGTATATCCGGTCCGGTTTGCAGCAACTATGTATCTCAATAGCCTAGCAGTGGGATCATGAGAAACTTATACTCCAAGAGGTCATGTTGATCACAACCCTTGGTAGGACTTGGGGGAGTCTTGTTGCTCCATGGGACAACTAGTCCTCTTTGACTTTACTGATGCGTCTCACATAGTGTGTCCATCAGAAATGGAAAGAATCTTTCCAGTGGTGTCCATACTTCTTGTATACTGCCAGTCTGTCCTGCTTCTGAAGGTGTGCCCATCCAAGCTGGGAGTACTGTGCTTCCTCTAGAGGAGGTAAGCACGGGCCACAGATGATGACACATGGTCACAGAATGGGAACAGGAGCTAACTTAAGCAACACCCCACTCCTGTGACATCTCTGCCTACATCAAGGTACTGGATGCACTTTTCTTCCTGGCTACTTTGTTGTTCCAGAGGACTAATGCCATAGTGGCTAATCTTACAGGCCAGCTAATCTAAGTGTTAGCTATAGGTACTGAAATTAGGGGTGGGAGAAATATTCCCTTCCACCCGTGGAATTGGTGGAATTTTGGTCACTCTGCATTACTCTTTAATGCAGAGTTCTGGCCAAATATCACCAATCGCCGTACGGCGGAAATTTTCTCTCTTGAGGCTCCAAAATATGCGAGCAGCATTTGGCTCCCCCTTAGTGCAGTTTTCTAACATGAGCGGTCTCTGATGTGCCTCAGAGGTAGCAGTCACAGGGACCCCATTAGAGTAGATTTTCTACTTGATCAGCAGCAAAATCAACTCAAATGGCTGCGCGGTCTTGTGCAATGCATGTTGTCATTTGTGCTGTAGTACAAGCTGCATATTTTCTGACCGTTGACGGAATTCAACATAATCTCACTGAGTTTGTTCTGTAACTTTGCACGTTCCGCCCACCTCTAAATGAAATACATTGTGGGTCAAGGGTAGATGCACATTGCCAATCTGCCATTACAGCAGGTCAGGCAACATGTAGCACAGCATTTCTATACTTTTGGCAATTGTTCACAGGTGCTTGGTGCCATTGATTCAAACAACATAATACTTCAGCCACCCTGGCAGACCTCACATCTTTATTTTAATTAGAAACACGAGCAGTCCATCACGGTGCAAGCTGTGTCATACACCCAAGTCTCTTCAAATATGTGTGCCACTTTTCCTGGTACAACAAATGTCAGCGTCATTATCTACCAAACAGAGACTGGATGTCAATTGAATGCTATAAATTACAGAGACATGAGACTGGCTGTTGAGTATAACAAACAAGCACATCAGATGTGAGCGTTCACTTCGGGGATACCATCAAGGTGATTGGCACACATCATAACACGTTTACCTACATACCCCATGAGGTGAATAAAAAGGTTTGCTTGAGTGTAAAGTAAGTAGATGTGACTTAAGAGCTTCACCAATCCAACTCTTGACAGGTGAGAAACCCACTTCAGATGTCCATTCCCTGTGTTACAACTGAGTTACAAAAGAGCACATAGTCTGACCTTAGGCATTGCAGAGGACACATATATAAGGTACTACTGTACTTCCTGAAGTAGTGTGCAAGATTATTTTGCCTGTTGGTGCTGTACAAAATAACATTGCTAAAAGGCATATACATGTACAATGATCCTACACTGTGGCCAATTCCAGCAGCACAAGTTGTGCCAGTGCCCATAGGTCACGGTCTGCATGCTTACAATCAACTAGTGGCCTCATTCATCACTTGGGTCAAATGTTTGGTTGCAGTACCACAGCGATTGGACATTGTTGAGTCAATTATGAAATGTGAAACGTAACCTCAAACCACCCATAGTATCCTGGGATACCATTGTCTCTTTTGTGCTCATATAACACCAGGACAAGTTTACTCTACCCTTGAGTATGGTTACACTAACTGACCATGCAAAGGTGCACCGCTGTGTATTTTGGTGATGTTCACAGTCTGAATTATTAAAGCTATGTTGAATATTACGCCTACTGCACGTATATGCAGGGGTAAAAGGCTGAACAAATGTGACAGATGGTGAGGGACTGCAAGTTGGAATGTTACCTAAAGTGACATGTCAATCTATTAGTGGCTGCTGTGTACCTTCCTGCATTTCTGTCACCCTTATTCAGTTGTTTTCAGATCCTAAGCATGTCTAACATTACACAGCATGCAACCTAACATTATTCAAACCATATTTCCCATGTAGCCCATCATGAATAAAACATCGGCCTGTATCGTTCTGCTCTGTGACCCAAGAACTCCACACAATGACTGATGAGAGAACTGAGAAAGCTCCCAAAATGGAGTTGATAGGAGAGAAGGTACTTCAGAAATATCTTCAGCTGTATGAGGGGGCTGTCACAATGCTGAGCCTCAAAGCATGCCTCACATTTTGGCACAAGGTCATTAGGAAGTACACTGTAGTGGGAGTTATCACTTGGAAGATTTGGGACATTTGCAGGTTCTGAAAGCATCTCCAGGGCTGTTAATTTTTGGAATGTCCACCCAGCTTTGAAAGAGGACGTTTGCACGACTCACCCCACAACAGCAGAGGGTCCTAGCCCAGAACTGGTCTGACCTTCCTGCTCATCTGCAGAATCATGACCTGCAGCATGGCTATGAGTACCTATAATAAATCCTGCTTAATGTATGTGGGTCCCTGGCCTGCACTAACACCTAAGAATTGTGATCTGAAAAGCTGATATGCATGTTGCAGCTGGGTAATGTTGCACAAGTTGATGTGCACTTCTCAATGCATACTGTCACTAATGTGTGCCTAAGAAAAGGTCCGGTGTGAATATGAACTTTATTTTAATGAATTAGAGTGTAAGTGAAGTAAACTCAGCATCCAACTCAGTATGGTCTTAGCTAACATGTACACAGCCAAAGGTACACTGTGAAAAATGATGCACTAATGCTAAGCATAAAAGTTACTAAACCATGGTTAGCACAGTGAGAGACATGTCTTGTGGCAGGGTTATTTTTTACAAGGCAAAATATGTGTGTTGCACAGTTGTCTCTTGTCATGGCCTCATGCATGTTAGGTTATCATTCCTGTCTTCAAGGTGGAATGTTTCTGTATTGTAACGACACTTGGCTTGGATGAGTGGATCCTTCTTATCTAAGAGCTTTTGTGTGGGGTACGTTGTCAGTTTTTACAGGTAAACATATAGAAGGAAGGAAGATGTAGAGGGAAGGCATGGTGTCTATATGAGCACCTGACTCTTGTGTCCGTAAGCCATCTGTATTAGCCATCTTTGCGATCAACTTTGCAATGCATACATTTTTGTGTTGCCTCTTAGTAGACATCTCATCCTGAAAGTAACATATTTGTTGACCTACATGTAAACCCTCAGATCTTGACTAATGGTCCATTTGCTGTGTTTTCCTACAGATGGTAGCATAAAAATAGGAGAAGGTGGGCAGGCAGGACCTATATGCTGCACGAGCTCGAATTATTTTGAAAGTCAAGTTGTGTGGTTAAAACAGACTTTGAACATTTACATTTCACTTTTATAAAGACTGTAGGATTGTCGCATTACACTTGAAGGTTATCCTGTGACGAAAGAGGAAGGATCCTTAAGTGAAAACTATATTGTTCATGCTACATTTACATAACTATGTGTACTGCATTAGAGTTCTAGTAATGCTTCTGAGTTGCTAAAATAGTAATTACAGAATATTAATATTTCTTAATTACCTTGCAGTGACACAAGAGTCAAGTAAAAAGTATAACTCATCTTCTACAAAGTGCATAGTGGCGAATTTTGAAGTAGTTATTCTACTCATAGAGAGAAGTGTTGGTAAGCATATATATATAAGATGTTTATTTCTTGTATGCTTAGGTTCATGAATGACCTGTCCCACATCAAAGTGCTGAGAACTAGTTAAACAAAGATATTTGCCAAGGTGTATCTATTCACTATTTGTATGTTTAATTTCAAGAACAGCAAGTTCCATATCAAACTAAGTGAGTTGGTTACACAGATATTGTTAAGGTATTCGCATTCAATGTTGCAGTTAGATGCAGGAATTTCAATTTAAACTACTAAAGACATCTCCTTTCAGTAGACATTTGCTATGACCTGCAGACATCAGTGACACGTCTGAGTGGTTGTCGCAAATAGTGGTGCAACAGCAGTCACAGAGGCTGATAACAATCATTATTTGACTGCCCGTTGTAAAAATAATGGAGAAGTGACACCCGAAAATCAGGAATCAAAGTGAAGATGAAGCTAGACAGCAGGGTATGAGATGTGCTTATTTGGGGACGCTACATTCTGATTTTACTGCAGTGAAACAAGAGAACCTAATATGTTAAAGTGAGAGGAAAATTGATAGTTAAGTGCCTCTGCCCACTGATTCCAAGACAGCTGATTAATGGGCACTATCACCTTCCTGACAGGCACCACGTCTTTACACACTCCTGTTCCATAGGGACGCTAATTCCACATAACCTTACCACCTCCAAAAAGGTTTTCTGGAGACTCAAAGAAGTTTGCATTATTTCTCAATCAGTTGCAGTTACAATTCTTGTGCAAACCCTCTGACTGTCCTTGATTATCAAACTAAGAACCTTCTATTTTGTCATATTTAGGTGGGAATGCTGCAAATTGAAACTTTGCATTGTAGGAGTCTGGCCCTCTATGTAGTGTGAAAATCACCTAATGCTCTAATTTTTAAGGTAGCTTGGTCGAGCAGTTCGGCCAAACTTGGAGAAGTGCAAACCATTTGTTGTACTCACAGTATCAATTTTGCAGCTCACACACTCAAAGGAATAACTTAAGACCAATTTATAAAAATACTTAAGATGTTTATGTAATTTTTAAAACCAATATTATCAAAATTGGTTAAGCACTTTTTTAGATATGAGTTTTAGAATTTTAATAAATATAGTCTTTTTGGGCGTAATTATGCACCATAGGAATCAATGTAAGACCACCTTTAAAAATACATATAAAATCGTATAGTTAGTTTACCAAGTTCTTCTTTTGCAGGTTGGTCGAGGTCCTAAGTTTAAAGATGGTTCCTTGGGATCCCCTTAGAGTCGCAAGGGGTGGGGGACCTCTAGGGCACAGCAGGTTCTTCGTTGTAGGGCAAAGGGCGGTCGGGTGTAGAGTGAATCGGTGAGCCAGGAGCTGTGCGCAAGGATGCCCTCTGGAGCAGGAGGTAAGTGGGTTCAAGGGTTGTCTGCAGGACAACGGGGCATTCTGGTGGGAAGTCCAGGGTGTTCCTGAAGTCCCTTGACTGGGGCTTCCGCCTGGTCCTTTTTCAACCCCAGGCGGGCTGGTTCTCTTGGTGTCCGACGTTGGCTGACCAATACCCAGCGTATTGTTACGGTTGGACCACTGGAGGACACAGTGCCACCAAACTTGGCACACTTGCAGGGTTTGTCCTCCTGGTCGTCGCTGTGTTGTTTGGTCTAGCTGTGGCTTCTGGTTCGAGAGTTAGTGGCTGGTAAGTGAAGTGACCCTCACTGGCTTGCTGATTACTTGCTATTGTAGAGTGGTACCTTTACCCCTCAGGAAGTTCTATGGCGATTTTCAAAGCCTGGAGGTCCTCTGGGGTTCTTTAGAGTTTTTCCAGTTGTCCAGCAACTCCTTAGCGGTGATTGTCGGGTCCTGGGTGCAGAAGGCAGGGGTTGAGGCCTTTTCTTTGTTGCAACAGGTCCACAGTTCTTGTGTCTTGGATCTTCTTGGTACTGGCCTTCTTTTGTCCGTCAAATCTGATTTCTTGGTCTAGGGATAGCCACTAAATGCTGTTTGGGTTTCCCACTGTTGCTCCCTCCAACAGTGGGGGTTTGCACGGGGTTTACCATCTGTTGCTTGCGGCTGGCCTGGGGGTCGTGTTTCAAAGGTGGTTAGCCCTTTGAAGCTCGCCGCCAAGGGAATGCACATTCCTGAGGGGGGGTGTTTGCACGTCCACCCAAGAAGGGCTTGGTTTCACAAACCAGAGCGACAGATCTCTCCCTCAAAGTTTGTAGATTGGGTGTCTGGAGGTGGCAGCCTGGATAGAACCAGTCAGCAACCATGCCAGGATAGTTGGCTTCTGCGGGGGGCACCTATAAGGTGACCCCTTTGTACATTTAGGGATAAATCCAATACTGGTACCAGTTTGGATTTGTCATTCTGAGTTGTTTGATACCAAGCAATCCAGAGTGCAAAGTGGCCATCGTGTAGCTTGGAAGCTCGTACTGACCAGTGTCCAGCATGTGTATTAAAATGGCTGCTCTGTTCACTCACTATGTCCCAGGTTTGGCAAGGACACAGTGGGGGCATATTGCTCATGCAGCTATGCACTCACACATGATATGGTGCACCCTGCCTTATGGCTGGAAGGCCTGCCAGAGGGATGTCTTACCCATAATATATGCAGTGTATGGTGGACAGGGCACACAGGCAGTGTGCCATGTTGAGTCTGTGTTTTAGGTTTGCTCCAGGACACCCAGCCTGCAATGTCAGTGCTGGGGGCATCTGGATGCAGGGCCCTAGAGGGTGGCACGATCAGTCTGCTGCCCTCAGGGACCTAGCCTTAGGTACCCCATGCCCTGGGCACCTAAGTACCTTTTACCAGGGACTTATAGTGGTAGCTAAATGTGTATCCAATTGTGCCGATGCATCACAACAGTTTTAGGGAAAGAGCTCTGGCCCAGGGAACCTGGTTAGCAGGGGCCCTGGGCACTACAATTTCTAGGCTACATCATACATCAGGCCATCAAGCAAAAAGTGTGGGGGGGGCTAACCATGCCGAAAAGAGGCCTTTTCTCACATATATTAGTAACTGCTTTCACTTCCTTATCGTCCTTACTTCATTCCTTCTTAACTTTCTGTTTTCCTTTTATCCTTTACCACTTTTTTCATTTTTTGCCTTTGGGCATCATTACTCCCATCAACTGTTACACAATGTTAATCTAGCGTTCCTTTATTTTCCTCTTTTTCAATGTTGTGTGTTAACACTTTATTTTGCCTTGCTGTCCACCATTTACTTGTGGCCTAAGGTTCATTACTGTTGGGTTTATATCAGAGTATCATTAGAAAAATAAAGTTTGCCTGTAATATCTTGTCCTAAATGTTGTTTACAAGAACATTGGCCATTTGGGTATAGGTTTGCTATTATTAGGTTCAATTTGGGCAACAGTTTTATAAACTATATTTAGGGTATGATATTTTTGTCAGAGTATATTTTGGTGATTTTGTGGTCCTGCACCACACTATTCTTTGCTATTGTTGATTGCTTTTATTGTATTGTGTTTTTAACTATATTATATTATTTATGTTTTTTATATAATAATAATCTTCCGTTTGTTCATTTGTTTATAATGGCCTTGAATTTTGCTTGGACCTACTGACATTTGACCTATACATTCACATAAGACTGTAAGATTTACCATCAAATTATTCACATGCTTACGGTTCTCCTGCAAAACAATACAAATAGGATGCCTTCAGCTCTCAGACAGAGAGATATGCATCTTGAATCTAGGGTGTTCATCTCATGAAGGATATCTCAGTTAGGTTTCATAGACTGGGACCAAGCAACTTGCTCTTAGCAAACAGGTCTGTGATACTGTATTCCATCTCTCTTTATGGCAGACATTTTATACTAATTCTTATTAGTAGAGACTCAGAAGGAAACTTAATTATAAAAAATGCCATGGTATCTTTCTCCATAATATTTATATAGTTTTGCGTGTTTCCTATTGGCATAATAACTGATATTTGCTACTATTATTTTGCAAATGTGCTATATTAGCTTGGCTCCTAACAAACCATCTAACAATACTAGTCCAGATGCCTTTAGTGTTTGCTGACTCTAATGAAAGAGTGAGGGAAACCCAGAAAAATACACCTATTGCCTCCAACAAGTTTGTCTGTTCCTAATATAGATCTTTTTACAGGTAAGTTTCAGAGAGGTTCTCAGGGCACCTTCCCATTTTCCCACTCCAAATGCTAAATTGTTATATCTGCACTGTCGAGGCCAAAGAGAAGTGTACTGGGTGTGACCAAGATTTGCTTGGCAACATGACTCCACTTTCATATTCTCTCCATCCTGTTTTACAAATTAATATTCACCTCAGTGACAGCTCAATTTTGATCTTTTTTTCCTCTGTAATTCCTTACCTCTTTTCTTCATCATGCCAGTTTTCTATTCTCTTACTTCTTGATAATTCAAGAATCATTACGCACTAGACAGGTACCTAAATGTAGCTGGAGCCAGGTGGGTGTAGTGGGGTAGTGTTTGAACAATAGTTTGCCAACAACAGTGATCCCCTTAATAAGATGTTATTCAGTGGTTTCTCGAGTACTAGATTTTAAATCCAGCAATTGAGAATGATGTATGCTTGTCTTCAGAAAATAATACATGATATAAGAAGTTCTGATCTACCAGAGAGATTATAAAAGAGAAATCATGAGACATTTACTCCTCAATGGAATATTCCATTACCTAACCACAGACACCTGTGTAATCTTTCAGTATAGATAAAACACCAATAAGTAGGCAATGGGCAAACTCAAACCTTGATGCAAGACTGTTGTGACACTAAAGCATTAATAATTGATTGTAATAAATATTTAATGAAATGGTAGTTGCTTCTCTCCGTGTGTTTCCTGGTAACTTTTCCTTGTCCCAAATCCTTTAGTATATCACAACATCACCAGTGCCAGAATCCACACCAAGATGCCCCCATCTGTAAAATCTTTCCATAGTATTAAAGGATATGGGACAAAGGCAATGCAGTCTCTTATTTGATTGAGAGTTACCAGGTCACAATATTTAGCTCTCTGGTGGCTTTACCGATTATTGGGACTTTTGAAGTACAGACTTTGTAAGATTATCATTCATATTGGATCTTATAGTTTAATTCTTTATATGGAATACTCATATGGTATAGGTTAGGCCCTAAAGAAATCTAGCAAAGATGAAACATGTGTTGGCTGTGTTGAAGGATCGGGTGGTTTATGCAGAGACTTAGATATTATTTTTCTGTGTACTTCGTACTGTCTGATCACTTTCCATCTTTGTGAACTTCATAATGTATTGTATCCACTGGACTGAGAAAGCAATGTATATTATGTGACATAGCCACTTTCTGTACAATTACATACCTTTTGACATTGACCTATCAGCTATATATTTTGTAATAAATTGTAACAAAACAAATCACTTTTATAGATGTGATTTACATCTATTAGCTTGCTCCAGACTATTGTCCTAGATAGAAGAAAAGTCTGCACAAAATTGACTCTGCCAGGAATAAGAGAAATGACAAAATTTGAAAGTCAAATGTTAATCTGCTTAGGAGTGGCTACAGGACAGGCCCTTTACTTAGGAGTCATTAAGGTGGTCCATTTCCATGAGTATGATAGAGGGTCGGCCCAACTGATAAACACAAACTAAGGAACATGGAACAATCAATCTTCTTTGCCTGGTCTGGGCAGAATGTCCATAAATGTCTTCAGAGACTCTACTTGGGTGAACACTGATGATATGCCATTCACATTTACTTGTAGGTATGCCCAAAACCCAGGCCACTGACCCTCTTTTTTCCACCTCCTTCTTTAGTCTGTATATCCTTTGCCTCTTTGTCACAATCATAAAACTAATCTTTTAGGAGTGTCTCTCTGCTGCTGACCTTGCTCAGAACCACTAGGACAATTATGGCATTTTCCCCACCTTTGTTCACTCCATTTGTAGGCATTCTCCCTGCTCGTTGGACCCCCATTATAATCCCAGTTGAATCAGTGAGGACCTATTTCTGTAAGAACTTCTCCATCCGAAAGGCCATGTTTAACTCATCCTCCAAATGGGGGCCACTCCAATGCTCTTTAGGTGTGGGCTTTGGCTTGATTTTCTGGCATCTCCACCTGATTCTCTAAAGTGATAAAATCATGTACTGAAAGGTGGGGTACAGCTAAAGTATTTCCACATTCTTAGCAATGTGGGTTCTTTGTGTCATTGTTTCCTCCATTGAAGTAGTCAACGTTTCTATCATCTGAAGCTTTGCAGTCATCTAGTTTCTTAGAATTAAATGTTCTCTTCCATGTAGTCGGACCTTTTGTGGATTTAATTCACAGAGTCCAACAGCAATCTGTTGTCAAGAAGAAATGCTTACCACTTATGGCTTGGTGTGCTCTGTGACATAGTACTCCACATCTGCTCGTGCCAAGTTCAGTTCAGAGGAGGAAGACTGGTGGTCTTCAGAGTGTCAGAGCCGTCTGCTGTTGCCCATCACGTGTGTAGAGAACACTCTTCACAGTAGCATCCCAAGCAAACTGCCGTCATTTCATGTTGTTTGAGATGGCGGCAGCCTCACTGCAATATTAAGCTTAACTTTCCTTGAATTTTATGGTGTCTTGTCTGGGCAATTGTGCTACAGTGTTTCGGCTATCAAGAACTTGATTTTCGAATTCAGGATTTCTGTTTGCAAAGAACAGTTGCTTCATTGAGAGTTTTCTGGAGGACAGTTTTGAATACATAGAAGTATTCTGAAAATCAAGTGGCTAGCATGCCTTAGAAACAAATTTAACATCCCGCAGCCTTTATTTTCACCCTACCTGTACCCCAGAAAGATTGTCACATAGTCCACTTTACAAAATCCTCTCACTTTGCAGTCAGAGAAAGAAAAGCAAACACCAATTTCCATGTTAAACAAATAAGCAGCAATTTTTCTAAGACGTAACCACACATTTGAACTTTGTCTTTGTACCACAGCAAATATGACCCCAAAACATGTAAGGGACACATTCCCCTTCTGAACTCCTGCGTGATTATTTTATGGATGGTGCAGTACCCTCGCATCCCTACTTCCAGCGCCTATACCTCCAAATTGTATTTTGTATAATGTTTCTGCAGCAGCAGCCTCTGCCATTGAATATTCCTGGTGTGTGTCTCTGTGGCTGAGTTTGGAATATTGGGTCATCTAATATGGAGCATTTAAAAATGTATCTTGATCTGTAATCTCTCTTGGGTGATGTTTCCTACTGATGAAAAAAATCAGCTCTGTCTGAAGCTGAAAAATCTAAACACTGACTAAGCTTTGGAAATCTGTGCAAATGACTGCTTAGGTTTTACCTGCACAGCACTTAGATAATCGCATGTATGAAGAAAAAATCTTAAAAGGGGCTTAGAGCTCTCCCATAATTTACCTTTACTTGCCATTGGCTGCCTCCCACATCACTCTTGTTTCCTTGCTTCCTATTGGTCATCGCCTCCTCCTTCTCTTGCTCTTCCTCCTGGGCTTTGAGTCTTCATCCTGCAGTGGAGCCTGGACCAAGTCCTGCTTCCTGTGGCCATTGTTCTTCCCCCCAAACCCAACTGCCACTCAACAAAGCAGAAAACAGTTGTCACTGGCAGACTGGAATTGCCAGCAAAAGGGGTGGTTCTGAGTCAAGAATAGCTACCACTGTGTGAAGTGCACAGGCCAGGACATCTCCATGTGAAAGAAAACTTGTAACATGTTGTTATTTTAGATGCCATTTGATAGTTGCGCGGTTTAGAAATAGTGAATTGAAAAGCACATATCTGAGCGCTGCCAGTCCACATCCCCCCTCCCCGCATGTAAAGAATATTATCAAATTAATCTGCCCTTCATTGCCCACCAGAACCAGAGTTTCAGAGTGCACTTCTCGCTATTAATTCTCCATGGCATAAAACAGTGACCGCACCGAAGTTATGCACCTCTGGGAACATGCAGAAGAGCAAGGGCCAGACAAGATGTGCAGAAGAAACGAGCCTAGCATAATTTATTACTGCAGGGAAAGTGGCAGTAATAAAAATGACAAAGCCATTTTTGAGGATTAGACCATAACAAGCAGTGGCAAAGCCAATAGGTTTCACTTCTGCAA
Source organism: Pleurodeles waltl (assembly GCF_031143425.1). Classification (NCBI taxonomy): domain Eukaryota; kingdom Metazoa; phylum Chordata; class Amphibia; order Caudata; family Salamandridae; genus Pleurodeles; species Pleurodeles waltl. Next base: position 658,122,748 of record NC_090436.1, on the reverse strand, counting down.
AATCTATTGGACTTGTCAATTTTTTAGGCATGTTACACAGCGGCGCTAGTTAAATAGCATAGTTTAAAGTTAAAAAAGGCTCTGTAACGTGGTCAAGGTTGTCCTTGTCATAGCGGTTTAAAAAAAAAAACCCCAAAAAACTAACTCATTTCTATAGCAGTTAGTGCCGCTGTGCAATATGTCTTGAACCTTCACAATACCAATAGATTTAGCAGTGGCAAAACCTTATGACTTTGCGAATGCTTATATTATTAATATGAAGTAACTGAATTGTTGCATTAGCAACAAGAATGGCTTGTTTGTTCGTCACTGTGTAATTACAACTCTCTTGAGAATAACTCATCCCCACCATTTCTGCTGGTTTCCAAAGTTTTAGGGTTTGTGCAAAAAAACTGTTGAAAAAAGCATAAAACAACTTTACACAGCTGTAGACTAATGCAAAGCGAAGCTAGTGGTACAACAGATTCCCCAGGCCCTCAGAGTACAATGGCCATGCTAATTCTAAAGAAAAAACAGAGCACTCGTTCTTGAAACTTTACTGGTAGCAAATTAAATCATTCTTCAGCACCAAGACACGATTACATGGAAGGCATTTCAGAAACTTTCTACTGCACTAGTGGTTCTCATCACATAAATTGGGGCACCAGGTACCGAGATCACTGTGTGAGTGTTTAGCTTCCAAAAATGTTCAGGTCTGGCTTGAGAGCCCAGCTGTATATTTGACCTCTTATTGCCAATTCATTAAATTATACTCGACAAGACTTCAGCCGTGCTCTGAGGTGTATTTTTCTTTCAGCCCGTGCAATTGGCGGTTTGATGTATCATTCCGCACACAAATGTACATATTTAGGTTCACATACACACACCCAGATAAGGGCACCCAATCCAGATGCTTAAAACAAAACAATCCTTGTCTAAACCAACAGGTCTGGCTTTACTGTAGTAACACATAAAAAAACAGGTGTGCACAAATGTAGGTGCTGTGCTCAGATGCAGTATGCATGCATAAGCACATTAAAGCAAGTCCTATTGGCTTTGCCAATGACGTGTTGAGGCATATGTTTCTAAGTGACCAGTCAATGTCTTTCTGACTATATTTTACCATCTTTTTTAAAGCAGGTCTGCATCTAATCTCAGAAGTGCCGAGCTTTCGTGCACTTTTTCTGTAGCGGCACCCATGATGTTGTAGGACCGTAAAATTTAGTAATGCTTTTAGGGACCCAGACGTCAGTAGAAAGTTTCATGATTAACAGCTTAATGTAGAAAAGCTGCACTGACACGTATTTTAAAAGTGCTCATGTTTTCGTTTTTGGTGGTCACTATTGTGCCTACCGAATTTAACAATGTGCTAATAAGATTTAACTGATGTCAAAGTATAATATAGACTCTTCATTAATTGCTAGTAGTGAATCAGATTTTGTTCTTTAATGTTTAATGTGTGATTTATGAGTTTAAATAGACGTGCGCACAAAAATAAATGCACTTCTTTGTCATAGTTAATGTGTAATGCCTTAATAAAGTCTTTAACCCCTTCGCTGCCAGGCCTCTTCCCCTCAGGTGCCAGGCCTTTTTTTGGCTGTTTGAGGCAGTTCGCGCTTAGGCCCTCATAATGTTTTGTCGACATTAGCTTACCCACAAGAAATTTTGTTCTTTTTTTCCAACATCCTAGGGATTCTAGAGCTACCCAGAGTTTGCGGATTCCCCTGAAGGAGATCAAGAAATTAGCCAAAATACAGCATAAATGTTGTTTTCTTTTAAAAAAAAAAGGGGAAAAAAGGTCTGCAGAAGAAGGGTTGTGGTGTTTTCCCTGAAAATGGCATTCACAAAGCGTTTGTGGTGCTAAAATCACCAGCTTCCCAGCTTTCAGGAACAGGCAGACTTGAATCAGAAAACCTAATTTTTCAACACAATTTTGGCATTTTACTGGGACATACCCCATTTTTACAATTTTTTTGTGCTTTTAGCCTCCTTCCAGTTAGTGACCGGAATGGGTGCAAAACCAATGCTGGATCCCGGAAAGCTAACCATTTCTGATAACTAGACAATATTCTGAATTCAGCAAGAGGTCATTTGTGTAGATCCTACAGGTTTTTCTACAGAAAATACCAGCTAAAATAAAAAATATTGAAATTGAGGTGAAAAACAGCCATTTCTCTCCATGTTTTACTCTGTAACTTTTTCCTGCGATGTCAGATTTTTTAAAGCAATGTACCGTTACATCTGCTGGACTCTTCTGGTTGTGGGGATATATGGGGCTTGTAGGTTCATCAAGAACCCTAGGTACCCAGAGCCAATAAATGTGCTGCCCCTTGCAATGGGTTTTCATTGTATACCGGCTATACAGCAATTCATTTGGCGACATATAAAGAGTGAAAAATAGGTATCAAGAAAACCTTTGTATTTCCAAAATGGCCACAAGACAAGGTGCTGAGAAGCAGTGGTTATTTGCACATCTTTGAATTCTGGGGTCCCCATACTAGCATGTGAATTACAGGGCATTTCTCAAATAGACTTCTTTTTTACACACTGTCTTACATTTGGAAGGAAAAAATGTAGAGAAAGACAAGGGGCAATAACACTTGTTCTGCTATTCTGTGTTCCCCCAAGTCTCCCGTTACAAATGGTGCCTCACTTGCGTGGGTAGGCCTAAAGCCCACGACAGGAAACACAACATGGACACATCATGTTTTTACATTGAAAACTGATGGGTTTTTTAGAAAGTGCCTAGCTGTGCATTGTTGCAAACTAGACATCTAGGGAAATCCAGGATGGGGTGACTTGTGGGGCTCTGACCAGGTTCTGTTACCCAGAATCCTTTGCAAACCTCAAAATTTGGCCCAAAACCACTTTTTCCTCATATTTCAGTGACAGAAAGTTCTGGAATCTAAGAGGAGCCACAAATTTCCTTCCACCCAGCGTTCCCCAAGTCTCCCGAAAGAAATGCTACCTCACTTGTGTAGGTAGGCCTAGTGCTCGCGACAGGAAATGCTCCGAAACACAACATGGCCACATCACATTTTCCCCATGAAAACAGAGCTGTTTTTTGCAAAGCGCCAAGCTGTGGATTTTGGCTATAGCTCAGCCGGCACCTAGGGAAACCTACCAAACTTGTACATTTTTTAAAACTAGACACCTAGGGGAATCCAAGATGGGGTGACATGTGGGGCTCTCAAAAGGTTCTGTTACCCAGAATCCTTTGCAAACCTCAAAAGTTGGCCAAAAAAACACTTTTTCCTCACAGTTCGGTGACAGAAAGTACTGGAATCTAAGAGGAGCCACAAATTTCCACCAAGCGTTCCCCCAAGTCTCCTGATAAAAATGGTACCTCACTTGTGTGGGTAGGCCTAGTGGCCGCAAAAGGATATGTCTCAAAACACTATCTGGACACATCAAAATTATCAAATAGAAAACTAACTGTTTTTGCGGGGGCACCTGCGTTTTTGGTTCTGGGCTCAGCAGCCATACAGAGAAACCTACCAAACCCAGACATTTCTGAAAACTAGACACCTGAGGGAGTCCAGGGAGGTGTGACTGGCATGGATCCCCCAGTGTTTTCTTACCCAGAATCCTCAGCAAACCACAAATGTAACTAAAAAATCACATTTTTCCCACATTTCCTACCACCCAATGTTTCCCTCATTATTCCGGTAAAAATGATACCTCACTTGTGTAGGTGGGCCAAGTGCCTATGACAGGGAAGAGTCAAGAAATTGAGGGGGAATCAAAGCAGGTCCAAAAGGGCAGTTTGAAAAAAAACATTTTTAGGCTAACAAGTGGGGCAGATTTTTTATCGGTATAGATGAGACAATGCTGAGTGGTAGGAATTTTGTGGATTCCTGCAGATTCCGGAAGGTTCCATCACAAAAATGTGGGGAAAATGTAGGATTTCCAGCAAAGTTGGAGGTTTGCAGGGCATGTTGGTAAGAAAATTGTGCGGGGTGCATGTGAAGCACACCACCCTGGAATCACCCAAATGTTTAATTTTCAGATGTGTCTAGGTCTTGTGGCTTTTTCTACATGGCAGGATCCGAAAGTCCAAAAAGAGCAGCCCTCATCATTCCAAGTGGGATGATTTTGAGAGTTAGCTAAGCTCTCATGGCCCAAATGTACAACCAAACCCAAAATAATCAAATTTCCTCTTGCTTGCCGTGGGATAAGATGTTTTAGTGTGCGGGGGAGAGCTGAAAGACTGTTACCCCCATCAGTTGGGATGGGGGCATAACCAGGACCATACTGGTTGGTAGCCACCACCCACTATTTTTGTTTTTTTTTAAAAACAATTCCCTGGCATCTAGTAGACTTTCTGCCCCCACAGGGAGTGGATATGGGGTAACTGACCTATTTTCCCACTGGTGGGCAGAAGAACTTTGGCCCCATTTATTTGGGGTGGGGGTATGGCCATACCTCCACCCTTTTATTTTGACAAATAAATCTTCTCTGGTCTCTCTTGGGCTTTCTGCCCCCCTTGGGGGCAGATGGGCCTTCCAAAAATAGGCCAATCTGCCCCCAATGTGCCCCCATGGGGGGTGACCCTTGCCCAAGGGGCTGCCCCACCAAACAAAACACACACATACACACACACCAATCCCTGGTGCCTAATTGGTTTCTGCCCCCTGGGGACAGATCGACCTAATAGAAATAGGCTGATTGCCCCCAAGGGGGGCAGAAATGGCCTAAAATAAAATTGCCCCCTAGGGGAGCGACCCTTGCCTAATTTGCTACACGAAAGCTCACAAATGGAAAGAAGGGACCTACCAACTTGGTATGATCTTTCAAGCAAACCTCTAGCTGACACATGCGAGCAGATAGCCTTAATATCTTAGAGCTCCAATTGAGAAACAACCCAATCTAATTGCCTGCACTGCAGCCCACTCACTGTGTGTTGGTTCGTGAAAAAGTCAAAGTGAGTATATAGGCTGGTTCAGGTAAGAAGCTGAGCTGAATCCAGTCTGTCTCTTAACCTACAGAGTCTTCTCATCTTCCAAGTGAGTGGTGGTAGAGATGTATTTAATTAATAATTAAATTAATCGATGTACCTATGTTCCACCTATTATTTAGTCATTTATTTCTAATCAAGTTGGAAACTTGAGGTCACTTAATACTTTTTTCAGGATTGTGCTACAGTGTGTATTTGTTGATTGAGTGTGCTACAGTGTTTGCAGTTTGGTAAACACTGTATTTCTTACACCCTACATATAACAAAGACCTTACACCATCTTACAGGTAGCATTGAAAGACAAGGATCCTGGCCTTAACAAGAAGTTGATCAGTACTCAATGTTACTGTTGATCAGTGAGCTAAATGTGCTTGCTAAAGAAATGACATAAGTTATCTGACAGAGTGCTATATAAATTGACGAGTTTTGAGGTTTTGCTCACACCCAATTTTTATTAACCATAATTCTATCTTTATATTGGTTCTAGCTTATGTTCTATGTGGTTATTGATTTTGTTGAATTTGTACAATCTAATGCAGGTATTGAAATAAAATGTAAATGCCTGGCTGTAATTATTTCTGACTTAACAGATGCTACCTCTAGGATTGTCATTGTGCGTGCCATAAAGACTGACTCAAGTCAATCATTTATTTATCAATTTACATACTGCAAAGATCCCGCATCCTTCTTGATCTGATTGTGAGGAAATCATTTGTAGTGGGGAGCACTTCCTTATCAATATGGCCGCCCACCTGTGTGACTGCACTCGATGGGGATGAGTTGCAGACCTAGTCCTGCTCACCCAGGCAGGGGAACAGCAGGGCAGCACAGCAAGGCAGGAGTCAAGCAGAATGATAGTCCTTCAGCAGCACAGCAGTCCTTCTTCCTGGAAGAGTATTCACAGGTCCAGAGGCATACTCATCTGGTGGTGTTAGAGGTCCAGTATTTATATCCAGTTGGGCATTTGAAGTGAAGGAGACTTCAGAGATGGGCCTTTGAAGTGCACAGAGGTCCCCCTTCCTGCCCTGGCTCCAGATTTACTCCAGGGGGTTATGCAGTCCTTTGGTGGGGAAAGGACACAGCCTATTCAGGTGTAAGTGAGGCTGTGGCTACGGTGTAGCTTAGTCAGCAAGATTGGGGGTGAGCTTCATATTTCCCAACAATCATGCTGGTTAAGATACATTATATGAGGAGCAGGCGAGGGGGTGCTTAAGGAGCAGTTGAAAGTGAGAGGAGTGCAGATTGTGAGGAGTACTTAAAACTCAATATTTTGTAAAATACACATTTTAAGCTCTTTAAAACAGAGATGTGTGTGTGTTTTTGTCTGTGTGTATGTAAGAATCCAAAGTGAAATTAGACAAACACCTCATCATACCTTACTCAAAGCACCTGTGCCCACCTATTTACTACAGAATACATTCATTAGACGGGGTGTGTAACACCCCAAACACCCCCGCTCCTTTAAGCTACACCCATGGCTGTGGCCAGCTCCTCCCTCCCATCCTGCCACAATGGCCCATCAAGTCACAATTAAGCTCCCATTGTGTGTGGCTGTCTCGGGGCATACACAAGCCCATGTGTCACCCACACCAGACAAGTGATCAGAGTCAGGCTGCAGGCACCAAGTGGCTAAAGTAGGAAAATGTCAACTTTCTCAAAGTGGCATTTTCAGAATGATGATTAAAAATTCGATTTAACCATAAGTTGTTATTTTAAATTGTGAATCCAGAGACACCAAACTCGAAAAGTTTATCTCTTATAGATTGTGAATTACACTTATAAAATGTTATAAGGTAATCCCAATGTTATTTTATAGGAGAGATAGGCCTTGCTGTAGTAAAAAACTACTTTGTGAGTTTTTCACTACCAGGACATGTAAAACTTAAAAGTACATGTCCTGCCTTTTAAATGCATTGCTCTTTGCCTTCTGGGTTGTCTGGGGCCTACATTAGGGGTGACTTTTATGCATAAAAAGTGAAGGTTTGGGCCTGGCAAAAGGGTTACTTTGCCACTTCGGCACAGCACTGTAAAAAAACACATACAGGCTATGCATTGGCAGGCCTGTGATATGGTTAAAGGACTACTTAACTGGTTGGCACAAACAGTGCTTCAGACCCACAAGTAGCATTTAATTGAAAGGCCCTCTGCATAAGTAGTGCTCTTTACTAGGGACTTCTAAATAAATCAAATATGCCAATTTGGGATAAGCCAAAGTTACCATGTTTAGGGAAGAGAGCACAAGAACTTTAGCACTGGTTAGCAGCGGTAAAGTGCACAGAGTGATAAAGGCAGCAAAAACTAAGTCAGAAAATTGAAGGAGGTAGGCAAAAAGTTGGGGGAGAAGACCACCCTAAGGTTGTCAGGCCTAACAAACAGCATTAGTAAAAATATATCAGCAGAGGGAATGTAGAGAGGAACTCCAGGAGACAAACAGGGTAATTTAGATCAATGAAGGTGGTCTCCATCAATCAGGTCAGCGAAGACCTTAGGCTAGAGATCCTGTCTGCCTTGCATTTTTAAAGCTTCTGCCAGTGCAGCAGTTCCTCTGAAGACTGAAGAGTATCCTGGGTGATCACTACGTTGTTTGTCAAGAACAATCTCCTAAAATGGGAGTGTGTTCTGAAAAAACAAAAGACAATTGCTCCAGCGAACAGGAATATTTCTCCCTGAGCACAGGCACCACTGAGTGATTTTCCTGCTCGAGACTTCCAGGTGATGCCCAAGACACAGCTAATGGGGAAATTTAGTGGTGGCTGACCTGCCCTAAATAGGGCGTAGCAACCATCGCTATGACCTGACGGTCCTGTGACCGACTGGCCAGTCAGGTCCATGGTTTCTTATGTCAGTGCCAACGAAGGTTCCACCATCAGAAACTCTGTTTTTCCTTGTCTCCTAAATTGAGTGCAGGAACTAAGAGTTTGGTGGGTGGGAGTACTGACCATTTAAGGTAATGCTCCTTCTCCATCATACTGTAAAGGACACCTAGTGAAGTAAAATAGGTGCTCACATATTTTGAAAAGACTCTACAGGATCTGAAGGTGGAAGTGATATTTTAAACACAGTGCGATCTCCTTCTCTTTCTGGTCCCTACTTTTTTGCAGATTTGTTTTCAATTTTTTCTGCACTTCAAAACACCCAAAAAAGAACTTTACTGCAACATTGCTTATTGACCTTATTGAGGTGCTGGAACTGGTGTTTGCGCTTAAAAGAACAGTGGTCCTAAGACCATAGGTATCACAATCAATGCACAAATACATTACATGATCAATTTATTCAATTGTATATAACAAAATCATTATAATCAATGTAACTGTGCAGCGGATGTTATGGTGAGAAATGCCCTTGGTGTCCTCATATAAGTGATACATGTGTGACAATATGTGATCAATAGTGTGCGGCAAGCAAGAGCAACACAGCCCATTTTACTCTTTTATAGACACAAACTGGGTCTGTAGAACTAGTTGATGACGTTTCAACCTTTTAGACAGATAGAAGGATCATCATCAGGACTCTAAGAATTTATGAACCCGAGAAAAATAGAGGATGGGCACCAATCAAACATTGCTGAGGGCACCCAATGGACCTAATCCAGCTTTGTCTGTGCAAGGATTGTATAGACTTCCAAAGTTGTCAGAAATTGCCACTGTAGTTCGGATGGGGTCCAAGGGGATCTGCTAATGTCAGCGGAGCAGATTGGGCTGCTTCTAGCATTTAAACAGGCATCCAGAGGAGTGTGGGATCTTCCTGGACAAAACACAATACTGGTGTGGCTGAATTGAGACATTTCACTGCCTCCATATGCCTTCAAGGAAAAGTATGGGTTCTGCACTTAATTGTACAAATCAAGCACTAGCTCAATACTGTCAGCACCTTAAGACACATGCCTCCACCTTAACTTTATTCAGCATTGTTCAAAGGCGAAGAAATCTTGGTCTCCAAAAATGACTGCCGGTGCCCATCATATGCGACCAATGGCATTAAGTAAGCACTGATTGCACTGGCCGTGGTGGCCTATTGAAGTGTGATGTTCAAGAGAGTAGCCAGAAAATGAATTTGCACCCAACTTAGAACTAAACCTCTAATGCCACACAGAGAATGAAGCAAGTTGAGTCAGACCTTTTCTAGAGATGTTCCATTCACCCATGCATCCACCAATCTATACATTTATCCTCCCATCCTTTCATCCACCCTTCATTATCATCTCCCTGCTTTTGTTTTTTTACCTTTACTGACTTCTATATCATTTTAGCCTTCCTTCTTTCCATGTTTGATTCCTTCCTTTTACATTTTCTTATTTTTGCCATTTCTCTCTTCTTTTCCCCTATTTTATTTACAGTTTCAGCTTCAAATTTCCATTCTTTCATCATCTTACTTTTTTCTTTCCTACCCCTGTGTTTCCTGTCAATCTTTTGCAGCTGTCTCAATCTGCCATAACTTATTTCTCAGTCTTTTTAAATGAAGTTGACTCACTCCTAACCTGGTATTAACGCGTTAGAAGGAGCTTTTGCCTGGAGACCCCAGAAATAAAAATAATAAACGTTTCAGAGGGATGTTTTACTGGGCCTTGCGGCCCAATGATAACACGCCCACTTTATCTGCTAGTGGGTGTGGGGGGAGTCATGACGCCATTGGTAATGTTATCAAGGAAGTTGTTTGGGGTGCGCGTGGCCCAGTGATATGATGATGACAAGTTCAGATAATTGTTACAGCCATCATTGAAAGATAATGCAAACAATAGGTTAATAGGACGTTCATGGGCAGTACAGGGGCCCCCATGGGGTCCCGGGAACCCCATCTCCGCCAGCACGTGGAACCGCTATGCAAAAGCTGGCGGAGAGGGGACTCGTAAAGGTGGATTAGGACCACCAGCACCGCCAGACTGTCGTCCTGGCGGTGCCGGCGATCAGTCCATGGCGGCTCCGCCACAGTCATAATATAGAGGCCGGACCGCTGTGGCGATCCGACAGCCATCGCGAGTCTGGCGGTGTCAGGACTGCCAGACTCGCAATGAGGCCCATGCGTTGGTTGTTGACCAACATTTGAATGCACATGTAAACGTATCCCTGAAAAGATAGGTGAACGTACTGTGGGGACGTGGGTGAAGGTATTTCGATCCGGTTACAACCTGGACAAAGACAAAAAGGAAAATATTGTGCATTTTTTTATTGATACCAATCCTAGGAATCTACAGTTTTCGATTTCGTGCTCATATGCCTGGGTGCGCCTGCCAGTTTCCGAATCAGCGGCTTAATGTCAGATTTGGCGTTGCTAAGCATCCCCTCGAAAACGGAGGAGATGAAATTCTGCCATAAAAATATCAGTGTAATCATGACGTGCATTACTTAAACACCACTCAAGAAAATCGTTGGCAGGAACGTGATTGAAATAACCTCTTTAAAGAACAACAATGTGCAAGTGAGAACGAAAGCAATCAAACACATTTGTGCGGATTATGTATTCACTTCTGTGAGCAGCTACCCAGTGGCTTAGCGAAACTGGTGGGGGGGCCTATACAGAACACGCAGGGGGTTCCCCTCCGAACTCACTCAGGCCAGGTGCTGTGCTGAGGGTCCCCTGGAACTCGCAAGAACGCCCCACCTCCCCCCGTTCTAACAGACAGCACAGTGCACTTGAATGCATGCCGAGATCATTGTTTAAAAATATACTGGGGCTAAGTGTTACATGTTCATTTGTTTACGAAACATCACTATCAGATCTACGCATCGTTTCGTTCAATATTCAAATGAGGGTCAATAAAAACAACGAGGAAGCTGCAAAAACAATACAAAACGCCATGTTTGGAAAACAGCTCTGCGCCCACGAGCAACGAAGCGTGGAAAAGAAGAAGGCGGGTCTGTGTGCTTCGATTTTGCAGGAGGAAATTATTTTTACTGAGAAAATTAACAGATGAATGTAAACGACAAAAAATGGAACAAGTGGGTAGAAAGTATTAACGTGTTTGCATCAAATCAGATAGTCAGCGGGTCTAATATTCGGGGACCTCGTAAAAAGAAGGACTTTAAAAGACAGGTCTGCCGAAGAGTAAACTTTAAAAATGTTTTAAAGTGTGGATGTGTTTTCTTCTTTTATTGTCCTTAGAATGACACTAACAATTCCTGAGTAATTAATATAAACGCAAATCATTTTCAGAAATACATTTATTTTCAGAATCACATTTATTGTCCGTGACTTTAGCACTAGCTTAGGAGGGTCAAGGACGGTATCCCTCAAGGACTTGACAGTTCACAATATCACAAGTCTTTCCACCAGTGCGCTCTTTCTTGTAAAGGGACAGGGTGGAATTCAAGGTTTGGACACCAAATGAGTCAGCTGACAGCGGCTCTTTGACAAAGACACAACTCATGCATGTACTGCTTCTTTGTGAGAACTGATCCATGTCCCGCCATGCAGCACATTGCTAATGCATTTTCATGCAGCAGTATCTCCTGTGCTGGCACTTTCTGGGAATTCGCTGTTTTCTTTTAAAACTTAAAACTTGGGGGCGACTATGTTCTAGGACTTGACATAAGAAGTTGTTTTATTCTGTGTAGCTGGTAGGGAGGTAGTCCTTGTGCAACCTTTCACGGTTGCTCTTGGCCGTGTGGAAGGTGGAGTCCTTTGCCTCAGGCTGTATGATGGCTGCACTTTTGTGAGCCAGAAACAACAGTGTGCTTGTTTCTTCCTTAAAATGAAAATACTCCGAAATCCGTAGGATGGAACACCATACAAATGATTTCTGTAGCTTGCCTGATTCACAGTAGTCGAGTCTTCAGTCTCTCAATCGTACACCTGACCAAGCACCCATTCTTGCCAGAATATCGATAGGTTCTAGGGTGACCACCCGTTCGTAAATTTCACGGACTGCCCGTAATTTTGCCCTGCTGTCCGTTGTCTGTGATGAAAGTCTTAATGGACAGCATTTGTCTGTAATTTCAGCCTTTCACCTAAAGGACAAAGGAGGCAGGACAAAATTACTGGCAGATCAGTTCCCCTGCTGGAATGAAGGGCAGGAAGTCTCCTGTGCTCTGAGGGAGGGAGGGGCAGACAGATAAGAAAAGGCCTTCTTGCCAAGGTGTTGCCTTCCCTAAAGAAATGCAAATGTGCTGGCTGCTTTTAAATTAAAGTTATATGCAAATTCGACTTTGGAATTAAAAGTAGTTCCAAAGTCTTAAACTACCTTATTTTTACATATAAGTCACCCCTAAGGTGTGCCCTATGTGCCCCTAGGGCTGGGTGCCATGTAACTATAAGCAGGGACTTTATAAAAATAGATTTATAAACCCTGGTGAGGTAAAAACAGCCAAATTCGTTTTTCCCTCATTGAAGTAAATGGCCTTCATAGGCTAGAATGGGGAGACTTTATTTTAAATTTTAAAGTCTCCTTGAATGTTGCATACCAAGAATTTGGTATCAAATTAATTGTTGTAATAAATCCCACAACTTCCAGTTGTTGGATTTAATATAACTTGTTCAGGTAAAGAGTTTTAGACTTTACCTAAAAAGTTGCCAATTTCAGCCCTGCATTGTTTTTGCTGCTGTGCTCTGATTGGCCAGCCTGCAGCAGCTTAGTCAAAGCTGCCTTGATGAGGTGTGAAGTGGCCTGGCTTCACACAAAGGAATGTGCTTGGGGGAGAGAATCTCCCCTCAGCAGATGGTGAGGCAGGAAGGGGGAGGGCTGCCAAACTGGTCTTCAAAGGCAGAGAAGGACATCTGGAGCACCCAGCAACACCCCCACATCCTGCAACCCAATACAACTAGGTGCCCCCTTGATTAGATTAGGAGAGGGCAGGAGAGGGGTGTGTTTATGATTTTTAGCCACACCAGTGGGTGGGCTCAGCCAGATGTAACCTCCAAAAATCAGATTCAGCCATGTTGGATTTTTAGAGACTGTTGCCTTTTGGGATGGATTTTTGCCACACTTCCCAGGAAGTGGTCATCACAGGGGGACGACCCTGTACCTGATTGGAGGACCAGGACCCCCCTGCTTTTCACCCAGGAGCAAGGATAAAACTGGCAGACCTGCATCCACACCTCAGATCCCCACCAGATTTCAACAAGAAAAGAACTAAAGGAGAAGAAGGACTGCCCTGCTGGACCCCTGGCCTGCACCTGGAACCTGCACTCAGAAGGACTGCACCAGCTGCACACTTGGGCTTCACCACAAGAAGGACTTTGCCTGGCTTCAACTGGTTCAAGGAGGGACTCCCTGTTTGCTACAGGTGAAAAATTGCTATCCAGAGTCCCCCTGCACCAACTCCTGAAAAGTGACCAGCTGACCACTGTCCAGTGGCCAAAAAGGAGTTTGCGCCAGGTGCATTCTGGGAGTTGAAGTCCGCACCCCCCAAGGACCATCACAGATCTTCTGGACCCTTGGGGTGAGCTGTGGACCCCAAAAGAACCTTAAAAGAACATCTGGGTGAAGCCCCAGAAGTTTGGAGAAGATTTGAGAATTTTTGAAAAAAAGCTCCAGAGAGGGACCGACCCGCCGTGGAAATTCTAGCCGGCTTGCCTCAACTGCGACCCGGCCTGATTTGGTGGTTCGTCCCGGTAAAGAAAAATCTCAGAAAAAGAGACTAAGTCCGAAGGTAAAAAGTTGACAGGGACCTCCCAGCCATCGTATCCGAGAAGGGCTCCACGGACGTCGGATCAAGATCCAGGTTTACCCCGGTCGAAGGATTTTCACCTCGAAAAAACGACTAAGTCCGAAGGTAAAAATCTCCACCGAGGAATCCAGCATCGCGTATCCGGACAAGGGCTCCAGGAGGTCGGATTCGACTGGCAGGTTCGTCCCGCTGAAGAAAATCTTCAAAATAAAGACTAAGTCAGAAGGTAACTTTTTAACCGAGGCCTCCCGCGACCTGTAGCCGAGCAGGGCTCCATCGCGGTCGGCCTGAAAGTCTGACTTTGCCCCGGTCGAGGTGCAACCAGATGACCCGATTGGCGCTTTTTGTTTCTAAGCGCTAGAAAAGTAATAATTCTTTAAAAATTCATATCTCCGGTTCCCTTTATCCGATTTTATTCGTTTTTGTGTCATTTTAAAGATAAAAATATAAACTATTTTTATAAATTGGTTTTAGATTTTTAAACTGTTTCCTGTGTTTTATTTAATTACTGTTTTGTGATATTTGAATGCTTTACACACTGTCTCCTAAGTTAAGCCTTGACGCTCGTTGCCAAGCTACCAAGGGTTGAGCTGGGATTAATTTACTGAGACCTAACTGGACCTAAGTGGAGGTTAGTGGCTTGTTGCTAGGTGTAGGTACCTACCTGCCCTTACCAATAACCCATTTTCCAACAGATAGCATAGAGTAAAGTGATGTAGAGTGCCATGGCATAGAGTGCAGAGATGCAGAGTAGATTAAAGTGACGTACAGTGTATTGAGTTAGAGTGCAGGGGCATGGAGTTGAGTGCTACAGAGTAAAGTGCACTAGCATAGCATGTATTAGCTTACAGTGCAGTGGCATATAGTGCAGTGTTGCAGAATGGCATAGATTGGAGTTGTGCGAACTAGATTGGTGTTGCCTAGACTGGAGTGATATAGCGTACAGAGGAGCAAAGCACAGTGGTGTAGAGAGGCGTAAAGTGCATTGGCATAGAGTAGAGTGGTACAGAATAGAGAAGAGAGGCATAGTGCGAAGTAGCAGAGTGCAGTGGCAGAATGTGGAGTGGGTTAGAATGGAGAAGAGTGCAGTGCATTGGCATGGAGTGGTGTAGAGTGGAGTGATACAGGATAGTGTGCAGTGGTGTGGAGTGGTGCAGAGCAGCGTGGGGTGGAGTATGCATGGTGTGGTAACACACTGCCATTACAGACAACACATTTTTGATTGAAATGATCATTACATTTGCACAGACGTACAGTTTTTCAAATAAAACTATACTGTGCACAGACGGTGATGTGTGGAAATTGCATCACCTAATACAATGATTTGTTTTAATCATATAAAGGTACCGGTATTTGTTTCCATCACAGTTCAGGATTAACAAAAATGTGCTTCATTTGTACTCCTAATTCTGATATATTCTGAAGTTTATTTAAATGTTGTCATGTGATAGAAAAAACTCTTTCCTAACCCCAGTATCCAGCAAGATGGTCGCATAAATCTTCTCACCTTGAAGTCAGAGAAAGAAAAGTAAACACTAAGGGCCAGATGTAGGTAAATCCTGCATTGCGACTCGCAAATTGCGAGTCTGAGCGACTTGCAATTTGTGAGTCACAATGCAGGATGCAGGATGGTATCCCTGACACCATCTGCGAGTCGCAAGGGGGTCGCAAAGGCCCACATCGTTAATATTAATGAGGTGGGTCGCAATTTGCGACCCCCTTGCGACTCGCAGCACTCACAGGGATGGTGGCCTGCTGGAGACAGCAGACCACCAAGTCTCTGACTGCTTTTAAATAAAGCAGTTTTTTTTTTTTTTTTGTAATACAGCCCGTTTTCCTTAAAGGAAAACGAGATGCATTACAAAATGAAAAAATGTTTTCAAGGCCATTCACAAAGGGGAAGGGGTCTCCATGGGTTACCACCAGTGTGACACTGGTGGTAACTGCGATTGCTTTGCGACTGCGTTCGTGGTCACAAAGCAATCCTGCATCGCGCTGCGACTCGCAAATAGGAAGGGGAACACCCCTTCCTATTTGCTACTCGCAGTCCCGTTTTGCGAGTCGGTAACCATGTTACCAACTCGTAAAATGGGAATGGGCATCGCGATGTGGGTTTTGCGCGTCACAGTGATTTTTGCTGTTTGCGACGCGTAAAACCCTTTCTACATCTGGCCCTAAGTTCCCACCGAAATCAGAGCCTGACATTTGACTTTGTTCTTTGAATGCACAGCAAATGTGATGAGATAACAAGATTTACAGGCCTGTTTACAGAAAGGTAGAAGTCGGAAGGGTACTGTAAATAAGGTTTGGGCAAGGGAAGGAATAAACTCAGCTGCATAGCCTAAAACAAATAAAGCCAGCAAATTGAAAGCAACAAAATGTGAGCTACAAACTACAAGGCCAATGGCAAGCAACAGGCGAAGTGCATTCCCAAGGAAGCACTATGAATGTGCTTAAAGTGACAGCCGTGGGATGCATTGTGGAGAAAGTCCAGTATTTTAGTCCAGTCCGTACCTTGCAGAGGTTTGGCCAAATCAATCACCCAGGTAGTATGATGAGAAGACCTGGAGTGGTTTCCATGTTGCAGGAAAAGTCTGTACATCCATTCTATCAGTTTGCCACCAGTTCCTATGGTGTAGAGCTTCTGGCACACCTCTTGTAGGGTTAGTGCTAGGTGGCAGACATGAAATAGGGCATTTAATGATTATTTAAGGTGGCTGTAAGTAAGGAGTTTACCTGGGTGAAGTTGGTAGTCTGCCAGAAGGGTTTGGAAATGTAGTAGCTCGCCATCCAGAAACAAATTCCCCAATTTTAATGCACCTACAGCATGCCACTGATGGAGTTGCTCTGAGTACAGCTGTCTTGTGCGAGTGGGAAGGCTTAGCAAAGGTAGTGCAGGAGCACAGGGTCTCTGCGTGTCAGTGAGTTTACAGGTTCTAGCAAGGCAAGAGAAAGCTGTGCATGAGAACCCCGGATGATGATCTGTAGAATGTTCAGTAGGAAACAGTGAGCAGTGCATTAAGTCTTCCTTAAAAGTCTTTACTGATAAACCCCATCTCATGCAGGGAGGTGGGCAGAAAGCCAGCGTGCCACCCATTGGACCTGTGCAGCTGAATAATAGCAATCTAAGTCCAGAAGACCTAATCCACCCGCAGTTACAGGTAGTTTTATAGTGGAAAGAGCTACCCGATTGCGCCGCAGCAACCAAATCAGATGAGTGGCATATCTGAAGAGGGAATGAAGGACGAGCAGCGGAAGGTTTGTAAAATAATACTATCATTGGGGTAGCACACCATCTTCACTAGTGCCACTTGGCTCACTACTGAAAGCAGAAGAGAAGACCTAAAAGCAAACTGGGCTTGGAGGGACTGTGACGCTCTGCTGAGATTTTCGTCCTGGAAATCAGTGGGAGAATGGTAAATATTAATCACTAGGTATCGAAAGGTAACTGGTTCCCAGTTCAATCTGAGATCTAATTGTATATTAAGGGGAAAACAGTGCCATATGGTAAAGAAACACTAATTATATTTTATTTTTTTTACAGTTTGTTTGTGCAATTTACGTCCCAAATATTTTAAAGATTCTATGTGTACTTGACACTTAGGGATAACCCAGATGACTAGTTTGACCTTTGCTCAATTTCAAAACCATTTAACGAAATGAACAAAGCGGGCAATTGCCTTGCACAACCTTGCAAGGGTTCTGGCCCCTGCTCACACTTCACAAGCACGAACAGCGGACCATTGCACCAGAAGAGTTTGCCAAGGTGGATGGGTGTTGCTTCTTCAGCCACTTGACCGTGTCTCTTCTGTTTCTCACCTGTGTGCAGAGACAACTCCCTAGGTACCCAATACCTTCCGATAGTTTTGGTGGACCCATCTTGTCTGATTTTAGGAATTGTCCCACCTTGTTCTTCTCTTCCATATTTATCCAGTTCTGAGCAACAACCCTTTGAATCACTTGCCTTGGATCTCCCATTTGATCTCAATTTCATCCTCCTCTTTTATTATCTTTGATTGGTAGTCCGGGCTCCCATTTCTGAGATAAATGTAGTCCCAGATATACAGTCTAGTGCTATGAGACTACAGACAAGTTGTGGGTACCTCACATCCTGACATTAGGTGTGAGACTGTCGCCCACACCATCTGCCCTGCCTCTTTAAAAACAAAGTAGGTTGAAAGTCCATAGGCGGTTGGGGTAAGCCAGATGTTTTTGTTAAATTTGTTTAAACTTGCATAAGGATTATTACCTTAATGTTTCCCAAACTGTTTGCCAGGGGTTTTAAAATGTTCAGAAACATAATCAAAATGTTGCTGTTACTTTCTCTTCAAGAAACAATCAGTAGATTTGGGTAGGGGTGATGGCCTTGGTGATTGGCCTACGCTACTGAACAAGGACGTAATGTGACACCTGAATTTAGCATACCAGGAGGCAATCGCAAAAAGACCACAGTGAATAAATAGTGCTATGTTAAAAAACAGTAAATAAATGCACTGACAACATAGTGAGGCATGGCCTCTCTTATGTGTGTCTGTAATACTGACGTTTGTTCTTGAATTTGTGTCCTGAATTTTGACCCTTTGTCCTGAATTTTTGTCCTGAATTTTGACCCTTTATCCTGAATTTTTGTCCTGAATTTTGACCCTTTGTCCTGAATTTTTTACAGTCCTGTCCAGAATTTGCTTCAATGACAGGTGGTCACCCTAATAGGTTCAGACGATTGGACTTTCAACAATTTTAAATCAAAGACGCCCTTCGTTTCCTCTGACATTCTCTGTGGTAAGGTTTGGGTGAGTGGACCCGGTGGACCAGCTCTGAAGTGTTTCACCGGACCGAGAGGCGGTAGCCGACCATAGAGGGAGGGTGACTACCACCCCGCCCCTCCCTCCACCCCCTACAGGGGAAAGATTAACAGAGCAGGAAGTCTCCGATGCAGTACTTAAACCCTTTGCAGAAGGGTCTGGTTTTGAGTTAGGACCACGTTGCGATTTTAGGAAATTATCGTGATTTTACACTAACGAAAACTGATAGTGCACCTGTAGGTTCTCTTCGGTGTGATGATATTACCACAATTCAGAGTTAAAGGCTGTAACCCCATAAACTGCGGTGTTGGGGCGTACGCACCCGATTACTGAAGATTTCCCCGCTTACTACCACGTTTCCCTGTACAACTATCTGCAAGCGATACCCAGTAAAATCTGCCCTAGGGTAAAATCTTAGGAGTGCGCAAATTGCAAGTATTTAATGCCCAAGCAATAAAAAACGTCTCTGATTGTGCACTGTCGGCCCACCAGCAATGAAGGCCTCAGTGACTAATCACTGGCTGCTGCCAGTTGCAGCGACGGGGCATAGTGGAACCATTGGCATCTTACACACCACATGATACCTTACAGCCAATGTTTGTAACTGTTGCCTATTCCCCCTGTAGGTGGATTTCTCCATGTCAGATGAAAGATGAAAGCACATCCCGGAGGAGTTTAACAAGGCACTGCCAAGCAGGATAGGACATAGGCAGATGAAGATCTGCTTTGGTTAAACTATGAGTAAATAAACGCTTTCCTTTAAGAGGCCGCTTTTTTAATGCCTGGTTGACTGCAAGAGGCTAGGCAGGTCCATTAAGGTAGTATCAGAGCAGGCTTTGCTCAAAGTGCTTCCGCCGAGACGGCGGGAACACTTTTGGGAACACCGCATATTTTGCGAGCTGCTATATCATGCCGCGATTGAAGCACGTTTTTGGTTCCAGTGGCGAGTGAGCTAACCTAAACACTGGTTTATCTGTGAAATTTAAAAACTGATATGTGCCTAGGAAGATTTTTCCTGCAAGCCCGTGACACTGTCCGCAGTGCCTGCCATGGGAGATGTGAGCTGGTATAATATCCGCTCGGACTTTGCCATTTGGAAGCGCGGCTTTCTAACCAAGGCATGATGGTCTGCAGTTTCAAGGAAAAGGAATGAATGCGGCTAAAGTGAGCCTTGTCGGAAAATTATGGGTGAGAACAGAGGTTGAAGTGGTCTTAAGTACTGAGGTGAAATTCTTCGGCTTGTTCCCAAATATATGTATATATATATATATATATATATATATATATATATATATATATATATATATATTTAATTTTCTAGAGACTTTGGCACTCCAAAGTGCGGGCGCCAGAAGACCACCAGTGCTGGCGGCCTTCTGCCCACCATATCATGGGTACTGCTGGATTACCGCCACACTTTGGGCAGAAATCCAGCAGTAGTCGTGCTGGTGGGTGGAGGCGGTTGGTCAGTTCCACCACCGCCCCCCCCCCCCTCCAGTATAACTCCACCAGCCGTATTATGGGAAATAATACGGCCTGAAGGTGTCCTGGTAATGGGGTGCTGCCGGCTGTGGAAGTGCCCCCATTACCTGCTGGATGACCTTCTCCCCGGACCTGGCAAGGTGATCGTCCAATAGGGGAGGGGTGTGAGAGGGTGGTGTCCGCATGTGTGCATGAATGTGTGTATGCATGGTTGTATTCATGTTTGTTGAAGTGAGTGCGTGTATGCATGTAAGTGTGTATGCATGTGTGTATGCAAGTGTGAGTGTTGTGGTGAATGCGTGTTTGGATGGGTGTGAGTATGCATGCTTGAATGTGTGTATGAATGTTGAAGTGAATGCGTGTATGGATGCATGTTAGTGTAGATGAATGAGTGTATGTGTGGTGCGTGTGGGTGTCTGTGTGCGTGTGCATGTATCTGGGAGGGGGTGAGGGGTGCTGTGTCAGAAGGGGGTGGGGGGTGGTGTGGCTGGAGGTGGGTTCTAGTGCTTGCTGGGGGAGGCGGGTCGTCTACCGTTGACAGGGAAGGAATTCCCAGTCACCGGTAGCCTTTCTGCCATGGTTTTCGAGGCAATACTACAGCTGCGGAAACCCTGGTGGAAATGTGGCTCCTAATACCGCCGGCGGTCTTCTGTGGACCGCCAGGTCAGAGAAGGACAGGAAGCAGCCTTAACCACGACTCCCGAACAACGAAGTCGTGGACAACGGAAGTGGAACAACGCTTTCATTAACCATGACTTCCTTGTTCGGTGCCTTAACCACGCATGTGCTGAACCACGCACATGCGTGGTTAAGGCACAGAAGAAGGGAGTTGACTGAGGAGGACGACGTGATCAGGTAAGTGGGGCTGGGACTGGGGTTGTTTTAGGATTGGGGGGTCGGGTATTTTTAGTTTTAGGGGGTGGGGGGTCGGGGTGGTTTAGGTTTAGGGACGTGGGAGGGGGGTTGGGGTATTTTTAGTTTTAGGGGGTGGGGGATTCCGGTGGTTTAGGTTTTGGGGCGAGGGATGGGGGTTGGGCTATTTTTAGTTTTAGGGAGTCGGGTGGTTTAGGTTTGGGGGTTGGGGAGGAGGGTCAGGGTATTTTTAATTTTAAGGGCGAGGGTGGGGGTTCGGGATGGTGTAGGTTTAGGGGCGGGGGTTGGGGCATTTTCAGTTTTAGGGGCGGGGTGGGGGGTCAGGGTATTTTTAGTTTTAAGGGTTGCAGGGTCGGGGTGGTTTAGGTTTAGGGCCAGGGGAGTGGGAGTCAGGGCATTTTGTAGTTATAGGGGCGGGGTGGGGGGTCAGGGTATTTTTAGTTTTGGGGGGTCCGGGTGGTTTAGGTGTGAGGATTGGGGGTCGGGGCATTTTTAGTTTTAGGGGGGGTCGGGTGGTTTAGGTTTAGGGGCGGGGTGGGGGGTCGGGCATTTTTAGTTTTATGGGCGGGGGTTGGGGTATTTTTAGTTTTAGGGGCGGGGTGGGGGTCCGGGGTATTTTTACTTTTTGGGGGTGGGGGGTTGGGGTAGTTTAGGTTTTAGGGGTGGGGGGTTGGGATGGTTTTAGCTTTTAGGGGCAGGGGTGGGGATTGCGGTAATTTTGGGGTGGAAGTGGGGGGTTTGAGTGGTTTTAGGTTTTAGGGGCGGGGTGTGGGGGTCGGGGTAATTTTAGAGGTGGGGCGGGGGATGGGGTGGTTTTAGGTTTTAGGTTTTAGGGGCGGGGTGGGGGGGTCACGGTAAATTTTAGGGTTGGGGCAGGTGGGTCGCATGCTGGAACCATGCATGCTGTTCACTAATGCCTTAACCAGGAATGCCTTTACCACGAAAAATCGTTGTTAAGGCATTCGTGGTAAAGGCATTAGTGGTAACAGTGCGGTCATAGTTCTGACCACGTTGTTCAGGCATGCGTGGTTCCAGCATGCGTTGTTGCGACATAAATTAGAGAAGGACATCTCCGGCCCAGCGGCTCAGACCGCCATGGTGGTACAAGAAGAGATGTGGCGGGTTGGCAGAAGCCAACCCGCCACTCACATAATATGGCGGTCTTCACCGCCAGCCTGTTGCTAGTAAAACCGCCACCTTTGGTCTGGCGGTCAGGAGACCGCCAGAGTCATAATGATCCCCTTTATCTTGATTTTACATGATGTTAGCTGCACGATTTACATGGTAAGCATTTTCAGGGCTCAGCCTGTACACCTGCTCTTAGAGCTAAGCCAGACCCTCTGCCCGCCTAGATTTGGCTATGGCTCAGGTCTCTGTGTTAATTTTGTGGTCTTGCCTCTATATTACACACAGTATAAGATAGGCAACTACATCCAAAAAACATTTACAGGTCGAGAAGACTTTGTTTATTTTTTCATTGGTTCCAATGGTGTCAAGTTCTCTTTGCCTATTCACCCACTTGCAAGGTGCCCATAAAATATATAGGCCCTGATTGGTAAATATGTGGAGCGTAATTCCTGTGTGGAATTCCATTCAGCACACTTATACACACTTATATGCACATGGATGTTCTGGGTCTGGAAGCAGCAAACCAGATTTTACCAGGTGGAAAACCTAGATAAAATCACTGTGAGAAAAGCCTGCTTGGCTCTCCGGACTCTGTCTTTAACCCCTCGGCAAACCTCAAACAAGGCAGTGGAGGAATATTACATGCTCCTGCCTGCCAGTGAACATTCTCCACCTCTTCCTTCAACCCTCTTACCCCTTTCCTTCAACTACCTGTTAAATCCTGGTCTGAACAGTAATTCCCAGTTCCTTGGGATTTAACTTGAAATGGCTGTATGCTATTATACAGTACTGCTGGTAGTTAAAAGTGTGGAGTTTGCACTCTGCCAGTATTGTGCAACTTGTAATCGGGGCCATGATGGGCTACTTAAAATGCCTGAGTATAGCTCAACATGAATAAAAGGCCCAGCTAACACTTCTCTCAAAATCTGTCTATTTACCTTGTGCCACTTGAAAAGTTGTGTTGTTAATTTTAATACCATTTCTAGATTGCACTATGCCAATGCTTGCCACATTGTTGTCCCTGAGTCAGCTATTTACAAGCTTCAAGGAGATCAGAATATGGCACCATGACTTGTCATGAATTTCACAAAATCTCATAGGGTTTCTGAGGAGCTCCCAAAGCTGCACTGGCTACAAGTTTCTAGAAAGATCCCTTATAAGGCACTCCACTTTTCCCACAGGGTCTATTATGAACAAGCATTTGCAATGCAATGGGTCCCGCATTTGCTCAAGTTAGAGCTACTGGCATTGTAAATTCCTAACTGGACAATTCTTGCCATATACATTGAAAATGAAAAGTAAAACAGTTGACATAATTGAGCTGATTCAAAGTGCCACGGCCGCCATGAGCACAAAAAGAGACACAAAAAGAAAAAGAAGTTTGCTCGCAGTCAAACGTATCGGCAAACATGCAGTCATTCATGTAACAGGGTCGGTGTCCAAGGCGATAACAAAAACTCCCCAAGGAGAGACACACATAAAGCATTTAACAATGATAAAAAAGGATTTTTGAAAGGCAAGCCACGAATGAGTGAAAGTGGTGGGTGTGGAGTGGGCGTGGTTAAAAGTTCACAAGACTTACAACAATTTAGAAAGGCTATTAAAATGCATCTATTTTATTGATTTATCTTCATACCTTTTCTGATGTTTTGTCTGTTCGGCCTTGTGGCCCTTTTCAGTAACAGCTCATCTCACAAGTATAGGTTTTAGAAACATTTAGGTACATTTAGTGGGTGTTCACAAGCACTAAACATAGGGCAGGTAGCAATTTTAGAAGTGCAGAGAGGAGAAGATATTCTGCATATGGCGTCCTGTGTATGACTACAGTCACCAGCCCACACCAAACTTGACCCCTTTGTTGCATAAATACGGTAGGGGGTCAAGCTCTGCTTTAACCCATCACGAGAACCTCCACAAGTGTGTGTGGGTCTCACATTCCTGCCAGGAGGAATTTTTCCCAGTTTAGGTTGTTTACTAGCCACTGCACTAAGTGTTGGAGTTGCAGCGCCACATAGTACAAAATAGATCAGGAAGGCCCAGGCTTCCATTCCACTAAGGGAGCTTAAGCATGGCAAGTTTGAGCTGGCTCCGTCCACCAGCCCAGACCACCCCTCCCAAGCAGTTTATCCAACTGTGAGAATGTGGAAGGGGGGCACATCACATTCTGCAACATGTAGAGAAATTGCAGCCAGAAGATCATCTTCGCTACTGTGATCTGTCCATCATGGATCTCAGGAGCATCTTCCAGAACTCAACAGACTGTACCAGCTCACGCCATTTTTAAGTGTGTAGTAACAGCATTGATTCTTAGGTGGATTTGACACTGTATGTGCTACAGACTTTGGAACATATTTCAAATCATGGTTGTTGTTATTATAATATATACTATTAAGAGGCATAATTTCTATTGAAGTGGCTCTTAGGAGGATATTGGCCATCAGCCACACATGCTATTTGTTCTGGAGCTTGAAGGATACTTGCATCCTTTGCAAGCTAGAAAACCATTTGTTACAAAGTATTCTCAAGGCAGCACACATTTTCTTGCCTGTGCTTTCAGCCTGGTAGACATAGTTGCATCATCTCATATGATACCTGCTCAATATGGGGTACTAATAACAACTATTTTATTTTAATTTAGAACAGCACAGTTTACAAGTAATTCACAGGTGTTAATGTTGACATCTGATTGGCACTTACTTATTCAACCTCAGGAGTAATGGAAGATGCATTAGGAATCAGACCTGAAACTTGCCACTCACAGATCCAAAAATCAGGTATGTCAAGCTATTAAGATCAACATTCTGAGACATAGGTGTGTGGCCTCAAATAAGCATACGTTTTACTGTCCCAGGGAGCAGACTAAAAGTATTCCTTTGGTCAACAGTCAAACAGGAGGGCTTTTCTAAAGATGACATAAAAAATATTCCATGAACTCATTGTCATTCCACAGAAGGAAATTTTTGAGAATTCGCTAAAAGGGCCATTGTCTTAAAAAAACTTGGCAAAAATGTTTTTTTCAGTGCTTTGTACTGAAACCTGTAGGTACTGCTTTTTAGTTGTCAAATCTCTTTGTCCTTTCTAAAGATCTTTGTTAGTTACCTATACACATTGTTACATCAGCTACAACATGCTTATTTCTATCCTGTCAGGTCTGATCAGTATTTTTAAAGTGTACAATTTATCACTCTGTTTTCTCGTATTGGTCCAAGGATAGGCGCGCCCCACTGTTTGAAGTGCTAGCCCTGCCTTCAATTATTGACATCTTAGCTCCCCCCACCAAAGTTAGGGTTTAGTTGCACTCCTACCCAACCCCACCCCACTGTATGCAGCATCAAAGTTCCCATACTTCTGTTAATGTACTTTGACCGCTGGGCGAGGAAAGTTTAGCATAATGGACATACTTCATCCCACTTGCGTACCACTAACAAAGGGCCTGTCTCAGAAAACACCCCATCACAATGGAACAGGACCTAGAGATGATCACTAGTATCAGACAGGTGGGCATTATGCCCTGCCTAATTCACTGGAAGGTGATCTCCTGAGGTTGCCTGATCATGCTAGACTGTGCAGTGGCCCACACTTGCAGGTGACTTAGTTGGGAACATTAAGAGGTCAAGACATGCAGTTCAACTTAGGACCAGCAACTATATAGGTGGCCCAGACACCATGATTGTCCCCTATACCCGGCCCTAAGTAGAGGGTATCCCACATCCTGGCGTAGAGTAATGTACAACAGACCCTGTAAAACCACACAGTAGGTTGTGTTTCTTTATTTAATACAATGGACTGTTGTCTAGTAACAATCCATTAAGATTTAGAAAGGAAATGTTTTCTTTCCAACATTATTTTTCACATCTGCCCATATGTTGGTAGAACACCTGTGACCATTCTTCATGCCCCATAGGTAGGCATCATATGTCGCCCAAACTCTGAGTTGGTCCCTAGAGAAGCAGCCCTTGCCTGGTCATTATTCCCAGTGTTACACCTGTCCAGTGAGATCTTTGTTCCCTTAGCTGTTGGCTGCACTCAGAGATAGGGATGCTGTAGGTGGTTGAAGAGGGGGGCTCTTAGGGGCCAATCCAAAGATCCAATCCATACATTTCCATGGCCTACATATGTGAAGGATACCTTAGAACCACATAAGACTGTTTCTCTGCTGTTGACAGTGTCCAGAAACTCTTGTTGGGTTTCATTCCCTAGAAGTGGTGTCCCTTATATGTTTGCCAAGTAATCTTTGATTTAAGCAGTACTTGACACAGTGATTTGGTGTCTGTGGGCCTTGAGGAAAAGATACATTGTTAGCATTTCCTGGACGGCTAAAACACTGTGACCCAAATTACGAGTACCTTCTTAAATACAACTCCCCTGGCAACAATTTAGTGGCTGAAACATCATTATGAGTGATGTGCAAACAGTGCACACCTGTTATTTTCACTAGGGTCCTTTTGCCTGTTGGAGGAGACAGTGTGGGGCGATGGTGCGCAGCCAACTTGATGCATTTCAAATGCGATACGAGGTTGATTATGGTCATCTCAGTAATGGTCTGAGAGATGATGTTGGCAGCATATTTTTATGTAATGCGATACTAGGTCTCAGAAGGTTCGCTGAGTTGAGGTCATCCACAGTTTGAGATTGCTAAATGCTGCTTCATATATCAAGAATGAGTTCAATTTGTTGCATAATTTGTGTATGACTAACACATTCCTGGCGGAATTGCAAAAGACTGTTAGGGTTAATAGTGAAATAGTAAATTGTGTGGGTGCAGCATATGTGTCTGCTTTGTTGCAGTTGCCAACGGGTCCTATTCTATCCATCAGATCTTTCATTATTATGGAATACGTGGAGACGGCTGTGTGAAAATTAACGACATGTAGAAATGGTTGAAAAATCATCCAGCAGAGGAAGGAAAGCCTAATGAGATGTCTCATTTGCACACAGGAACAATAGCACAGGCCCAAGTATGATGGGCTGGTTAGTGTCAAAGAACCTACTACTAGAAGATTGGCATACCAGATTTTCTTTAAGGTAATTTAGCAAACCTTTGAAGAAATAGGGTCTAACATGCATTTGGGTGTGGGTGGGTTCCTGAAGAAGTTGCTGAAGGCCAAGATCACATATGACATTAACCAACAATGTGGTCATTGGTTCAGTCATTGTGTTTCTAAATGCATATTCAGATCACTAACAAGTTAGTTACAGAGATTACTATACATTCCCAACCTGTCATAATGTCTGCCTGGAATATGAGTTGTGTTGGGATAGAAGCCCTGTACGTCTCCTCCATAACTCTTAGCTCTTTTGTAATGGGGTAGAGTATAAACATTGGCAACAAGCAGTTGATGGTAAACAAAATTAAGGTGCATAAGCCAAGTTTCATTCATCCTAGAAATATTGATATTATGGGTGGTTATCATGCCTCAAATTTTCAAATGATGCTTATCGAAGGGCTACTGCTGAGCAGACAAAATTTCCAATTTCCATTTATAAGCTATATAACCTGCAGCCCGAGCTCTGTGTATTCCAAGCTCCAAGGGGTACAGGCCATGAATGTATCAAGAAGTGCCACAAGAGGAAGTACAGGCCATAAATGTAACAAGAAATACCAATAGATAAGAGTAGTAAGTGCCATAACTGCAGGAAGCACCTCCCAACAAAGTCCTTAACTGCTGCACATCTGAAGGTGGGAATACACTGAGTAGGGAGGCATTCCTTTTACCCTACAGATGACAGAGGCCACACCTCAACATGTGCTAAGTGAGTATGATTCCTGCGATAGATGCTATTGTTTGTAGGGTGGAAGATCTTGGTAATTGCCTCTAAAATGCACCTAAAATTATCCCTGATCCTGTCCAGCTGTGCCATGCTTTGTTGTTGAACCGAATAACTGGGTAAACCCCAAATAACAAGATTAGCTGTGCAGTGTGCTTTTGTCATTTTTGTCAGCCCAATATTTAGAGTGTGCAAAAGGTGGAATATTTGGAGGATGAATTGGCCAACCAAGGAAGTACTGAGTCTTTCCTCCAGCAAGCCAGAGGTGAAGCTTTCAGGGCTCAGTGGTTGTAACCTGGAGCAGCAGTGGGTTCCCCACCATTGTTACCTATACGTTGATGTCCTGCAGAAGGGACTTTTATTGCATTCTCCCCTGTGTTTCATGTCCTACTGCCTCACATTCAGAAGTTCTATTGTAGTTGGTTGGGGGTACCAATGATTACAAATTAGCACACTTCACTAAAATGCCTTTACGTCAGAAGGGTGTGGTACCCGCCCTAGGAGTGATGTTTTCTTTTGATGCACCTTGATGCACATCCAGTCACAGGGTAGTTGACTGTAGTGAGTGTCAGAATAACTCTTCCATTACCCATGACTGGAAGCAATGAACACATCCAATCAGAGTACGCAATAATCCAAAGTCACATCATCGGGGAAATGAACATTTAGCATGTCTGGAGACATAGAAACTGTAGAAGGAAGGTTCAGAGACCTCCCTATTCATATTTAATGTGGTCTCAGGCCACGTTTCCCATTCAAATGGACCTCATACATAGGAGTTCTATGGCAAAGGCACCAGCTACTTTCAGACCAGTCTGTACACATTTTTGCCACTCTTCTCTTGAGGATACTATTTTTCTTTCAACTTTCTGTGAATACTCTGGGTGTTAAGTACAATGAAGTTGCAGGCTTACTACATGGTCTTTACATTAGCCTTTGGGGATTTGGGACATGATTTGGTCCATGGCCACTGTTCAAAGTCAGAGGAATTCCAAAATGTGGAATAAAGTTCCTAACAACCCTTTTGGGTAGTATAGTTGCATCTACCAAAGGGATAGTTCCAACCCAACCTTAGAACATGCATATTAGAGCAAAACTATATTGGCAATGGCAAATTTTTGCCAATTGTATACAGTCTGTTTGTACATTTACACATGGACTCCATGGTTTAGGATTTGCAGCTAAGGTTGTCTTTGACTGCTTTCCCTACATTGTATGCTGGCGGCCTTGATCATCCCTTCACTGCACATATGTCCCACCCCAAAAAGTAAGCTAGGCAATGTAAGTAACATTATAGAGACTTCCAATCTACCATCCTTAGAACACCACAGTCTAGCCTAATGCAAGGAACACCCTTGCGTTGCAGACTTGTTTCTCAGTTTCAAGGGCTTGCTCATGCAACACAGTCAAGTCATGTACTTTAGGCATGAGGGATTCAAATTAAATGAAAACATACATGGTGGTATGGGAGGTCCGGTGATGAGGCAAACAAATTGGTTGCAGAAGCTACCGGATCATTACTTCATTAAATATCATTTTATAACAACTAATGGGCTGCACACGACCACTGCAACTGCTTTTGGAAGTTGCAATGCATCCATACATTTTTTAACACAGTGCCAGATCTTGAGAGATGTACCTGCTGATGTGAGCAAGACTCTTTAAAGCCATAATTGCCCAAAGTCATCAGTGACATCAAAGGAGTCTTTGGAAACTGCATAGATAGTGAAATCTTTCTTTGAGGCAAGGATACAAGCTCTAGTGAGCTCTAGTGAGTAAAACAAGGTCTGCATACAGGCAGAGTACACACCAGGGAGCATCTATTTTCAAACATCTCAATTTGTGAGCACCCACATGTCCTATAAACTGTTTCCCTCGCTGTTTCTGAGGTGAACCCATCCATGTAGTAAACCCCTACAAAAATTTCTAGATAGATTTGTTTTAAGTCAATGCATAGTTTAATGGTAGTTGTAGCCATCAAGAAATTATGTGGCTTTCCTTACTCTAAAGTGGAGAGCTGTGAGGAAGAGTTCAGCATTGGACATAGGAAAATAGTAGGGTACAAGTCCTAAAAAATGAAGTGGGCGACTAACCTATTTATGCAGTATGGAAGGGACATCATTGTGTTTGATATCACACGTGACATCACAGGAACTGACCTCACAGAGAGTGGCATCACAAGCCATGACATTGCAGGAAGTGGCCTCACAAGAAGTGACATCAGATCTTAAGATCTCACATGTATGTTTAGCAGCTCTTTCATGAATACATTTGAGTGTGTTACAAGTACACATGCAAACATTCCTGATTTAGACTCACACTTTGTTAAGCTACACATAAAACAATGTTGTATTTTTTCAGTGTAAATCTTCCTTTACCCAAGGATTGAACAAGCTACTGAAACAGGCATAATATTCCATATGCAGCACATTTGCATGTGATGCTTTAGCTGCCTGCGCTCTCCAAAGGTGAAACCGCTCTTCTAGGTAAAGTATTCATACTCTGCTTTACCCGCATGCACTCATTTTAGGAGACTGTGGCTCTTTTTCCACTAACAGACCATGACCCAATGCAAGACAGAAAAAAAGAAAGGAAATAATGGGGAAAGAGAGAGATGATAACTATGAAGAAATCAGAAAATTGGCTGATAAAAGGGCATGCAAAGATAAGAAGTTGGAGGTTATTGAAAGAAATAGGTTATGACAACCTTGGGATTCAGCAATAGGACCCTAAGAAAACGTTTGGGACTCTGCATTTATGTTTTTACAAATTACACACTGCCCCGCCAAATGTCACCTTCACATTTAGCAACAGATATCTCTCATATTCTTATTGTTGGAACATAGTAACAACTTGGCCACATTCTTCCTACAGAAGATTGAAGATATCTATAGGAACTTCCCAGGGGAAGAGGAAACAATGTTTGATCAGACCAGTGATAGTAACGATAGTTAAGCCATTTTACAGTGTTTTTCACCTATCTCGGAGGAAAGCACTGTCTTGCTTCTTGGCAAACTGAAATCGGGTTCTCCTCTAGATCCTGCTCCCCCTCACATATTAACTCTTGGAGCAGCTGGCACTACATCTGTTATAACAGAGCTTTTGAACAGCTCCCTACAAAGTGGCAGTGTCCCCGAACAATGGAAGCATGCAGTGGTTAAACCCCTGCTAAAAAAAACTAACCTAGATGGGGCCGAATTCAAGAACTATAGGCCGATATCACTTCTTCCAGCTATGGCAAAAATAATTGACAAACATGTCAATACTCAAATTTCCAGCTTTCTTGAAGATCATGATATCCTGCATCCCACGCAAATGGGCTTTAGACCGGCCCATAGCACAGAATCAGATATGATAGCTGTTACAGAAGAGGCCAGAAAACGGATTGATCAGGGACTGGTAACAGCTATCATAATGCTGGATTTAAGTGCCGCATTTGATACGGTTAATCATGGTCTCCTGGTCCAAAGGATGGAAAAAGCTGGAATTAAAGGGCAGGCACTTAAATGGATGAGGTCTTTTCTTCAAAATAGATCCTTCCAGGTCTTAGTTTGCTCTTTTTTGTCGGAACAGTTTAGATCACATTGTGGGGTACCCCAGGGCTCATCTTTGAGTCCTACTTTTAAAAATATTTACATGGCTCCTCTGGCAGATTTAGTGGAACCTTTTGGTTTGTCCCTGAAATCCTATGCCGATGACACGCAGTTGGTGGTGTCTTTTTCCCCGACGAAGGTTGCAGATAATTCGGCTTTGTCAGCCTGCATGCAAGCTGTCTCGAGTTGGATGACTGATAGCAGGATCCAACTCAACAAAGAAAAGACAGACATAATGTTCCTGGGAAAGCATTCCAACCAGGTGAATAACATTCTGCCGGCTATCCAGTTGGAACATTTACCCCCTCCGAAAGATCATATTAAAGCCCTAGGAATTTGGTTAGATTCCAAACTAACACTAGAGTACCAAGCTAGGATGCTCTCCGCCTCCTGTTTTGGATTACTAAGGTTACTCCAAAAGGTTATGGGCTTGCTTCCTCCCCTGGCCAGAAGACTTACGGTACAGGCCCTTATTCTATCTAGGCTTGACTATGGTAATAGTCTTTTTCTGGGCTCACCGGAATATGTGATTAAGAAATTGCAAACAGTACAAAATGCGGCTGCTCGGTTACTGTTTAACATGCCAAAGCATACATCGGTCAAGCAAGCTTTGACCACCCTGCATTGGCTGCCAGTAGGGAAAAGAGTTAAGTTGAAATCTTTGTGCATTTTTCACAGAGCCCTATATAATAGGGGCCCACATCAATTGAAAACTCTAGTCTAATTCTATGCCCCTACTAGAGCTCTAAGATCTTCCTCCAAAGCCTTAGTTGCGCTCCCCAAAGTAAAAAAAGCAAGATGGGGTGGTAGATTGCTGAAATACCAGGGAGCCAAACTGTGGAACTCGCTTCCCCTCAACATCCGGGTGATCAGGCAGGAGTTGGAATTTCGGAAAGCCATTAAAACCTGGCTTTTTTAATTTTAATTCCTTGTGATCCAGTATTTTCCTGCTCGCTATGAGGCTAGTGTCCTTCTCAGCGCCACGAAGCCTCCGGGTAGTTTGGCGCTATATAAAATACAATAACATAACATAACATAACATATATCTAAACCACCCTCACATTCACCAGCACAACATGACATCTTGCCCTGGAATCAGTACCACCAGAATGCCCACACCAAGAAAGGACCATAAATTTCAAAGTAAAAGATATCAGCTCCATATCAAAATAAGTATAAGCTGTACAGTATTCAAGGGTGAGTATGATATTGTTAGAAATGGGGTCTTTGATTGGCAGTCAGGCTATCCCCTGTCCAAGCAAGGACCCTCACTCTAGTCAGGGTAAAGGAGAATCACACTCAATTAACCCCAGATCACCCCCTTGGGAGCTTGGCACGAGCAATTAGGCTTAGCTTCAGAGGCAATGTGTTAAGTATTTGTACAAACACAGACAGCATAACAGTGAACCACTACAAAATGACACAACGCAGGTTTAGAAAAATATTAAATATTTTATCTAAATAAACAAGACCAAATACGATAAAAATCCACAAGATACAGTTAGAAATATGAATTTAGCACTTAAAAGCAAGAAAACAGTGATTTGAGGTGAAAACACTGCAAGTTGGTAAAATACGGCATCGTAATGGCGTTGTTTCCTACAATGTGACACCAACGGCGCCATTCATGGAGTCAGTCGACCCGCCCAGGTACAGTACCTTCAGAACAAGTAGGAAACAGGCCGGTGCATGGAGTCGGGGAGAGCGGCTTCGCTGGATCCGATGTGGCGTCGGTTCCGGTGCCACGGGACAGAAGGACTGAGGTGTCGTGCAGCGGCTTTGAGTCCTCTCTACAGGGCGGTGGAGGTGAGGCGGCCTCGGATGCGAAGTCGGTCCCTTTGTTCGAGTAGATGCGAAGTCCAGCGGAATTACGATGCTTTGGGGTGACCTCACTGGGTTGCGATGATGTCACAGGGCCGCAAGGGCTGCAGTTGCATCGGATCATCATGGACGTTGGACTTATAACACTCCGGTGTCAGCGAAGTCGGGCAGGATCAGCGGTTGCAGCGATACGAGGCCTACAGGGTCGTCTGACTTTTACGAGGTCCACAGCCACGGGGCAGGTGGCGTCGCAGTTCCGGGGTGGCAGTGTCAGCTCACAGGGTCGTCTGATTCGCACTCAGCGAGGTCCACAGCCTTGTGGCAAGCGGCGTTGTGGTTCCGGGCAGGGGCGTCCTTTATGAAGTCGCACGGTGTTGTTCGAGGTAGGAAGACTGTTTTTTCTCCAGGAATTAACTTACAGGGGGCCAGGAACTGGAATGGCAGGTCTGGATGGTGAAGCCTTTGCTGTCCCTGAGGCTTCAAAACAGGAGGCAAGCTCTACCCCAAGCCCTTGGAGTCACTGCTCAAGCAGGAATGTAACAAAGTCCAATCTCTGTCCCCTTGCACGGGCAGAAGCAGCAACTGCAGGATATCTCCACAAAGCACAGTCACAGGCAGGGCGGCACTTCTCATCAGCTCTTCTCCAGGCAGAAGTTCCTCTTGAATCCTTGAAGTAATTCAAAGTCTGGGGTACTCTTCTTATAACCCTTCCTGTCTTTGAAGTAGGCCTACTTCAAAGTAAAGTCTCAAGTGTCTGTGAGACCCTTTCTTGTCCAGGCCAGGCCCCAGCCACACACCAGGAGATTGGAGACTGCATTGTGAGAGGGCAGGCACAGCCCAGTTAGGTGTGAATGCCCACTCCTCCCTTCCCCTCTAGCACAGAAGGCTCATCAGAAAATGCGGGCTACACCCCAGCCCCCTATGTGTCACCGTCTAGAGAGAGGTGCAAGCAGCCAAAATGTCAAACTGACCCAAACAGGGATTCCACAAAACACAGAGTCACAGAATGGTTTAAGCAAGAAAATGCCTACTTTCTAAAATTGGCATTTTCAAACACACAATCTAAAAAACAACTTTACTAAAAGATGTATTTTTTAAATTGTGAGTTCAGAGATCCTAAACTTCACATGTCTGTCTGCTCCCAAAGGGAATCTACGCTTTAATCAGATTTAAAGGCAGCCCCTATATTAACCTATGAGAGAGATAGGCCTTGCAACTGGGAAAACTGAATGTGGCAGCAATTCACTGTCAGTACATGTGAAACACATAAGTACATGTCCCACCTTTTAAATGCACTTTTACATACACTGCACCCTGCCCATGGGGCTACCTAGGGCCTACCTTAGGGGTGCCTTACATGTATAAAAAGGGAAGGTTTAGGCCTGGCAAGTGGGTACACTTGCCAAGTCGAATTGGCAGTTTAAAACTGCAGACACTGCAATGGCAGGTCTGAGTCATGATTACAGAGCTACTTATGTGGGTGGCACAACCCGTGCTTCAGGCCTACTAGTAGCATTTGATTTACAGGCCCTGGGCACCCCTAGTGCACGTACTAGGGACTTACTGGTAAATCGGATAAGCCAATCAACCAAACAATTTACACAGAGAGTATATGCACTTTAGCACTGGTTAGCAGTGGTAAAGTGCTCAGAGTCCTAAAGCCAACAAAAACAGGTCAGAAAAATTAGGAGGAAGGAGGCAAAAACACTGACGTTGACTCTGCTAAAGGGAAAAAGTCCAACAGATATGATGAGAAAGGCAACTCATAAGAAAAAGGCACATGCAATTCTAGTCCCAACGAGCACTTTCAAGAAAATATTGGCCTTCAGAAGGAAATATTACTAGTTTGCATAGAAAAACTACCCAAGTGGGAAGATGTAGAAACAGTGAGAGATGCCACAAAGTATGGCCAGTAATCAGAATCTGCTCTGGACTACCCTCACTAATAAGAACTTTCCAAATCCTAGACTTGTTAAACTGCTAGCATGGTGCACTGGAGGCAGCCTACTTGACCTACTTGTTTACAGTAACACTGACCTGTGGCCTCACTTATTCACTGTAACCTCATTGTGCATTGTGAAGAAGCTAGCCCTCAGTATGCACACTTGGTCTTTCATTCCATAGACAGCATAACTCTGATTTACATCTGTCTCCCAGACCTAAGAGCGTCATAACAAAAAAGCTACCTTGTGTTATTGTGTTATAACACAGTACATTGCAAACTTTGCTGCAGTAGGGAGGTGTGAGGATAGCAAAAACAAGACCGTCCATACCTCGGCAGGGTAACAATTTGGCAAAATTTACCACAGCCATATCCAGCGCTCTCGAATTTCCAGAGCTGCAGAAAGCAACTTCTCTTCATTTCAAGGAAAATAGCTCTTAAACCTTTAGTGACTAGAACTGGTAAATACAGCACATCATTTCAATGTTTGGAAATAATTTTTTGTTGTGGTGTGCCTGCACAAAATTGAAATATTTGGGTCATGGAGGAGCAAGCAGGATTATGCAAGGCAGCCCTTATGTGAAGTGGCAAGTGCACATTTGCGGCATCTGCGTGCCACCCAAGCTTCAAACTTATGTGCCAAGAATTAAAAACAAAGCATTCACCTTTGATGTAAAACAGGGGAAATAGGAGAAATAAAGAGATGTCCATCTAATGGCTGAAATAAACAACGTGAAAGCAGCAAACCTGTGATCAATCCCGGCTTCCTAGCTTTGCCAAATGTTAGGTTATATGTTATGTTATGTTATAATTGCTTATATAGCGCTTAAACTGCCCACAGGCCTCGTAGCGCTCACCCTGCAACACAGAATCGCAATAGTACACAACAGCACATGAATTCAGACTCTAAATAGCCAAGTTTTTAAGGCTTTCTGGAAGGAGATTTCTTGAGATCTTGATCTGATGTTATAAGGCAATCTATTCCAGAGTTTGGCTCCTTGATAGGCCAACGACCTTCCTCCCCACCTTGCTTTTTTCACTTCTGGAACTATAGCTAACATAGATGAGGAAGATCTCAGTGGTCTGCTCAGTACATAAAAAGAAGCTACTGTTTTAAGCAAATCAGGACCTTGATTATATAATGCTCTATGGACGTGGCATAGTGCCTTGAATTGAATCCTCTTGGCTACTGGGAGCCAATGTAGAGATGAAATTCCCTTGCCTATAGATTGTTGCTTCTGAACTTTTAGGAGCAGTCCTGCTGCCGCATTTTGTACCCTCTGTAATCTTTCTATGACAGATCTCGGTGATCCTACAAACAAAGAATTGCCGAAGTCAATACGTGACCCTATCAGGGCCTGAATGATCAATCTTTTGGCGACAAAAGGCAGTATCACCAGGACCTTCCTCAGAGTCCTGAGAAGAGCAAAGGAAGTGCCAGCTATTCTGTTAGCGTGTTGTGACATTGAAAGTTGGGGGTCCATCCATACTCCCAGACTTTTTATAAGGTCTTTAGGAGGTGGGAATATACCTACTCCTTCTATAATAGCTGGATTCACCACAGGATGTTTTGGATGCCCAAAGAACATCAATTCTGTGATCTTAAGCAAATCTCTCTCTTCTAATGTTGCACCATGTATACTGAGAATCTAGAATGCAGGGGAAGGAGGAACCAAATAGGTTCACGGCTGGGAAGAATCTTTGATGAAAGTTTGACTAGAAGGTCCACCTGCCTGCTTATCCTCATGGAACTTTAAAAAAGAGGCTATTAAAGAAATGCGAACATAGGGACCAAATGAGCCAGTATGTGTGGCATGCATGAGCATGGTAAATGGAAATTTCACAATTGAATGCAAACAAATAGGATAATAATGGGATCCTTGTGAGGTGCTGATGGAAGCCAACTAGTCCATTGAGGCATTGGTGTGATGGCTGAAACATGTTGACTCCGGGATACAGAGAATACTAATTTCCTTACTGCAGCCCCACCTGTCTTTAACTCCGTTAGGGTGCCCTTTGAAAATAAAATTAAACCTCAGGACACCCTTGGATATTTTAAATCTAGGATCCCACCCAAGCTCCCTTGGATATCAAGGCTGAACCCGTCGAGATACACTAGGGTTCTGATTTAAGAAAAGTGGCGCTGCACCCAGTGCAGCACCACTTTTCTTGCGCCACTTAGTGCCCCCCCAATTCCAACATGTGTGCACCATATCTAAGATAGTTAGGGGAACTAGCATAAAAACTTTTGATGCTAGTTTGGAGCTTTGCAGGATTAGCGTCAAAATATTTGATGGTAATCCTGCAAAGCCCATTGAGGCCCATTATAATCAATGCTGTGCCATTTTTAATGCCTGCTCTGAGCAGGCGTTAAAAGTGCAGAAAACAATGACGCAATTAAATCTCTTAGATTTCTTTGCGCCATTTTTTCAGCCCCCATAATGGGGGAGCGCCCTCTGCATACATTATGCCTGGCGCAGGGATAACGTAAAGCAAATAGTTACAAAGTGGCGCAATTAATGCATTGTGTCACTTTGTAAATTTGGCGCTGAGATTTTGGCCTCATTAGGCCACATTAGCTTACCAAAAATGACGCTAATGTGAAGCAAGAAGGAGATAGTGGCTCTTAAATCTGCCCCTAGGTATCTGACAAGGACTCTATGATGAAGTATAGCACTTGGAATTTCAAGTGGGTGAGAGTCCTTTTGTATACCATAGGGTGATCCACTTGGGCTGGTATGGAGAGATAGGCTTAAGTACAGTAGGGGTTCCCTCCCATTGTTTTTGTATGGTTAGGTGCTTGGGAAGAAGAGTGAACCCTGTATCACTCCCTCCTTGGAATATAGTAACCACACTCCAAACTCATGCGCCAAGAATTGAGGTCAAAACATTGATTTTTGATGTGAAATAGCGGAAATAAAGAGATGTCCATTTAGTAGCAGAATTTGCACAAAGTAAATGAAAAAACCTGCATGCTGTCCATGACCTCTGTATGCGCGGTGGGGGCCAAAGTGATGATTGAGGGCTGTCACCCTGTGTAATGCTGTGACCTGACGGGGATATTTTCCTGTGTGATCTGTCACAAACCCTGTATGCCAGGAGGGGGGCCATGGTTAAGTGAGAGGGCTATTATCCTGGAGCAGCTTGCTCAAAGCCATCAAAGCCATCAAAGAACTTCTAAGACTTGAACTCACTAGCGGGACCATACTGGAATGTCGCCTCACATAAATAGGGAATAACCTTGATCCTTTTACAAGGAAGTGGAACTTGAGAGTTGATCCAAGGAAAGCTATTGTGCCTGCCTTCAGGAGATTGTGCATGCTATCTGAACAAACACAAAATACATGGGTGGATGTACAGGAACGCCAATGTAATGCCTACCTGAGGCATTGGAATGCAACGCTGCGCAATGTGCTGCCTTGCTTTAGTTTTTTTGTTTTTTTTGTTTACCACACCAAAACTGTCCTATGAGGCTATTTCCTTTTTGAATGCAGCATACATGCAAAGAGGAAATAACAAGGAGAAATAAAGAAGTTTCTTCTTGTTCTGCCGGCCTCAGGTAGACTCACCAGTTTGATGCAAGCCTGTGTTTGCAAGTCTTTGTAAATATGGGTTTATGTCAAAATACATGGATAGATCAGGCCTCGAAAAATCATAAGCAATTTTACTAGACCTGCAGGTCGAGTAACTTGACTAATCTACTCAACCTAATTGTAATGTACTTGACCCGTAAACAGGTCTCAAATTGTGTGATTCTAGGTACATATTTTATTTCATAGAGTTGCCTTTTTCTTCATTCTCACATATGAGTGTACCTTCAAATATGTGAGTTCAGTTTTTACTGCTGTACAAAACCTCTTTTGTTTGATTAAGTAGACTAAACGTGTGCTTCACCTATAATCAGAATCTAGCCCACATATGCGGTACACAATGATCCATGACTTCCCACTTAGTTCACTAATAGCATTGCATCATGGCAGGAGCGTTTCTCAGTTTATGTTTGAAAACTCACTTTTAATAAATATATTACTAAAGCATGATGCACACTGCCTTTCACAAACAATAAATTCACAAGAAACCTTCCCACTAATTTGCAGCTTTACTGATAAAACTACATAGTGTATTACCAATAACCTGTGAAAATTGTGTTTCAGATTTGATTTCATCCTATTAATGTGTTTTTTTCATCACACAGAAGTACAAAAACTACTGAAATATATTTGTAATAATGTTTGTACAGTTGACTTATTTATTTAAATGTTGTGTGTTAGGAAAACCCTGACAACCTACAGCCTTTCGTATCACACACTCTGTACAGCAGGTCAGACAGTTCACCTTAAAAAATCCTGGAACTCTGCAGTCAGTAGGAAAAGTAATTGTAAGAAGACAAACTGGCTTTTGACCTCTGCCTCTGAATGCAGAGCAAATGTGACAAGATAAGCACCAGATTTAAAGGCTTCTTTATTGCTCCTTCACTTTATGATTGAACAGAACACCTGTTCTTTGTCAACTCACCAGAAGGGGAGTAACTTGCCATAGCGAGTGGGTGAGTAGACTTTTTGAGGCCTGTGGATGCACAGGAACACCCAAATACCACTTATGTAATGCCTACCTGACGTAAGGTAAGGCAAGGCAGGGCAATGTGCTGCCTTACGTTACATTAGTTTTTTTTTTTTTTTTTTTTTTATTCAAAGCCACTCAAGTGGGATTTGTGTGGCACTGTAAATCCCAAAATAGATTTTGCGTCAGGGTTGTGCAGGAAAAGTGACACAAACCTGAAGGAAAATCTGGGCCTCAACTTATACACTTAATTTTTTTAAAAACTCTGCCACAAAGGAATTGGCAACATCGAGAAAACTAACAGTAAATCTGTTCTGCTTAATTTGTTACAAAATTACTTTTAAAATATCTTACGGGGTTAAGACACCTGTTCCAGAGATCTGTGTGTTCCCAGTCAATCTGAATAATAATGGTAAGATAACTCTAGAGGTTAATACACTTCCTGGAACGATCTTTGTCTAGCCCCAGTTTTGACTCAAAGTAGCATAGAGGGTTAGTGTCTCTCCTGCAAAGCACATTGTGTAACATGCAGATAACAGACTTTATTTTATTTAGCTAGGTAAGCAGATTACTATTTTGAACACAGAGATCCTTATGTTACTTGTAGTTGCACTGTACTCTTTCTAATATAACACAGTGAGGTATGAAGGACGAAATGCAACTTCTTTTTATAGAAACGTTTTTATTTTGTAGATATGCACAATAATAAAACAAACAATTTCTCTTGTCAAATATAAGGCATTTACACAATACCCCTCACTTCTGTTGAGCCCTCCACCCCATTCTACAATATTGCCCACCCAGAGAATCAGGTTTACAGTCAAACTCTTTATTATCCCTCCAAACTATGATTTAGCCGCGATTTTCTTCATATTCTTTCATATTTGAGGGGGCAGCCTTTAGCTTTATAAATGTTCTCGTCCAGCTTTCTACACCAGTCCATGCCCTTCATCCAGGCTGCTACCGAAGTGGCCATGGAGGAAGTCCAGTGCCTTACTATATCTCTTTTGGGTATCACTGTTCCCAGGCCCACCAGCATCCTGTCCCCTTGAAGCTCTCTTGCATCGTCCAGTATGCCCAGAAGTGGTATGCTTGTCTAGAACGCTATGTGAATCCCTACTACATCAGACAGGATAGACATGACTGTGTTTCAGTAATTAGGTATCACTGGGCACTTTCACACTATGTGCTGGAAGTTCTCCTTGGGTTCCTGGCATTGATAGCAGAATGGGGAGTCACAAACCCCAGCTTTCCACAAACGGAGGGGAGTTAGGTAGGCCTGGTGATATGTGACTTTTACACCTTGTAACCCCCACTTTCTTATGTAACATATCATGATTTACCAACTTACATGATTTATTGTATATGTTATGATGTACAATGCTCAGACACCCTGCATTGGGGTGAGTAGTACTATAAAATAATAAATAGTGGTATTTAAATTATTTCGACACCTCGTCAGGGGTAGTAAACACTATATGAATGATATTTATTTTGTGTAAATACTGGGGAAGATCAACACATCTGACATTCTTACAGTGCATGCATATCTTGTAAATAAGAACCGAACAAAGTCAAAAGCATGTAAATATTAAGTACGTTTGAAGTGCTAACAAGGTGTGTGTACCTTTGTTTCCCCTTTATTGCATCTATGTGTGAGGCTCCAGTCAGCTCCCAGCCAGGATACTCGATCAAAAGAAAGCCTGATGACTCCTCAAATTAGGCCTTTCTCATGGGCACAGCTGGAGTTTCAAAGAAGAAGGCCTCCCCGCCTGCATGTTGTTTCGGATTGAAAGAATACAATGTGTAGGTGCTGCTGAATGTGCCCCGGTGTTTGAAAATCACACCGGGTAGAGTTCAGCATATTTTAAGGTAGGGCCCAACTTCTTGGCAGGGGTAGTGGGTGGATGCCGTCCACCCGCGAGTATCACTGACTTGTGCCATCGATAATGGCGGACAATAGTGGATAGTAGTGATGTGAAAGAAGATAACAACAGGATTTCATAGCTGGACAATCAAGTGACGGGTAAGTGTTGGATTTTAGTGGAAAATAAAAGTGTGTCCACTTAATGAGGCCAAGCCAATGTGAGAGGTGAACCCAATACTGTATTTGAAGATATTTCAAACAGGTAAGTGGCAGATGCCCATGTATAAACATGCAAATAGAATAATGGTCAATGCAAGGAGGAAGTAACCTAGACTTCCGCGGTAATCCTGTGACTAAAGTAATTCTATGCGTACAAACAATGTGACAGGAATAGAAATGTATTACATTGTGTATTTCTTTAGACATGTTATTCCAGACATAAGGTGTATATTTCTTTAAACATGTTATTCTAGACATAAAGTTTGCATTTGTCTGAATAGGTGCTCCTAGTCAAAGCAGTGAAGGTGAAAAAAGTGCAAAGAAGTGAAGGTGATATATACACAGTATGTACAAAGGGTGGTTTGAAGAATATTATGAACTTCTAGTGGCTCCGTCAGTCCAGGAATCCCTGAAGATGCATAAAAGTCCTTTATATTTCTATATTCCACACTCAAAGATATGTCGACGTTTCGACCCAGTTGCAGAAACAAATCAAAATTGGGTCATCATCAGGACAGGGAAATTCAAGTCGGTAGCACCTAAAATCCAGTGAGGGAATACAATCTGGTGGTCAGGGACATCTTCATGTAATTGCTTCACTGCGTCCCGAGGTCTGGGGGTCAAGTAATTATCCAGTGGCAGGTATTTGTAGCCTTGCTTCTGAATAACACACGATCCATTGTGCACAGCCAGGAGTTCCATGACGGTTTGCCCTGGCCCGTTGTAAGTATATCATCAGATTCATTCTGACTAATAACGTGAGCCCTGGATTTCATTGATGCACGGCGCTCTAAAGGTATTTGACCTGGAATACAAATACCTACCACTGGATAATTACTTGACCCCCAGACCTCGGGACACAGTGAAGCAATTT
Source organism: Pleurodeles waltl (assembly GCF_031143425.1). NCBI lineage: Eukaryota > Metazoa > Chordata > Amphibia > Caudata > Salamandridae > Pleurodeles > Pleurodeles waltl. The sequence continues at coordinate 658,080,279 of NC_090436.1, read as the reverse complement.
CCCTGTCCTGACGGAGCCACTAGAAGTCCATAATATTCTTAAAACCACCCTTTGTACATACTGTGTATATATCACCTTCACTTCTTTGCACTTTTTTTCACCTTCACTGCTTTGACTAGAAGCACCTATTCAGACAAATGCGAACTTTATGTCTAGAATAACATGTTTACAGAAATATACACCTTATGTCTGGACTAACATGTCTAAAGAAATACACAATGTAATAAATTTCTATTGATGTCACATTGTTTGTACGCATAGAATTACTTTAGTCATAGGATTACCGCGGAAGTCTAGGTTACTTCCTCCTTGCATTGACCATTATTCTATTTGCATTTACTACCCTGGTCATAAGGGTTAGAGGGTTTTTGCCTCATTGTTTGTTATGCATGTATAAACATGGGCATTCCAGCTAGAATGGGGACCAAAACACAGGAGTAAAATACATTTTGGCTCTTCCTGTCAACATGTGTTCAAGTTAAGACCTCCAAGGGCGGTTCCCCTACTTTCATGTTAGAACAATGTGACTGAACTTTAACTAGTTGAGCAATCCCGGTGCAGGGGCAAACGTCACATCAATGGTCAAGGAAATTGGTCATTGGTCTGCTTCCTTGGACCAAAGTAAATATTCAAGGATGTAACTTTTGTGAGATTTTGAATTTTGTCTAAATCAGTGTATACTAAACTCTGCAATAGCCAGCCATACCCAGGAGAATGCACTGGTGCACTAGTGGGATGAGGAGCCTTAAAACGATTCCTGAATATGACCAGCGGATATGTGCTTTTCTTTTTCAAAAATATCATAACTTAGATCATGCAAACATGGGAGACAAAATTGGAGCTTTTACTTGGAGGTCCTATGCTGATCCTTCTCTAAATCAGTAAGGTGATAGAATCACGTTTAAATTGTTCCAAAAGGTAACCAACAGGTCATCCACATACAGGAGGAGGACAGACACCCAGACATGCAACAGATTCAAGGTGTCATTTATGGGCCTGTGAAAATATCCAAGGCGGCTTAGTGTATCCTCAATAAAGCCTCGTTGAAGTTAGTTGTTGGTTGTAAACAGAAGTTGACTTTCATGGTGTGTTGTGATAGAAAATTAAGTGGAACACAAATCAGTCACAGTGAAATGTAGCAGTAGATGGAATAGAAGATGATAGCTGTAGGATTTGGGACAACAATAATAGCAGGAACTACCACAGCATTAACTGTTCTCAAGACTTTTACAAAGTGGTGAGTGTCTTTCCCAGGTTTCTTGATGAGTAAATTGTGGTGATGCAGTGGATAGCAGAGGGGATGAGGATACATTGCTCTAACAATGTGGAGATGACAGAACGGATTCCCTCATCCGTTGCCGTTTGGAGGTGGTTTTGAAGGACTTCAGGAAGTGTCTTCCTGTGGCTTAGGAGAATTTTAAATGCCTCAGAAGTGGGGACACACCCTACATCAATGCATGCTAAGAACACAAGGAGTGAGGGATCTTCTGTAAGAATGTGGACCATTCATCAGAAAACTATATGGTAAGGGGCATGTCAGTGCATAGAGGTTCATACACCATCACTAGCACAGCATGTTCATTGTCTGCCTTTACCTCCAAGTAAGCGCCATCCACCGTGCAATACACAATATAATTTAAATCTTGCTCTAGGACATTTGTGTGAGAAGGACGACTTAGTAGAAAGGCAAGTTGTTCTGGTATTGGGCCTATGAAAATGAACACTGCAGTGGAAATAGAATAGACGATCTTCTGATTAGCAATGGGAACACATTCATAGTTTTGCCTGAGTAGGAAGGTAGGGAAATTAGAAGCCTTAGCAGCTGAATGACCAGTTTTAGTGTCAATGAAACAGGAAATGAGTTTGCCGTTAATGAAAGAATATACATAAGAACCCTTACGAAAAACTGTTGACTGATTTATGGATAGGGGTTCTCTCAGGCTCACCTACTAAGCAGCTGATAGATAGGAGGACAGCGGTGGGAAATCTGGCTTCAGAGTTTGATTGTATGGCATCTGGAGTCTATTTGCCTTCTCTCAAATCCCTGTTCTTTAATTGCATCTATACGACCATATGTTCCAGTTTGCTCTTTCTTTTTCCGTCAGGTAGCTAAATAGTGGTTAGCTTATGGCACCAGTTCTAATAGGGATTTTGTTTATCAGCCCACACAAATGAGGTGTAACTGGTCCTGAAATGTAGGGAGTAGTGCCTGAACAAAGGCGACTTCCATGGCCTTATGGTCAGTCTTGGAGGAATTTTGAATATCAAAACCTTGGTCGACTATTAGCCTGATTTAGTGTTTGGCAGACAGATTACTCTGTACGATACGAGACGGACATCCTATCCTCCTTATTACAAGTGCATTATAGACAATGGCACTTGTAATAATGCAGACGTGATATCTGTCATGTTTGTGACAGAGAACTCATCTTCAAGCCCTAAATCAGACCCCAGGTTTTTCATTGAAGTAAGTAATGGGCGCATTGTGCCCCTCTATTTATTTTACAATTATTAATTGATTTACAATCAGTTTCAAATTGAGTATATGTCAAATACTGCATTAACAATCGCATCTCTTGCTGCCCTTAAAATGGCATCATCTCTAGAGATTAATTGTGCCCAATTGTCTTTTATTATCGTCTTGTGCCTATGGGCTACAGATATTATTCCCTTATCATTCCCTAACGTTTTAGAACCATGACCCAGATTTTAGAACAACAAACCTTTGTCGCCCATTTAGCTTTAACAGATATGAGGTGGGTGCAATTGTTTAATGTAATAGTAAGCATGCTCTCAAAATACTGTGACTTTACACGACTCTCACAGCAGTTGTTTTTAATGTTGCGTCCTTCACCACGAACTGCAATATTTTTTTATTGGACTGTGGCCAAGATATTGATCTGCTCATAAACGTGGTAGATGGTGAACTGCACAGAGTGGCGTGCCTGCCTGTGGCATCTGTTCTCTAACATCACAATGTTTCTCAAATATATTGCTGTTCATCCCAGTGTTTTAGCAAAACCCCTTCTGCAGCATAGTATGAGGTAAGGCCTTATATCAATTTTTCCTTAATCCGAAGCCCAGTGGTGCATTTATCAGTTTTATATATTGAGAACATTGCTCAAGGGCATTGAGATTACATTACATAAGGTTAGAAGGGGAGATTAAGGGCCAGATGTATCAAACTTTTTTGCATTCGCAAACAGTGCGAATCGCAAAAGTGGGCCGTTTGCAAATGCAAAAATGCCTTTCACAATGTATGAAAGGCATTCACAGTGCAATTTTAAGGATTCGCAAAAATAGCGATTCCTTAAAATTGCGACCCCATTTAGAGAATCGCAAATTGTGATTGTCTAAATAGGAAATAGCAAATAGGGATTTCCTATTTGCGATTTCCAAAGCACATGTATCAAGCATTTCCTAAATGCGAATTTGGCATTTAGGAAATGCAAATACCACAAAGTCAAGTTTGGTGGTAAGCATGTGCAATTTTTAAAAATGTATTATAAATGCATTTTAAAAATGACATGTAGCGCACACATGCCCCTAGGGCATGTTTGTGCTTCACATGTCCGCAAAGATTTTTTTGGGGTGCATTAAAGGGGGCCTTAGGCCCCCAGCACTCTGGGGTTTGCATTACATAATTTGCGAATTCCTAACTGGAATTCGCAAATTGGGAAATGCAAAACTATTCGCACCTATGGGCCTGCAGGCCCATAGGGATGAATGGAGTTGCATTCTCTAATTGCGATTCGGTAATAGCGATGGCGAATTTTAAGAAAACGCTATTTCATACATCCCATTTTGCATTTCTTAAATAGCGATTTCTTAAAATTTGCTATTTAAGAAATGCAAAATGGATCTTTGATACATCTGGCCCCAAGTGATTTGCCCAGAGTCAGCAAAAGGACTAGTTCCCTAGATCCAAAGTCGGCATCTCTGGCTGTTAGGCCACATCCATATTTGTCAATGTTTGTGTGAAAGTCATAAACAAGTCAGATGATTGTGTATGATCCTATATCATGAGCACATTCTCTGTTGAAATGGCTTTGTGAAGTATCAAACACAACAGCTACAAATAATAGAAGGGTCTCTGGCAAGGGTTTGTTTTAAAACTGGGATCAGGAACATGTCCGCACCTTTGCACCAGTAATGCTTGAGCAATTTTCAGAATGGTGGTGCTGAAGTCATAATGATTGTGAAAAATCCTAGCTTCACATAATGTGTAACAAATATATTTAGCAGGAGAGTGGTAAGGCTGTAGTCTGTGGCTGGTGGTGCCCCTTGTCCTGTAAGCTGGATAGGCTCCAGCAAGCTAAAGATGTTTGCAATAGGCGGTGCTAAAGCCAGAGAAAGGAGGCTGGGGTTCCACTCTTTGGTGTCAACTTCATATGCAAATGGCTGACATATTTAAAGAGAGGCTGTAGTACCTATAAGGTCTCTTGGCTATGGCAGAGAAAATTCTTTGCACACCATTTCCTGCCCTGTTGTGCACCAGATAGGATACTTGTACTCGGAAGTCCTTTATTTCAGAGTGAAATTTTAACACCTAACTTTCAGGCTTTCCACAATTTTAAACATGGGACATATGAATAAAAAATCATGCAGTATATCTTTGAATACTATGTTGCTTTCTCTTTGGTCAGCTGTGTGGTGCACGTGTCAGCAGATGAGTGGTTTTGTGCTTCATGTTAAACGTAGCTGGACTCTACTTCATTGTCAAGCTCAGACCTCAGCCAAAAGAGCATCACTTTGATTTCCTCTTTCAAAAGGCATATTTTAACCTTTATTCTAAATCCTTGGTGGTTTATTTAACTTCAAAGTGGGGCCACCATTAAGTTCCAAAAGATGGAATTTGTCAGTAAATATACCCATTGTCTACTGTTGGCAAATGTGTATGGTGTCGACGAAAGACACAGGTCATTTGTGTACACAGTAATCTCTGTTTCACTGCTTGCAAAGTACATAGTCTTAAGTGCTTAATCAAATAAAGAAGGCAGTGTTGAAGAACAGAATGCAAAGGTACTGCAATATTTAACTGGTTCTGCCAACTTTTTTTATGATGTTTTGATCAGGTAGATCGACTGGGATTGAAGACAGAGAGGGGAAGTCAGTTGTCAAACGAGTTTTACAATGGGTGTGTAGCCCTCAGATAGTCACACCGCTTGGATGGGCTACCAAGTTCCACACACTGAGAGAAGGTTTCCACCAACATAGTACTGGGCAGAATAGTTCACTCTGGGATAACTAAATGCCACAGTGTGTTAGAAATCTGGAGGGGACCTGGTAGCCCATTGGCTAGTAGCCGCTTCATCCCCCAAGGGCACTTTCTGGGTATAAATATGGCACCCCTGGCACCCAGACCCCAAATCACATTTGGACTTTAGAGAGAACTGAAAGAGGACTGTCCCGCTGTTCCCTGGACCTGGCAAGAGAGGCCTCACCAAACGCTGGACTGCACCTGCTGATCTTTGGGATAGCACAGAGAGGACTGTATTGCCTGGCTTGTGGAAAAGTCATTCCTCTGCCCCAGACAGAATATGAGAACTCCAAGAGTCAGATGACTGACTTCCTGTTATACCACCAGGTGCACAAAAGCTGAAGAAGCCTGTTCTAGTCAATCAATAGCCACAAAAGCCTGATTGCCACTGACTGGCAACATGCAGTGTAGAAGACCAAGTCCTGATGTTTAAAGGTTGGACCTGAGTCTGCTGACCTGGGAGAGCCATCAGAGTGCAGTTTGGTCACTAAGAATGGTCACTAGCCTTCACACTGCTGTTGTTTTTATGACTGAAGACCAGTAGTCCATTATCAACTGGACTTTTGCTGGATCAAAGAGGACTTCAAGAGACATCAACCCCTGTGGCCAAAGTCACCCCACCTGGACCATGGACTAGTAGATCCAGAAGTCCCCAATCGGCCTCGCAGCATCCTCAACATCTTACGGCGTCTTCAGCATCCTGTATCCCTTGGATCAGGACCACTCCATTGAAGTCTATGGTGGTTCGCCCTTAGTGACTGGAGCTGGACTTGAGACTGATTTGCTGCCAAAGTAATTGTCCCACTACTCCTCATTAGCCCCCCTGACCTTTCCCCTGTCCGATTTGGTCGCACAACATGGATCGAAGTGATCAATATTTTTGTTTTAATTGAAAATCTATACCTCCAGAATCTTCTGGTGGATTTGTTTGTTTTGGTGCCTTAAATGTCATAAAAATATAATCAAATTTTACAAATTGCTGTAGAATTTCTTTCATGTTACATGACTTTCTTATTCTGTTGTTTGGGTACTTCTAAATACTGATCCTTTGTTTAAGCCTGACTGCTCGAAGCCACAGCTACCAAAGGTTGAGATAAGGTTTAACCAGTGAGCCTGACTGGACCCAAGTCGCTAACATGAGTATATTCCATGATGAGATCACACAACCACACCATATCATACACTACATTTCCTCACACTGATTCAGGTGAAAACAAGACTTTATACCCAAACTGAATTTCTGAAATCTGTAATAAAACATAGGCCCTCATTCTGACCTTGGCGGTCTTTTCGCAAGACCGCCGAGTTACCGCCGCGGTGAAGACCGCCGACCGCGGCGGTATGCCGCTGTGCGCATTCTGACCGCTGGGAGCGTTCCGCCGGAAAACCGCCAGCAGCCACACTGGCGGTCGGCGGGAAAGTGGAGACTGGTCAACCTCCACCGCCACGCCAGCAGAACACCGCCCACAGAATTACGACCCACATTTCTGTGTGGCGGTCTTCTGTTGGCGGTCTTCTGTTGGCGGTCACCTCCCCATGGCTCCTGTCACCTCCCGGAGGACCAACGCACAAGGTAAGTTGATCGTCCGTGAGGGGAGGGGGTGGGGGGGTGTTGTGTGATGTGTGCGTGCATGGGGGTGTGCGTGGGAGTGTGTAGAGGGGGTGTGTGAGTGCGTGCATGCGGGCGGGGAGTGCTGCTGTGCCTATGGGCAATGTGTGTAGTTCGGCGGGTGCGCATGTCGGCATGTATGTGTGCGGGTATGTGTCCCCGTTGTGTATGTGTGTGTGTAGGGGGTGTGTATATGTGCATGTAGGGGGTGTGTGCATGTCGGGGTGCGTGTATGTGCATGTCGGGGTGGGGGTGGGGAGGGGGTTCGTACCACCTCTGGGGGGTGGCAGGGGGGTGGAGGGTGTAGGGGGAGGACTCGGGGGGGCAGTGGGGGGTGGGGGAGACCCCTATCAGTGCCAGGGAAGGAATTCCCTGGCCCCGATAGTGCCTACCGCCATGGTGCGCATGGCGGTTCCCGACCGCCAGAAACCGCGGCGGTAAGCAGGGTCATGATACCATTGGCGGTCTTGGGTCGACCGCCGGACCGGAGTGCGCAGACTCCAGCCCGTCGGTCATGACCGCCGTGGCTGTCGGAGTGGGGAAGTGGCGGTCGGTCGCGCCGGTGACCGCCGCGGTCAGAATGCCATTTTTAATACCGCCGGTCTGTTCGCGGTCCGACCGCCGTCTCTCCGCCGACCGCCAAGGTCAGAATGAGGGCCATAGTCTTTGTGTTTTTCCATGGATGCATTTCACTAGTAAAAACCAAGCAGTATGTGCGCAGGGAAAAGTGCTTGTAAGGTGTGAAAAATCTATAGAAATCAGCACACAAACACTGGTTTCAGCAGTCCCCTTTGCTGCAAAAAATGTAATGGTGCAGTATATTGCACCTGGTAACTTCAGTACCCTGTGGTATCACTACGTTTAAGTCCATAGCCTCTCACTACACAAGCATGACTCACAATGGAAAGCCAATGAATAGTGAAACGTCACTAGGATAAACAATAGCTGATATAGAATTAGTCATCTGTTGCCCTTCCTATATTAGTTCCTAATGTAATATTATGATTGTGTGCATGTCACTCATCTCTGTTATGAAGTGATGTGTGTTATTTTTACTTTATGCTTTGGTGCTTTTAAGTATAAGTGTTCTACGTGCACACACTTCTGGTATAATATTGAGGCAGTGTTGGGCCAATGGAGAAATCTGAGTGAGGTATGAAGCAGGTGAGTGGTATCAGTATACACACACTCACTCACACATGCACATACGCACTTAGGTGCATGCACACACACAAACTTTATAGTGTCTTCCAATAATTTTTTTTTTTACTGTTGTCATTGCACTTTGAGAGAGAGTGCAAGAAGAGTTTAAACTTTGATGGGGTTCCATAGCTTGAAAACTAAAGGCACTGCAGTGAATGATTGAATTCCGTAGGGGGGCATAAGTGTACCCTAAAATTATGGGGCCTATTCACAAAGGTAAATTCACACAGTTAAAATTATTTACAGGTAACTCTACTGCTGCACCTTGTGTGAATCTACATTTTTGTGCTATTCACCATTCCAGAGTGTAGATTTATGGAGTCGAGACATCTAAGACTGAATTTACAAGTGTAAAGTTACTACTTTTAGTACCTTTACAGATGTAGGAGACAATCTCAGCCACTCTGGTGGAAATCTCCCTTTGGGAATGCATAGGGAAAATGATTAAAATTTATTATTCTTAAAAAAGATGTAAACATTTTTTTAATATAAAATATATATGGAACATCATTTTAAATATTTATTATTAATATAGAATTCATAAAATAACATTGTGCAGCATATTAGCTCATTGAATTAAATTTATATTTAATCATTTTTTGAATATATTTATTTAATTTCTAAATATTAGTTTTTAAACAATAATTTAACTCACACCCACAGTAACATTTTTATTCTTAATATATATAGTGTTAAAATTTATGTTGAATTAGTTTTAATTATTTATTTTTAACAGAAGTATAACGTTTAATTTACTTTCAATTTGATTATCATTAGATTAAAATAATTAAACATTTGCTTAATATATATATATATATATATATATATATATATATATATTTAACATTAAACAAAATAAATATAAATAATACATGGACACCTGAAAATCCCTGTATAAAGCCAATTTAGAATTTCCTTACTACAACTGAGTTGTGGTGTTTCTAATCACGTGTAATAAAGAAATTACTAAACTGTTCAACTATAATAAGTTCTGACATCACAGTACCTCCTATTTGAGCCAGCAGTCATGATGAAAGGCAGGTAATGGAGTTTAATTACAGCTGAAGTTTAAACATGAAAAATGGAAGCTGGCTTTTCCTCTTCTGACATTCTATTCTAAAAGAAAAAGTGATCAGCAGAAAGGAGAGATGTGTGGCAACATATTTATGTTTATATTTTCTATGCTATAGATCATTGCAATAAAGATAGAATCTCTTCATGTTTTTACTCAAATTGAGCCAACATGTTTTTAAGTGAAATGAAAGTGATTCTAATATCTTTTTACAAAAAATGCTAACTGCTTTCTTTTTATTATTTTTAATTTTGCATCACGGATTCCACTCTTATTCTTCTTGTCTGCAGTGAACACAGAGCAAGACACCAAAGACTGAAGCGGTTTATGCGAAAGTTGATGGTATGACTATTTATTATTAAAAATATATATATCCTCTGCCATACATTAAAACGATATTGCAAATCACCTGGGAGTTCCATGACCTTATAAAGGAATTCTGTCTTTGGCCTTGTCCTGCTATATGGCCATGGAACTCCTCAGTGACTTGCAATATCCTTGTAATATATGACGGGGCTACTTTATCTCATATCTATTTTAAAAGTTTAACTTGTTTAATTTATTTAACATTATGTCCATAACTGTGTGTTTTAAGTCCCAGTGTCAATTATTTTCTATTGAAGTGTGTTGCAGGACCATTAAGTGGGCAGATGTGGTGCCTGATTTACTTCAAGCTGATTTACTACTATTTTGTCACCTTTAGGGCTATAGGAACTTTAGAAGTGTAGTTTGTGAATAGCAATCTTTCTCTTTTATGGATGGGTGTGTTTTAGTACTGAGCCCTTCCCTAATCCTTTCCTTACTTTTCCCAAAACTCGTCCCATTTTGTTGTAAATAGTCCCCATTTGACCCACCTCTTCCATTGGTTTCTCCCACGTTTACTTAGAAGTAGTAAACTTAAATGTGTGGAGATCACCAGATGGAAAAGATTAGAAAGGTGAAGATTTCCACTTGTAGGTTTGTGAATTATATTTTGTAGTACACAACCAGGACTACCTTACGTACTACAAAATGCAGTTTGTGAAACACACCCTTTGTATTCAAAGGATAAGAGCATTAATTTATATTTAAACTACTTACAGGGGAAATCAAAGTACTGAAGGATTCCAGAACTAACTATAGAATGGGCAGCTGAAGACTTGTCTGGTGAAACATCTGGGTCCACCCAGCCTTTATGCATGGAGACCCTCACAAGTGATGCTTAGCGATGGTGAGCGTCTACAGGACTTAGTTGTTCCAACTTGATGTCAATTTATGCCCAATACATCTAGAAACGTTAGAGTGACTGAGGACTGGCGTTGGTCTACATCTTGTATAAGATTTGTTGAATCAATCGTCAGGGGCCGCTGGAAAAGACCAGTGTGTTTTTTTTCAATTTAGGATTCAGTTTGTGGTGTAAGCAGTAAAGATGGAGGACCTGGCCGACTCTGTACCAAGTATGACCTCCTTGAACAAAATTAGTCCCTTTGCATCACATCTGATTTGAGGTATGTGTGGTATGTTTATTTGTGTTCTCTCTGAAGACATTACTGTATGCTGAAAACTGTCTGATTAACAGTAAAAGAACTCTACTGGCTGTCCCAAGCCTCGAGATCACATTTGAAACATGCTGCTTTGTCTATAGGGAGGTCTTATTAAGCACACCATGGTACATCACAGTACTTCAATTTTCCTTCTAGTCACTTCTGGAAATACCAGTGACTGCAACACTGTATTCGCAGCAATCGAGATACAGCACCCATTAGTAGGCCTGAATCCCTGATACTGAAGTATTTGATCACATGGGCCCCATAAATGAGCAGTAACTGGACTTTATAAACTTATCACAGAGCACTTGCTTTTGCACCCTATGGCTATAGCTCTCAGAAGCCGGTGGACGATTAGATTAGGACTGGAAACTAGTGAGGAGTACTGTGATGGCCGTTTATTGACGCACAACAAATATCTAAGAGCAGCAAGATTGAAATTCATTAATTTCAAGATTTTACATAAATGGCACTGGACACCTTATAGGCTGTACAAGACAGATGTGACCAACTCGAGATGCTGGAGGTCCCTGCTGCTGAGTGTGACATTGTTCACATACTATGAGGATGTAACTCCCTTCAAGATTACTGGCGAGAGGTCTGGTCTGGAGCAGCAGGACCAAGGCATGATTAGACACCACATTCACCAACTTCAGGAGAAATGTCTTCACCGAAGGGGTATCCGCCTAATAAATAGACACCTGTCCATCAGCAGGCACCTCACGCAGGCAAGCTGTTTAGGCCCCTCCAGGTGACATGAGAGAGAGAGTGGGTACCCCTTTTTCTTTTCCCTTTTTTCTTTTTCTCTCCCTGGGTTTCCCCATAACCTCCCCGCGTTCCCCAGTTCGCTGTCTCCAACTCACAGTTACCCTGAGGAAAATATAAATCTATTTTATTTCTCATTGCTTCACTCACTGGAAGAGAAAGGAGATATCATACATCACATTTTATGGACACCGTTGGTTTGCACTTGGATATATGTTCAGTAAGTTATATCACCATTAGGTACATTGTGGTTATGAATACCTTTGCAACGGAAGTGCACTAGGCGAAGAGAATATGTGCTGTCTTTTTCAGCTCGAGTCATAAAGCGTGAAGAAGGAAGAGCTACATATTAAGGACAAGGACAGTAACGAGTTTTACTTTATTTTCGATGGTACATCCCTAACTGCCCTCTGTGCAAGATACAAATATCTACTAATGATTATATCTCTGTAACTTTGCATGTATAAATAGATAGGTTCTGTATTTCACCAATGTTTGGATAATGTTCCCTTGGTATATCATTGTTGATATGAAGCCCAAGGTGAGCCATGCTTTAATGTCTTGGATTGATAACTATATATGTGTTAAGACCAAATGCCAATAAAAACAAAAAGACAATTACAAAAGTAGGTACAAACTGAATAGTATAAAGCGTGTCTTATTACTCCAATGGCCCTTGTTTAAATTGACCAAATGAATCACAGAAGACTTAAGAGAACTCCGGAATGTCAGGTATCAAAGAAATGACACAATCAAGGAATGCAAGAACAAAACAAAAATGCAGGACAGAGGATGTCAGGGTGCGAGCTTGAACACTTTTGAGGAAACGTTTGAGTGCTTCTCCATATTAAATAGTGCCACTGCCTTCCTTACCTGGAACCAGAAGTCATCATCCATGGGCCCCATCATAGAAAGGTGCACTTGCATTGAAATGGTCTTGTTACTCTTGCTCATCCTTGGATGGGAAGGATGCTTTACTGCACAAGTAAAGACACAGACACCATGCCTACTTTGGCTTCTCTTGTCCGTGGAACAAGACAATACAGCCTGTGCTTGCACTACAGTGACCACCGTGAACCCTGCATACCTTTTATTCTTCTGTCCATGGACTTCATCCTCTATTGAGACACTGTTGTGCCATTGTCCCTGAGATGGGATCAGACAAATCATTCCCTTCAACACACAACAGTTTACTGTACATTCACTTAAGGCTCCAAAGACCAAATACTTCATGGACTACCTTCTTGTTATGTAGGATTGAGTATGTGAAATATGATACAGTGTGAGGGGTATGATTGCAGCAAGTGTGCTTGTGCGCAGAACCATGGAAAAGATAATATTGGAATTCCCAGGAAGAAGCAGGAAATTTTAAGGAAGGATGACGCATTCAGATATGTGTTGCTCTGAATCCAGAATGAGTATCAGTGCCTGCGGTGTGTTCCTACAGAGGAATGGTTGTTGAAATTGAGTGTTGGGATAGAAAAGTTCTATGCATGGTAAAAGATGTGTACCCCTTCCCAGAGTACTTAAGTGTACTGTTGTCTGGAACCCTTATGCTGATTTTTGTTGGTATAGTCAAACATGGATCATGCATGTGCGCCATGACACAGACCTGTCTCACGGATTGCTGCCTTGTTGGACTTGGAGGGGTGCTCAAATACATAAAAGGTTTTAAGTCTTGTGCAGTGCATGCATGATGAATGTGTGAACTGGCAGTGTTTGCAATTAGTGCTCATCATGTTACAACACAGAAAAGCTACAGTACTGAGCAGTGTGCAGAGTGAATGTGTGTGCTGAGTGTTTGTGTGTCTGTGAGGGCACAAAGCATGAAGGTTAAAGTACTGAATAGCGTGTGTGCCATGTCCATACGCTACGTGCAAGTGTGCCTGCAACAGTACATTCCATGGAGGATTTTGTGTTCCATTTTGGGAGGCCCAAGTCTGCCTAGTGAAGACATGAGGAGTAGAGGAATCCACCCAGACAGATTTGTATATTGCTGCATACTGTGAGCTGGGTGGAACACAATGGAGAAGGGCGAGAGACTCCCCCTGTACACTTCAAAAGACACTCTGTGATTCAGTGATAGATCACAAGGAAAGGGCCCAACACATCTTAGGAAGGAGATGGGGTTGATAAAGGAATGATAAAGAGTAGGGCTGAGAGCCTAGGATTAACCTTTTGATGCACACATCACTGTGGCTGATATAGAGGTGTGAACTCTAGTCACTCCCGTGGCCTGTGTTTTGGTACTGTCAGCTTCGGAGTCTTTCCTGATGTGACTGACAACCTTTCAAGAGGAAGAAGAGAAAGAAATGTGCGTACTCCAGCTTGAAGCTTCAGAGACCCAGACCCTAAATTTTCATTTGGTGTCTAGAAAGGGACTATCAGATATGGAGGTTGAGACCCCAAAAATGGTCACCTGCCAAGCAGCCAGATGGGCTGTGAGAGGAAGGGAAGCTCTGCAAGACTTCTGCCTGTGACCAGGACTGGGAGCCAAGATGTGCTAGTCTCCCTACTGGGTGAGGGGCTATCCCCCACAAAACCAAGATCACCTGCTCTGAAGCCTGGAGCAGTGGTGCCTTGCTATTTGCCAAAACCAGTGTGCTCTATGAGGAAGAAGAGAGAGTTGGAAGGAGCGAGGTCCTGTGAAACGCCCAGCCAAGAGGGCTCCCATTGCGAGCTGTGAGGAGATGACTGTGCACTGAATGGGTCATTGCCCATGCACAGGATTGAATTGGTGACCCCCACATGTCAGGAGAAGGCTGTTGTGACTTAGTCATTAATGGAGTGCAGTGCATTCCTCATTGTGGTGACCCCGTATGCCAGGAAGGGCCACCTTGGAAGTAATTGTTGCTGACAAAGCACCAAGACCTGTGCAAGCCTTAGCTGCGATTCTGTTTGCCAGGAAGGGCTGCTGTGGTAGAGGTGGTTGCACTGTAATGACTGACTCCTTACCTACCACAGCAACCCAATAAGCCAGGAGGGGATGCCGGTACCGGGTACTGCAAATGTTCAGGCTGCCACCCAGGAAAACTTAAGGTGTGACTTAAGAGGACTTTGTTCCATCACTGAGAACCAGACAGAAGCACAAGGATCAATCCTCAGGCCCCCTCCACCCCCCAGCGTTAGTAAAAGCTGAACTTACCATATCAGTGGAAGCCAGGAGCATATCTTATCACATATGAATATGCTTGGTGCTGCCATGTGTACCACTTGCAGACCAACTTGACCGAGCAGGAGTGGAGCATTGAAAGTGCCCCCAGTCAGGGTACCTGCTGAAACGCTGAATGCTTTCTTGCTGCTGAAGAGGGTAAGACTTGATACAGGCCTGTTTGGCCCTCAGGGACTTGCTGCTAAAGGTGCTGCTGCACCACAGACAGTTCTGGCTGTTTGCTAAGAGTCAGAGTGGGCTCTTGAGTAAGGTCTACTAGTCAGCATTCCCTGGATGTGGCCACTAGTGAAGAGGAATTATCCCAACTGCATTACAAGGAAGAGGGTAGGATAGGCATTTGCTTGTTAAACACTAGTGTCCTGACCTCAAGGGGATTGTGGTATTGCTTACGACTGTTGTAATACTTTTTTGAATACATAGAGTTAGAAATAAAATACTTATTTTTAATATAAAAACAGTATTTGACTGTGACATTACTGAGTGCACTTTGAGTTACGAGTCGTTTTCACTAACCTGTATCTACGCTTCTCCCCTGAGGAAGCCCTTGACTGCCTGTATACCGGTACGACTTAGAGTCAAGGTCAGAAGAGGTATTTGGCCCAGTTGCTCAGGATCCATAGTAGTTTGGGCCCCAGAACATCAGGAGTAAAAGGCCTCAACCACCACAGAGGGGCCCAGTAGCTTCTGTGTGCCCCATGACCCTTTGCAAGGAGTGTCTGTAGGATTTGAGAGAGTTCAGGTGTTGATCCCAGGCAAGAGAGCCACAGGGTCTTGGCCCATGTAAGAAAAAAAGTCCTAGATGAGTTGTGTCCCTGTACCATCCCCCTCATTTTCTTCTATTTGTCAGGAGTGTGTTATCCTGAAGGACCTATCCAACTACAGATCTGGTGCCCTTCAGGGACATCTAAGGTGTGGCCTGAGATTGAGGAAACCCTCCAATGGTCTTGTCCCTTACCAGTAGAAAGTAGCCTTTCTCCCTCAACCAACATTTAACAAACCAGGTTGATTACACTGCAGTGTTTTGGAATACTGTAGATGCATCTACGGGTGATGATTGTTGACATTTCCTACAAAATCCAAGTGGGCTGAGTAATGTTCGCAAACATTATGTGAATGGGGTTTGAAGTAATGTTTGTGAACATCTGAATGTGTGTTCAAAGAAGAGAGTTTGCAATTGCTATTAGTGCACCTGTTGTTAGTGTTTCTCTTAGCTGAACAATCACCTTCATATTTGTATGACTTATTTTTCCAAATGAACAGAATGGAGAGTCTATTCCTCACTTCATATTCCTGTTCTGCATTCTTTGCCTACCAGGATCTGAAAGAAATAAATACATGCATTTTTCCACCAAGGGCTGTTTTTGGTATGGACCCTTGTGGATGAAGAGGGCCCCCCAATCCATGGAAATAATTGAATTTCACATTGTCCACAAATGTTCAGTATTGACCACTGGAATACCTTTCTTCCAGTGTATGTGGTGATGTGTTAAAGCTTATGTACATAAGTGTGTGAAGGTGCTATGGTCACATGCCAAAGTTTTTGGAGTGATACTGTTCAGCATTGTACAATTGTGGCTGTATAGGTACATGATGCTTGGCGGGTTGGTATGTATTGGTGGTAGTGCAAGCGTGTTTTGGAAATGTACGTGTGTTCGATGCTCTGCTAATGAATGTATGATGCAAGTTGTATTGGATAATTATAGCTTTGCCTGTATATGATGTTGCTTTGCCACCTCTAATATCATTTGAGAAGTGTGCAATGTGTTGTGTTGAACCCCTACATTATCATGCTTGAGTGCGTGAAAGGATCTATGGTTGTGTGATACTGAACGGCATTGGTACATGCCGGCAGTGTGGTTGCATGTCTGCCAGTGGTGTAGATGGACCCTAATGCATGTAAGGTAGAAGGAGTAAAGCGCCTCTACCTCAGTGATTAGGCAGTAAAACATAGCCATTCGTGGGGGGCAGGAGGCCCTACACAGGCCCCACGCACTCCTTGGAACTGGTACCAATAAACCTGCTGGACCAGTAATAGCCATGCTCTTTCTTCCGTGTATCCCTTTCCTCACTTTTATCTCTGCATCTTGTCGTGAACTGAAACTGACGGTCTGCAAGCCCTTATTCGCTTCGTTTTCCTTTGTATCACGCTACCATTCAACTTTCACTCTCCCCCACTCCCTTTGAGCTTCTTCATTCTGTCCCACGCCCCCTGATGTTTACATTCCACACACCATCTCTCCAATTCCCTCTCTGCCTTTCCATCTTCATATCTCGTTCGTTGTATTCTAGCACATTTCTCTTCATAGCTATTTGCTTTTGTCTATTCTTCCCTGTTCTTCCCGTGTCACTACATCCTTCATTTCATATCTCCTCGCTTTCTTTTCTTGTTTCCACTGTCTTGCTATATTTTCCCCCATTCTCTCTTCCATCTATCTCTTCAATCTTCCATCCATTCTCACCTAATTTCCATTCTGCACTACAACGAGCCCTTCTCCTGCATCAGTTGAGCCCCTCTGCAGTCCCACTCCTTTTCTCCCTTAGTTTTACACTGAAAGTATTTTCCTTTCTCCCTTGTATCATGGCACCCAGCTGTGTCTAGCTAGTTTACACCTTTCAAACTCCCCCAACTTCACTTGTATCTGCAGGCTCATATTTCCTTTTACCATTCCCCCTTATTTTCACACATTTTCTTCATATATGTATATATATATATATATATGTATATATATATATATATATATATATATATATATATATATATATATATATATATTCTCTCTTCCCTCCTATCTCGACCTTTGCATGTTGCTGCTATGCATCTTTCAGATTCCTTCCACTCTCCTCTGCTTCTCTCACCTCTTACCATTCTCCCCTTTATGTCTATTTTGTCATTTTTCTCCACTCACTGACCTCTCCATTTTCTCCTACATGCCCACACTCCATCTACATTTCCTCTCGACTCTTCATTTCTCCCTTGTACCTTTTCATGCTGCCTTATATCTCTCCAATCCCTCTCTTTTCCTTATTACCACATGCTGCATAATCTGCAAATTTTAACAAGAAAAATTGTTCCTAGCTCAAATGATTGAAACGTTACTAAAAACACAGCAAAATGTGTTGATGCACAGTGGAAGGCCCTTTGCAAATGTTGACTGGTCATCTGTCTGCTGCTTATTGCTATATTAATGTTTTATACTGGTACTAATGAGGTGCAACCCAAGCCCAGATAATGTTAACACGTTTAAAAATGACAAAATAATGAAGCAATACTGTCAAAAAATGTGTCACATTACATCTCATAATTTGTATTTTCTTGCTGCCAAATTTACTTAACCCTGCAACATAAATTGGCCCTTCCTTGCCACATAATCCCATTAGCCCTGCATATGGCTTTCCATCTCTTCATTATCTGCTTACTTCCCCTTTATTGCTCCATTGTCTTGTACTGAACACTGTATGCTGTGTTTAGCAGGTAAAGCTGACTTAGTACGATGTGGTTGGGACGTAAGATTGAAGTAGCACAATAACCTGTTTGTCATCCTTTACTCCCTTTGAATGTAGGTTAGTTAGGTCATACATAAAAAAAGTATCTTTACAATAACTGAAATTCAGCTTAAAATAGTACAGTTATGGATATGAATGAAAACCAACCCTGCCCACTGAAATTCACCAGTTATGACTAGCAAAGCTGCCTCTGTATAAACTATATAAAAATGAGATAAAGGCCCTCATCACAACCCTGGCGGTCGGTGTTAAAGCGGCGGTAATACCGCCAACAGGCTCGCAAAAAAAAAAAGGGATTACGACCATGGCGGAAACCGCCAACATAGAAAGCCACTTTAACACTCCGACCGCCAGAGCGGTACAAACAAACAGCGCGGCGGTAACCGCCAACAGACAGGTGGAAGACAATGTACCGCCCACCCTATCACAAGATGCCAATCTGCCACCTCTTCCGGGGCGGAACCAACGGGATCAAAAACACGGCGGAAACAGTACACAGAAGGGGAAATCACTCACCTCTCCACACCCCACGAGGAACCAGGACGCCATGGAGCCAGAACTTCACATCCTGCTCCTCTATCAGGAGCTCCAGAGACGGCGGCGACGACCACAGTGAGTACTGCACCTACAACACAGGGGAGGCGGGAGGGAAAAGAGAGTGACACACACACACGCAACACCCCCACCCCACCCTCACCCACAACACCATACACACAAATACATGCTGCAACATTACATATACACCCCCCCACCCCTCCTTCAATAACGCAAGGACAAAAAGAATTGATTTGAACGATTGTAATCAATAAAAATCCAGTATTCAAAAGTCTAAGGGCCAGATGTACCATCAAGGCCATTTGCGATTCGGAAATAGTGATTTTTAAGAAATCGCTATTTCCGACTCGCAAAGTGCCATGTATCACATTTGCGAATCGGTAATAGCGGTTTCTTAAAAATCGCAAATGCTATTACCGATTCGCAAATTGCGATACTGGCCCCATTCACACCTATGGGCCTGTTGGCCCATATCTGCAAATTTTTTGCATTTCAAAAATTGCGATTTCTAAACCAGAAATCGCAATCTTGGAAATGCAAAACCCCAGGGTGCTGGGGGCCAAAGGCCCCCTTTGCTGCACCCCAAAAAAAATTTGGGGGACATGTAAGGTGCACACATGCCAAAAGGGCATGTGTGCTTTACATGTACAATTTAAAAATGCATTTTAAATGCATTTTAAAATTTTGCACATGGTTACCACCAAGTTCAACTTGGTGGTAATTAACGATTCCTAAATGTCAAAATCGAGTTTAGGAATTGCTTCATACTTGTGCTAAGGAATCGCAAATAAGGAATCCTTTTTTGCGATTTCTAATTTAGAGAGTCGCAATTTGCGACTCTCTAAACAGGGTCGCAATTTTAAGGAGTCGCTATTTTAGCGATTCCTTAAAATTGCGTTCAGAATGTATTTCATACATTCTGAAATGGCATTTTGCATTCACAAACGGGCATTTGCACCGTTTGCGAATGCAAAATGCTTTCATACATCTGGCCCTAAATACAGTATATACAATTATGTACACCAACTACACAAGTCTGGATAGTGCGCCAATCATTGTCCGTGGACCACTGGGCCAAAAATGCATGGGCGAGGCCCACACTCGATACCTGACTCAAACGGAGAGAACACTGGAGGGGCATCAGATGGAAAATAAACAGGCACCTCAGGGGGAGGGGGAGGGAGGGCACCTCAGCCTGATGAACGCACAACGCCACTGCTCCACGAGGGGTCTCCATGCCCACTGCTGTATCCTGGGGAGTGCAAAGCCACAGTCTCTCAAGTCTTTCCAGTGGGTGGTTTGACCACTGCTTTATCCTGGGGAGTGTAAAGCCACAGTCTCTCAAGTCTCTCCAGTGGGTGGTTTGCCCACTGCTTTATCCTGGGGAGTGCAAAGCCACAGTCTCTCAAGTCTTTCCAGTGGGAGGTTTGCCCACTGCTTTATCCTGGGGAGTGCAAAGCCACAGTCTCTCATGTCTGTCCAGTTGGTGGTTTGCCCATTGCTTTATCCTTGGGAGTGCAAATCTACAGTCTCTCAAGTCTTACCAGTGGTTGGTTTGCCCACTGCTTTATCCTGGGGAGTGCAAAGCCACAGTCTCTCAAGTCTGTCCAGTTGGTGGTTTGCCCACTGCTCTATCCTCGGGAGTGCAAAGCCACAGTCTCTCAAGTCTTTCCAGTGGGTGGTTTGCCCACTGCTTTATCCTGGGGAGTGCAACGCCACAGTCTCTCAAGTGGATGTCATTCTCCACTGGTTCTGGATGGGGCTTTGTGCCCAGAGTTCTTCATTCTGCCAAGGACAGAGGTAGTGGATGTCTTTCTCCACTGGTTGTGGAGAGGTCTTTGTGCCCAGAGTGCTTCATCCTGCCAAGGACAGAGGTAGTGGATGTCTTTCTCCACTGGTTCTGGAGGGGGCTTTGTGCCCAGAGTGCTTCATCCTGCCAAGGACAGAGGTAGTAGCTGTATCTCTCCACTGAAAGTGATGCATCATTGAAGCTGCCCAGGCTCCTGGAACTCACCACCAGCCTCGGACGACTGACCACTGGGGATGGCAGCCATGTCTGCGGTGGTGCCACTGGCTCAGGATGTCGGGGGCCGCTGGCGGTGCTTGCGGTGGTGTCAGTCGCGGCGGTGCTTGCGGCAGTGTCAGTCACGGCGGTGCTTGCGGTGGGCTTTGTGGCAGCAGTGCTTGCGGCGGGCTGTGTGGCAGCGGTGCTGGCGTTGGGCTCTGTGGCAGCGGTGCTGGCGGCGGGCTCAGTGACTGTGGTGCTTGCGGCTGGCTCAGTGACTGCGGTGCTGGTGGCTGGCTCTGTGGCAGCGGTGCTGGCGGCGGGCTTTGTGGCGGCTGGCTCAGTGACTGTGGTGCTGGTGGCGGGCTCAGTGGCGGTGCAGATGACGGTGCAGGTGGCGGTCTTCTCCGCCGTACAGGTTGGCGTCAACGTGGACAGAAGGTGTGACACTGGTCCCTCAGTCGGTGCCACCATGTTCTCTCCTGACCTGCCCTTCACTTTTTGGCCCTTCCCCAACTTGGATGGTGGTGCTGCTGTCTTGCCACTATCCCCTTTCGGTTTCCCTGAGCCCTTGGTGGCAGGTGTTTTCGGCTTCTCCCTCCGGGATGCGGGCAACTTTTTAAGTTTGGCAGGTGGCGGAATGTCCTTGCCCTCCAATAGCCCGCAGTTGCTGGCACCACTGTGCCTGGTGATGTGGTGGCTGAGTTGCTGGGTTGGGACCTGGAAAGCCTGGCCCTAGGGGACTGGCGGGGGGGAGGTGTAGGGAAAAAGTCAATATTAGGCAGGAAACGTTTTTTAGACACACTGGGACGGGTAGATGGGGGGGTTTGGAAGTGGAGGAAGAGGCAGTGGTTGTAGGAGGTGTACGTCTGCTGAATTTGGGTGAAGGTGCATGGGCTGGAGGCTGTTGTGAGGTGGATGGCTGTGAGTGAGTGTGTGCCTGCGTTTGTGTACTTCGGCAGGAGGGCTCACAGACACACTGGGAGAGGACACAGGAGATGTGTGAATGGTAGTGGGGGTGGTGAGTGCACGTGAGCGGTGTGTGGTGATGGGCGTGCTGGTGATGGAGGTAGTGGCTGAAGATGTAGTACATGCAGGTGTGAGTGGAGACGAGACTGGGAGGGAGGAGAGAGACGTGGAGGAGGGGGAAACAGTGGAGGCAGTGGATGTTGGTATGTCTGCATGGGTATGATGCTTGCGTGTGTGCCTGTGGGATGTGTGGTGCTTATGTTTGCCTGAGCCACTTTTGTGTGTTGAGGTATGTGCATGCTGGTCTGATGGTGTGCTCGGAATAGGCTGAGGTACAGGGGATTGGGTCTGGGTGGAGGAGGTTGGAGTGGGGAGGCTGGACACATGGACAATGGCTGCCATCAGTGCTGAGGCCAGAGCCTGAAATGCTCTCTGTTGGGCTGCCTGGCCAGAATGAATGCCCTCCAGGTATGCATTTGTTTGTTGCAAATGCCTCTCAACAGACTTGGATGGCATTCAGAATGGTAGACTGCCCAACAGTGAGGGATCTCAGGAGGTCAATAGCCTCCTCACTGAGGGCAGGAGGGCTGACTGGGGCAGGGCCTGAGGTGCCTGGGGCAAAGGAGAGGCCCACCCTCCTGGGTGTGCGGGCACGGGACACATGCTGAGGGGCTGCTGGGAGGGCAGTGCTGGTAGGGGGGCTGGCGGCTGTACCTGTGGATGCGGGGGGCACAGAGGGGCCCGCCACCGCAAGAGAGCTCCCATCAGAGGAGGAGTCGCTGTCACTGCTGTCACCTCCTGTCCCCGCCATGGAGCTCCCCTCACCCTCCGTCCCACTGGTGGCTTCAGACTCCGTTGTCTCGCCCTCCAGGGCCAAGTGGGATGCAGCTCCCTCCTGCTCCTGTGCCACTGCTCCTCCGCCAGATGATGCTATTGCACACAAGAACAGGGAGACCACAAAAAGGGGGGTGGGAGACAGAAGAAAGACATGTTCAGTGCATGCAATACCACTACCGTTGGCGGACACTACAGACACTGCAGACCTCAGCACTACGCCATGCACTAACAGTTCCTAGATTATTCACATGGCCATCGGGTACAAGGCCTATGCCCTATTACTGCACACATGGAAGTCACAGGAGCCTGACTAGGTGTAGATGGCTCTTACCACTGGTTGGGTTGGGGTGCCACATGGCCTGCCTCACAAGGGACCTTGCCTACAAACTTTGCCTTGGACTAGGGAAACCCACTGCCCACCTCCCCCACCCAGACACCTCGTAATGCGCGCAGAGTCAGATTAATGTGTCTGTACTCACCCGCTTGTGGCTGCTGTGATGCCCTCAAGCACCCACCCAACTCCGGATACACCAGGATCCGGAACATCAGGGGGGTCATTGTGCGACGGGCATCTCTCCCACGTTGGGAGGCCATCCCCAGCTGGGCTTCCGCCGTCTTCTTGCTCTAGTGGCGAATGTCCTCCCATCTTTTACGGCAGTGGGTGCTCCGTCTGTGATGGACACCCAGGGTCCGGACTTCCTTGGCGATGGCACGCCAAATATCCTTCTTCTGGTGGGCGCTGACCTAGAGGAATAGTACAGGGGAAAAGGTAAATCATTCACCGTCCAGACCGTCATAGTGATTGGCCCACGTTCCCACCCTTGCCCTGACTCACATACACTCACCGTCCGCATATGCAGGCCTCAGTCCCCCCCCATGTATCTTCCATCCACACCACTCCAAACAGCCATTGCCCATGCAGCATGCTCACAGTGTACTCACCTGTTTGTCTGGAGGACCGTAGAGTAGCGTGTACTGGGGGAAGACCCCATCCACTAACTTCTCCAACTCCTCCGAAGTGAAGGCAGGGGCCCTTTCCCCAGACACATGAGCCATCGTCGATTCCAGACTGAGGTCACAGCAGCACTTGCAGTGTAGGTCCTCTCCTGTTTAAGGATAGGTATCAAGTGAGTGAACAGAGAGAAAATGGCGGTCAAGTCCGCGGCGGTGCGTACCGTCACCACCGGCATACATCGTCATTGGCTCCTCAGACCCATAGGGTCGAATGTTAACCAATGCAGGATTGCGCCACAGTCTTCGAACGCCTACCACAACGGTGTAGAACGCCAGCGCAGTTACCTCATATCCCCTTGTCCCACCTTACAGGTCAGGTAGCTGCCATTTCAGGGGGCCACATGGCAAGAATAAGAACTGCGTCACACCTATGTAGGCCATGCATACACACAGTAACAGGCACATTGCGGATTAATAATGTGTACTAATGACAATTTGTGATACCTCAGTGTTAGCTGACTCTCTGCTCGCTGTTCTCGTCCATAGGGCACGTCCGCTGGGGCAGGTGATGAGATGGCGGCATCCTCCGGTGTGCCGACTGCTGGTGGACCTGTCGATAATGGAACAGAGACATGTAATAGTCACCTACAGACTTGATCGTGCAATAATCCATGAACTGTGTGCCCAGTTGGAGCCAGACCTGATGTCATCTATTCCCCATCCCACAGAGATCCCCCCTCTAGTGCAGGTCCTGTCAGTTCTCCATTTCCTGGCAAGTGGCCATTGCATCAGGGATGTCCCAGCCAATGTTCTCCAACGTGTTGTCCAGAGTGTTGTCTGCCCTGCAGAAACACATGCGCAGCTACATCGTTTTCCCTCAGGTGGAGGATTTGCCTACAGTGAAAGGTGATTTCTATGGCCTGGGACATATCCCCAACATCATAGGTGCCATTGATGGGACACATGTGGCCTTGGTACCCCCCCCCCGCAGGAGTGAACAGGTGTACAGAAACAGGAAGAGCTACCATTCAATGAATGTGCAGATGGTGTGTTTGGCCGACCAGTACATCTCCCATGTGAATGCCAAGTTTCCTGGCTCAGTGCATGACGCTTACATTCTGAGGAATAGCAGCATCCCTTATGTGATGGGGCAACTCCAGAGGCACCGTGTGTGGCTAATAGGTGAGGACAAGGAGCCTATACCCTGTGAATAGTTGTCTGGGTCTGGGGTTGTCCCTACAGGTTAGTGTGTGTCTAACAGTTGTCCCTCGACATTTGCAGGTGACTCTGGGTGCCCCAACCTGTCATGGCTACTGACCCCAGTGAGAAATCCCAGGACAAGGGCAGAGCAACGCTACAATGAGGCACATGGGCGAACTAGGAGGATTATGGAAAGAACCTTCGGCCTCCTGAAGGCCATGTACCGGTGCCTCCAAATGACAGGTGGTTCTCTCTACTACTCACCAAAGAAGGTGTGCCAGATCATCGTGGCCTGCTGTATGCTGCACACCCTGGCTTTACGACGCCAGGTGCCTTTTCTGCAGGAGGATGGTCCAGCTGGAGGTCTCGTGGCAGCTGTGGAGCCTGTGGACAGTGAAGAAGAGGAGGCAGAAGAAGAGGATATCGACAACAGAAACAATGTTATCCAGCAATGCTTCCAGTGAGACTCAGGTAAGAAGATATCACTGCCTCACACATCTCATACTATCGTTTGAACTATCATAAGTCTGTCACTTTCACCCAGTGTATGGACCCTGACTTGTCACTTTGCCTTTCCATTTCACAGGTCCCACTGTGTGACCTCTGCTATATTTCCTCATGGACTAGAGCTTTGTTACATCGGTATGTTGACAATAAAATTGACATTGCTATATTCAATAGTTATTGTAAATTCACATTTGTGAAAGCACAGACAGACTCCAGATTGTTTTGTGATTGATGTGTGTTTATTTTTGTGCAAATAAGTAGAGGGGTTGTAAAATGGTCAGGGGTGATGGTGGAGGAATGTCCATGGCAGAGTCCAGTCTATTTGTTTCACAGGTGCATTGTCCAAAGGGGCATAGGAAGTGGAGCTAGGGCAGTTTAAGGATGGACAGGGTGACAAAGTGGGACAGAAGGATGACATTCAGTGGGTCTCATTTCCTGGCGGGGGTCTTGGCAATGTTCTCTGTCTTGTTCCTGGATCTCAGGGACCGTTTGCGGGGTGGCTCTCCATCTGCAGGGGGTTGGGTGCGGATGTCGTGGTCCTATGGCGGTGCCTCCTGTCCACTAGCGCCGGCGGAGGTGGTGGGCTGTTCATTATCCAGGCTAGTGTCAGGGGCCCCTTGCTGTGCCACAGTGTCCCTTCTGATGTTGACAAGGTCCTGCAGCACCCCTACAATGGTGACCAGGGTGGTGTTGATGGACTTGAGTTCCTTCCTGATCCCCAGATAGTGTTCCTCCTGCAGCCACTGGGTCTCCTGAAAGTTGGCCAGTACCGTTGCCATTGTCTCCTGGGAATGATGGTACGTTCCCATGATGTTGGAGAGGGCCTCGTGGAGAGTGGGTTCCCTGGGCCTGTCCTCCCCCTGTCGCACAGCAGTCCTCCCACTTACCCTGTTTTCCTGTGCCTCTGTCCCCTGAGGGGGGAGGCTCTTTGGTGGCCTGTGCCAATGTCAGGGGAACCAACTGTCCCGAGGTCCCAGATGGGCAGGGCTGGTCATCTTGATCCAGTTGTACAGAGCTGCTGTCATCACTGTGGGCCTCTTCTGTGGGGGGAGTGGACATGTCTGGAACCTGCTGCTCGGTGATGTTGGGTAGGGGTGTAAAGGCATGATTATTGCATCTGTGTGTGCCATTGTGTGCAATGGGTGAGTGACCCTGTACTCCAGTGCTTGCATTCATTTCTAGGTCCTTGTGTGATATTTGGTTTGGGGTCTGTGTGGGTATCTGTAATGGACATGCTTTGGTGATAGGTGTCCATGCTTTGGTGTTGCCTGCAAGGCTTGGTGTTGGGATGGGTGATTTGTGATAGTGGGACATATGTGAGGTGTTGGAGTGATGGGGGTGAGGGTGGGGGTATGTGATGGCATGCAGGTAGGGTGGGGGATATAATAGTTAAGATTTGACTTACCAGAGTCCATTCCTCCTGCTACTCCTGCGAGGCCCTCAGGATGCAGTATTGCCAAGACTTGCTTCTCCCATGTTGTTAGTTGTGGGGGAGGAGGTAGGGGTCCACCGCCAGTCCTCTGTACTGCAATCTGGCGTCTTGAGACCACGGAACGCACCTTCCCCCGTAGGTCGTTCCACCTCTTCCTGATGTCATCCCGTGTTCTTGGATGCTGTCCCACTGCATTGACCTTGTCGACGATTCTGCGCCATTGCTCCATCTTCCTAGCAATGGAGGTGTGCTGCACCTGTGATCCGAATAGCTGTGGCTCGATGATTTCCTCCACCATGACCCTAAGCCCCTCCTCTGAGAACCTGGGGTGTCATTGTGGTGCCATGAGGTGGTGTGGGTGATGTGTGGGGTGGTGTTTGTTATGATGTGTGAGGGGATGTGTTTGTGTGTGTTGTCTGAGGTACATGGATGTTGTGTGAGTGATGATGTTGTGTGTCTGTGGATGCTAGTGTTGTTTCTGGTGGTGTATCTCTCTGGCCTTCTTTCGCAATTCTGGTTGTAAGGGTTTGTGGGTGATGTGGGTGTGTGTTTTATATTGGATTGGGTGTCTGGGAGTGGTGTGTGTATGTGTATCAGGTGTGTGTATTTCGATTTGTCCAATGTGGTTGTGTTTTGTAAATGTGTGTGTATTTTGAGCGCTGCGGTGTGTACCGCCAATGGAATACCACGGTAGAAAGACCGCCACGTGGATTCGTGGGTCGTGATAGTGTGGGTGTATTCCTGTTGGCGTGACAGTGGAGGTTTTGTTATCGCCAGTTTATCACTGACCTTTGGTGTGGCGGACTTGTGTGGGTGTCTGGATTTTGGCAGATTCCGAGCTGTGGGTCGTAATAGCAGTAGCGGATTCCCGCTGCCGCAGCAGTGTGTTGGCGGTCTTCTGCACGGCGGTAAGCGGGATTTACCGCCAATGTTGTAATGAGGGCCATAGTGTGCACACAATCCAGGGGTTCCCCAAGAGGCTTGACAGAGGCAATTATAGATAATACTAATGCTCTATTTGTGGTAGTGTGGTCGAGCAGTTAGGCTTATCAGAGGGTAGTGTTAAGCATTTGTTGCACACACACAAGCAATAAGTGAAAACACACACTCAATGACTTAACTCTAGACCAATAGGTTTTTATATAGAAAAATATTCATAATTTATTTCTAGAACCACAACATTCATTTAGCAGTTAGTACATTAAATGAAAGGTACTTTGAATAGTAATACTTAGAACTTTGAATGGAATCAACAATGTACACAGTTTTTCTTAAAATGGCAAAAAGCTATTTAAAAGTGGACACGGTGCAATTTTCAACAGTTCCTGGGGGATGTAAGTAAAGTACAGTTTTTGAGGTAAGTAACAAACTTACAGGTTCAATCTCCGGAGCATAGGTAGCCCACCGTTGGGGGTTCAAGATATCCTCAAACACCCAGCACCAGCAACACAGGGCCGGTTAGGTGCAGAGGTCAAACAGGAGCCAAAATAACATGGGTGCCTATGGAGAAAGGGGGTACTCTAGTTCCGGTCTGCTTCCAGGTAAGTACCCGTGTTGTCGGAGGTTAGTCCAGGGTGGACACTTGGTCGGGATCATCTGGGTGTCCTCTCTGGCTAATTGGTTTCTCTGGACACGAGCCAGGGGTGTTGGTACAGAGTAGTTTTGGACTCACGCTTCTGGAGTGAGGTGGGAGTCCCTTTAAAGATGGTTGCTTTTTCTTCTTGTTGGACAGGTCCGCTGTCTACTGGAGTTTCTTGGTCCTCAGTGATGCAGGCAGTCCCCGGAGCCTGGTCCTGTAGAACGTGTTGCTTCTTCTTTTGCATCAGGAAACAGGCGGGTAGGGCTGGGGCCAAGTCGGTTTTTGTCTCCTTCTCTTCTCTGTGGGGTTTTCATTTCAGCAGTCCTTCTTCTTTCTTGAGGTCATCAGGAATCTGAAGGGCTGGGTTCAGGGTCGCTCCCAAATACTAAGTTTAGGGGTGTTTAAGGGTAAGGGGGCAGTAGCCAATGGCTACTGTCCCTGAGGGTGGCTACACCCTCCTTGTGCCCCCTCCCTCTGGGGAAGGGGGCACATCCCTATTCCTATTGGTCCTAATCCTCCAAAGCAAGATGGAGGATTTCTCAAGGAGGGGGTCACTTCAGCTCTGGACGCCTTAGGGGTGGTCCTGGCTGAAGGGGTGACTCCTCCTTGTTTTTCCTCATTATCCCTCTTGGCTTTGATGCCAAAAGTGGGGGCTTGTCCGGGGCGGCGGGCAACTCCACTAGCTGGAGTGCCCTGGGGCACTGTAACACAAGGGCTGAGCCTTTGAGGCTCACAGCCAGGTGTTACAGTTCCTGCAGGGGGAGGTGTGAAGCAACTGCACCTAGGACAGGCTTTGTTTCTGACCACAGAGTGCACAAAGGCACTCACCCCATGTGGTCAGAAACTCATCTGGAAGTGGCAGGCTGGCACAGACCGGTCACCCTTACACTAGCAGTTGGGCTAACATACAGGGAGGTTCTCTAAGATGCCCTCTGTGTACATTGTTCAATAAATCCCACACTGGCATCAGTATGGGTTTATTGTGTTGAGAAGTTTGATACCAACACACATTGCTTGTACACACACACAAGCAATAAGTGAGAACACACACTCAATAACCTAGCTCCTGGCCAATAGGTTTTTATATAGAAAAATATTATTTTGTTAATTACTTTCTAGAACCACAAGATACAGATTGCAGGTAAGTACATTAAATGAAAGGTACTCTGCATAGTAATACTTAGAACTTTGAACCAAAACATTAATGTACACAGCTTTTCATAAAATGGCAATAAGCTATTTTAAAAGTGGACACTGCAATTTTCAAGAGTTCCTGGGGGAGGTAAGTACAGTTTAGTTATTATGGTAAGTAAAGCACTTACAAGTTCAGTCTCCAGGGCTTAGGTAGCCCACCGTTGGGGGTTCAATTCAACCCCAAACACCCAGCACCAGCAATACGGGGCCGGTCAGGTGCAGAGGTCAAAGAGGAGCCAAAATAACCTGGGTGCCTATGGAGACAGGGGGTGCTTCGGTTCCGGTCTGCTGGCAGGTAAGTACCCGCGTGCTTGGAGGGCAGACCAAGGGGATTTGGTAGAGCACTGGGGGGGCCAAGTAGGCACACAACACACACCCTCAGCGGCACAGGGGCAGCCGGGTGAAGTGGGCAAACAGGGCGTCAGGTGTTAAATAGGTTTCAATGGAGGGACCCGGGGGTCACTAAGATACTGCAGGCAGGGCACAGGGGGGCTTCTCAGGCAAGCCACCGACTGGGCAAGGGTAAGGGCCGCCTGCTGGTCGTTGCTGCACCAGTGGTCATTTTCTTACGGGCCTGGGAGCTGCGGGTGCAGTGCTTCTCCAGGCGTTGGATATCTTCGTCCTGGGCAGTCGCGGTCGGGGGGGTCCTCGGGATCCGCTCTGCAGGCGTCGTCGTGGGGGTGCAGAGAGGTCAGCCCAGAGTGGACACATCGTCGGAGTCGCCTGGGGATCCTCTCAGGGTCGTTGGCTTCTCTGGACACGGGTCAGGTGCAGAGTGGTGGGGACTCACACTTCTGGAGTGAGATGAGAGTCCCTTTAAAGATGGTTTCTTCTTTCTTGGTTGGACAGGTCCGCTGTCCACCGGAGTTCTTGATAGTTTTTAGTTGCAGGGCAGTCCTCTGAGTCGGCAGAGGTCACTGGGCCCGCAGGATGCGTCTCTGGAGTGCAGGTTCTCTGAAGTAGGAGACAGACCGGTAGGGCTGGGGCCAAAGCAGTTGTCGTCTTCCTTTTTCTCTGCGGGGTTTTTCAGGTCAGCAGTCCTTCTTCTTTGTAGGTCATCAGGAATCTGAATTCCTGGGTTCGGGTCACCCCTAAATACTGATTTTATGGGGGTGTTATGGTCACAGGGCAGTAGCCAATGGCTACTGTCCTTGAGGGTGGCTACACCCTCCTGGTACTCCCTCCCTTTGAGGAGGGGAGCACATCCCTATCCCTATTGGGCTAAATCCCCCAAAACAATATGGAGGATTTTCCAAGGAGGGAGGTCACTTCAGCTCTGGTCATCTGAGGGGTGGACCTGGCTGAGGGGATGACTCCTCCTTGTTTTTCTAATCATCTTGCCGGACTTGCCGCCAAAAGTGGGGGCTGTGTCCGGGGGGCGGGCATCTCCACTAGCTGGAGTGCTCTAGGGAAGTGAAACCCAAGGCAGGAGCCTTTGAGGCTCACCACCAAGTGTTGCAGTTTCTGTAGGGGGAGGTGTG
Source organism: Pleurodeles waltl (assembly GCF_031143425.1). Classification (NCBI taxonomy): domain Eukaryota; kingdom Metazoa; phylum Chordata; class Amphibia; order Caudata; family Salamandridae; genus Pleurodeles; species Pleurodeles waltl. The sequence goes on along the minus strand of NC_090436.1, from coordinate 658,049,455 downwards.
AAGCACCTCCATCCAGAGCAGGCTTTGTTACTGACCCCAGAGAGCACAAAGGCTCTCACCCCATGGGGTCACAAACCTGTCTGTTGGTGGCAGGCTGGCACAGACCAGTCAGTCCTACGCTAGATGGTTGGGTGAAATACAGGGGGGCAGCCCTAAGATGCCCTCTGTGTATATTTTCCAATAAATCCAACACTGGCATCAGTGTGGGTTTATTGTGCTGCGAAGTTTGATACCAAACTTCCCAGTATTCAGTGCAGCCATTATGGTGCTGTGGAGTTTGTAATGACAAACTCCCAGACCATATACTCAGTATGGCTACCCTGCACTTACAATGCCTAAGAACTGACTTAGACACTGTAGGGGCATAGTGCTCATGCAGCTATGCCCTCATCTGTGGTATAGTGCACCCTACCTGAGGGCTGCAAGGCCTGCTAGAGGGGTGACTTACCTATGCCACAGGCAGTGGGTTGTGGGCATGGCACTCTGAGGGGAGTGCCATGACGACTTAGTCTTTTTCTCCCCACCAGCACACACAAGCTGTGTGCCTGTGCTGAGTGAGGGGTCCCCAGGGTGGCATAATACATGCTGCCTCCCCTTAGAGACCATCCCTGGCCACAGGGCCCTTGGTACCAGGGGTACCTTTTACAAGGCACTTAACCATGTGCCAGGGCTGTGCCGACTGTGGAGACAAAGGTACAGTATTAGGGAAAGAACACTGGTGCTGGGGCCTGGTTAGCAGGGTCCCAGCACACTTCCAATCAAAGCTGCCATAAACAAAAGGCAAAAAGTTAGGGGATAACCATGCCAACAGTGGCATTTTCCTACATGGGGTATTGTTGTCCTAACTCTGTTTATCTCCCTTGGTATCAACTTCTAATCATGTGCAGATTACACTCAGACCTTTCTGTGCTTAGAGAATAAAGAAACTTCCTTCAAGTGAATACTATGATTTAGCTCTTTATTGTTTCTTTTTAACCCATACACTACCTACAACCAATGGCCAATAGAGATGTGAAAAGAAATGTAGAAGAACAGGGGAGAAAACAAACCTAAAAAGGACAGAAAACACCCAAGAAACAATGATCAGGGTCCTTTCCCCATTCCCATCACTGGGTATATTCAATCCTGTGACTGTAATACCAATTCCAAGCAGATGTCGGTTCAGGTCACTCTCAGGTTGCCACGCTTCATTTCACAGGTATTCTGGGGCCTGTTAAAGACTCAGCTCACACCACCTGTGACTTCTAGGGGTTGGTTTTGAGTCTTTCGGAGTATCTCAGACATCTAGGACACATGTTCTCTAAAGTCACTGGCCCAAAAAGTGGTAGAGGACCCCATATAGACGTAGTCTAGTTTAGATGTGGAAATTATCTCCATTCCCAAGCGGTCTCAGATTTTGTGTAACTAGGATCTATGTTCTGGGATCCAGTTGGGTCCCAAAGTGAGGTGGTAACTTGCTTGGCAGTACATAGAAATAGTGTCATGGTCCTGACTTGTGCGATATTTAAGAGCATCTGTCTGTTTGGGATGCCAAGCATAATGTGAGCTCGGAACTGCAGTATGACAGTGTTCAAAACTATTGATGTTGGCCAGTATGGCTACATTTTGGGACAGAGCCATAGTAGGTGGGTCAGTGTGTCAGTGCCTCCACAATTCCGACAACGTAAAGCCAGTTTTAAGGACTCTTTGTATCCTGCGGATAACTGGATGAATTCCCACTCTTTAAGACTAAACACTGATAAAACAGAGGTATTGGTCTTAGAGGACAAAAGCCTCTGGAGTGATGAGCCACTGAGTTGGGCCCCCACTCCTTTTTGCTGCATCTTCTGCACACATTCAACACACAAATAAATAAGCTGTCAGACAGCTGTTTCTATTGCTCCATATCATCATCAGGATTATCTGTTTCTTCTTGCCAGTCACAGAAAGGCAGTGAATCAATCACTTATTTTACCCGCCTAGACTAATGTGATTCTGTACATCTCACCGCTGCTCAGCTAATCATGGGCCTACATAGAAGAGTCTGTACCTCAGCTCGTCCGGCTACTTTACACGGGCTACCTATGTGTAAACGATGCCTTTTAAAGCCCTGTGTGTGCCAAAAAAAACGCTTTATGGGGTCTCTCCTGGCTACTTGTGCGAGCTCTTTGTAGTCTGCGTTCCTGTGCGACGTCTGCGTTCACAGGCCTCTAACCTTGTGATTGGTCTGTGAGTTCTCCGAACATGGCAGGGTGCCAGGCCCGAGTCACCTCAACAGTCTGGCATGCCTCTTTACTTCTGTGTTCCACTGCCACATTTTTCAGCCTTGGTAAACTTCTGGAAACGCACCTATTTAGGATGCCTTTGCATTCGGGTGCTTCCCATCTGCACTAGCCTGGGGCACCCCTGGCGCTGTCAGTTGGTGTTTCCGCCAGTGCTTCATTTGTAATATAAGAAGTGCCGGAGCCCACAGTTTTGTTTAGAAGACAGAAGCTGGCACTATCAAAGGCCATAATACCAAGGCTACCTAGTTAATTACCCCATGCCTCGACCCACCACCAGGCACTCCCTTGCCCTTTACCTCACTCTTCCGGTTCCTTTTCATCCCTACTTTCTTCCTTTATGACTGTTTACGTCTTTCTCTTCCTCCGTCTTTCCCCCTCGTGTGTTTCTCCCTCTCTTGCTCTGGGTGAAAGTCTGATGAGGAAAAATAAGCGCCCGTCCTCAAAAAAAGTGTCAGTGGGCCCAGCTTGCAAACACGGTCCAAATACGCACTAGTTTGCAAACTATATAAATACAACGTTGCAATAACTCACTCTCAGTGCGCGTTATTAATTTTCAATTCACGAATAATTGCAACGAAGCAAAACATAGAGCCCCAGTTGCTGACAGCTTCCAGGGCAGCTTCAGCTCCTGCCTAAGGTGCTCCACCAACGTGACCACCCTGATCTTTCATCATGTTATCCGTAGACGCGGCTTTGTTGTATTTGTCATGCACTAGCTGCTGGTAATGTTAGGGCAAACATCAGTGTTGTCACTGCAAATATTTGTTGTGTGCATTCTTGGTAGCTGCCTGATTGCAGGGTTCAGTAGCACGCGCCGGAGGGTTGGAGAGGCTGACCTCTGACCCGTGACTGAAGGAGGGGGCGGCAGCTTCTTCCGCTGTTTACACCCACCTTTCTCTCAATGGGAAATGGGATGGGGTGTGAGATCGAGTCGTTCTGGTAGAACAAGGCGTCATCCTAGAAACGAAGACTGAAAACAAAGTGGGTCGATTCACAGAGGTTGAGGGAATGTGTGTAACTCGCTGGCTGCTAAAGCAACACTTTCCAATGAATATACACATTTGTTAGCTTTTAACTCACGTACATTTTTTTCAGTTGTGGGTGTAAACTATACATGCAATTAATTGCTTATGCAAATATACATTAGCCACAAAAACACACACAGCTTTGTCCACAAGCTTCCACAATGGTCCTCGTATTTGGGCAATAGGAATACTGTTTTATTTTTTCCGCATCTATCAAAGTGCATTTTCACAATTGGGGGAGTGTTTCTATTGGGAACGCGCAAAAGAAAAAACGATTGAAATATGACTTTGCTATCAAGAATAATCGGAAGGAAAATTTGGACTTCTGTTTCGTGATTCGCTCGTGGAGAGGGAATGTTAGGGCGGTTGTTTAACCACCCTGCAGGAGTAATACAGTGAGCAGCACCGATTTTCTCGGATTTCAGCATTTGCTATCCTGAAAATATGCGAACACAACTGCTATTGTGAAATGTAGTGGTATGCCTCTTTCTGGGGTGAGTAGGCACCAGAACACGATTGATAAATAGGGGTGATGTGGAAGGTGCGTCTCCACAGGTAAAATATTTACCTGTGGTGGAAAAAGTTGCACATTCAAACACATATTTCTGCATAATTTCCTCAGGAAAATATTCTACTTTGTGGAAAATCCCCATGACGACATTTTCTCTAGCCTGACTACCTCTTGCTTGAAATCTGGGAATGTCAAACTGGAATTATTTGTGGAATTTCCAAAAATAAATCTCCAAATACCCCGAAGAACACATTTCTCAGTTTTGACCACCCTTATTTAGAAATTGAGCCTCAGAAAAAACATATTATGATCCATTCACCAACCTGCTTACATTAGACCCAGGAGATAAGCCTCTGAATCCCAGCTTTCCCACATCTATCATAGTTTTGTGATGCTGGTGAAACCAAGTTTCCTGCCTTTGCGGCTCTTGTCTCTCAAAATTATACCTTAGAAAAAAGAATGGACACTGGTGATAATTTCTGCATTTAGAAATAAATAACTTGCATATTTTGTTCAGCAAACAGACATTTTGGTTCCTTGTGTTGCTTCATGTCCACCTGACTTTTAAAGATGAGATCTGAAAGGAAGCTAACTAGGAAAACAAGTTATTATCACTGTAACAGGTTCAACTCTCACATTACAAATACTAATTTGCATCTCTCGGTGGCAAATTCCAGCGCGTACAATTAAAATGACCTGGAGTAGGTGTAGGCTAATGGCCTGAGCTCCCACCTTTGTTACCTGGGGGACCAATATCGAGACTAGGAATTGGGTCAGTGTCCAGTAATTCTGGACAAATCGCTTAGGTCCTGTTTTATGAAGGGATTTTGTGATCACAAAGACTTCGATTGTAAAATCAGAGTCTTTATGGCCGCAACATGACCTTTTGGTATGCATTAAACATAAACTGCGAATCAGTAACAGGTTACCAAATTACATTTTAGGTTTATTAGTACATACCGAATTGCTATTTGGAATGGGCGTATTTAGGACATCCATTCTAAATAGTGATTCACAGTGGAATGTATTAGTGTTTTGAGACCAAAATCCGGTCGCAAAACTTTAATATTTTACAGACTACATAAAAGTAGTGGTAACCCATTCTCAAATAGTGAGGGTTTTCTAAGGAACTACTTACCACTTTTTGAATGTTGACAAAAATACATTTTAGGAGTAGGCAGTGGTCCCGTGAACTAATGCCTAGTCTTAAAAAAGTTTATCTTTTTTTTTTTTAAGGATATTCCTTTTTTCGTTTAAGGAAAACTGACTGCATTTAAAAACAAACGATTGCTTTATTGAAAAGAAATCCCAGACACAGTGGTCTGCTGACCCCAGCTGGCCACCATCCCTATGAATGTACCAAATTGTAATTTTGCAGTTTGTGACCTACCTCATTAATATGCATGAGGTAGTTTGAATTGTGACTCACTACGATTCACTATTTTGTGATGTGACCTATTAGTACATAAGTAGGTTCGCAAAACACCATTGGATTTGCTAAAATTCACTGCACAAATTGCAACCACTTTTAGTGAATGTAATGTTCATAGATCTGGCCCATAAACTCCCTGTGTATTAAAGAAATCTGTCCTTGTGTAACATAATTTGGTGCTCACGAAAAGCGCTCTGATGTTTGTGGGCTAACTTCACACTACATAAAACTGCAAACAAAAACCAAAATCTATTCATCATGTTTTTCCATTAAACACATAGCTGTGTACTGTATTTTTTTATTACCCCCGCCTTTGTTTGTGGATTGGTATTTTCATCACGGTCCTGACGTGTTAGTGCAGCCCACTCCTCCCTCAGAACACACTGTACCATGAGACAGCAGATGACACCATCATTTTGGAGCCATTGCCTTTCCTGGAGCAGGGTGGAAAGCTGATCTGCCCAAGCTGTACTTGGCAAGCCTGGAGACTGACGGGAGTGTTGTGCATAAATAAAAGGCATATTTATGCGTTTAGTATTTTGCACTGTAATACTTTATTGATGTGTACTTTACGTGTATTTCGAATAACTGTTAAACCTCGTTATATCATTTTCCCATGACTCTCATACTGCCCACCACCACAGACTGTACGGGCAAAATAATTAGCCAAACCAGTTTCATTTGGCATGTTTTCCCGTTTTGTGATTTCTTGGCATGTTCTATCTCCCAATCCCAATTTTGGTCCCACTTATAGGCGTATTAAACAAGTCTATACACCAACCCCATAGACTCACTCTTTACCATTTTTAAATATCAGAAAACAATCAATGGGAATTTTTGCCCACTGGTTTTGTGCACATTGAATGAGGAATTGAACAACAATTGCAGGATTTAACATGTTAGTTATCACAAATGTTTTTACCAATGATCGTACTAATTATCGTGAAGAATATCTGACTGCTGGTGTGCCTGTGAAAACTGGAGCTTGAACAGATAATAATCCTTTCATGTGACACCAATAAATGCAATCCAGAACATGTCTGACTGTGATTTTTGCAGTTTTACTGGTAAACGGGGAGCATTAACACTTATTAAAAGCCGTTTTTTGTGTCAGTATGATTGTGTTCTTTCTCACATCCAATGTGGCGAAGGCGTTCTCTCACCGTGACTTCATTTTGCGGTTGGTTTGAATCCAATAACATTACTATCTTTCTCACAGATGTCTCTCACCTCCCTGTGACATTAGCTTCTTTTCAGGAAGTGAAAGCCCAGTTCCTTTTACCACCTGCAAGATAAATTAAAGTTACTGGAGATTAGGGGCTTTTGAGTTGAGCAGACATAACGGGAAATTAAGTTGCTACAAATCGGAATGCAGCGTGCAAACATTAAGTACAATCTCTGCAGGGCCGGCTCCTCCATAAGGGCAGAGGAGCGTCGCCCTCCCGCCCTGTTTATTATCCCTTCCTTGTGAAAGGGATGGGGCATTAGGGGTGATGAGCAGAGGGGAGTGCACTGTGCACTCTCCTCAGAGCGCATGTGTGTTTGGCCGGCTGTCTTGGGCACAGTTGCTGGGCTGGAGAGAGCCTGCACAGGCTCCCAGTCTTCCTGGGAGCACCCTGGCTAGGCGTTCCCCGCCAATCCTGACACTGCTTTGAGCAGCATCAGGATTGGCTGCGGGGCAGGCTGGGAGCCTGTGCCTGCGTGCAGCGACGACACGGGAGAGAGGAGCGGCGTGGCAACGGAGGAGGTACATTTTTTTTATTTTATTTTTTTATTAAATGTTATTAACCCCCATCCCCCTCCCAATTGCCGCCCCGCCCCCAGGAATCCCTGCAAGCCGCGACTGAATGTCTGTCCTGTTTTACCAAACCCCTAGCACACTCTGCTCCACTAACGCAAGCAAAGTCACCTCCAAGAAGTACCACATTGCCTGAAGCTGCCTATCGCAAATGGGCTGTAGACAAACAACTTTATTGTGTTGAATTAAGAACTTGTGTGTACACGCGTGCCAAAACACAGCCCAAATGGGGCATTTCACATCAGATACATGGTTACACATGTGCATCCTGTTAATTCATTGATAAGGGCTCAAGGAGTTGTGGGAAGAATCCATATATGTGCTCTGCACTACATAGATAGGGTCCACTTCTATGTGCCAAAATACGAAGGCCCAGATTTAAGAGAGCGTAGCGCCTCCTTGCGCCACATTAGCATAATTTGTTTGCGCTATTGTGGCCCAACGAGGCAAAAATCGGTGCGCCAGATTTACAAAGTGGCGCAATGCATGCATTGCCAGACATAATGTATGCAAAGGGGGTGTTCACCTGTTGGGGGGGCAAAAAAATGGCACAAAAAATTCGAAAAAATGTCTTTGCACCATTTTTTATGGCATTTTTAACGCCTGCTAGCGCAGGCGTTAAAAGGGGGCATACCATTGGTTACAACGGGCCCCTATGTACTGTTCAGGGTTAGTACCAACATTTTGGTGCTAACCCTGAACAGTACATCAGTCATGTCAAAAATTGTGACGCTATTGCCCTCCACCCTGCGTCATGGTGCGCAGTATCTTAAATACGGTGCACACATGGTAGCGGTAGGTGGGACGCTTAGGGGCACAAGAAAAGTGGCGCTACACTTAGTGCAGCACCACTTTTCTTAAAGCTGCCCCAAAGTTCGAAGCAGACCTGGCTTTAGCAATGTTGGTGCCTGCTGCAACAACCCTTGTTAGTGTCCCCCAACCCTCACCCTCCAATGACCTGCTTCTTCACAGATTCCCTCACTACCACCCTCCAACGGTGCACCTCATCTCGTCATAGCCCCTCTCTCACATGTATTTCATTTGTTTTATAGCACTATTCATACCAGTACAGGGTGTCAGAACACTTTACATCACGCACACATTATACAGAGAAAATTAATCATACCTGTGTATATCAGTCTATAGGAAATGTTACATAAGACAGAGTATAAAAAGCTGTTGAAATTACTTGATATCCATGGTAGTAGGCAGTATATTTTACAAATGCTTGATCTGGAGATACAGAAGCGCAGGATTTAAAAGTAACACACTGAATTACTTTACTAATAAGAATTTATTTATATCCAAACAAATCTTTTTTTTAGTAACATTAGGATAATGAAAGAGTGGGGAATATCATGTCTTTCTAACCTATACCTTGCAGTTTGCATGCAGTTCTTTCATACCAGTTCATAGCTCACTGTGCTATATTATGACTGTGACTTATGAAGTGCTAGCAACAAAAAGATCTCTGTGACAAAAGCAGTAACACACTGAGCTATCTATTTAAAATACAGTTCTGTGATTTGCATGGTGCACGTTCTTTATAGCAGACATGCTAACCCTCTGCACTACTGTATTTTGAGCTAACATGCTGTTAGAGAAAACAGCAATCTCTCTCCAGCAGGAACATTAATCTCTAGAGTTATCTTGACATTTTTATTATTGCTTGAAATCTGCTGGTGGGACAAGAAACTCTGCAGCAGGGTCTCTTAAACCCATAAGCTATTTCTATACACAGCGGCCCCCAAGGTCAGCACCAGGTGCTGCTTCACCTGATGCACAGCCCTAGTGCTGGCCCTGCTTCTAAATTCTGAAACTAAAAAGCCCTTGATTTTCTGGGAAAGTGGAAGGAAACATACTTGTTTCTTTACAACATCCGCCTGCCTTACTCAACCAGAGGAACGTTTCTGTGTGTGGATACTGTGCACATTACATTTTCTTGAGTAACTACAGATGTTGTGAGTGTTTCCTTAAATTATTCAATACTTTAATTTTTTACTCTTCAGCCCAGATTCTGAAACCTGTCATCTCACGCAGCACAGCAACCAAAAATACTGTGCTGCGTGACAAGAACACAATATTCACATAGAAATGGCACTCTCCTCTCCTCTCCCTAGCACCAGCGCTGATATCAGCTTCCGTGCGCCACCCTCACACCTTAGCACCGTAGTGCTAGAGTGTGTGCATGAGTCGAGCACAGGTTTTCTACAGGAAGGGTGGCCTTCCTGTACAAATACTATGCCTAGACAAGTGGAAATGCTTTTCCTACCTTGTATGTGTGCTGCACGGTGCAGCACACATGCAAATTCGGAAAAGCACAGAGAAATAAAAGCATTTCTCTGTTTAACACCTGCTTTTCAGCGGCTTTTATTTTTGGCACATAACCCTTTCCACTGATGTTTCAGAATAGGGTTTAGTGCCAAAAAGCATGGGTGGTAGCAGGTTACATCCATGTAACACCCATATAACGCCCCCTTGATGCAAAGTAATGCAAAGCAGTGTTCCACTGCCAATGCCAAGGTGTGTACGTGTCAATTGGCTAACATAGAAACGAAACCTAATACCACCCACTAATTTGTTTTTCACTTCCTCTTCTGCATCTGATAGGAATGCATAATCCTCTAGAGACCTTTTACTAAAGATTAGCTCTGAAGGAGAATGTAAGTGAACCAGAACAATGCTGTGCTCATTACCTTTGTGTCCTGTTGCCCTAGACCCAATTGTTACTAGTGAGATGAAGCCACTGGGGGCCCTCAATATTTTGACCAGGTGCAGCACCAAACCAGTGCTGTGATTTCACAGCACCTTGTGCATGCACATTCAAAACCTTTTTGAATAGATCGCTATCTGTGTGCCTGTACAGAGCATAGTTACTTAGGCTGTGGCTGAGCTGCTTCAAATAATAACGACATATGATTTAACAGCTACTTCTCAAAAAATGGAAAACCTGGGCCTTTCAGGATGTTGACTTAGAATATTACCTGAGAATGGTGTCTTAACATGCAGATTATCTCACTCATCCACTTATTCATTTCCCTAAGTGAGTTAAGAATCCAGTCCAGAGATCTGTTTCTAACCTGCCTGTCAATCATGCTTTAACTGTACAAGTTCTCTGACCAATGAAAGCTTGTGCTAGTCTGTCTTGCTTCAACTGTTCTACTGGAAATGGAAGATTACATTTGCTACTTTCTGTGAGAGTGGAAATCTTGCTTGGCTACTGCCATTCTGTAACAATTCTGTGAGGAAGCAAAACTTGCCCTGCTGCTGCCTGATGTGAAAGTGTCCAGTGATGAGGAAAACGTGCACTGCTGTTGCCCTACAGATATGTGTCCTCTGAAGAAGGAATGCTTGCACTATTTGTGCCCTAAGTGTACATTTTCTTTGAAGAAGGGCTGTTTTCCCTACAGAATGAAAGTGTTTCCTCTGCTTACGATTGTAAAATGTTCTAGCTTTAGTAGCGGAAAATTTCAATTCTATTAAGGACACAGAGGTGAGGATTATCCCTACCAAAATCAAATAATTTCCCCCGCCCCCTTGTGATACTGTGGACACCAGGAGTCTGTCAGAAGTATGGTTTAAGTATAACATATTTTGATTATATTGCTTGGGTATAAGGGCTTATTGTCAGGTACACAATGATGCTCAGGTATATTTGTTTTCCTAATGTGCACGTTTGCTTCTCCTCCTGTAGGTTCGGATGGATGAGTTAGGAGGATTTCCTTTCTTTTCTAGTAGAGAGTGACTCTTCTAAACATGATTGAGCAATGTGGAACGGACATTGTTTGTCACACGAAGAAAGAGGTGCCTTAGAAACTGTTGATATACTATATGTGGACTGAAAAACTCCAATTGATTGTAGTTGTTTCTTTTCCTTCCCTAGTCTTCACGGGAAAGGAGGTCTTTTGATGTTATATGGCAGCTTTAGAAACAAAGTGGAGAAAGAAGAGCATGATCCTCTCTTCAGGACTGGAGTAAAGAATTACGCTAGTTCAAAGCTCATCAATGATCGGTGTGGCCATATTAACCACTGGTTTAAAATAAAACACCTTGAACTTAAAATCTTGAGACCAATGAGCTACATTCAAGATATCTTCCAATTGATCCTCCAGAGAGAAACGGTTGGAAGCCATGACCTCTCTTAGCTGTGTAGGCACCAAAAAATTAAATATCTATGCCTGGCTCCTGCATAATGTACTTCACCCATCTGTCACTGGTTGGGACAGAGACTGCCTTGAACGGCTTACATAAGGATATCAAAAGCTGATGTTGCCCCAATGGGTGAACCTCTTCCGTCACTGCCTGGTAGGCCTTAAGGCATCTGACCACACATAATTTGACATTTGTAGGAAAACCCGGATATGAGGCCTCTGTAGAGTAAGATTTTGTCCTTCTAGAGATATGAAATTTACCCTTTCTGGCGTGAATACTGTAGGAAGTTGGCTCTGTATATACTATTTCAAAGTAAGAAATAGTGTGCACAGAGTCCAAGGGTTACCCTTAGAGGTAAGATAGTGGCAAAAAGAGATAATTATAATGCTCTATTTTGTGGTAGTGTGGTCGAGCAGTAGGCTTATCAGAGGGTAGTGTTAAGCATTTGTTGTACACACACAGGCAATAAATGAGGAACCCACACTTACAGACTTACTCCACGCCAATAGGTTTTTATATAGAAAAATATATTTTCTTAGTTTATTTTAAGAATCACAGGTTCAAGATTTACAAGTAATACTTCAAATGAAAGGTATTTCACTCAGGTATTCTTTGAATAATCACAATAGCATGTACAGTCTTGACAAAAATGGCAATAAGCTATTTTAAAAGTGGACACAGTGCAAAAATCATCAGTTCCTGGGGGAGGTAAGTAAATGTTAAGTTCACAGGTAAGTAAAACACTTACAGGGTGCAAAGTTGGGTCCAAGGTAGCCCACCATTGGGGGTTCAAGGCAACCCCAAAGTTACCACACCAGCAGCTCAGGGCCGGTCAGGTGCAGAGGTCAAAGTGGTGCCCAAAACATATAGGCTTCAATGGAAATAGGGGTGCTCCGGTTCCAGTCTGCCAGCAGGTAAGTCCCTGCGTCCTCGGAGGGCAGACCAGAGGGGTTTTGTAGGGCACCGGGGGGACACAAGCAGGCACAGAAAGTACACCCTCAGCGGCACAGGGGCGGCTGGGTGCAGAGTGCAAATAGGCGTCGGGTTTCCGATAGGAATCAAAGGGGAGACCCGGGGGTCTCTTCAACGATGCAGGCAGGCACAGGGGGGGCTCCTTGGGGTAGCCACCACCTGGGCTAGGCAGAGGGACGTCTGGGGGTCACTCCTGCACTGGAGTTCAGTTCCTTCAGGTCCTGGGGGCTGCGGGTGCAGTGCTGGTTCCAGGCATCAGGTTCCTTGTTACAGGCAGTCGCGGTCAGGGGGAGCCTCTGTATTTCCTCTGCAGGTGTCGCAGTGTGGGGATAGGGGGGTCAACTCTGGCTACTCACGGGCTCGCAGTCGCCGGGGAGTCCTCCTGTAGTGTTAGTTTTCCGCAGGTCGAGCCGGGGGCGTCGGGTGCAGAGTGGAAAGTCTTACGCTTCCGGCGGGAAATGTGTGGTCTTTAAAAGTTGCTTCTTTGTTGCAGAAAGTTGCAGTTTGTTGAACAGGGCCGCTGTTCTCGGGAGCTTCTTGGTCCTTTAGATGCAGGGTAGTCCTCTGGCCGGTGGCGCTGGGGCCAAATCAGTTGTCGTCTCCGTCTTCACTGCAGGGCTTCAGGTCAGCAGTCCTTCTTCTTCTTTAGGTTGCAGGAATCTGTCTTCCTCGTTTCTGGGAGCCCCTAAATACTGAATTTAGGGGTGTGTTTAGGTCTGGGAGGGCAGTAGCCAATGGCTACTGTCCTGGAGGGTGGCTAGACCCTCTTTGTGCCTCATCCCTGTGGGGACACATCCCTAATCCTATTGGGGGAATCCTCCTTCTACAAGATGGAGGATTTCTAAAAGTAAGAGTCACCTCAGCTCAGGACACCTTAGGGGCTGTCCTGACTGGGGGTGACTTCTCCTTGTTTTCCTCATTATCTCCTCCAGCCTTGCCGCCAAAAGTGGGGGCAGTGGCCAGAGGGGCAGGCATTTCCATTAGCTGGGATGCCCTGTGGCGCTGTAACAAAGGGGGTGAGCCTTTGAGGCTCACCGCCAAGTGTTACAGTTCCTGCAGGGGGAGGTGAGAAGCACCTCCACCCAGTACAGGCTTTGTTCCTGGCCACAGAGTGACAAAGTCACTTTCCCCATGTGGCCAGCAACATGTCTGGTGTGTGGCAGGCTGGCAGAAACTAGTCAGCCCACACTGGAAGTCGGGTATGTTTTCAGGGGGCATCTCTAAGATGCCCTCTGGGTGTATTTTACAATAAAGTGCACACTGGCACCAGTGTGCATTTATTGTGCTGAGAAGTTTGATACCAAACTTCCCAGTTTTCAGTGTAGCCATTATGGTGCTGTGGAATTCGTGTTTGACAGACTCCCAGACCATATACTCTTATGGCTACCCTGCACTTACAATGTCTAAGGTTTTGCTTAGACACTGTAGGGGCATAGTGCTCATGCACATATGCCCTCACCTGTGGCATATTGCACCCTGCCTTAGGGCTGTAAGGCCTGCTAGAGGGGTGACTTACCTATGCCACAGGCAGTGTGAGGTTGGCATGGCACTCTGAGGGGAGTGCCATGTCGACTTAGTCATTTTCCCCACCAGCACGCTGGCAAGCAGTGTGTATGTGCTGAGTGAGGGGTCCCCAGGGTGGCATAAGACATGCTGCAGCCCTTAGAGACCTTCCCTGGCATCAGGGCCCTTGGTACCAGGAGTACCAGTTACAAGGGACTTACCTGGGTGCCAGGGTTGTGCCAATTGTGGAGACAAAGGTACAGTTTAGGGAAAGAACACTGGTGCTGGGGCCTGGTTAGCAGGGTCCCAACATACTTTCAAATCATAACTTGGCATCAGCAAAGGCAAAAAGTCAGGGGGTAACCATGCCAAGGAGGCATTTCCTTACACAACCCCCCCCCCCTCAAACGAAAGAGGATGAGACTAACCTTTCCCAAGAGAGTCTTCATTTTCTAAGTGAAAGAACCTGGAAAGGCCATCTGCATTGGCATGGGCAGTCCCAGGTCTGTGTTCCACTATAAAGTCCATTCCCTGTAGGGATATGGACCACCTCAACAGTTTAGGATTTTCACCTTTCATTTGCATTAGCCATCTGAGAAGTCTGTGGTCAGTCTGAACTACAAAGTGAGTACCAAAGAGGTATGGTCTTAGCTTCTTCAGGGACCAGAGCACAGCAAATGCCTGCCTCTCAATGGCACTCCAACGCTGCTCCCTGTGGAGTAACCTCCTGCTAATGAAAGCAACAGGCTGGTCAAGGCCAACATCATTTGTTTGGGTCAGAACTGCCCCTATCCCATGTTCAGAGGCATCAGTCTGCACAATGAACTGCTTGGAGTAATCTGGAGCTTTGAGAACTGGTGCTGTGCACATAGCTTGCTTCAGGGTGTCAAAGGCCTGTTGGCATTCTACAGTCCAGTTTACCTTTTTGGGCATTTTCTTAGAGGTAAGTTCTGTGAGGGGTGTCACTATGGATCCATATCCCTTCACAAACCTCCTATAGTAACCAGTCAAGCCAAGGAATGCCCTGACTTGAGTCTGGGTTTTTGGAGCTACCAAGTCCAGAATAGTCTGGATCTTGGGTTGGAGTGGCTGAACTTGGCCTCCACCTACAAGGTGTCCCAAGTAAACCACAGTACCCTGCCCTATCTGACATTTAGATGCCTTGATAGAGAGGCCTGCTGCACATATGCCCTCCCAGACCATATAATCTTATGGCTACCCTGCATTTACAATGTCTAAGGTTTTGCTTAGACACTGTAGGGGCATAGTGCTCATGCACATATGCCCTCACCTGTGCCTTAGGGCTGTAAGGCCTGCTAGAGGGGTGACTTACCTATGCCACAGGCAGTGTGAGGTTGGCATGGCACTCTGAGGGGAGTGCCATGTCGACTTAGTCATTTTCTCCCCACCAGCACACACAGTGTGTATGTGCTGAGTGAGGGGTCCCCAGGGTGGCATAAGACATGCTGCAGCCCTTAGAGACTTCCCTGGCATCCGGGCCCTTGGTACCAGGAGTACCAGTTACAAGGGACTTACCTGGGTGCCAAGGTTGTGCCAATTGTGGAGACAAAGGTAGTGAGGGGTCCCCAGGGTGGCATAAGACATGCTGCAGCCCTTAGAGACCTTTCCTGGCATCAGGGCCCTTGGTACCAGGAGTACCAGTTACAAGGGACTTACCTGGGTGCCAGGGTTGTGCCAATTGTGGAGACAAAGGTACAGTTTAGGGAAAGAACACTGGTGCTGGGGCCTGGTTAGCAGGGTCCCAGCACACTTTCAAATCATAACTTGGCATCAGCAAAGGCAAAAAGTCAGGGGGTAACCATGCCAAGGAGGCATTTCCTTACAAATACCCTACCAGTAATATCCAGGGCTTGCACATCAGGCACGTATTTACAGGACAGTAGGCATAATAACATGGTCAGCTTATCTGATAATTGTTTTCTGGTAAGATATTTTTTGTGTGGCCATGATAGAAAGAGGTTGAGAACCTTATTGTCATCCCAGAGGGCAGAATACTGGGGCTCCAGCGGGATAGACAGTTGTATTCCCCTCATCAATTTCCTGACAAAAGAATGTTCCTCAGTGGGAGAGCCATCAATGGGAAGGTGTCCCACTGATATAGCTGACCTAAACGTATTCATCGATCGATAGCCCAATCCATCCGCCACTAGGGAAGACAGAAAGTTCACGATGTGGACGATATTCGATTCTACAGGATCTGTATTCCTCTGAAAACACCAACGCAGCCATCACCCCAAGCAGATCTGTACCTCTTATTTGTTCAGTCTACCCAGGCCTTGGACAAGAGATACTTAGCTTCCTCTGAAAGTCCTCTGTTCGTCCATCGACTCCTGCAATCTTCCAAGCCATTATACAAAGAGATCTGGCCTGTATCATGTGATGGAGATTCCCCAGAATGTCCTGAAGGAGATCTGGTCAGTGGGGTACAGGGTTTGGAAAATCCCAAGAAAGTTCCATCATCACTGGAAACCAGGCTTGAACCTCCAAAAAGGAGTGCTGACCACTTGGTCCACCCTTTGATGAAGAAACTGCCTTAGCAGTCGCATGATCATTATGAACGGGATAGGGAATACCCCGTCTTCCCGCTCTAATCCTGAAGGAAAGCATCTATAGCCGCTGCTTGTGGACCCGGCCTCCAGCTGAAGGATTTGTCTACCTGCCGATCCAGGCAAGAAGCAAACAGATCTACATGGAACAGGTCCTAGTGTTTTTGGATCGCCCGAAGAACTCTGGATGCAATCTGCCACCGTGTTGGCTGTCTGTGGGAGATACTCCACTGTCATGGACTGCTTCACCAGATCCACTAGTGTCCTGGATCAAGGACCCCAGACGGTTGATGTAGCCGACTGCCAATATGCTGTCTATCTTCAACAGGATGCAATAACTCACCTTTTCCTCGGTCCAAATTTGAGCCACAAAGTAGCATGCCAGGAGTTCCAAGCAAGTTATATGCATATTCCGTTCTTCTGATGACCAGTTTCCTCCTGTAGGTATCCTTCAGCAGCTGGCTCCCCCTGCTTGTTTTGCTGGTGTCGGATTCTATCACAATATCTGGGCTGGAACTGAAGATTTCTCTCCCATTCCAAGCCTCCATGTGGGTGAGCCTCCAGTGCATCTCCTTGCGCACTCTAACCATCAAAGGATGGCCTCTGAGTACCTCAGACCTCGGCAGAGATGGAATGACTACGGTTGCTGGAGAGCCACGTAGTAAAGAGGGGCCAGGAATATTGCTTGTATTGATTAGGCGAGTATGCCCACTAGGCACGTCAGTTGATAGAGGAATGTGTTCTGACTCTTTCGGATCTCATGTTGGATCTTCGCTACCTTTTTAGAAGTCAGACTGAGTATCAATCCCCTGGAGTCGATGACAAAACCCAGGAATGTCATCCATTGAGAAGGTAATAATAACAATTTCTTCTCTTTGATCATGAAACCCAGAGAGATGGGGCTTAGAAATTGTTGATGAACTTTAATTGGACTGAAAGACTCTAATTGGTTCTTGTGTTTTCTTTTCCTTCCCTAGTGTTCATGGAAACAGAAGTATTTTGATGTTATATGGCTGCTGTAGAAATAAAGTGGAGAAAGAAGAGCATAATCCTTGCCTCCATTCTTGACACAGAATTAAAAAACGATATATAGAATGCATATGTATAGCATGCCCTACGAACAGGGGCCTTTTCATGATATTTGATGGGAAATGCCGGCAGTCCTGAGGAAGCTCCTGTCCCCAGTGTGACAATATTCGAGTGCCAAAACATGTTGACTGAAAAGAGTAGCAGGACCCATTGCTCTGTCCACTGTTTTTAATCTTGCGGCACCAGTAAAATCTTTTTTAGATCAACCATACACAATTTCAATATAAGCCTGAGAGTTTAACAATGGGAGAACATAAATGTTAGTTTAAGGGACATAACTTTACCAAAACTAGGTAATACATAAATATGAGACTGCACTACAAGTGAACAGGAGTACTCTTGTATTTTTACAGTGCTAGATGTTGAACCCACTGATGAACCGTGCTGTGCTAGATGGGTGGAATTCATCATCTAATTCTATTGTTGGTGTGTTGTGCTTCCTGTATGTTTCTGTATTATTTATGGAGAATGTACAAGAGTCCTTTAACATTACCCGCTACTTGTTAAGTGTGTTAGTTACCTGTGCGTTGTACCCTGTCCTGCATGATTGAAAGAATCGTGTGATGTTCCTCTTGCTACTGCCACTTTACTTATTATTTGAATTATGGAAACTTGTGCTTCTAGTGGCCATGTTATGCATTTGTTCTGTTGTGAAGCTCAGTATAGAACTTTCCTTTAGACATGTCAAAACAGTTTATTTTGCCAATGCTCGTTTTATTGCATGGCATGAGGAAAAAATGAACCCTCACAAAATAATATTGTGGTTTGGTTCTATGTGTGAAACAAGCAGATTTTGAAATGGACTAGATGCACATACCTGACAAGTGGCTTCAAGTGATGTATAACACCTTCGGCCAATTTTGGCATCTCAGCCAAGTTCACCTTGCATTCTGCAGCTTTGAACCCATAACGGAATAATTAAGGCAAAAATATAAGTCTCACAGTGCAACATGCTGTTAGCTGAAAAGTAAGTACTGGTTGATGTGTTACAGTACACGCGAGAGACTAGTGAAATGCAAAATAAAATGTTGCTCTGCTGTTTTCCTCGAGGATTAAATAGCCAGTGGATGAGAGGGCAGTGATGCAAATAGCATCATCTCACTGCTAATGGGCTAGCATTAACACTCCTTGCAAAGAAAACAACATGCTAAAAAGACATTGTTTCCCAGAACAATGGGAGCAGCAAAGACAGCACGAAAGGAAATAGAATGTGCCAACACCCCTCTTCCCGAACGTCTACCTCTTACCTTGCCTTGAAATGGTGCAGGTCTTGCTGCTGAGCACCTACGCTCATGTTGTAAAAGAGAAAATATACTGCATTTTCTTACCATTTATACAATCTTGTATCTTTGTATGTGGAGATTCTGAATAGGATTTAAGGTTCTGGCAGCGTTTTGTTGTTACAGCATGGAAAGGTACTGAGTAATGGTAGTGCACTGTGCGGCTTGAGTGAGTGGTATTGAATGTGTGTTTACTTTTATTTTGGGGCCGATGTCGAACATAGAAACAACTATTCTATTTACGCAAGAACAAAGGTGTAAGTGCCTTTACAACAATTATTATTGGTTTATTTATGTTATTTTAATGTATATTCTTGAGTTTCTGGTGATTTTTAGCTTGGGAAAAGGCAACGGCAGGTAGCTTCCTCATTCGCTTCTGCATCATCTCGTTCTCGAACCTGGTCTCCTTAGCCTCCAGAGTAAATGAGACATACTATTGGTGCTGATGTGGATGAGGAAGGTCTCTCTGAAACTTTGGACAGGAATTCTTTCAAAGTAAACTTTCTTCTGGTGCCCAAACAACCACAGGAGAACATTCTAGGCCCCCCAGGACCTTAGCGGATGGCAGTTAGAGACTCTCAGGACATCAAGTAGAGGCCAGCAGCAAAATTCAGTCCTGGCCCAGTTACCACTAGTCACTTGGGTACTTCAGGCAAAGGCGTGTACAGCTTGTTTTATCCCCTCAGCTTGAACAGGAGGTCAGCCATAAGAACCTTGGAGTCCACATCTTTGTCCTGGACACAAGAGGAAGCAGGTCCAGTTCTTCATGGGTCCTCTCATGTCAGAGTCACAGGTCTAGTCCTCCATCATTCGTCTGTAGGTCCAGGAAGTGTTCTGAAGTGGATGTCTGGGGGTGGCACATTAATTAATGCATTGCCATAGCGAGTGGGTGGGTATGACTCCGGGCACACCCTAAGCAATGGGGTAAAAGTTCCTGGGGCCAACCCTACCCACATTTGGCATTTTCAGGATGGCAAACGTCATTGGCAACACTAAACATGGGTTCTGAAGGCCCAGGGTGTGTGGGTGGGATTGTGTGGGTAGTGTACTATTTTATTCCTAGTGCCCTCCCACATCTAACACTAAATTCCAGTTAGAGGTAACCACTGTAGCGTACTCACAATAAACCTAGAGACAGAAGTCTGGTACGACAAATGCAGAATCTTTTTAGCAACCAGACAGTAAATGTAGAAGAACGTTTTAGGCATCATATTCTCTCCCATTTTAATGATTCCCCAAGTGATATGTTTGAACCTAGCAAACCTGTCAGGCAGGGTTTGACAATACAAGCAGGATTTGACACTGTATTGTCAAAAAAGGATGCCCTTAGCCTGCACCCTGTGGAGTTCAGAGGAGTCATCTTTGGTAATTCAAATCAGCTTATCATTTTCTCCTGGGAGTCATTTCACACTTGTCCACACCTACTCATGGTTAATTGCTGGTTTGGAAAAGCTTGAAAGTCAATGCAGATTATTCTCCAGGAACTTGAGGCAGGGAAAGGGTGACTTCATAAAAATTACCTTTCCTTTATAGTTATTGCAATTCTGAGTCCACCAGTGAATTGGATTTTATAACTTTTGCAAATGGCACAGGTTTATCCCCAAACTTTTTTGCCTTTCTCCTCCTGTTTTTCTGACCATCTTTTTGTTGGTCTTATGTAGTGATATTGGTGTTTTGACCACTGACTTCGTGTCGCACCACTTTGCACTTGGCTTAGCTGTCCACCGTCACATAAGTGGTCACTAGTTACAGACTCCAACAGATTCAGCTTAACCTTAGCTTCACTGCCACTGTTTAAGGTGCGAGTAAGGTTCCATACAAACCATGTTATGCAACGTGTTTTCTATTCTGCGTGTTATTTTTCTCACTGAAGTGCTAGGACATAAGGTGGAGAAGTCAGTTAGCAAGATAAGGATGTACTAGACTGATGTTTATGGTACAGCAGGGAATGGTTTAGTTTTGGGAAAGACACCTCAGGATTTTGGCCAAGTTCCGATGTGTGTCTTTCAAAGCTTACCTAAAATAGCCAGCATTTTTTAATACTTCTTGCGCAGCGGGAGGGGTGTAACAAAGTTCAATAAATCCATGAAACAGAGGATAGAGGAGGTTACGTTTATTGGAAGTATAAAGACCCCATCCACTCACCAACTGTCGCTCAGCCTTTCTTTGCCCCTTCACGCTCAACATTTTTCCCTGACCCAGATACATTCTAAACCAGAATGCATGGCTAGAGTTCTGCCAAAGGAAACACACATAAATATAGAATACCACTAGAACACTACCCACCTCCCTTCCTTATATAAACAAAGTTAGCATGAATTCAACAAAATAATGATAACTTAGAGTTATGCAATGTAGAGACACCACAACATTTATGTAACATACTCCTTTAGGTATTTTTGAGTTACAATTTTCCTTTCAGATTTTTTGACTCCGATTGTTGAGTTATTCTTGATAAATTCTTGTCCTTTCCCAAAAGCGTCTTTATTGATCACCACCACTCGATTGAGATTCTAAATCCTGGAGTCTTCTGTCTTAACAGCATTGGTGAATAATTTTACCTCTCTCACCGGTTTAGACCTGCCTGGAAATCCTCCTTTCCTAACAGGTTTTCTAATCAACACCAAATCTCCTACCCGAACCTTTGTTACAAGTGCCGATTTTCTTACATCAAAATTGTCTTTGCGAGCCATTATTTTCACTTTTTCTCTCACTCTCCAATCAGTGTCTGGTACAACCTTTCCCATTCTTAGCTCCATATCGTTCACCCAACCAGGTGCTACACGATTATTGGGGTGCCTCCCTTTAAGCAACTCAAAAAGAGTTTTCTCAGTCACAGAGTGAGGCGAAACTCTGTACGCCTCTATTCTTTTGACTACCTTCTTCTTCCAATCTAGTCCACTGTCTTTGGCTATAGCTATTGTCTCTTTAAGCACCCTATTAAAGCGTCCCACCATACCATTGGTCTCAGGATGGTATAGAGAGCACTTCTTGTGCTGAATGGAAAGATCACTCAAGAACATCTCCATCTCTTTGGAGACCAATTGTACCCCATTGTCTGTAAGAATAGATTTAGGAACACCCCCTCTCCCAAATATCTCTCTTAGAAAAGAAATCACATGCTTTGTCTCAATTCTCCTGGTGAAAACAACTTCTGGCCTACTTGAAAACAAATCAACCAGAACAATGAGATACTTGTCACATCCATCCCCATGAACTGGGCCTAAAATATCAAGGGCGATTTCTTCCCACGGATGTGTGGGAAGATCCCTAATAACCATGGGTTCAACCTTGGGTTTGGCAGACTTCTCACTGAATTCACACTGCATACAAACAGCTCTCTCTACTTTACCATCCATTCCTGGCCACCAATATGTTAAACCAAGCCTCCCTTTGGTTTTTTAAATGCCTTGATGACCACAGTGTGCAAGAGTAATTAAACTGTCCCTAAGTCCTGCAGGTGGCACTAACCTTGACCCCTGGAACAACAGTCCATTCATCTCAGACAACTCATCTTTAACATGCCAGTATTTTTGAGATTCCAAACTCCCCTCCTTTCTATTCTTCCAACCACCCTTCATCAATGATAACACCTCAGACATAGTTTTGTCAGATTTGCATTCCTCTCGCCACCTCACCTCGGTTATGGTACCATAATCAACTTCACACACTACCTCATTATCCTGATCCCCACACTCAGACTCTCCTTCCTGGTTTCCACCACCAAAACGCACCAACCTCGACAAAGCGTCAGCTACCACATTCTGTGCTCCAGGAATATACTTAACCACAAAGTCATAATCTTGCAGAGATACTACCCACTTAGTCATTCTGCTTGAAGTAGCATCAATGCCTTTTTTTAAAAAGATCTCACATAGAGGCTTATGATCTGCCCTCACCTCAAACTTGGCACCCCACAGTAATTTCCTCAACTTCTTAATGGTCCATTGAACTGCAAGAGCCTCCCTCTCTATCACAGAATAATTCAACTCCGCCCCTTTCAAAGCCTGAGACAAAAACAATACAACCCGCTCAGAACCACCTTTCTCTTGATGTAACACAGCACCTAAACCCTTCATATTCGCATCAGTGATTAACACAGAACTGCAATTAGGGTCAAAACTCTTTAACTCCGGGGCCTTTCCCAACATTTCTTTGATTCAGTGAATTCTGATTCACATTCAGAATTCCAAACAAATTCTTCACCCTTATGCAGTAATTTCCTCATGTTCACGCACTTTTCAGCAAACCCCTTCACAAATTTGCTATAATATTCTGCCATACCAATGAATCTCATTAATTCCTCCTTGTTTGAAGGTGACTCCAATTTTAGTATAGTATCGACCAAATCCTTCTTTGGAGTGATTCCATCAACCGTAATGGTATGACCCAAATACTCTATAGAATTCCTCTTGAATTTGCATTTTTCTAGTTTGATTGTCAAACCAAACTCTTTCAGTCTCCACAAGACGCCTTGCAACCTCTCATCACGCTCAGAGTCATTTTTCCCAAATACAAGAACATTATCCTGATATGTCTTAATCCCATCCAGATTCTTTAATACTTTCTCTAAAGCTCTTTGAAAGACAGAGGCTGCAGAGATTAATCCAAACGGCAGCCTAACATACCTAAATGTGCCAAAGGGCGTGATAAAGGCGGTGAGATGCCTTGAGTCTTCATCCAAACTAATCTGATGATAGGCAGATGTTAAGTCTATGGTTGAAAATACCCTGGCACCATGAAGTAACATCAACATGTCAGCAATATTGGGCAAGGGATATCTGTCCGGTTATATGTCGGAACCATGGGTGCTTCAAGCACCCGTGGCTCAACAACGAGGTCGGAACAACGACCTCGTTCTAACCACTAATGCCTTTACCACTAATGCGTTTACAACGATTTTACCGTTGTAAAGGCATTCCTTGTAAAGGCATTAGCAATCAGCATGCACGGTTCCAGCATGCTTCCGCCATAGCACCCCGCCCCCAAAAATTACCACGACCCCCCATCCCCACAACTACCCCAACCCCCCACCCCCAAAATTACCAGAACCCCAACCCCCTCTCCTAAAACCTAAACCACCCCAACCCCAACCCACCCCTTAAACCTAAACCCTGAACCCCCTTCCCCCTAAACCCTAATAACCCCCAGCCCCTACCCCACTCCACCCCAAAAACTAAAAATACCCTGAGTCCCCACCCCGCCCCTAAAACCTAAACACCCCAACCCCCCAACCCACCCCTTAAACCTAAACCCTGACCCCCCACTCCCCCAAACCCTATTCACCCGAGCCCCCCACTGACCCCCCCCAAAAAAAACAGCCTCAGTCCCAGCCCAACTTACCTCCTCCTTCACCGCGTCAGCTCTGACTCCCTTCTTCAGTATCTTAATCACACATGTACGTGGTTCAGACATGCGTGGTTAAGGTACCAAAACCAGGAAGTCGTGGAAAATGAAAGTGTTGTTTCGCTTTCGTTTTTTACGACTTCATGGTTTCGGAGTCATTGTTCCGTTGGTTTCCCATCTGTCCACAACTACATTCTTATTAAGCTCCCTCAAGTCTATGCACAGACGAAGACTGCCATTAGCCTTCCTGGCCGCAACGACTGGGGCGAGCCATTCAATTCCTTCCACTTCCTCAATTATGCCTTCTCTCATCAATTTCTCCAATTCTACTTTCATTTCCTCACGTACCATTAGAGGAACACCACGAACCTTGCTACACACAGGTTTAGTTCCTTGGATTAAACGAATGTGGTGAGAGTAATGCCGGAGACACCCTAACTGTGCTTAGAAAACTTCTGGCAATTAAACTTTCAAATTTTCAATATAATGATCCACAACCACCCCATGTTTCTCATATTCTCCATCCTGTACTGCATTCACCAGAAATTCTTCACTCAACTTCACAGGCGGATCACTATTGGGATCAAGAATCACTCCTAAATCCTTCTGATGAAACCAACTTAAAATGCTGTCACCTTTCTTTGAGACATACATTTTTGCCTTGGCATACTTACACTTAAATTCAAGTAGACCCCAAAAATATCCATATAGCTTAATTGGCTCACCACCATAAGCATATGGACTGATGTCAGGTTTGAACAATTTGACCTTATTCTTAAGTTTTTCTAAATAGAACTCCTTTGAAACAATAGTTATCTTTGCTCCTGAGTCAAATAAAACTTTAGTTCTCTCACCATCCACTATAATTTCATCTAGGGGAATCTTCCTTTTCCCTCCTTCTACTTGAAGAATAATTTGATCACATTCAAAATCAGCAACGCCAGCATCATCCGAAGTTGAGCTGTCCATCACTTCATACACTCTCCAATTGCCACCTTTAGCTCTACACACAGCTGCAAAATGACCTCTTTTCTTACAGAGACTACATGATGCTTTTGCCACTGGGAAACTTTTGTCATTAGCCATATGACCTTGTTTGCCACACCGAAACACTTACCTTGAAAAAAACTTTTCTCTTTCTTCTCGCAGTTGGTAGCTTCTAAGCTTTCATTTTTACTTTTGACCACAAGTACACTATCACCCTCCCCTTTTATGGTTTCCACACATTGTAAAGAATGCTTAATTTTTTTAGCAACTATCAAAACATCGTCTAAGGAACGTTCATCCTTTTGCCAAATTTCTTCCCTTATTTTTTCTATGTTGCACCCAAGCATGAACTGGTCTCTAATACGCTCTTCCACCAAACAGCCAAACTTGCATGAGGAAGCTAATTTCCTCAACGCAGTGGTATAATTTTCCACACTCTCACCTTCTTTTTGACATCTTCTTCCAAAACGGTATCTCTCTAAAATAGTGCTATCCTTCGGCAAATAATGTCTATCTAATTTCTCTATGCATTTTTCATACTCATTTAAATTCTCATCATCAACATCCGGCAGATTGTCAAATACCTCCTGTCCCTCTGAGCCCAAACAGTGCAAGAGTAATGCAGATTTCCTTTCTGCACTTAATGACGCACCACAAACTTTTGCATCTCTTTTGAATACATTTTTCCATTTCCGCCACTTTATGGGTGGCTCACCAGGAAAAGCCAAAAAGAAAGGTGGGGCCGTAACATTCTGCATAATTAGTAGATTTCCTTCACCAAACAAATTGCACTCTACACACCCCCCCTTCTCTTTTTAAAAACAAAAACAAAAAAAAAACAACTAGGAAGTAAAACAGTTGTGAGTAACTCCTATTGTCCGCAGCGTAACACTTCTTTTGTCCACAAAGTTACAGTTAATGTTCTCCGGGAATATCGTATGATTGCTCTAACACACAAGTAAAATGTACCGTATAGAACCGCAAGTAACACCTCCTTTGAAATTAAATCCAGTAATCGTGGTATTCGTTACACAGATGAGCAGGACGCACTGTTAAGATGTCTTGTTGACGTGCCGCACGTTCGTGAAACAAGACGCTGCAGCAGCCGCACGTCGAGCATCAAGAAGAGTAGATGTCTCATATGAAAATCAACATCCAAGCCGCGAAGATGTCAGGAAAAGCAGCGCGGGCTGGAGGTGAGTCAGCCCTTAACGATCCACTGCATGGGCATACACAGTCAGTGCCTAGGGAGCGCATGCGAAACGTGCCCGAGAAGCTAGGTTAGGCAATGGCCGAATAAAAAAAATAAAAAAACAGTACACCAAAGCTGCAGAATCTCGAAAACGCTTCCTCCTGGAAACGATTGAGGGACTTTAGACTCACAGCATGTACTCCTCGTAACCGGCCGCTCCACCACACCAGCGTTTTCCAACGTTGCGAGGAGTGAAAAAGCAAAATAAGAAGTTTGTTTTCAGCACACCACGAGTTTCTTGCGCAATAGAATCCTTGATTGCAAAATCCTTGGTTGCTCCAGGACCACAGGCAACACGAGCTCCCTCACAACCAAGGCAGACGAAGATAAGGTGTTATCCTCTGCTTGACTCAAACAGGAAACACCTCACTGTGGTCCTCACAGTTGTGTCCAGTGTTAGGACCTTCGCAATGAAATGATCATTAACCTCTTGTAGTTCATTTGAATCCTCTGCATCCCATCCTCGCCGCCAGTGTAACAAAGTCCAATAAATCCATGAAACAGAGGATAGAGGAGGTCAAGTTTATTGGAAGTATAAAGGTCCCATCCACTCATCAACTGTCGCTCAGCCTCTCTCTGCCCCTTCACGCTCAACATTCTTCTCTGACCCAGATATATTCTAAAGCAGAACACATGGCTAGAGTTCTGCCAAGGGAAACACACATACATATAGAATACCACTAGAATACTACAAGGGTTTTTTCCAGAAAGCTCCTTCCTCGTTTGTTTAACATATATAAGAGACCCATGGCGACAGTGGGAGATTTAGAGACCTCAATCAGAATTTTAAACATCGAATGCCTGATATATTTCCTGTGAGGTTAGAGTTCTCTCTTTCTCGTTTCAGTCGAACGGGGGCATTGGCTTACTGACAAGAGAAAGGTGAAGCACCAGATTGCCCCTATGGTGATGCATTTCTATTAATTATTTGCTTTGCATTGTGTATGAATATATATACATATATCAATATAAGTGTTTGTTCTTGCATGTATATATTTGCTGTTTATAGATGGAAGATTCTCTGTACATGGTCTTACTTCATTGTTGTACATTTTAAAGATACACTTTTACAGGCCTTCCTTCACAAGCCTTGCAAAAAGATATAATAAATGTCTTCTTCAGATTAAGAAGTGCATTCCAGAAAATCTTTTTGACTCCTTTCAGTGTGTGTATTTTGGCTCAGTCAGCAGTAAAGCAAAACACCTTATGACTCTAAGCACTTTACCTCTGTTGATCTGTGCTAAAGTGCATGTGCTTCTCCCCTAAAACATGGTAATAATGGTGTATTCACAATTGTCATATTTAATTTACCTATAAGCCCCCTGTAAAGTGATATACTATATACCCATTGTCTGTAAATTTAAACATACCAGTGGGCCTGCAGCACTGATTGTGCCGCCCACTTAGGTAGCCCTGTAAACATGTCTCAGGCCTGCCACTGTACAGCCTGTGTGTGCAGTTTAACTGCCACCCTGACGTGGCATTTAAAACCCCTTGCCAAACCCAGAACTCCCTTTTTCTTACATATGTCACCCCTAAGGTAGGCCCCAGGTAGCCCATAGGGCAGTGTGCCATGTAAGCAAAAGTCAGGACATATACTTTCATGTCCTGGTAATTAAAAAGTCATTTTTCATTACTGTGAGGCCTGCCCCTCTCATAGGCCAGCATTGGAAATTCCTTATAATATCTTCAAGCTGTAATTCCTGATCTGAGAGGAGTAGCTGCATCATGTTTAGTACCATTGGAATGATAATAATACATTCCCACTACTGATAAAGTCAGATTTATTATTACTATTTTAGAAATGCCACTTTTAGAAAGTAGGCATTTCTCTGCGCTCACTGCCCTATGTGACCACAGCCTATCTCCAATACACGTCTGGCTTGGGTTAGTTGACAGCTACACTTGTGCATTCCCTTCAGACACCACCAACAGAGGATACTCAGCTGCATCTGCATGCTAATGGGTCTTCCTGGGGAGGAGGTTGGGAAGGGCTCACATTTACACCTCAAAGGGTAGTGTCTAGAGTATACACAAAGGGGCTGATTACCTCCCACTGATAGTCTGGCACCAAAGCTGACCTGAAAGAGGGGCTTGTGCACTTTGCAAGAACTCTTTGTAGTCAACCCCAGTTCAAAGGCATTTGCTAGGTTATGTATTGGGTCTCTGACCCCTAAAATCAGTACACTTCTGGACTCAAAAAAACGCTGCTGGAGTAAAGACTGCTGTATGCCAGAATTGCTATTCTGCCAGGAATGACTGTTCTCAGGAACTTTCTGTGACGCCCTGCTGATCTCTGCCCGGTAGCCCAAGACTCGTCATCCAAACCCAGAGTGACTCTGAGCGGCTACTGCATTTCTTTGCAGCTCTGTACTTTCAATTTCAACCCGAGCAGCTTTTGCCAAACGTCGCCGCTCACATCTGTGACCCTGCCTGGAGTGGCCCTGCTTTCCTGTGCCACTTGCAACTTTCAATTTCAACCCGAGTGGCTTTTGCCAAACTGCGCAGCTCGCATCTGTAACCTGTCTGGAGCAGCCCTGCTTTCCTGTGCCGCTTGCAACTTTCAATTTCAACCCAAGTGGCTTTTGCCAAACTTCACCACTCGCATCTGTGACCTGCCTGGAGTGGCCTTGCTTTCCTGTGCTGCTCGCAACTTACAATTTCAACCCGAGTGGCTTTTGGCAAACTGCGCTGCTCACATCTGTGAACTGCCTGGAGCGGCCCTGTTTTCTTTTGCCACCCGCTACTTTCAAACTCAACCCGAGCGGCTTTGTCAACTTCATCGCTGACATCTGGAAACTGCCCGGAGCGGCCCTGCTTTGATGCTCGCTACTCTCATACAACCCAGGCAGCTCTGCCCTGCTTAGCCACACACTGCTCTCTGAGAGGAGTGCAACCAGGACAAGAAACGGAGTCCATCAGTACATCGCTCACCCGTGAAGAGGAGTCGCTGGCAGCCACCCCATTTTGATCTCTATATTTGCTCATCAACCTTGCTTTATCTTTGAGTCTGCAAAGCTAATACTTCACTATCTGTGAATTGGATCTGTATCATACTGAACTTAAAATTAACCAGATAAACAAGTTTTATTTTTCTACATCTGTGTGAAGTCTTTTTCTGTGAGGTTATTGTGTGTGTTTTGCACAAGTACTTTACACGTTGCCTTCTAAGTTAGGCATGCCTGCTCTGAGCCAAGCTACTAAAGAGTGAGCACAGGCTATTTTATGTTGTGTTATTGACTTGCCCTTACTAGGATTGTGGTCCGTACTTGGACAGGGTGCATACCTCTGCCAACCAGTGACCCAATATCTAACAATAATTCTTAAAAATAGTTGTATAATTATTTTTCTAGATGGTTCCTTTCCCAAGATACATTATTATTTTTTTAATCTGTACTCTGGTTTTCTACCTAGAACAGCTAGGCCTGCCACAGTGAAAATAGCTTTTGGGTGCTAATCACTGTGCGGACAGGTTAACATTAAATTTCTACATGCTTTTGAAAACCATGCACTCTGCCTTGTGGGCTACTACAAGACTTACATAAGGGGGCCTTATTAATATTTAAAAGGGAGATTTTTACCTGCCAAATGGGTTCATTTTGACAGGTTGCAGTGCATGTTTTTGCAGTGTAACAGTCAAGCTAATGGTGTAGGCCTGAAGCCAAGTCTGCATTGCCGCGATAGTGGATGTCACAAAAATTCCTGCGTCCTACCAGTTGCATTTAATTTCCCAGCCTTGGGTAGATTTTGTTCCATATACTTGGGGCTTATAGACAAGTTAAATATACCAATTAGTATTATACCAATTTGACAATGTTTAAATGGGGGGCACAGGGTCTTTACTATTATTAAGTAGGATAAAGCACAGCTAAATTTATGGACCTATCAAAAGGGCGGAAAATCGGGGGCGACCATGCAGAAAAGGCGGATTTCCTACCGAGGCCACACCCAGCCTAGAGAAAGGGTATTCTAATCAACCCCATGAAGGACATCCCTGCTTAGCTATTATAATGTGGACAATTCCCAATGTCTACTCTATGCTCCTCCAAACCTACTCATACCCTTCTGTCAACAACTGTCAACACCTTCCCTAACCACTAACTCTGTAGAGGTGGAACCCTTCTCACCGCAGACCCGGCCACTAAACCTAGCTTGCTCGCAGATGCATCCTAGTATAGTACTACCGTGGTCAACAAGGTTATATGGCCTATTCTACCCATAGGTCAGACTTCTGTACCCAACTCAAAGCAAGCTCTGCCCAAAACAACCGACAGTGGCCGCTGTCAGCAGTCAGTGTCAGAAACCAGGCACCTGGGCATCCACTGCCAGATGGAGGCTCCAGTCTGGGGTTTTTGGTAGGCCTCACTTCTAGCCGTGGGGCCAGTAAGGATTCCCTTTCTGAGGGTCCTTTTAGTTTTCTCTGAGTGGGGGGCTGAACCTTCAGGTGACAGACACCCTTCTTCCACCCTTACTTCTGCTATCCGAGGGGTGGCATCATGAGACTGAACATGTGTCTGGCAGTCCAGGACTTCCAAGGGGGAAACACACTCCTGCTCAGGGGTGACACACTCTGGCGGTGTCATGTAAGGGTCTACCTGGAGCAGGACTCTTGTCCTCTGTCTCTGACAGTGGAGGCAGCACCTCCAGGTCAGAAATGGCACCACCTGGGTCACTCCTGGGGTGATGTCCTTTCAGCCCAGGTGATCCCTCAGCCTCTGTACCTCCCACTTTCGTCTGGGTATCTGCATTGTCAGTTTAGGAACAGTACTTCTATAAACCTGTGTATTTATGGCTCTGTGGGCAGCCGGCATTTTTTTCACCGGTGGGAGCTAATTGCCAAGGATGCAGTCAATGGGTGTTTGCGGATTGACAAAGAACCTCCTTTGGGCACATCTACCCTCCCATTCTATGGATAACTTGGCCATAGGGTGGGTATACTCCTGACCAAGCGCCTGCAGACCTGTCTAGGCAGATAATGTTCTGTGGAAACCAGCTATGCTACCACCATGGACTAGCTGGCACAAGCATCAATCACAGCAGTGCCAGGGACCCCATTCATTATGACTTTCTGGAAGTGATGTGTAAAACCCTGGGGGATCACCAGCTTACCTTATGAGTTCACCTCCCAAATAAGAGATACTAGGGCATTCTCTACACTCTCCTCGGAAAAGCCTCCCCCCAAGCCTACATTAGTTACCCCTCTGGAGTGACCACCTGTGTTGGTATTTCTGAGACATACAGAAACCCTCTTCTATGCACAATAAGTGCTGCAGTTCAATTAGTGGCATTTAGTTTCCATTACGATACACTAGGGACTTATAGGCAAGTTAAATATACCATTTAGGAGTATGCTCATATGACTATGTTTAAAGAGAGCCAGGCACCTTACTACTAGTTTTAAAATCTCTCCCTGAATTCACCATGTGAATGCCATTGCCCCTCTTCCACACTTCAATGGGGATGCCACGCCTGGAGATTTTAGCATTATTGATTTGGAAGCTGAAAGGATGGGTTTGCAGAAAAAAACGATTATCCCCCCCATTTAACTGTTGCTACTCAGAATTCTGGTAAATCTTCCACACCTAAATCATTTGCTTGACAATGGAAGGCTTTTCAGAATTTTGTGATTCCCTCAGTGTCTCCTGTAAAGTAAAATCTTCCTTCCATTCTATGTTTTTTGTGATGGGTTTAATTTTTAATTTTCTAATGCTAGCTCTAATGTTCAATGGGCAGCCATAATATTTTTAGAGATTCTTGAGGATACATGGCTGATGGAAAACTATTGGTTTCAAGTTATTTAATAAATTGTTTCCATGTCTTATCCATTAGTAAGGCATTTTGCCTCTCCATTGGGACCTGCATATTGTCCTAGAATAATCCTTTTGAGCCCTGATATGAAGAAGGCGTTAAGAGCTGAATTCATCAATCTTTCAGGTAATGCAGCAGAGCAACCAAATTTGCTATGCTGCATTACCAGTAAGGAAAGCATAGAGCAGAGCCATATTTGCTAAATATTTTGGTATCACCTCCACAACTGGTTCACAGGCAGGTTGAGTGACGCACATTCTTATGCAATGTTGCAGAGGTGGAGAGTCTGTGCTGTCTAGAATAGGATTTGTACAGGAAGCATGCCTTTAAGTTCCCAAGTCTAGGCAAACGTAGAAGAATCCCATGCATAGAATGTGTGATATGCCTGCAGCACACAGGCAATCTGTGTGTTTTTGTGTGAAATAATCACAATTCTCACTTTAAACGCCTGCTTAAAAGGCAGAGCTACTTTTGATGCAAAGCCTAATCTTTCTATTTTAATAGACTGGGCTTTAGGTCAAAATGTATGGGTGCTTGTGCTAATATGTCCAAGTAACACTCCCTTACTAGAAAACAAGGGTTTGTGCTCTGTCAGATCCACTTTTACAGCACAAGGCACCTTTTGTGCTGCATAATACATAGCCTTTAGCAAGTCTGAATCACTTTGATATCCTTAGCATTGGCTCAAAGTCTCAGTAAATTGTGGACAATGTTTCTTACAACAAAAACGACCTTCTTGGTGGCAATTGCATCAGCCCACAGGGTGGGTGAGTTGGGTGTCTTGTTGATTTGTCCATCTCCCTTTATCAAATTTGTTATCCTTTATTTCCAGTCCCTTTCTGCTGCTTAGGAAGAGCTCCAGCACAACTTACATGTTAAGAAGATCAAAAGTATTTACCTTTATAGATCCCTCTCCTTTCATCAAACTTATAAGCCATTTAACTTTTGGAGCTTCAGGTCTGGTAAAGGGGGGCATCTCCTTTGACAATAAGCTAATGTAATAGATCTACAATTGATCTGACATATGTCTTAGCAGATCTACTTATCCAAGAAGGCATCCTAGGTAGATCAACCAGAACGTTTGCAGCTTGTTCAGCTGAGCTAGAAGGTGTTCCACTTTCAGACATTTGAATGGCTCACACTATGCCTCACACCTTTGTAAATCATTAGAGACTTCAAGGTTTTCATGTTGATTGGAGGAGCTGTTGATCACGGGTTTTGAAATCCATCCTATAGTAACATTCCTATATAAATCTTGATATGTTGGAAAGATTAATAAATCACTGGGTGTGCCTTTGAGAAGTGATATTGGTAAAAGGGACAATGGAGTTGACATACCATAACAGTATTTGAACTTTCAGAGGTAACATGGGATGAGACGCTTTTGAATCTTTTTTTTAAACAATATAGTGTAAATTTTATAGCTTCTTCAAATACGAAACAACTATGTAACAGAGTACAGTTAATGAACCACTAACCAACTCTGTTGGTGTCTTTTTTATTTTATTGGGCACCTTTTTAATCTGGTTTTAAGTGTGATTTGTTTAGCAAATTAAATTTTGACTTGTTTAAATAGAAGAAAAAAGGGGCTTTGGACATCTGTATAAAGTTATTTCTCTCTCCACAATACTGAGGTTTTCTCCCCTCTTTGGGCTTTTAATCTTCCCTTTTGCTTTCTTGCAGTCGCTCAGGCCCTTGGCAAAACAAAAGAGGTCCCGAGTAGAGTTTCTCTTACCCTAACATATCACTTCACCAGTTCAGCATTATACTGTTTAGTGCAATATTTCACCAACTAGGGTGTGATTGGGAATGTGGTTTTTGTGCTTTCTGCTGACTACTGATAACTGGCTCTCTGATCCAGGTGTACCCCAAGCATACACAAATAACCTGACTACACTCCTGATGCTAGTATTATTCCCACACCATATACACAGTCACTTGCCTGGTGCTACAGCCCTGGACTCGGGCCACACTTGAATGGACCTCAGCACCTTCCTTCCCTGGGCTGCTGGGGCTGTGCATGCTATCTCTGTCTTTTTGTAGGGAACTGCTCCTCGTCTTCTCCTGGATTTCCTTGTTGGTTTTCCTTTAGTCGTCCTCTCTGCTCGGGAGCTCCTCTCTTGTGACCCTTCTAGGCTTGGTGGTCCTTTGAGCTCCCCAGTGTTTCCCTCCTCACGACGGCCTTCTCCATATGTGATACACCTGCTCTCTGGTTCGATGTACTCTCCTCAAACACCCTGCTTTTTGTCCATCATCCTCTTTAGTTCCTCCTCGGGTGACATTATGACATTGTGTGTGAGGCTGCCGAGAGGCATCTGAGTCGGAATGTCTGACCTTTCATGGCTGTATTGGCAGACATGTGGGAAGGATCATAGGAACCTGAGTAGTCCGTGGTAAAGCTAGACTATTTTTCTTTCACTACCAGATTATTTGGTAAGCATAGTCCCTCCGCTCCTCCACACTCCACGATACCATGACACTTGAGTCCATGTCATTCTACGCCATTCCACTCCACTCTCCTCCACTCTACTCCACACTTCACTACTCCACTGTGCACCACTCTCCTCTACACCACCAACCTTCAGCTATGCTGAACAGCAGCCATGGCTAAAACACATTTGCAAAACCAATTGCTCAAGCATGGGTGAGACCTATTGGCTTTGCCAATGCTTTTTGACCTTTGTGGACAGCATCCAACCTCTACTTTGCAATCGTCAATTTTGCAAGTAAATAAATGTTGCACACACTTTGAGAGCCCCTCATAACAGGTGCACCTCTACTTACTGTAAAACATGTAGTCTGTGATCACCACATTCTAATTGAAAAGTTAGGCACATATTTTTTCTGAACATAAAACATCGATTTGCAAACATAAAAACACAAACAATAAATTCAAAAAGGGTCCCCATAGCCCCCTCCACCGATATATAATTTACAAAGAGAGACTAGAAAAGGCTTTTATGCTCACTGTAGCTTCTGCACTCCAAAAATTATCAAATGGTGCCACTAACCATGACTCCTGCAGGTGGGGTCAAAGGGAGACACCTCAGTGAGACTGCCCAATGGTGAGACTAATGAAGGGTCTGCTAGTCTCAGACAGTGCCAGATTACCAAATAGGCAAAGTAGGCACCGGCTTAAGGGCCCCACTCCTATTAGGGGCCCTGCGACAACGGATCAAAATAATATTGATTTGAACTTGAAATAAAATTACAATCAAGCTTTCTTAAATTGTTTACAACAGATAGAAAAAAATGAATCAACTCAAAGAAATGAAAACTTTATATTAAAGACTCTATAGAGAAAATACTGTATTAATTTAATGTACCCATTAACAACTTAAAGTACATAAACCATAGACAACAGATTCACATAACAGTTTGCCTCTTAATAGCTTATCTTCTGTCAGCTTGTAAAGAAATGCGGTGCAAATTACGTACATATACTTAAGGACCCCACAAACTATGCCAAATAGAAAAAAATACAGGGGAACTTCCGAACAAAAGGACACAAGTAACAAGGAGTGCACAACTGCTCGCAGGATCCAGGATTTAGGCTCCTGTAATTGATAGTCATGTTTGTAGTGTTGTCATTTCTTGTCCGTCTCCTGTTCCCACACTCTTACCTCCTAACATACAAGTACATTTCCAAATCGTTGAAACATCCAAGTCGCTTTGCAGGACCCATAACAATCAGGGACAGCATGGGCAGCTAAGCATCCAGACAATCCAAGAAGACACAACTGATTTTAGTAAGCCAGTAACCTACCAGAACGTCATTTGATTTCTGGGAAGCAAACAATTGTAAGCAATGGGAAAAAAGCAAGGATGTCAGAATTGTATTGAAACAGGCCATATTAAGAGAAAGAAAAGAGAGCAAATGCCCCATGACATTAAGAGATACAATCAGTTCGCAAAAGCAATAGTTTAGTTTGTATTGTGTGCTTAACTGCTGTGAGCACTGCATTGAAATGTTTAGCCTATTGTACTGGGGCGCAGAGCAGAACACCTGAAAAATGCATGCTATAGAAAATAAGCCAACCCTTTTATATTCTTTAGCATCCATTTTCATGAGATTATTTGTCATCACTGGCTTCCCAATTAAACCGAGCTGCAGGCTCAATGATTTTTATTAATGCTGTTCTGCCCTGGACACCAGTGGAGGCGAAAGGGACACAGCCAATTGAAACAAGCATTGGCATAACCAATAGGTCTCGCTTTTGGGACCTTATAGGTATTTAGCCATGCAGCACATTATCCGTGGTGCTAAAAAATCTATTGTTGTTGAATGTGGAAGCTTTGACACTAACAGGCATTGAGAAGTACTTAAAATGTTATTTTTGTACCACTGGTAGTGTGAACTCGCATATCTGGAAGTGGTTTCATACACGATAATGAAGAAAAAGAGTTTTAGTGAAATAAATAATTTTGCTTGATAACACAATGTATGCTGTTAGAAGACTTAAAATCCAACAAGTGTACCAATTATTTGTGGCACACTTTACTGAGGATTAGTGTGTCACTAGGAAGCATTCTTATTTGTGTTGTGGGCAAGGGCCAGTTCCAAAGAACCGCTTCACAAAATGACAAGTAAAGCCCAAACCAGGGTGGCACATGAAAGAATAACCTTCCGCTCTAGTTTACCTTTCGTGCGTGTTACTCATACAAATGAACACAATTCAACCTATCTGAAGACGGCACCACTAATTGGGGATTTGAGACGGGGTACGATTTTATCCAGGAATTTGCACCTGAGGAGACACACTGCCCTTACAGTGCCCCTCAAAACACACCCACCTCCTAAGCATCTGCAGTACAGCGGTGCCCGCAGACAGCTTCACGGTAACTCGTCGCCCATTCAGGGCCAAAACTGACACCGCTGATCCGGTCATAGCTACCATAATGGCATGATATGGCTACGAGCGACGTTTGAGTGCAGGGGAAAAGACCGATGGGTTTGCTGAAGGCATGTGGTTACTGGGATAGATTTGCATCAACGGGAAGTTAATGTATGAAAATCAAGAGCCTTGACGTTGGAGGAGTGGAAACGCGAAAATAGCATCATTTTAAAATAACAAAAACTGCGAGTCTCCCACCTAAATGTTGCTATTGACATGCAGGGCTTTGCGCAGAGGTAGGAGGGGGAGGGGAGTCGGGTCCTTCTGTGTCCCAGACCTCTGCAATGATTATAAACCGACTTTAAAATTGCTCCTTACCAGGCCCTGTATTGATGTCCTTAATCTACAGGCAAAAATAATTGACAGAGCAAGTTCTCAACAACTGTAAAAGCTATTTACATACAAGAAATGATTTGCAGGTGTTGATTGAGCGCGTTTTGTTTGTAAAGCCTATTAACACGACAATCCTAAAACACGAGCTGAGGCAAAACAATCAAATAGTGCGTTGAAACAAACATAAATGGCCAGAAGTGAAAGCCTACAAGTAATAGGGCCAGTAGCTATCTGCGTGAACAACACACCAAGAGGAGGGACAAATGTTAGTGATTCACCTCAGAAAAGCAAGGACTTTTGAAGAGCACCCAAAGGAATGAAGGAAAACCGGTGGGGGTGCTCTAAGCCCAGAGAGAAGGTACAGCATGCTTCAAAGAGGCAGCTCATGTGCTGCCTACCTAAAAAGGGTGAGACTAAAATACTTGTGTGGGCTGATCCTTGATTTGATTGGCAATGTCTCAAGCCAAGGGCTGGACGTTTTGGAGGAAATTCACAGTACCTGGGCCTGAGAGCTCCTGAGTAAGTCTGGAGGGGGTGCATCCATGCCCTTTGCAGGGGTCCCCCTCAAGTTTCGTTACACCACTGGTTGAAGGAAGCTGACCCAAAGCCTCTTACTAAGTATAGAATGTAATATGTATGCTTTAAATGGTGCAAGCGCCACACACTTGAAATCTAATAAACGAAGGAATGTCTGCAACAGGTTTGGGTTGATTTCCGGGTTTATAGCTGATGTCCCTCAAATGAATATTCTCTCACGTATGGCAGGAGGGGTAGCAAAAGGAACCAGAAGCACATTCGAAGCATTAATGACAAAAAGGTTAACTACTTGTCTACCTTTTTATTCGGATTCTCTGTGTAAAACAGATGACGAGATAGTAAAAACCTGTTTCGTGCTCAATGCAGCCCTGCCTTAAAAAAACGTGTACTTTGGTTTATGCCCCTGGTTAGAGTGTGTGCGCCAAGTTATTCCTCTTGAAGGAAAACAAAAAAGTACAAAACAAGTAATACAGAGCAAGACCGGTTCTAACATTGTCCGACACTGCCCGACCCGCTTTCTTCTGGTACTTGCGAGGTATTTCAGAGCTCGTGCTGATGGCACGTACTTTATGAGATGTTGTCTCATCCGTGAAATTGTCCCTCGGTGGCTGTGGATGGTATATTAAGCACCTGATTACAGGAGTGATGTAGTTCAGAGCAGCTGTGCCAGACTACGCATCCCCTGGTGACTCTTTTAAAGCAACGACGAAGACAGATGTTGTTCATCAGCGTCTCCTGCAGAGTGCCTGCGTCATTAACTTCACGGCCTCACGCTGCAAGCAATTCCTGTCACCGAAATCAGGATCTATAAGCGGTTAAAACTAACCTTGTTGCATGACCTCAGTCAGCTGTTTACATGACAAGAGATGTCTGTGCTGAAAACAAGGCGAGAGCGCCTGACTTGCGCTCCAGCACCAAACTGGGCCGTCATTGTCATGAGACCAGAGATGACCTTTTGCACGTGTTTTTGTGATTTCAGCAGTAAGCAAAGTTGACACAACAGTCAGCCATTTCGCTGTAACTGGTATTGCTTGCAAAAGAAGGCCGATTGGCTAGGAATATATAAATAGAAAACACATATAAACGATGGCAAATTCAATAATGAAAACCTAAAGGCCCTGGAATGTAAAATAAATAAATAAATCTATACGATGGAGTCCTAGGCAATCTCACCCCAGCGCGAGGACTCTTACTGAACACATTCAACATTTCACTCAATAAAGGCCACAATGATGCGTTAAGCAAGCCTGCCTTTAAGACTAACGCACTTTGCTTGCAGGTACATATACGTCCATACTTGTGATTAGAAAAAAATATAAAGAAAAAAATAAATCTAAGAGTACCGGCCGTGGTTAATTTGTAAAAGAACAATTGTGGGGCCCAAAGATATTCTCAAAAGCTAATGACTTGCGATATCAAATGCCCGGGGTGCAAACGAATAATCTGGTCTCGATTCAAAGTCATGCCTCTTTCTTTCCACAATATACACTCCCTGTACCTTTTTTCTCATTATTGCAGGGGCTTTTTCATATGTGTTTTCACAGTTTATCAATTTTTTCCGTCTTTCTCTTCCTCTTTCTTTCTGTCTTTTTTTACTTTCTCTTTTTTGTTCCGGGTTTCTTAAAAAATAAGTCCCGGTCCCCACAAATGAGTGCTGGTGGCTACAACCACCAACCACCAGCTCAAATTAAGCATTGAGTACTGGAATGTATAACGAAGGCTAAAGACCTAATCCTGGCTGTTGCCATGCCGTTGATTGACAGCACAGTACAAACATTAAAATATGGACCACAATTGGACCGCCACGTACAGCAGGGTACACAACCGCACAGCTATGGCCCATCTTGTCCAGCTGAGCTGCCCCATCTCTCCGTATTTAATGACTTCACCTCACCACCAACAATTTCTGTGTAGAGGGATAGGTGGACAATACAACAGGGAATTTTCTCTTGGGATTGGACTGTGACACTTCGAGGGGGTAAGGAAGAGTTCCAGACAGTCTACCAAGATAAGTGCCGGTGGTGGCCACTACCAGCCACCAGCATAGCTTAAGTACTGGTAATGCCAATTATGCATCAAAACGTGTCCAACATCTGGTGATACCTACAATTATGGAAGAAAGGCTCCTACCACATAATAGGAGAAACTTGCTTTTTGATTGGTTGTGGTGGCGTCCAAGTAAGAATCAGCTGCTGTTGTAGGTTCAGCGTGACCCTTAGGAGGAATCATGGACCACAGGGGAGAGAGGGAACATTGGGTCTTTTTTAAATCTCATCAGCTACAGCTGCTGATCTAACCCCAGTAGAGTCCACTGATGCCTCGACCCCCTTCTTTCCACTGCACGAATGCTGAGGTTTGCTTCCATTCTACTGGGTACTGCAAGGGATAGGAATTTAAATGGCGCCCCTGTCTTACCATCACACCATGCTACTTCAATGATCAATTTCTCATGAACTTTATTTAAAGACTACACAATCAGAGTCACTGGAATTATACAGGGGTGGAGGGCGAATTCATGTGACAGACTTGATTAAATTGTGCAAAGCCCATATCTATTAAAAACAACTTTACAAAAATATCATACATTTAATATTTATTTTATGTGTGTATCGCTCTGAGGTATTTTAAGATTAAAGACATGAGAACTTAGAAAGAGATGGAACATATATGTGATACTTTTGGAGACTTATGGGGTCTTTTACACTTTGGCAGAGTGGAAGCACTACTGTAAATTAGCAGATCTCCAACCTCACAGTTTGCCTGACCCACTTGGGGGAGGGAAGCACTGGGTTTCTGTCGGAAGAGACTTAGCTGGCAATGCCAATAGAAATCCTTAACTGAGCGAGCTGCCTGCTGTCCACTTGGACTCTTAGTCACTATGATGGTGTCCCTGCCACCACTGTTGCTATTTTTTCCTTCTTCGTAAAGCTGCGTGAGGCATAATGGTCTGGGAATTAAACTGTTCAGTGTACATCAAAAGTATTTGTCTTGTGTATTGCAGCAGCATACACAGACTTTGGAGACTTGTTGAAAAACAAAAGAAAACACTAAATGGACCATTTGATCAATCCAAAACTCCAGACAGGACAGACCTGGCCTGGCTGTTCGGACTGGGCTGTACCTACTATGGGGAATTTAAGACTGATTTGCATATTGTCAGGTACAAACTAAAGTTTCATGGTGGGCAAAAGAATGGGCAAAAGAATGATGGGTTGGAATGCTACCCTAAGAGATTGGCAGTGATTAGACTTATTGCAAGTATTGCTCCTATCACCTTTTGTATGGTTTGTGTACTGCCCTAAGTGGGATGGGTATTCCCAGACATGGGTCCCAAGCTCATTGTGCCACTGGATCCAAGTTACACCAAACTGGTTGAGCCCCATCGGGGAAAAACTGGTATTGGCTTGCTTGTTGTGGTTCAGGAAGGACCTGGTCTGGCAGTTCAGGCTGGATAACTCTTATTGAGGCACGTTTAGTATAGATTTGCTGGATCTAAACCAAGTTGGCATGGGAACAGGGTCAAGACGTATTTGAATATGGCTGGGTCCAACTGAGGTGGTTTGGTGGGCAAAAAACGATGGGTTAGAATCTATCCAAAATGATTGCCAGTGGTTAGACCTATTGCAAGATTCCTCCCTTCACTTTTTGAATGTTTGTGGAAGGAGGTCGTCCAATCTGTGATCTTATGGATCCAGGGAAGGAAACAGGTGTGAAGGAGTGTGTGGGAATCAGAGATCTGCTAAGATGCACTGCATTTCTGTTCTCCTTTATGTGCTTGCCATTATGAGACCCCAGTTAGGGAGATTTGCTATGACGCACCGTGCTATAAACATATTCTTGTCTTAATAGGATGCTAATGCTCTCGGTATGTGACTATGTGGGACCAACAGGGTACACGACATTAGTGTCCTCTGGTGACCTGTTATGTGTTGCAGAACTCTCCAGTCTTTGCAGACTTGTTTGGTTAGTACTGAGTCACTAGTTATGTGGGCTGTTACAGCCTGTATCTGTGCCATCTAGAGCCAGCAAGGAAACCACTACCCATCATACATTAAATGCCTGGCCCATTTTAGGCGGAGGGTTCAGGTAGTGAAGTGATACATGGTAGTCCTAAAGCTAGGTCCAATTTGAACCTAATGAATGTGTTTAGGAAACACTCTTTGGCTTGGAGACACAGAGAAGAGAAGGTGAAGTTGATCCAAACCTGTACCAAATCTCAGAAAC
The DNA here is from genome assembly GCF_031143425.1 of Pleurodeles waltl. Classification (NCBI taxonomy): domain Eukaryota; kingdom Metazoa; phylum Chordata; class Amphibia; order Caudata; family Salamandridae; genus Pleurodeles; species Pleurodeles waltl. The sequence continues at coordinate 658,007,480 of NC_090436.1, read as the reverse complement.
ACATTTTGCAAACAGTATAATTGTTTTGGGCCAAAATAAGCTCCAAACTCTTTAAGACAAAAGCCCTAGACGGTTCTATGAAATAAAGGTTGTTTCTGATGTACCTAGGTTTTCAAGATTGGGCAGGCAAATTTTGTCGCTCAGCCTCTGCAGCATAATACTCCTGCCCCCCAAAATCAGGAGTACAGGGACTACAATTTGAAGATGCCTGTGGGAAGATGCCAGGGGCTCTGGGTAAAAGGTGAAACATTCTACACATTCTGTTTGAATTATATTGAAACAGAATGCTGCAGAGAAAAGCTGCTCCTTCCTCCAGTCTACCTAATGGTGACTGTTTAGGCTATTTTGGCAACATTATCGCCTCTTAAAATGGCCGATTGCAGCAATCAACAGCTAAACATGAACAGTTTACCTTTCTAAAGAGTCTTGCACCCTGTGTGCAGCACTTATAATAACTTTTCATCCATTTGATCTAAAAGTAAATGCATTTTTTAAATCTGCAATTTTGAGACAGATGATGGATTATCTGCAAAGTGCAGCACATATATATTTATGCAGAAGTGCGGTCAAACGGTTGCATTTTTTCAGTAACCACGCATACATTGTCGGTATCAAGTCTTTGCTGTGAATTCTGCTTTCTTTCCTGACAACTGAAATTCTGTACGAATAGTTTTGTGCCTACCTGGTAAGGCAGAGATGCCCTGCCACAGCATTACAAAGTTATTGTACAGTGTCTGTCTGAGCACAGCTTTCAAAAATACATTTTTCACTCATGAAAGGACTTTGCAATCTAGTCACAGTTCTGGAACTAAAATCATTGCCTGTGTTATTTATATTGTTTTAATCATGACATACATTCTGCGACAGTTAACCTCAACATTTGTCTAAAAAATAATAGTGTTTGTGCATTGCTTTGCAACAGAAAATGAAAAAGGAGCACACTACCATAATCTGTTACCTATTTTAGATGTCCTTCAGGAACTTGTGTAGGAAAACCCTTTGGTTTTTCAAAAATAACTCTCACCCACTAACCTAGTTACTGGCATGCTTCATCATTGGGCTCACCCCCTTGGAGCCTCCAAGTTGTGAGGTAATTCTGAACAACAAGTATGTCTTTAATTTTAGGCATACCCCTACACAGGTGTGTGAAGAACATCTAAAATAGGTAACAGTTTATGGTAGCATGCTCGTTTTTTCATTGTTTGTTCCATCTAAAAGGGAAAGTGAGTGAGTTCTCTTTTGTTATCTTTATGCATTGATTTGGCCACATTGTTCAGAATGCTGAATATTTCTGATTTATTTGTTTAGTTTTTTAAATCAATTATTTATCACACCAAAAAAAGCACCCTACACAAAGATTAACATTTCTTATGCTAACATCTTGTAGTCTCTGCTTAAAACTCATTCTTGTTATTTCCCAGTGATGAAAGTATAAACCTATTTATTGAGTTTGTACATTGAAAAGAGACGCTTGAGGTATGACCCAACCCATATCATCAAATCAGCATATATAATTCCGTCAATAATGAAGGATAATTAGAGATACACCACCAGGAACCACATTTTTAAAATTGCTGGTGTCATATTTTTCCTTCATTGCCCCACTTCCTTCACCCTTCTCCATGTTGATGTCTCTGATTTCGCTGTAATTAATCCAGTCAATCCATATTTTGTAGTGTTTCTTGGGGTAACCCCTCACCTGGTATACCTGGTATACCAGCCGCTCCAAGTTCATGCATCTATCCAGGCTTCTCCTTCACTCCCAAGCAAAGGGGTTTCTGAATTATTCCAATGTTTGGCTATGTCCCTTTTATTTTGAACTAGAAATCCAAGCCATAATAATGCTAATTTATATCTGTTGGAGTCTAGATCAATATGAAACTGAAGTGTGGCAATTTTAGGATCGGGGTATTGACTAACCCAGAAGCACCTCCAGTGTGTCAAAGACCCATGTCCAGAACGGGATACGTTTGATACAGCCTAGATCATGTGCAATTTAAACATATCAGGCAGAAGTTATTCTTGTTCTCCATAGCCTATATCTGGCAAAATAAACTTTGTGTAGGTTTTTCATTTGGATGAGTTGGTATCAAGAAGCAATAACTGTTTCTCTATGAGATGTCAGCGCTTCCTGACAATCCTCATTTAAATAGAGCCCAAGTCCTACTTCCATGGCTGGTGAAGCACTCCAAAAGAGAAGGATTATTAATGACCAGGGAACAATATAACTGTGATATTGAACTTCGACTCTCCGTTGAGCAATTTTGCTTCAAAGGGATTGAAGGCCAGGAGTAAATATATGAGAGGGAGGCACATAAGGGGTGAGTGCATGGCAGAGTTTGAGATATCTGAAGAATTTGGTTTTATATAGCCCAAACTCCTCCTGAACATGACTGATTTAAGAGTTACACCTTCCAGCACATCTCCCAGTTGGGATGTTCCTATTGTGCCCCATTGCTCAAATTCCTGGAGTGTTGGCACTTGCTGAAGTATGGATCCCACCCAAGGAGGGATTTCCTTAGTTACTTTTTGTCTCCAGCTCTGATCCCTAAATGTGTCTCTCCATACTTGAAACATTACTTTGGTGGCTGGTTTGATTGAGGGTCTTCCTTGCCCCCATGCACTGGGAGAAGCACCAACATGTGTCCCATAGCCCATTTTTCAGAGGCAAATTCACTGTGTGTGTCATAATCCCATTTGCTTAGGATCAGTAGCTGTGATGCTGTTTAATAAGACAAGATGGTAGTGCAGCCATGCAGCTGTAGTAAGTAGGTTTAAAGCATTTGAACAACGCTGTTCAGGGTGTACCGCGATTTCACAGGAATTCTCTATTGATAGAAATGATGTTAGTGAAGGAGTCACAAGAGATATTGAACTGACAGTTTTGCAGTTGGTATAGTAATTGTGGCAATGATGCCGGTTTAAAAATGGCCAATCTCGCTAATAGAGAGAGTGGGAGCCCGGACCAGAACTAAAGGGCTTATTTTCAAGCCCCCGTGGTGCAGGGCGGCGCAGTAAGTGTGTTGCTGCGCCTCCCTGCACCACAGGGAAAGGGCGGAAATGCACCATATCTACAAGATACAACACATTTCTGTCCTCTCCCTCTGTGCTTGTGCAAAATTAGCTGCCTAGCGCAAACACAGGCACCATTGTATGATAGTACAAGGGTGCCTGTGTTGCAGGGAAAGGCTGTTATGTGCAGGAAGGTGGCCAAATTGTTCAGAATGCTGAATATTTCACATAAACAATAATTAATGACCATTTGTTACTTCTATGTATGCTGTAGAATGCAGCACACATAGAAGTAGCAAATCGTCATTATTTAATGATTGTTTATGTGCAGGAAGGGATACCTTCCTGCACCTAAAGAATGATTAAAAGTGTTTTGCTTTTTCTATGTGTGCTGCAGAATGCAACACACATAAAAAAAGCAAAAAGGAGAAGAAATAAAATAATTTCTCCTCGTTGCACTACTCTAACGCCACCCCTGGGGTGACGTTAGTTTTTGGCGCTGCCTCAGATTTACGATTTCTCATGAATCCGGGGCAGTGTCAAAAGCAATGGGTGTTACATGGAAACGCCCACAGCAAAACCCATTGCATGCCCCTCTGCCCAGGGCACAAGTTGGGGGTACACAAGGGTGGATGATTTCCACCCACTATTTTCACAGGGTGGACGGCGTCCACCCTGCCAAGAGACTAGGCCTCAGTGTAAAATATTATGAACTCCTCCAGGGACTCATTTGGCAGCGCCTGCACGTTGTTTGCTTTAGATCCGAGCAACAACATTCAGGACCTGTGGGGGGTTTCTCATTTCAGACTGCAGCCGGGCCCATAACAAATGCCAAACTTAAGGGGCCATTTGGTTTCTATTTGTTTGTGTCTCCTGGCTGGAATCTGTTGGTAGCCTCACATCTAGATTCAAATACATTGAAGGGGAAACAAAAGCACACCGCTTGTTAACCCTTAGCACGTTCTTAAGAGAGGCAGACTTTTGTAATTGTATTGTAATAGTATTTATATAGCGCTTACTACCCCTGACGAGGCGTCAAAGTGCTTTTCGGCGAGTAGCACGCTACTCCGGAACCCAACAAGAATTAGTGATGGATTAGTATCGGGAAATATGAGTACAGTTTTAGTATTATTATGAGTTAATTTGAGCTGTGGATATGAGAGTTTGTTAGTTAGATTGACTGGAGTAATGGAGGGGTGGAGGAGGAAAGAAATCCAGAAGTGTTAATTGGGAGTATATCCTTCATTTACTCATCCCAAAGGCTTGGGATGAGTTAAGGGGGATGGAGGAGGGAAGAGTTAGGGAGATCATAGTAGCAGGGTGAGATAAATGAGGGAGAATTTAGTAGGGTTGTTTGGGAGGTCATGGTAGTAGAGTGAGGTTTGGTGAGTTAGATGTCGAAGTGGAGGGAAGAGGTTAGACAGAGTTATTTAGGAGATGAAAGTAGTAGAATGGATTTGGGATGAGTCAGAGTGGAAACAGAGGATAGATTGATAGAGACATGACATATGATGATGGGTAGATAAGTGTGATAAGATGAGAGCAGGGATTCATAGATAACTAGTATAACAACCCACCCAGGAGCCATGCAATGACCCACGAACATGCCAAGCACAGAACAACATACACACATACATACATATAAATATATATAGATATATATATATATATATATATATATATATATATATATATATATATATATACACACATACACACACACACATACAAACACACATGAATACACACACACATGCACACATATATGTACATACAATACATAATTAGAACCATGGGTAAATATACTTGGTCAAATAGGTTTAAAGAGTGTGTGTGTATTTTATTGTTATGACATAGTAGCGATACATATTTTCAAAAGAAATATACATAACTAGAAATAGACACATAATCAGAAAAAATATTTATCAACATAGGCATATGCAGTCCATAATTGTTTGAATATGGTGGTTATGAAGGAAAGAGCCAACTCTTGACTAGTTTTCTGAAGACAAGAAAGTTATCTGTGGCTCTTATAGTTGGGGGTAATGAATTCCATAGTTTGGCTGCTTGAACAGAGAAAGATGTACCACCTATCGTCTTTTTCTTGTATGGTGGTGGTCTAAGGCGGGGTGCCAATCTTGAGCGGAGGTTTCTTTGTTGGATGTATTTGGTTATTTTGTTTCTGATAAAAAGCGGTCCTGTTCCATGTATAGCTTTGTGGGTGATACAAAGCAGCTTGAAAATGCATCTTCTGGCAACGGGTAACCAATGTAGTGCTCTCAAGGCAGGGGAGATGTGGGCTTGTGGCTTTACATGTAATAGTAGCCTGGCTGCAGAGTTCTGAATACGTTGTAGTTTTTTCATAATAGATAGAGATGATCCATGGTAGAGGCCATTGGCATAATCCAGTTTGGATAGTACAAGTCCGAGGTGGGGGAAGATGTGTTGTAGAGTCTTCAAGGTGATGAAGCTTGTTCGTGCTAATTTGTCCACTTGGGCATTCATAGTTAACTTGGAATCCATGGTGATTCCAAGGTCTTTAACTTCCTTGGATAATTGAGGAGGTGGTCCGAGATCGTCAGGCCAGACGCACAGAGGGTCATAACTTTTCCAGTCACCACATATGAGTATTTCTGTTTTGGAGGTATTTAGTTTGAGATGGCTTCATGTCATCCACTGATCAACGGCTCTGAGGCAACTGAAGATTTCTGAGTTTTCGATGTTTTTGGGGCATTCTAATTTAAGTAGCATTTGTGTGTCATCTGCATAGTTGTAGCATATGAGATGGAAATCATTGATCAGTTCTGGTAATATATCATGTAGATGTTGAAAAGCAAAGGTCAGATGATTGATCCTTGGGGGACCCCTGCTTTTGTGAGGTAGGGTTTGGACAAGAAGGGGGGCGAGTAGATGATATTAGATCTTTTTTGAAGATAGGAAGTAATCCAGTCGAGAGCAGTCCCTTGTATGCCGGCTTCATGGAGTCTTTGAATTAGGGTGTCATGGTCGACCGTATCAAAGGCAGCCAAGAGGTCCAAGAGAAGTAGTGCAGCAACTCCATTGCGGTCGACTGTGTTTTTAAGATCATCCCAGATTGCTATGAGTGTCGGTTCCGTGCATCTTCCTGGGTGGAATCTAGTTTGGAAGTCTGAAAGTATATAATTGTCTTCAATGAATTGTGACATCTGGGCGAATGCTGCTCTTTCTATCAATTTGCCCAGGAAAGGTCTATTTGTGATTGGTATGTAGTTGTTGGGGTCTTGCGGGTCTAGGTTTGTTTTCTTTAATAACGGTCGTATGTATGCCTTTTTCAGGTCTATAGGAAAAGTTCCTGTAGTTAAAGAGTTGTTGATGATTCTTCTTACAGGTGTGGCGGCAGAAGTAGATATAAGAATGCTCTTGAAGATTTGTGGTGGGAAAGGGTCAGAAGGGCAACCGGAAGGTCTGCTTGCTTTGACCAAATCCATAAATTCACCATGGGATATTTGTTGGAAGGACTGTAAAGGCTGGGTTGGTTTATTCTTAGAGGGTATTTTAGGAAAGGGGTTGGTGCTGATGGTTTTCTTCTGTTTTAAATAGGAGTCCAATGTGTCTGCCTTGGTTGTGTAGTGAGTTGCCAATTTGTTTGTGAAATCTTGAGTAGTGGGATGACTTCATGCATGTAGGTTTTTGAAATTCATTGAGAATTTCTTAAAATTCCTTGGTTGTAGATTGAGCATTTTGAATTCTGTCTGAGTAGTACCTTTTTTTATCCTTTTTGATTGATGATTTGTATATTCTGTTAAGTTTGTGAAGCTGCAGTTTGTCTTGACTGTTGTTTGTTTTGAGCCAGGTCCGCTGCAACTTTCTGATTTGTTGCTTTATCTTTTAAAGTTCTGTGTTTCTCCAAGTTGTTGATTTTCTTTTGTCGTGTTTAGTTTTTCTGAGTGGTATTAGGATATCAAAAGCTTCCTGTAGCCACTCATAAAGTTTTGGCACAGAATTAATTGTATCTAGATCTGTGTTGGCTGTTAGTTGTGTTTCTAAGTCATCCAAATTGAGTTTGCTCCATGGTCGATAGGTGCACGTATGTAAGTAGTTATGGGGTGTGTTTATTTGTGGAGTTTTATGTTGGAAAGTTATCAAATAGTGGTCTGACCAAGTGATTGGCGTGATGCTATGAACCGTAACTAGTTCAGGCTTAGCAAAAATGACATCTAGGATGTGTCCCACGATGTGTGTGGGATTGTGTACAATCTGATGTAGGTTCAATGCGACTAGGCCAGTGGTGATAGCTTTTTGGATGGGGCATATTGGGGTTGTCAAACCAAATGTTTAGATCCCCAAGAATGCATAGGTTGGAGTATAGTGTAATAAGGTTTGAGACTGTATCTAGAAAAGCATTTGGGAATGTTGAGTTGTTAGGGGGAGGATCTGTAAAGGAGGAGAAAGTTACAGGAGGAAGTTGGAGTAGGGTGGCATCTGGTGAGGAGGGCTTCGCAATCTTGTATGGAGATGTTGTCTGTTTTACTGAGGTTCATTGCCTGTTTGAATATAATAGCTAGTCCACCTCCTCTCTTGCTTATACAGTTTTGTGTGATAGTTTGATAGCCTGGAGGAACGGCTTCGTGCAAAACTGGGGCCATGTCATCTCCCAACCAGGATTCAGTTATGAATAGTAAGTCAGGTTGTGTGTCTGTGAGCAGGTCGTAGATGTGGTGCTTGTTTTTTTAGAGTGATCGAGCATTTATGAGCTGGCAGTTTAGAAAAGGTGTGTTAGTGTTAGTGTTGTTTTGTTTAGGAGAAGGGTAAGTAGTATAATATGAGCTTGAAGCAGGAGTGTTGCTAGTTGTGAAAACTGTTTGAGGCTCACAATAGTCTTGCTTTTCAATGTAGTGTGCCTCTTCCAGCCGGTTAAGGAGGCATTTTGTTGGGTGTGTGTGTGTGGGTGGTGGACTTGGTGGATGAGAGAGACATGAAGAGTGTACTGTTTTTTGTAGGCTAGTCTTATTATGTAATAGACAAGGGGATGCGAGGTTGCTAAGAGTGGCATGTTGTTTATTTTTTATTTTTAACTTTGTTCAGTCCCTGAATCCCTGAATCATACATGCCAACATTTTAGAAGAGGAAAGTGGGAGATTTAAAAAAACAAATTGGGAAATCATACTTATCCCTTTGACTTCTATTGAAGCAGAGGCATATTCAGGTGGCAGACAGTCAAAATAAAGCATTTTTCACTTTAACAATCATGAGTCTCCCACCTGAATCTGGTCTACTGACATGGATGCTGTATATAAGAGCTATACATGCGCTTTAATAATATCAGATGTGGTGACCTGTCACAGTATTTACACAAAATAATAATTTAAATTCCACTATTTTGTATTTCTTTTATAGCATTACTCATTCCAATGCAGGGTGTCAGTGCACTTTACTTTACACGTACACATTATATTGACAATTAACCATACACGTTTGTAAATTAATGTACAGGATATGTTACATAAGACAGTGAGGGTTACAAGGTGCAGGAGTCATAGCTTACTCTGAAATATTATAAGGATTACAATGCAGCTGTGAGTAACCAAACGATATGTATGTTAAAAGCAGTAACCCACTTACCTAGCTACATTAAATACAAATCTGTCATCTGCATTTTACAAGATGTGCTTTGCAGGAGGCACATTAACCCTCTATTCTACTTTGAGTCAAAACTGGGACTAGACAAAACACAGATCTTTTCAGCAAATGCTTTAACCACCAGAATTATGTTACCATTATTATTCCCTCAGATGTACTGGGAACACAAAAATCTCTGCAGGGGGTGTTTTAACCCCATAAGATATTTTTTTTAATTCAGACTTTGCAACCAATTAAGCAGAATAGACTTAATGCCACATTTCTCCTTTTGCCAATTGCTTTGTGGCAGAACTAAAACAAAATTAAATGTATTAGTTCAGGCCCAGATTCTGTATTGGGGTTGCGCGTCACTTTTCTTGCACAACCCTGATGAAAATCTGTTTTGGGATTTACAGTGCCACACAAATTCTGTTTTTATGGCTTTGCAAAAAAAATAAAAATAACGTAAGGCAGCACATTGCCCTGCCTTTGATTACATTGCATCATTTAGGCGTTGCATGGGTGGTGCTTGGGCGTTCCCATGCAGTCACCCATGTATTTTGACGCAAACCCATATTTACAAAGACTTGCAAGCAAAGATTTGCATCAGGCTGGTGTAACAAGGAGAAATGTCTTTATTTCTATTCATTATTTCGTCTTTGCGTGTATGCTGCATTCTGCAGCCCGCATACAAAGAGGAAATAGCCTCAAAGGATAGTTTTGTGTGGCTTTGTAAAAAAAAAAAGAAAAAAAACAAGGCAGTAATTTGGAGATAAGCTATAGATAAAATTAAAGATCATGTGTGTTTACTTAGGGCTGACTCCTTCAGCGTGAGGTTACTATTAACCCACAAGCCCACAGGTCAGTGTTACTCTAAACAAGTAGGTCAAGAAGGCTGTCTCTACTGCACCATGTGGGCACTGTAACAAGGCTAGGATAAGCAGAGTTCCTATTAGCAAGCCTCCTCTAGTGTAGATTCTGATTACTGGTCATAGTCTGTGGTGTCTATCGCTGTTTCTACATCTCCCCACTTGGATAGTTTTTCTATGCAACCTAGCCATATTTCCTTCTGAAGGCCAATATTTTCTTGAAAGTGCTAGTTGTGACTGGAATCACATGTGCTTTTTAATTGTGAGTTACCTTTATCACCATTTCCTTCTCATGCTTGGATACTGTGTGGTTTACACTTATTTTGATGTGGAGCTGATACATCTTACTTTGCAATCTATGGTCCATTCTTTGTGTGGATATTCTGATGGTACTGATATTAGGATGAACTGTCAGGTTGCACTGTTGAATTTGAGAGTAGTTTAGATATAGTGATGCCAACAATAAGAACATGATAGATCTCTGCTGCTAAATTTGGAAGTGCCAGTTTAGAGGACAGTGTGTAATTTGTAAAAATATAAATCCAGAGCTCCAAACGTTTTCTTAGGGTCCTATTGCTGAATGCCAAGGTTGCCATAACCTTTTTCTTGCACTAATCTACAATTGCTTTTTCTTGCAGGTTCTTTTTTCATCCCGTTTTCTACCTTCATCATTGTTTTCTTATCTCTCTTTCTCCTTTCTTTGCTTTTTGTCTTTCTGTCTTGCTTTGCATCATGGTCTGTTGGTGAAAAATGAGCCCCAATCTACTAAAATGAGTGCAGATGGGTAACACTGGGTATGAATACTTCACATAGGAGAGCGCAGGTAGCTAAAGCAATCGCATCTACATGGAAATGTGCTGGATATACAATATTATGCCTGTTGGAGTAGGATGGAAGCGTAGTTAGTATGTTCAGTCCTTTGGTAAAGGAAGCTTTATACTGACAAAAGACAAATAGTTTATATGTAGCTTACAAAAGTGTGAGTCTACTGCATAATTCAGGAGTGTTTGCATAAATACTCGTAATGCGCTCAAATGTACTCATGATAGACATGCTAAACATATGTGTGGGGTGATAAGATCTGATGTAACTTCATGTGATGTCACTTCCTGTAAAGTCATAGGTTGTGTTGCCACTTTCTGTGATGTGTATTCCTGTGATGCCATGTGCGGTGTCACATGCTATAATGTTATGCCACGTGATGTCACTTTCATACTGCCTAACTTGATTAATCCCCCACTTCTTTTTTTTGGACTTGTGCCCAGCCTCTGCCACAGAAAACTGCATTGGGGACCCATATTTACAAGGCGGGGCTAAGCCACACAAAATGGCTTACCGCCTCCTTGTAAATGTGGAAATGGGCACACCACCACTGGAGCGTCGCTGAAACTGACGCTCCGGTGGCACTAGGGGCTTGTAAATAAGCCCCTTAATATCATCAGTTAACCTATTCAAAATGGCCTGAATGTTCTGGGACCATGCAGCCTGAGAGTCTTGAGTGATAGAGACCCCCAAATATTTGAAACCATTCTCTGCCACCTGCATGTCCTGAGCTCTTTCAAGACATGTTTTTTTCTCCCACCAGGAATATGGAGGACTTAGTTTTATTTGAAGGTAGCCCACTCATTTCTCTGAATGTACGGAGGACCTGCAAGACTCTAGGCCTGACCACTCAGGTTCCAACAGGAACAGCAGATATCCTCAGTGTAAACAGCGATCCTATCAGCTGTCGTATTGTAAACTAGTCTGACAGGTCTCGCCCCTCCCTAATTCCTGTGGAAAGGTTTGTGTATAAGAGCCTGACATATTTCATGAAGGTTTCACTCAGGCCAGCCTTACGCAGCAAGGCAAACAATTAGTCCCACACTACTGAATTGAAAGCTTTCTCAAAGTCAGCTAAGAGAATCAACATGGGGTGTCTAGCTGTTCTGCAAACGCCAAAGTGTTATGCAGGCACCTAACATTATTGTGTGTGCCACTTCTAAACTTAAATCCTGTCTGGTCTCTCCAGATTAAGGAGTGGTTTACAGTGAGTAACAGATTATTTAGTGCTTCAGCCAGAATGTTGCCTCCATTTTTTAAAGAGAGGTCAGGCAATATGAGGACCAAGCATCAGGTGGTCTGCCTGTCTTGTTGTTGGAAATGGACCTTTTTGCAGGGTTATCCCCAAACTTTTTGCCTTCCTCCTCCTATTTTTTCAGGTCTGTTTTTGCTGGTTTATTGTCTTTGCACACTTTACCACTGCTAATCAGTGCTAAAGTGCAAGTGCTCCCTAGGTAAATTGTATTGGCAATTGGTTTATCCTTGATTGTCATATTTGATTTACTGGTAAGTCCCTAGTATAGTGCACTAGTGCCCAGGGCCTATAAATCAAATGCTACTAGTGCATCTGCAGCACTGGTTGTGCCAAGTACATTAGTAGCCCTGTAAACATGGCTCAGACCTGCCACTGCAGTGTCTGTGTGTGCAGTTTTAAACTGGCAATTCGACAAGGCAAGTGTACCCACTTGCCAGGCCTAAACATTCCCTTTTTATACATATAAGGAAGGTCCTAGGCACCCCCATGGGTGGGGTGCAGTGAGTTTGAAAATGCCACTTTTAGAAGGTAGGCATTTTCTTGCTTAAATCATTCTGTGACTCTGCCTATTTGTGGATTCCCCGCCTGGGACAGTTTGACAGTTGGGCTGTTTACACCTCTCCTGTAGATATTTAACCCAAGGGAGCTGGGGTGCAGACTGCATATCCTGATGAGCCATCTGAGCTAGAGTGGAGGGAGGAGTGGTCACTTACACCTGAAAGACCTGCCCTCACACAATGCAGTCTCCAACCCCCTGGTGTGTGCTTGGAGCCTGGCCAGGACAAGGAAGGCTCTTGCAAACACTTGAGACTTTGCTTTGAAGTTTGCCAACTTCAAAGGCAGAAAGGGGTATAAGTATTGGACCCAAAACACCAGACATGTAGAATCTTTCTGGAATCAAGAGGAACCAGGAGAAGAGCTGAAGAGCTGGAGGAGGAGTACTGTCCCTTTGCTGTTTTGCTTTGCTGGACTGGCCTGCAGTTGCTGTTTCTGCCTGAGTGCAAAGGGTGATCTCTGCTGTGTGTCCTGCTTGAGAAAGTTCTCCAAGAGCTTGGAGTAGAGTTTACCTCCTGTTGAAAATCTCAGGGACACCAAAGAATTCAGTTTCCTTGATCTGCAGCACTGGGAACTGTGTGTTTTGTCCTGTTCAAGAGGAGAAACCACTGTGACGCCACCAACAGGGCCTCTGGCCTGCACTGTGACCTGCTGACACCGCACAGAGCCGCACTGCCCCGCTTTGCATCGCGACCCTGGTCTGACCTGCGCTGTCATCCGACGACTTCGCTGAGCCACTGCTCGCACGACGACCCGTGGGCCCTGCATTCCGGCATCGTCTGCTCACACTGCAGCCTGGGCATCCCCGAAAGCGCTTTACCTGCAGACATTGGCGCCACTGCCTGCACCGTGGCCTGTGGGCACCGCTCGTGAGGTACTTGATGCACCATCCCAATCCTGCAGCCCTGGTCTACTGACGCCAGCACCATCGACTCCAGTGTCGTCATCAGGCATCCCTGCCTGCACCGTGGCCTGTGGACACTGCTCTTGAGGGTCATGAAGCACCGTCCTGTCATGCACCGTTGGCTTGGGCCTACTGATGACAGCGCTTCAGCAACGACAACACGCTGCCTGCATCGTGATCTGGTGACACTGCACTTGCACCACCCCAATTCACACCGCAGCCCTCGTTTCACCGACACCACTGAACTCCATCACCAAGCTGCTGCCTGCACCGTGACCTGTGGGTACCACACGTCGCATCGTCCCGCTTTGCACTGCAGCCCGACGCCATCCAAGCCAGTGCCCCTGACTTCGTCAGCCCAGAGTTCGATCTGCAGAGCCTGTGACTTCAAGGGCCTGACGACTCCTGCACCAACTCTGGAACTGACACCGCGACACCAGCGACGCCGCTCTCCAGAGCTCACTGCAAGGATCACGATGCCCTGCAATTCCAAAGGTACTGTTTGTGGGTCTTCCTGACACCATAGCTGGCCCGTGACGCCACAGCCGGCCTGAACTGTTGGCTGTGACAGCCCCAGGTGGAGCTATCGACTTCAAGGAACTGTATTTTTGAGTCATCCTGCAGAATTCATATTTTTTTACTGAATGGTGGATTTTGTTTCGTACTTGTTTTTGTTTTATATAGATAAATATTGAATATTTTTCTAAAAGTAGTGTGGTGTCCTTTTGTAGTGCTTTCACTTATTACTGTGTGTTATTTGCTAATGCTTTACACATTGCTTCTGAGATAAGTCTGACTGCTCGTGCCAGGCTCCCAAGGGGGTGAGCAGGGTTTATCTGAGCGGTATCTCACTTATCCTGACTACAGCGAGGGTCCCTTCTTGAACAGGGTGCAAACCGACCTCCAACTAGAGACCCCATTTCTAACACTTGTGTATAAATATTATGTCCGCTGTCTGAAGATCCAGAGGTGATCTCTCGGTCACAAGGTACCCCATCAGTATTGCTGTGAAGGGGTCGAGGATTTTAGCAGCAAAGCCTTTAACATTTTTGCCAGGAACTCTTTAGGTCCCGGAGTTTTACCCAACTGCATTAGACAAAGAGCTGCACATAACTCCTCAGTGGTAATTACTCTTTCCAAAGAATTGCACTCGGTGTCTGACATGCGTCTTAAAGGTAGGTGTGCTACAAAATCGGCCAAAGTGTTGGGTGGAGGGATTTCTCTTTGATGGGTATACAAGGGTCACTATTTATACATATCTATCACAAATCTCATTGAATTATTTTGCTTTTCCTAGCAACCGAAATGTCAACCTTTCTTTACTATTTTATCATAATTGAATGTCTATAGAATATACTACCCTGATAAGGCATTGAAGTACTTTAAGCCGAGCAGAATATTGGTTATTGGTTATGATGGTTATTGGGGGGAGTCATGTTACCGCACAGAAACCATGCCATGCATTTGCTCCACTTTATTTTTGGGAGATTAAATCAACAGGGGTCACTATAGCTAAAATTCCCACTACCACTAACCAGTCTTCAACAATGAGTTTCCAGAGAGATTTCCAGTGTCAAGCAAATCAGTTACTATTGCGTACCTCAACACAATGCCATCCCAGTGTCATGGCAATGTTTTTACTTTTGGACACTGTTCTACCATATTCCATCACTTTCCATATTTTGTTTTCCAAAGGGAGCATTCCCAGTAACTTCTTTATGTATACTACGTGTAACATATGTTCTGCTGCATGGACCTGTGCTCCTTTCCCACATTCAATTACAGCACTAACCTGTCTCCATTCCAAATAAAGTATGTGTAGACATCCATTTTCTTCTCTTTCAGTGCTGCTCAGAAGCCAAAATAATGTATCTTAATTTTCTTCCGGTCTTCATCTTAATTCTGGAATAGACCCTACAGTGTGGTCGTCCTGTGCTTCCTAGCACTCACAATAACTGTTCCTGATTTTTTTCTGGTCTTTGATTTTATTGTGGAGTAGACCAGAGCCCTTGCACAAGGTAGGCCTCGGCTGAGCACTCGCCATCGTTGGGCAGAAAGAAGACCAGCGAGCCCCAGATAGCAGTAACAGACGGGGCTGTATTTACAGCACGATAAAGCCTTTATGTATGTTGCTATGGATTCAGCAGCTGATATACACCATAACGCATAAGGGTGGTGCAGGGTGTCATTTCTTATCTGCCTGTTTCAGGAGAATGTAGGGCGTACACAGTTTCGTGCAATGCAGCATTTTCATGTACTGGTTGGTATGTTTTTTCAGTTTAGGCACATGCTCCTCCTACTTTGTTATTATCCTTTCTGTTCAGTTGCAAGGTGGTTACAGTGCGGTTTAAGGTTTCAAAGTTAAAGACCCCCAGGACTTTAGGGCTGGAAACAAGGTTCATTGTTATTCATTTACAAATACTCATTGCACAAAAACCTACATAGCGGGTGGGATTTACATATTTCTTAATGTATTAATTTGTATTACTTGGGAGCTGTAGTTTCTGAGTATCATTCGCCTCTGGTAATCTTTGTATGTACGTGGTATTTGTATAGTGCTAACCTAGTCAAAAGGCAACAGAGACCTGCACAGGGTCAAAAGAAAAGGTACAGTCAACAAGTGATTTGAGAGGAAACTGGGTTCTGGGAGCAAAAGTGGAATATTGCTACACCATGATTTATTGTTCTTTAAAGGACTGTAGTTTCAGCTATTCCCTCAAGTTGAGCATGTTTGGATGGTCCTGTGGGACCTAGACTTATCTAAGTATGGTTACCTGTCAATATTTTGGCCCTCAATATTTTGACTATGAAATTCAGATATCTCAATATTCCCTACTTGATATTCTGTTATCTCAATATTTCTTACTTAATATTTTGTACTTCCACCTCCAAAAAAAGCATGGCACACACAATGTCACACTCAGGATACATCTTCCTGTTACCCGAGTCACCATGAGTTCAAGAAAAGAACAGATTTTAACCATCCAAAGTGCCTGAGACAAGATGGTGTTCTCTCCATTGTGAGTTATTGGAACTTCCAAATTGAAGATGTGGCAGAGTATCTTACTATGAGGTTACTTCTTGTTAAGGCATATAAAAGGCAGTGTTTGAAAAATCAAGATGTGTTAATATACATTTTTTCCTAATTTTACTTGCATTCTCCGTGCTATTGCTATTCAATTTTGTCCCTAATTTCTTTCAGAAGATTTGGTCTTCCTTTGGAATAATCTCAGTGTTTTCCTTATCAGGTTTTCCTTCTAGCTGTGATCCTCTAAAGGAGAGACCTGTCATTTTTTGCATATGATATTCTGTGTAGGGTAGCCCCAAGACCTGTGGGAGGAATAGCCTTGTACTCAGGCAGTCTCGAAGGGTGCTTAGATTCAGGGCAATCAGGCAGTGCTCGGTGAGCTGGTCTGACAGGTCAGTATGTGGGCCGAATTTTCATCTGTTTGTGGGCCTGTTTTATGACCTGATATTACAAGTACTGTTGCCACAAACACAAATGCCTGCAGTCTTCAAAATACAGCGTGTCTTTGCAAGTTCAAAACAAGCCTAACTTGCTAATTTGGGCCACTGGATTAGTAAGGCGTGAAAGGGCACTTTAATTTTTTTGCACCGGCCTATTTTTGCCCCAGTCGGATTCTGGTGCTCTACACACCTACTTTGTGTACCATTAACCTAGGAAGAAGTAGCAATGAAAGTTATCAGACTGTAAGGACAAATGCTCTATAGAGCCTGGAGATTTGCCTGACGTATTATTTAATCCAGATGATCTTTACCACATGATGCCAACAGAATCGGTACCCCTGACTGACAAGGTAGCATTGTTAAGTTTAAAGTGGATTTTGTAAGCAAATGGACCACCTAATAATAAAGTAGTGCTAAGGCAATTTAAAGACCTCCCGGGGTTTTGCCCTAAAAAATTCACCACTTAAGACTATGGAACCCCTGGGTCTGTCACAGGAGTAGAGAAGAAAGAGTTAGGGAGAGAAGAAAGCAGAGCCTAGCTCCAAGAAAGGCCTCCTTTTAAAGGATCTATTCCCTCACCCACCAGAAAGTGGCATGCTTCACCGTGATACCTGGTCACAGTGCAGGTTACAACCCGCTCACCATGAGGGAGGAGCTCTGAGGAAATTTTAAAGGTATGATAATCTTCAAATGATGAGCAGGATGTGGCGAGGAAGGCAGAGTGTAAACAATGAAACAAAGTGAAGTAAAACTGGCCTCAGAGTATGCTGGTAGTTTTATTGGTGTGTCTCTGGGCCAGGATTCAAAAACAAGACAAAACAGGGTGAATGGGCTGAATGATGAGATCCCATGGCTATCTATCTCTGGAGCCTGGTATGGAACCCACACATTTTTGTCTGTTTCTGTGCACTTGTGGTTGCTGTATGTCCTGTATGTAATTAACATCTTTCCATTTAACTTGCTAGCATGATTTATTCACCAACTTATATGTACTTCACATTTCATTCACTCATCAGTTAGTGTTCCCAACTTTTTTCTATTCAGCACGCTAATAGTATCCAACTACGTATGTCACAATAGAGGTCCCTGGGTGGTAAGGGACGCTTGCACTACAAATCTCAGCGCCCCGCTTACCACATGACGCAGCATGCCTGCTAGGGTGACCACCTGTCCGTAAATTTCACGGACTGACCGTAATTTCACCCTGCCGTCCGTTGTCCGTGATGAAAGGCTTAACTGACAGCATTTGTCCGTAATTTTAGGCTTTCACCAAAAGGGCAACGGACGGCAGGGCGAAATTATGGGCAGATCAGTTTCCGCTGGAATGAAAGGTAGGAAGTCTCCTGTGCTCTGAGGGAGGGAGGGGCAGGCAGATAAGAAAAGGCCTTCTTGCCAGGGTGTCTCCTTCCCTAAAGAAATGCAAAAGTGTGCAACTGGTAAATCTGCAAATGCAAAGGGGCTTGAAAACCTGCATTGGCTTTAATCAAAGGCGTCACTTGAAGCTTTCTGATTGCAAAGATATTATATTTTAGAGAGGTATTGGTGTTCCAAGGTGAGCTGTGGAGTGTGTGGTTTTAATGGAGTGTTATAAAAAATGTTAATACTAGGTATAAACTGTATATTATTCAAATCTGTATTTGAAAAGCACTTTTTTTAATTTAACCGAAATGTATTTGCGCATTTTGTAGCAGCCTATATTATGATGTAATTGTATTTATATAGCACTTACTACCCCTGACGAGGCGTCAAACGCATGTTTAAAATAAGGACTTACACATTCACAGTTCTTTCAGGGGCCGCAGTACCTCATAGTACTAACAAACATTGGCAAAGCCAATAGGTTTTGCCTGCGCAAGAGTTATTGGCTTTGCCAATGTGTTTTAGCTATTTTATACACCAGAGTTGCTGCTGTTCATGGCTAAAATTTAGTGTCATAGTGGTGTGGAGTGGAGTAGAGTGGCATAGGAGCAGTGGCGTAGAGCCTAGTGGTGCAGAGTACAGGGGTGCAGAGTACAGTGAGGTGGGGTAAAGTACAATTGTTTAGAGTGCATTAGCATAGAATGCAGTATTTTAGAGTGCAGTGGCATGGAGTGGCGTGGAGCAGAGTAGAGTGGGATAGAGTGCAGTGGAATAGAGTGGCAGAGAGTGCAGTAGTGTAGAGTGGTTCAGTGGCATAGAGTACAGAAAAGACTTGCGTGGCAGAGAGAGCAGTGGCGGAGTGGAGTAGTGTAGAATGGTGTAGTGCAGAGTAGATTATAGTGCTGTAGAGTGCAGTTGCGTAGAGTGGAGTGATGCAGAGTAGAGTGGCAGTGGCATAGAATGCAGTTGTACAGAGTAGATTGGTGTACAGTACAGTGGCGGAGAGTGCAGTGTTGCAGAGTAGAGTGTCAGTGCAGTGACGTAGGGTGGAGCAGAGTGGCACAGAGGGCAGTGGCGTAGAGTACAGTGGTGCAGAGTAGAGGGCAGTGGCATACAGTGCAATTGTTTAAAGTGCATTGGTGCAGAGTGCAGTGGCATAGAGTGGCATGGGGTAGAGTAGCATAGACTGCAGAGGATAAAGTGGCATACAATGGAGTGGCAGAGAGTGCAGTAATGCAGAGTGGTTCAGTGTCATAAAGTGCAGAGTAGACACGTGGCATAGAGTGCAGTGGCATAGAGTGGTGCAGAGTGGTGCAGAGTGGAGTATTGTAAAGTGGTGCAGTGCAGAGTAGAGTATAGTGCCTAGAGTGCAGTGGCGTAGAGTGCAGTGATGCACAGTGCAGTGGCATAGAGTGCAGTAGTGCAGAGTAGAGTGGTGTAGATTGCGGTGTTGCAGAGTAGAGTGTCAGTGCAGTGATGTAGAGTGGTACAGAGAACAGTGGCATAGAGTACAGTGCTCTGGAGTAAAGGGCAGTAGCATACAGTGCAGTTGTTTAGAGTGCACTGGCGTAGAGTGCAGTGGCATAGAGTGCCATGGGGCAGAGTAGAGTGGCATAGTGTGCAGTGGAATAGTGTGTATTGGTGCAGAATGTAGTAGTACAGAGTAGACTGCTGTAGAGTATATTGGCAGCCAGTGCAGTGTTTCAGTGTAGAGTGTAAGCTTGCAGTGGTGTAGAGTGCATTGATCTAGAGTGCAGTGGTCAGAGTGGTGTAGACTGCAGTGGCGTAGAATATATTGTTTCAGAGTAGAGTGCAGTTGCATAGAGTGGAGAGGTGGAGGTTAGAGTGCAGTGGCATAGAATATAGTGGCACAGAGTGCAGTGACGTAAAGTAGATTGTTTCACAGTAGAGTGAAGTAGTTTAGAGTGGAGAGGTGCAGGGTAGAGTGGAGTTGGGTAGAGTGGCATAGAGTAAAGTGGTGTAGAGTGCCGTGGCATAGAGTGCAGAGGTGCAGAGTAGATTAGTGTGACATACAGCGTGCTGATGTAGAGTGCAGGGGCACAGAGTTGAGTGTTACAGAGTAAAGTGCACTAGCACAGAGTGTATTAGCTTAGAGTGCAGTGTTGCAGAGTGGCATAGAGTGGAGTTGTGCGGACTAGATTGGTGTTGCCTAGACTGTAGTGGTATAGCATGAAGAGGCGCAGAGCGCAGTGGTGTACAGAGGCGTAAAGTGCATTGGCATAGAGTAGAGTAGTACAGAGTAGAGTACGGAGGCATAGTGTGAAGTAGAACGGAGTGCAGTGGCATAATGTGGAGTGGTTCAGAATGGAGAAGAGTGCAGTGGCATGGAGTGGTGTAAAGTGGAGTGATGCAGAGTAGGGTGCAGTGATGTGGAGTGGTGCAGAGCAGAGTGGAATATGCATGGTGTGGTAACACACTGCCATTACAGACCACACATTTTTGATTGAAATTACTATTACATTTGCACAGACATACAGTTTTTCAAATCAAACTATACTGTGGACAGACGATAATGTATGGGAATTGTATTGTAGGAAGTTGGCTCTGTATATACTATCTCAAAGTGAGAGATGGTGTGCACAGAGTCCAAGGGTTCCCTTTAGAGGTTGATTGTGACAAAATTAGATAATACTAATGCTCTATTTTGTGGTAGCGTGGTCAAGCAGTAGGCTTTTCAGAAGGTAGTGTTAAGCATTTGTTGTACACACACAGGTACTGGCGGGACACACACAGTGTGAGAAAGTAGCCTCTTTCTAGCCTGGTTACCCCCACTTTTGCCCTGTTTGTGAGTATATGTCAGGGTGTTTTCACTGTCTCACTGGGATCCTGCTAGCCAGGGCCCAGTGCTCATAGTGAAAACCCTATGTAGTCAGTATGTTTGTTATGTGTCACTGGGACCCTGCTAGCCAGGACCCCAGTGCTCATAAGTTTGTGGCCTATATGTATGTGTTCCCTGTGTGATGCCTAACTGTCTCACTGAGGCTCTGCTAACCAGAACCTCAGTGGTTATGCTCTCTCTGCTTTCCAAATTGTCACTAACAGGCTAGTGACCAATTTCACCAATTCACATTGGCATACTGGAACACCCTTATAATTCCCTAGTATATGGTACTGAGGTACCCAGGGTATTGGGGTTCCAGGAGATCCCTATGGGCTGCGCATTTCTTTTTCCACCCATAGGGAGATCTGACAATTCATACACAGGCCTGCCAGTGCAGCCTGAGTGAAATAACGTCCACGTTATTTCACAGCCATTTACCACTGCAGTAATTTGTAAGTCACCTATATGTCTAACCTTTACCTATTGATGGTTGGATGCAAAGTTACTTAGTGTGTGGGCACCCTGGCACTAGCCAAGATGCCCCCACATCGTTCAGGGCAAATTCCCCGGACTTTGTGAGTGCGGGGACACCATTACACGCGTGCACTATACATAGGTCACTATCTATGTATGGCGTCACAATGGTAACTCCGAACATGGCCATGTAACATGTCTAAGATCATGGAATTGTCACGGCATTGGGGAGACAATTCCATGATCCCCCGGGTCTCTAGCACAGAACCCGAGTACTGCCAAACTGCCTTTCCGGGGTCTCCACTGCAGCTGCTGCTGCTGCCAACCCCTCAGACAGGTTTCTGCCCTCCTGGGGTCCAGGCAGCCCTGGCCCAGGAAGGCAGAACATAGGATTTCCTCTGAGAGAGGGTGTAACACCCTCTCCCTTTGGAAATAGGTGTGAAGGCTGGGGAGGAGTAGCCTCCCCCAGCCTCTGGAAATGCTTTGATGGGCACAGATGCTGCCCATCTCTGCATAAACCGGTTTAGGGATCCCCCAGCCCTGCTCTGGTGCGAAACTGGACAAAGGAAAGGGGAGTGACCACTCCCCTGACCTTCACCTCCCAGGGGAGGTGCCCAGAGCTCCTCCAGTGTGCCCCAGACCTCTGCCATCTTGGAAACAGAGGTGTTGCTGGCACACTGGACTGCTCTGAGTGGCCAGTGCCATCAGGTGACGGCAGAGACTACTTCTGATAGGCTCTTACCTTTCTTACTAGCCTATCCTTCTTCCTAGGTAGCCAAACCTCCTTTTCTGGCTATTTAGGGTCTCTGCTTTGGGGAATTCTTCAGATACCGAATGCAAGAGCTCACCAGAGTTCCTCTGCATCTCCCTCTTCACCTTCTGCCAAAGGATCGACCGCTGACTGCTCAGGACGCCTGCAAAACCACAACAAAGTAGCAAAGACGACTACTGCAACCTTGTATCGCTTCATCCTGCCGGCTTTATCGACTGTTTCCTGGTGGTGCATGCTCTGGGGGTAGCCTGCCTCCTTTCTGCACCAGGAGCTCTGAAGAAATCTCCTGTGGTGCGACTGAATCTTCCCCTGCAACCGCAGGCAACAAAAGACTGCATCACTGGTCCTCTGGGTCCCCTCTCAGCACGATGAGCGTGGTCCCTTGAACTCAGCAACTCTGTCCAAGTGACTCCAACAGTCCAGTGACTCTTCAGTCCAAGTTTGGTGGAGGTAAGTCCTTGCCTCCCCACGCTAGACTGCATTGCTGGGTACCGCGTGATTTGCAGCTGCTCCGGCTCCTGTGCACTCTTACAGGATTTCCTTCGTGCACAGCCAAGCCTGGGTCCACGACACTCTAACCTGCAGTGCACAACCTTCTGAGTTGTCCTCCGTCGTCGTGGGACTCCCTTTTCTGACTTCGGGTGGACTCCAGTCCCCTCCTCTTCTAAGTGCCTGTTCCGGTACTTCTGTGGGTGCTGCCTGCTTCTGTGAGGGCTCCCTGACTTGCTGGGCGTCCCCTCTGTCTCCTCATCCAAGTGGCGACATCCTGGTCCCTCCTGGGCCACAGCAGCATCCAAAAACCCTAACTGCGACCCTTGCAGCTAGAAAGGCTTGTTTGCGATCTTTCTGCGTGGGAACACCTCTGCAAGCATCTTCACAACGTGGGACATACATCCTCTAAAGGGGAAGTTCCTAGTCCTCTTCGTTCTTGCAAAACACCAAGCTTCTTCCATCCGGTGGCAGTTACTTTGCACCCTTAGCTGGCATTTCCTGGGCATCTGCCCACTCTCGGCACTGTCGCGACTCTTGGACTTGGTCTCCTTGTCTTACAGGTACTCAGGTCCGAAAATCCACTGTTGTTGCTTTGCTGGTGTTGGTTTTCCTTGCAGAATCCCCCTATCACGACTTATGTGCTCTCTGGGTGTTGTAGGTGCACTTTACACCTACCTTACAGGGTCTTGGGGTGGGCTATTTTTCTAACCCTCACTGTTTTCTTACAGTCCCAGCGACCCTCTACAAGCTCACATAGTTTTGGGGTCCATTTGTGGTTCGTATTCCACTTTTGGAGTATATGGTTTGTGTTGTCCCTATACCTACGTGCTCTCATTGCAATCTATTGTGACTGTACATTGTTTGCATTATTTCCTTTTGCTATTACTGCATATTTTTGGTATTGTGTACATATATCTTGTGTATATTTGGCATCCTCATACTGAGGGTACTCACTGAGATACTTTTGGCATATTTCATTAAAATAAAGTACCTTTATTTTTAGTATATCTGTGTATTGTGTTTTCTTATGATATTGTGCATATGACACCAGTGGTATAGTAGGAGCTTTGCATGTCTCCTAGTTCAGCCTAAGCTGCTCTGCTATAGCTACCTTCTATCAGCCTAAGCTGCTAGAAACATCTCTTCTACACTAATAAGGGATAACTGGACCTGGTACAGAGTGTAAGTACCCCTTGGTCCCCACTACAAGCCAGGCCAGCCTCCTACACACAGGCACACAAAACACACCCTCAGTGGCACAGGTGCGGCCGGGTGTAGTGTGCAAAGTCGGTGTCGGGTTTGTTGTTGAAAACAATGGAGGGACCCGGGGGTCACTCTGGCGATGCAGGCAGGGCACAGGGGGGCTTCTCGAGCCAGACACCGACTGAGCTAGGATGAGGGCCGCCTGCTGGTCACTCCTGCACTGGTAGGTGGTTTCTCTCGGTCCTGGGGGCTGCAGGTGCAGTGCTCGGTCCAGGCGTCGGGTTCCTTTGTTACCAGGCAGTTGCAGTCGGGGGGAGCCTCTGGATCCTCTCTGCAGGCGTCGCTGTGGGGGTGCAGGGAGGTTGACACAGGGTGTCCACGTCGTTGGAGTCGCCTGGGGGTCCTCTCTGCGGTGTTGGTTCTCTTGAACTCGAGCCAGGGGCATGAGGTGCAGAGTGTGAAGACTCACGCTTCCGGAGAGTCTCTTTAAAGTTGGTTTCTTGTTGCTGTTTATGAAAAGAGCTGCTGTTCTAGGGAGGCTCTTGGTCATTTAGGTGCGGGGCAGTCCTCTGAGTCCTCAGAGGTCGCTGGTCCCGCTGGATGCGTCGCTGTGCAGGTTTTTTGAGTCAGGAGGCAGGCCGGTAGGGCTGGGGCCACATCAGTTGTTGTCTCCATCGTCCCTGCGGGGCTTTCAGGTCAGCAGTCCTTCTTCTTTCTTCAGGTTGCAGGAATCTGGTTTCCTGGGTTCAGGGTTGCCCTAAATACTCAATTTAGGGGTTTGTTTAGGTCTGGGGGCAATGGCTACTGTCCTTAAAGGTGGCTACACCCTTTCTGTGCCTCCTCCCTGTGGGCAGGGGGGCACATCCATAATCCTATTGGGGGAACCCTCCAAAGCAAGATGGAGGATTTCCTAAGGCAGGGGTCACCTCAGCTCAAGACACCTTAGGGGCTGACCTGACTGGAGGGTGACTCCTCCTTGTTTTTCTCATTATCTCCTCCGGACTTGGTGCCAAAAGTGGGGGCTGTGTCCGGGGTGGGTGGGCATCTCCAGAAGCTGGAGTGCCCTAGGGCATTGTAACACGAAGCCTGAGCCTTTGAGACTCACTGCTAGGTGTTACAGTTCCTGCAGGGGGGAGGTGTGAAGCACCTCCACCCTGTGCAGGCTTTGTTTCTGGCCCCAGAGAGCACAAAGGCTCTCACCCCTGGGGGTCAGAAACGCATCTCAGTGGCAGGCTGGCACAGACCAGTTGGTCCTGCACTGAAGGATTGGGTAAAATACAGGGGGCATCTCTAAGATGCCCTCTGTGTGTATTTTTTTAATAAATCCAGCACTGGCATCAGTGTGGGTTTATTATTCTGAGAAGTTTGATACCAAACTTCCCAGTGTTCAATGCAGCCATTATGGAACTGTGGAGTTTGTTTTGACAAGCTCCCAGACCATATACTTAATATGGCCACACTGTACTTACAATGTCTAAGAATAGACTTAGACACTGTAGGGGCATATTGCTCAAGCAGCTATGCCCTCACCTGTGGTATAGGGCACCCTGCCTTAGGGCTTTTAGGCCTGTTAGAGGGGTGACTTACCTATGCCACAGGCAGTATTTTGTGTGCATGGCATCCTGAGGGGGATGCCATGTCGACATTGCCTTTTTCTCCCCACCAACACACACAATCTGCAATGGCAGTGTACATGTGTTAGGTGAGGGGTCCCGTAGGGTGGCACAACACATGCTGCAGCCCTTAGGGACCTTCATTGGCCACAGGGCCCTTGGTACCACTGGTACCTTTTACAAGTGTGCCAGGGGTGTGCCAATTGTGGAAACAATGGTATATTTTTAGTGAAAGAACACTGGTGCTGGGGCCTGGTTAGCAGGGTCCCGGCACCCTTTTTAGTCAAGTCAACATCAATATCAGGCAAAAAGTGGGGGGTAACTGCACCAGGGAGCCATTTTCCTATATGCATCACGTAATGCAATGATTTGTTTTAATTATATAAAGGTATTTGTTTCCAGCACATTTCAGAATTAACAAAAATTTGATTCATTTGTACTCCTAATTCTGATATATTCTGAATTTTATTTAAATGTTGTCATGTGATAGAAAACAACTCTTCCCTAACCACAGTATCCAGCAAGATTGCTGCATAAATCCTCTCACTTTGAAGTCCGAGAAAGAAAAGTAAACACTAAGTTCCCACCGAAGACAGAGCCTGATATTTGACTTTGTTCTTTGAATGCACAGCAAATGTGAAGAGATAAGAACAAGATTTACAGGCCTGTTTACAGAAAAGGAGCACTAGGAACAATACTGTAAATAAGGCTGGGGCAAGGGAAGGGACAAACTCAAGCTGCATAGCCTAAAACAAATAAAGCCAGCAAATTGAAAGCAACAAAATGTGAGTTACAAACCACAAGGCCAATGGCAAGCAACGGGCGGAATGCATTCCCAGGAAGCTCTATGAATGTACTTAAAGTGACAGCTGCGGGATACTTTGTGGGGAAAGTCCAGAATTTTAGTCTAGTCCATATCTTGCAGAGGTCTGGCCACATCAATTACCCAGGTAGTAGGACGAGAAGATCTGGAGTGGTTTCCATGTTGCAGGAAAGGGTCTGTACCCCCATTCTATCAGTTTGCCACCAGTTCCTATGGTGTAGAGCTTCTGGCACACCTCTTGTAGGGTTAGTGCTAGGTGGCAGACATGAAGTAGGGCATTTAATGATTATTTACATTGCTTGTAAGTAAGGGGTTGACCGGAGTGAAGATGGTAGTATGCCACAAGGGTTTGGAAATTTAGTAACTTGCTGTCCAGAAACAAATCCCCCAATTTAAGACACCTGCAGAATGCCACTGATGGAGGTGCTCTGAGTATAGCCATCCTGTGCTAGTGGGAAGGCTTAGCAAAGATAGTGCAGTGAGTTTTCAGGTTCTAGCAAGGCAAGGGAAAGCTGTACATGATAACCCCAGATGGTGATAAGTAGAATGGTTAATAGGAAACAATGAGCAGTGCACTAAGCCCTCCTTAAAAGTGCTTAAGTATAAACCCCATCTTATGCAGGGGGGCAGGCAGAAAGCCCAGTGAGCTACCCATTGGACCTGTGCAGCTGAATAATAACCTTCTAAGTCCAGAAGGCCTAATCCACCCGCAGTCACAGGTAGCTGTGGAAAGAGCTACTTTGGTACCCCAGCGACCAAAACAGATGCGTGGCATATCTGAAGAAGGACTAAAGGATGAACAGGGGAAGGTTTGCAAAATAATGCTATCATCAGGGTAGCACACCATCTTCACTAGTGCCACGTGGCCCACTACAGAAAGTAGAAGAGAAGACCTAAAAGCAAACTGGGTTTGGAGGGACCGTGATGCCCTGCCGAGATTTCCATCCTGCAGATCAGTGGGAGAATGGTAGATATTAATCACAAGGTATCAAAAGGTAGCTGGTTCCCAGTTCAATCTGAGATCTAATTGTATATAAAAGGGAAAACAGTGAAATTTTTAAAGAAACACTAATTACATTTTAAAATTTTTACTTTTTGTTTGTGTAATTTACATCCCAAAAAGTTTGAAGATTCTATATGTACTTGATACTTAGGGATAAGCCAGATCACTAATTTGGATTTTGCTCAATTTCAAAATCATTTAAAGACATAGACAAAGCGTGCAATTGCCTTGTACAACTTTGCAAGGGGTGTGGCCCCTGCTCACCCTTCACAAGCACGAACAGCGGACCATTGCACCAAAAGAGTTTGCCAAGGTCGATGCGTGTTGATTGTTCAACCACTTAACAGTGCCTCTTTTATTTCTCTCCTTTGTGCAGAGACAACTCCCCAGGTGCCCAGTGCCTTCCGATGGTCTTGGTGGACCCATCTTGTTTAATTTTAAGAATTGTCCCACCTTGAATTTTGACCCTTTGTCCTGAATTTTCGTCCAGAATTTTGACCCTTTGTCCTGAATGTTTTACAGTCCTGTCCAGAATTTGCCTCAATGCCAGGTTGGTTACCCTACTGAGTGCACAGCTGTGTCTCGTTTGAGAGCGTTCCCCATATGTGAAGGAAATTACAAAAAGGGTGCCGCATAGCCCCTCTTGTTTGCCCTCAGGACATAATCGCAAGGAGCAAGCATGCAGAGAACCCGCATGAGGTGAGCGCTAGTGTAGAAGCTTCAGTGTTAGATCAATTTATTTAGCCTTCTCATAACATGTTTGAAACTTTCAAGGTAACCCACCGCGTTCGAGGTCCCCAGGGTAGTCACATTGTCCACAGGGACGCCCACTGTCAACATGGATGCCTATGTAAAAGCCTCAGTGATAGATTTATTTATTTAACCTACTCTTAACCCCTATGGTGCCTTGGACGAGATCATGTCGTCCTGCACCCGGGAACTGGGGGAGTGCTAGCGCTCCCTCAATGAGCCCCCAACCCACACCCCCTGGTCGTGGATGGAAGGGGAAGCCCTTCCTCTTCCACCCCGACCCATCCCTCAGCAATCCGATGACGTCAGCGCGCTTACAGTGCGCCAACGTCATCAAATATTGCTGAGGGATGCGCTGGAAGCCATTTGCTTCCAGCGCGTCGAGGGAGCAGGACTTCAGGTGAGTACTTCCCTCTTTGGGGGGTGGGGGAAAACAAACACAGGGGGAAAGGAAAGGGTTTTTCCTTTCCCCGGTGCCTGTTTTCAGTGGATTCCTGCTCCAGGATCGCGGGCACCAGGGATTACCTTTTTTCAGGTAGTTTTGGGGGCCGACCCCTTGGGCAAGGGTCGCTCCCATTGGGGGGGATTTTTTTCCTTTTTCTGCCCCCGGGTGGGGGCGAAAAACCACTAGACACCAGGGATGTTCCTATTGTGCATATATTTTGGGAGCGACCCGTTGTGCAAGGGTCGCTCCCATTGGGGGGCATTATTTTCCTTTTTCAGCCTCCCCTGGGGGCAGATCGGCTGATTTTTCGGCCGATCTGCCCCCAGGGGGTTCCCGAAAAACCACTAGACACCAGGGATGTTATTATTTTGTATATATTTTGGGAGCGACCCCTTGGGCAAGGGTCGCTTCCATTGGGGGGCGTTATTTTCCTTTTTTGGCCCCCCCGGGGGAAGATCGGCCGATTGTTTGGCCGATCTGCCCCTGGGGGGGGTAACCACTAGACACCAGGGATGTTATTATTTTGTACATATTTTGTATTGGCTATCTCTGCCCCCCTTGGGGGCAGAGGGGCCTATTTTTGTAGGCCCATCTGCCCCCAAGGAGGGCAGAAACCTCCAATACGGCAGGGATTTTTTTTTTTTGGTTCCCCTTTCTTTGTTTAGTGCTGGGGATGCCCCCCGTTTGCCCCCTTTGGCAAGGGTCGCCCCTAAAGTGGGCACAGAGCTGTTGGCCATTTCTGCCCTCCTTGGGGGCAGATCGGCCAATTTTTTTACGCCCATCTGCCCCCAAGGGGGGCAGAATCCACTTAGGCACCAGGGATCCTGTGTGTGTGTGTTTTGTGTGGGGGCGGGGGTGGCACCTTTGGCAAGGGTCGCTCCCCAAAGGGGGCACGTTAGTGATGGCCATTTCTGCCCACCTTGGAGGCAGATCAGCCTATTTTTTTTTTTAGGCCCATCTGCCTCCTAGTGGGGCAGAAGCCACTTAGGCACCAGGGACAATTTCTAAGTTCTTGGTGGCGGGGTGTTTGTCAACTGGCGAAGTATTTGTATTTGTGATTATAACAGTTTATTTCTTCTTTTTGTTCTAGTTCAAAGCTTTTGCTTCCTTTGCTGTGGATCCTTGCAGTTTTGGCAGTAGTTGTCCTGCGGTTTGCATAGTTGCATGTTTTAGGTAAGTGAAAGCAATTTACTCCAAAGGAGTATTGTTGACATGCATGAATGACATGTTTGTAGGTGGTGTACTAAATGCAGTATTGTGTGTGAAATTGTCCTTAGATTTGAGCACAATTATATTTGTGTTGTCATATGTCTAATTATCTTTTTTCTTTTTTCTTTTTAGTGGGATATCATTGGTGATTGCTGTGTCTGTGCAGAGTAGTTGCTGGTGAGTAGCTTTTTCAGGCAAGTGAGTGGTATAGTTTTTTAGTACATAACTCTTTGTGATAAAGCTACACTTTGCTTATTACTTATTTTAGTGCTAGTTGTTGTTGGCAATCCATTTGTTGTTAGTGAGGATCATGGCTAGCTGCAGTGTGACTGCTCAGCAGGTTGTTGGCATGCTCTTTGAGTCGTCTTCAGACCATGATTACGAGACTGACTCTGCATCTGAGGCAGAGGAGGAAGTGAGAGATTCTGGCAATGAGGTTTCTGTCCGAGAGTATTCTTCTGATGAGGAAGCTACTCTCAGTGCAGATGAAGGGCCTGTTGTAGAGGAGGATATTGATGTGCCAAGAGTGCAGCAGCCTGGGGCTGAAGGGTTTCCCATTAGAAGACCTGACATCTGGATTGCCCCAGACATGGAGCAGCCACAGTTACCTGCATTTACTGGTCTCCCAGGGTGTAGAGTCAATACGGAACACTTTTTGCCTGTCCATTTCTTTCACTTGTTTATGGACAATGTATTTTTGGAAGAGCTTGTGGAGCAGACTAATTTGTATGCAGAGCAATATTTGCGGGACAACGCTGCCAGACTTAAGCCTCAGTCTAGAGCTACTCAGTGGGTTCCCACATATCTGGAAGAAATAAAAAAGTTTTTAGGTTTGACTTTTTTGATGGGGTTGATCAGGAAGCCGTCACAGGCTTCTTATTGGTCTACTAGTACCTTGATGGCAACGGCTATATTTCCTGCAACTATGACACGTAATCGCTATTTGCTTTTTCTTCGTATGCTGCATTTTGTAGACAATGCTTTAGCCTTGCCATGAGATCACCCTGATTGTGACCGTCTTTTTAAGATTAGGCCTGTCCTTGATCATTTTGTAGATCGGTTTTCAGAGGTCTATGTTTCAGACAAAGAGATAAGTGTGGACGAGTCTTTGGTCCTTTTCAAGGGGCGTTTAGTTTTTAAGCAGTACATTCCTAGTGAGAGGGCACGGTATGGGATTAAATTGTATATGCTGTCAGAAAGCAGTGCAGGATATGTGTATAATTTCCGGGTCTACACTGGTAGGGATTTCAGTAATGACCCTCCTGGTTGTCTGGCCACTTTTGGAGTTAGCGAAAAAATTGTGTGGGAACTTGGTAGACAACTGTTTAACAAAGGTCACCATTTGTACGTAGATAATTTCTACACTGGAGTGCAGTTGTTCAAGGAGTTGTTTAGAGTGGACACTGTTGCTTGTGGCACAATCCATTCTAACCGGAAACGCTATCCAAGGGAGCTTGTCTGTAAAAAACTTGAGAGGGGACAGTGCAGTGCCTTGCGGAATAATGAGCTGCTAGCTCTGACATTTTCAGACAGGAGGGATGTGTACATGCTATCTACCATCCATGATGAGAGTACTTCCCCTGTGGCTGTTTGGGGTCAGGTTGCGGAAGTGCGCAAACCTGCATGCATTTTGGACTACAATAGGCACATGGGTGGTGTTGATAGAGTAGATCAGAGATTGGAACCTTACACTGCTCTTTGTAAGTCTTACGTGTGGTATAAAAAGTTGGCCCTACATTTATTTCATTTGGCAACTTTTAATGCTTTTATTGTGTTCAAGGATTGTTCACCTGAGTCAAGGATGACATTTGTTAAATTTCAGGAGTCAGTGATAGAAAGCCTTAGTGTGGTGGAACAGGCAAGAGTTCCTAGAGTAGAAGTGGCGGAGGATGTGGCTAGATTGAAAGATCAGCACTTTCCAGATCACATTCCTTCCACTCCCAAAAAAGACTTGCCCACAAAGAAATGCAGAGTATGTGCCTGGAGATCAATCCGGAGGGAGAGCCGGATGTACTACCCCGAATGCCCTTCAAAGCCTGGGCTGTGTGTGCCTGGCTGTTTTAGAAGTTACCACACAAGGAAAAACTTTTGGGAAATACCGTAAGCGTAAACTGCCTATTTTATATTTTCATGTGTTCGGTTTTACGGTTGGCATTACTGTCATGTATTTAGTTAGAGCTTTTGTGTTTGTAGTTTTGTCCTTATTTTATAATTAGTTAGTGGTTTCTTTGCTGTTTATAAACAAAAAAAAGTGATGGCGGTGTGCGTAGGGTGGTGCTTGGCTGGCGGTGTGCTTGGGGTGGTGCTTGGCTGGCGGTGTGCTTGGGGTGGTGCTTGGCTGGCGGTATGGGTGGGGTGGTGCTTGGCTGGCAGTGTGCTTGGGGTGGCGTTTGGCTGGCGGTGTGCTTGGGGTGGCGCTTGGCTGGCGGTATGGGTGGGGTGGCTCCTGGCTGGCGGTGTGCTTGGGGTGGCGCTTGGCTGGCGGTGTGCTTGGGGTGGCGCTTGGCTGGTGGTATGGGTGGGGTGGCGCTTGGCTGGCGGTGTGCTTGGGGTGGCGCTTGGCTGGCGGTATGGGTGGGGTGGTGCTTGGCTGGTGGTGTGCTTGGGGTGGCGCTTGGCTGGCGGTATGGGTGGGGTGGCGCTTGGCTAGCGGTGCCAGCCAAACGCCAGTCCACACACTCATCAGCTGGTGTGATTGCTGTATCAGGCATGTGGGCGTATGAAAGTGATGGGCCCTTGACTGGCGCTGTCTGTCGGTGCGAGTGTTGTAATGTGCTGGGCCCGTGGCTGGCGGCGTGAATGGTCTTGTGCATGTCATGTATGAAACGTGTGTGAATGGACTGTAAAGCGGTTGGTGTCTTGCCGTGGCGGGTATGTGTTGTCGGGGTGTATGTGTGCGTGTAGGGGTGTGCATATGTGCATGTTGGGGTGTGTGTGTGCAGGGCTGTGTATATGTGCATGTTCGGGGTCTGGGTGGGGAGGGGAGTTGTGCCACCTTTGGGGTTTGGCAGGGGGGTGGGAGGGTGTGGGGGGAGGATTTGTGGGGGTTAGCGGGTGTGGGGGAGACCCCTATCAGTGCCAGGGAAGGAATTCCCTGGCACTGATAGTGCCTACCGCCATGGATCTCATGGCGGTTTCCACCACCCGAGATCCATGGCGGTATGCAGAGTCCTGATACCATCGGCGGTCTAGTGACAACCGCCGGGCTGGAGACCGCAATCTCCAGCCCAGCGGTATTCACCGCCATGGCGGTCGAAATGGTGAAGTGGCGGATGACCACAGCGGTAACCGCTGCGGTCATAATTCAATTTTTTTTTTCGCCGGCCTGTTTGCGGTCTTACCGCCGCTTTACCACCGACCGCCAGGGTCGTAAGGACCCCCAAAGTCCTTATCAACTCCCTGTGCTATCCCCTCTATCTCTACAAGTTTTTGGCCTTATTCTGTTGCAGGCACCTGCCCACCCACACAAGTGAGGTATAATTTTTATCGGGAGACTTGGGGGAACGCTGGATGGAAGGAAATTTGTGGCTTCTCTCAGATTCCAGAAATTTCTGTCACCGAAATGTGAGGAAATGTTTTTTTTTAGCCAAATTTTGAGGTTTGCAAAGGATTCTGGGTAACAGAACCTGGTCAGAGCCCCACAAATCACCCCATCTTGGATTCCCCTAGGTCTCTAGTTTTCAAAAATGCACAGGTTTGGTAGGTTTCCCTAGGTGCCGGCTGAGCTAGAGGCCAAAATCTACAGGTAGGCACTTTGCTAAAAACACCTCTGTTTTCTGTCAAAAAATGGGATGTGTCCACATTGTGTTTTGGGGCATTTCCTGTCGCGGGCGCTAGGCCTACCCACACAAGTGGGGTATCATTTTTATCGGGAGACTTGGGGGAACATAGAATTGCAAAACAAGTGTTATTGCCCCTTGTCTTTCTCTACATTTTTTCCTTCCAAATATAAGAGAGTGTGTAAAAAAGACTTCTATTTGAGAAATGCCCTGTAATTCACATGCTAGTATGGGCACCCCGGAATTCAGAGATGTGCAAATAACCACTGCTCCTCAACACCTTATCTTGTGCCCATTTTGGAAATACAAAGGTTTTCTTGATAGCTATTTTTCACTCTTTAGATTTCAGCAAATGAATTGCTGTATACCCGGTATAGAATGAAAACCCACTGTAGGGTGCAGCTCATTTATTGGCTCTGGGTACCTAGGGTTCTTGATGAACCTGCAAGCCCTATATATCCCCACAACCAGAAGAGTTCAGCAGACGTAACGGTATATTGCTTTAAAAAATCTGACATTGCAGGAAAAAGTTACAGAGTAAAACGTAGAGAAAAATTGCTGTTTTTTTCACCTCAATTTCAATTTTTTTTTTCAATTGTTATTTTCTGTAGGAAACCCTTGTAGGATCTACACAAATTACCCCTTGCTGAATTCAGAATTTTGTCTACTTTTCAGAAATGTTTAGGTTTCTGGGATCCAGCATTGGTTTCATGCCCATTGCTGTCACTGACTAGAAGGAGGCTGAAAGCACAAAAAAACGTAACAATGGGGTATGTCCCAGTAAAATGCCAAAAGTGTGTTGCAAAAATTGGGTTTTTCTGATTCACGTCTGCTTGTTCCTGAAAGCTGGGAAGCTGGTGATTTTAGCACCGCAAACCCTTTGTTGATGCCATTTTCAGGGAAAAAACCACAAGCCTTCTTCTGCAGCCCCTTTTTCCATTTTTTTAAAAAAAAACGAAATTTTCACTGTATTTTGGCTAATTTCTTGGCCTCCTCACAGTAACCCACAAAGTCTGGGTATATCTAGAATACCTAGGATGTTGGAAAAAAAGGACGCAAATTTGGCTTGGCTAGCTTATGTGGACAAAAAGTTATGAGGGCCTAAGCGCGAACTGCCCCAAATAGCCAAAAAAGGCCTGGAACAGGAGGGGGAAGAGGCCTGGCAGCGAAGGGGTTAACATGTTTGAAATGATTAAGGTATCTGGTCTTGGTCAACGTTCCCAGAGCAGTCAAAATGTCAACAGGGACACCTGTACTACTATCCCTGTGGTGGTTTCAGTTTCACAGTGACACTTGGCCCCATATTTAGACTTTTTTAGCGCCAGATTTGCATTGTTTTTCAACGTCACCAGAGCAGTCAAAATGTCAACAGGGATACCTGTACTACTATCCCTGTGGTGATTTCAGTTTCACAGTGACACTTGGGCCCATATTTATACTTTTTTAGCACCGGATTTGTGTCGTTTTTTTGTATTTTGTAAGTTTGCGCCGATTTTGCATGAAAAAAAGACGTAAATGTGACGCTAAAAAAGTATAAATTTGGGGCCCAGCGCTCTTGCTCATGCGGGAAAGCAGCGCACCTGAGTGCATAGCCATTTCTCGTGTGAGAACGTTCACTACACAGGAGGTAGCATATGCAGACGGTACCACATCACCCATCTCCGCATGGCCTCAACATTAAAATGAAAGTAGCAGGAGTGAAATGCAGCCGAATGAGGTGAGTACGAACATAAACATATACCAGCACATTAGGTTGTTCGTTTGTCCCCCTCTCTTGAGATCCCACTATCTGCAACCCTATAATATGTAGGTTATTTACATACAGGCATCCATACGACCACCGCCTTGTGGTCACACTGGACTACCAATGGACAGAGAGAGTGGTGTGTATACCACATGATACCAGGCTTATTTCTTGTTTCTTATTCAAACTACCTTTCTGTTCTCAGGTAATGAGCATGCTTTTTGTGTAATCTAGGTAATGCAGATACATCAGGTTGGTGGCTCCAAGGCATTTATAGGACTACTTGGTAACAAACACAGATCAGTTCAGACACATAAGATGTTTTCTGTTTTAATGCTGCTGAGTAATTTGAGCCTTCTTTTTCATATTTCTTTATTAACTTTCTTTCTTAACCCCTCTCTATGAACCTGTACCCTCAGCTCCTAGAAAGGGCCTGAGGCGAGGCGCTAAACCTGACTTTTGCTGGAAAGCTCTACTTCTCTCTTTTTTACTGTCTGACTGTCTCAATGTTTTGTTGTATACAGAGTCCTAGGGTGGCACACCAAATATTTATCTTATGTTCCAGGTACTAGTAGTTCCTAATGGTGTCACGGATCTTCGAACATATGCAAAATAACATATAGATTCTGCTGGATATGGCCTAGCTATGTTATCTTTATCATAAACTCTGCACGTCTTAGGCAGGTATCTGCCAGTGGATCTATTCCATTCCTTCAACGTACTGGAGTCTTATGAGTACCACTGGATGGTTTTGTATACACATAATTTTATTGTATTTTTAGCTTGATTGATGAAATGTTTGCTTTTTGAGCGCTTACCTTTGCAGAAGTTTCACAAAATGTCCTGAAGAATGCCACAATACTCTATTGAGGGTCATAGGCAGAGAAACATGTCAACCTTCTCTGTGATTTGTACAGACAGGCCTACATTCTCCATGTTTTGGTTTTTAATTCTGGCCCAGGGACACACCAGTAAAATACCAGTGCACTCTGGGGTCAGTTTTACTTCACTTTGTTTCTTTGTTCACACTCTGCCTTTCTCATCACATTCTGCTCATCATTTGAAGATCATCATACTTCTAAAGCATCAGCAGAGCTCCTTCCTCCTGGTGAAGGGGTTGCAGCCCACACCGTGACTAGGGATCCCATTGCGAGGAGGTTCCCTATGATGAAAAATGGCACCTTTGGGTGGGTGAAGAAATTCGTCTTTTAAAAGGATGCCTTTCTCGTAGCTAGGCTCTGCTTCCTTCTCTTCATTGCTCTTTCTTCTCTACTTCTGAGCCAATGGATACAGACATGCACATTTACGTGAGGCCAAAGTAGTGCAGAACCTGGATGTAGATGGCTAATTTTTTAGGAACCTTTTCATGAGATCCCAAGAAAGGTATAGAATGGTCCAGGTGAGAGCACCAGGACAAAGTTTTTGTTCTGGTGGAACACCTAACACGGAAAAAAGGATACAGCATAATTTGCTAAACGGGTTAGATCATAGGTCCAGAGGTTCACTTGGAATGGAATTAAGTCACAATCTGTATGTTAGGCAAATTGAGTAATACTATCTGAAAGGCCTGGCTCACTGCTCCTGCACATTGAACCTAAGTTGGCAATTTTAAATTTGGTTCGATAGCACAGGGATGCCTGTTTGGAGAACCCTCTGTGAAGGAGTGAGGGAAGTTTGTGGATACCTTTCTGGCATTAGACCAGGTTCAAACACCAATAAAAAATGTTTTCAGTTCAGGTGCTTTTGCCAGGGCTCCTAATGGCAGAGGCCACCAATCTAGATGCTACCAGGCCCATAGAATTGAAATACAGAACGTCTGAATGAGAGGACAGTGGTTTATCATATCCAGAGGATTCACCAACCATTTTTGCTTCCAGAGCAGCTTCTTCCACGTTACATGGAACAGGAGGTTACACAGTGAGCCTCACTGTCGGAAATTAGGTTACTTGGTGATGGGGGTGAAACCCTGCTCAAGCACCAACCACAATCCTTGTCAGGGTGACACATGCAAACCCTAAATTAACCCATGCTTAGCCCTCTGGTAGCTCAGCACAAAGCAGTTAGGCTTAACTTAGAGGCAATGTGTAAAGTATTTATGCAGCACTTTAAACAGTGATAAAGTAAAAAACAACACAAGAAAACGCTTACACCAATTTAGAAAAATAGTGTAACATGTAATACATTATTTGAGATCAAAATGACAAAAATCCAATCAGTAAAAGAAATATGCAAGTTTAAAGATCTAAATGAAAACAGTGCTTAGAAACACAAAGCACCAACTGTGGTTATCTGGTTGTGCAGGACCAGGACAAAGTCATAAGTTCAGGCCATCTGCGATGGAGCAAGAGCCAGATGCAGGGACCAACTTAGGCTCACTGAACAAAGTACTTTTAATCTGGTTTGCTGAGCGCTGCAAGATCCCAAGTCGAGGATGCCTCGCACAGTGGAGGTTACAAGAAGATGTGGGGTGCAAGGTGAGGTCCTATATTAAAGATGCATCATGTATCAGTGGTTTTGAGGACTTGTAGGGCTGCAATGTGAAGTCATGTGTCAATGGTGCATGTCCTGCGATAGTTCCGTGGTGGTAAATGCCCTGTATCGGGGAGGCGTTGCACAGCAGCAGTTCAGATGAGAAGTTGCAAGATGGGTTGTACTGCATCGGTTCTGCCCAAGTTCACAGCTGGGCTGGCACCTTCAGGCCCACTTCCACGGGTCCAGGACTGGGGTGGGACCACTTGGGAGGCAAGACTCACAGCAGGCAGAGTCCAGGTACTGGATGCAATGTGGTTGGATCCTTTTCTGTTCCAGAGGCTCTGATCAGGAGGCCAGCCAACTAGCCTCTGAAGTCACTCAGGTTGTCCTGAGTTTAAAATGCAGGTCCATTCTTCTCACTCATGCAGGAGGTCAACAGAGTAGCAGGTCATTTGAGTAGTAGTCCTTTTTGCAGCAGAGCAGCACACCAGTCCTTCTGAGTCTTCCACAGGTTGAGAGGTGTACTGAAGGGTTGGGTCTGAGGTTCCAATAGTTGGTGCCATCTTTGAAGTATGGATAAGGTTCAGGAGGTTTCTACCTTCAGAGGTGTTTGGAACTTCCTGCCTTCTGCCCTGGCTCCAGCTTGTCTGGGGCAAAATAAACTAGTGTTAAACCGTTTGTGAGTTGGCTCAGGCAGTCTTTTAATACGCACATGTGGTAGGTGTCAGCTTTGCCCCCCTATCAAGTCAGAGATGGCCCATCCGCAAACACCTATTCACCCTTGTAGACACCCAGCTCAACATTCCTAAATGCTCCCAATTGAATGTTATCACTTACTAAATGTAATAAGGTAACCAAAGGTTATCCTACATGAGAGGAAGGCCTTGCAATAGTGAAAACAATAATTTAAGATGTTTTACTATCCATACATGTTAAAGTTGAAAGTACATGTCAGACTTTTACAAAAACACTGCACCCTGCCCTGTAGGAGTTTTCTGTCCTACATTAGGGGTGATTTATATGTGTTAAATAGGAATGGCAAAAGGTTCATTTTGTCAAGTTGAAATGGCTGTTTAAATTTGCCAGAACAGGCTGCAATGGCAGGCCTGAGCCACATTTGACAGACTCCTTAACTATGTCAATTGGTACTGCAGGCTCACTAATAGCATTTAATTTGCAGGCACTGGCTACACATTGTACCTCTTTACTAGGGACTTAGAAGTTAATTAAATATGCCAGTTAGGTGTAAGCTAATCTTATTATGTTTGAGGGAGTGAGCACAAACAGTTTATCAATGGTTAGCAGTGGTAAAGCGCAGGCCTGAGGCCAGCAAATATGAGATTAGTAAAAATGGAGTTGTAAGGCAAAAAAGTTTGCATGAACACCATCCAAAGGCTGACAGGTCTAACACTTACTTATTGTTCTCAAATAATAATTCAGCATCAGGACGTTTATCTACTTGGATGTTCTGAGCATCATGGCTAAGAATCTGGGGCCAGATGTAGGAAAGTCCCAAATTACGACTTGCAATTTGCGAGTCCCTGCGACTCGCAAATTGCAAGTCGCAATTTGGGATGCAGAAAGATGTCTCAGACACCTTCTACGAGTCGCTATGGGGTCGCAAAGACCCACCTCATTAATATTAATGAGGTGGGTCGCAATTTGCGACCCCATAGCGACTCAGGGCACTCACGGGGATGGAGGCCTGCTGGGAACAGCAGACCTCCATGTCCGTGACTGCTTTTAAATAAAGCAGTTTTTTTTTTCAAAGTGCAACCCGTTTTCCTTAAAGGAAAACGAGCTGCAGTTTGAAAAATAAACCGAAACCTTTTGTTTCGGTATTTTTCAGGGCAGGTAGTGGTCCATGGGACCACTGCCTGCTCTGAAAAATTATTTTTTGGTCCAGTCACAAAGGGGAAGGGGTCCCATGGGGACCCCTTCCTGTTTGCGAGTGGGTTACCATCCACTTCAAGTGGATGGTAACTGCGAGTCCATTTGCGACCGCTTTTGCGGTCGCAAATGGAAGTGCATACCACTGCGACTCGCAAATAGGAAGGGAACACCCCTTCTTATTTGCGACTCGGAAATGCATTTTGCGAGTCGGTTCCGACTCGCAAAATGCATTTCTACATAGCAAAGACGCATTTGCGACTCGCAAACAGCAATTTTCGCCGTTTGCGAGTCGCAAAGTCGTTGCTACATCTGGCCCCTAGTGTCTCTGGGGGTATCAGCCAGCTATGGATGACTGCAAATTTGTTAGTCCGTGACTCTTGATCAGCAGCAGCAAGTTGTACTTGGCTTTGAAGCCGAAGCTGTAATTCCAATGATATGTAGTGGACTTGTTAGCTGTAAATTTACACTTTTAAACTCACAGTATGTTGAACATCAAATAGGAGTTGCTCAGTATTCTACATTTTGAAGCCATTTCCCTACATCACCTGGCTGGAATAATAGCTTTCTGACATCTTCACCCCAGGCCATTTTTGTGGGGCCCCTCCACTACACAGCAGGAATAGCACCACATGATGCACAAGTGCAAGGCTGTTTTGTTTATTTCTGCATGCTCCTGCCTACCCATCCTCTTGAGTGTCCTGATCTATAGGCCCGTCTAACCCAACCCACCGTTTTCCATTTTGCCTCTAACCTTTTTTAATTTAATTTCTACTTTTTATTAGTTTCCCACACCCCTTGTGTGTTTCTTTTACATTTTGTTCCCCTGTTTTATCTTTTTTTTAAATGTTTTGTACCCATTCCACTCAATCACGCTATGGCATAGGCAGGCAGCACCGCTGCAGAGTACAGCACTCCTTGTGGGCAACTGTGGTGCGAGGGCTGACACCCCACCATATGTTTGCTGAGGCAGAGATAATTTGTTGTGCACTGCCACCTCCCCTTCAGGCTGGCAGCAGTTAGAAGGCCATGCAAGGGCGATGGCCTGGCATAGTGATGGCTGTGGTCAGGTAATGTGCAGTGCTGCACGCACCACTACAATGGAGTCTCCCACACCGAAAAAGCAAGTGACACAGCACTTGGCTAACATCCCAGTCAGGGAGCAAGACCTGCTGGACCTGCTTGGTGCTGAAGTGGCGGTGCCTGGTGAGTGGTGTTTTGTAAAATTTTGTTTAATATTATATGTAATACTTTTCAGGCAGCATTACATCACAGGCAAGTATATGTGATGTATGATATATATAAATATGAATTAATTTTTATAATATACAAACGTAACTGTTTATTTTATAATGTATATGAATGTATTTTACATATAATAAATGTGCTTTTTCACTTTGGGATCGATTCACACAGGGCCTCTGCACTTGTGGTGTAGGCCCTGCTGTTGCGGTGGGAGGCCCTCATTCATGACAGGACCTCTGCACTGCAGTTTCTCATTGCGGAGGTCCCACCACAAGTGTGGGGACCCCCACCTCAACTGCGGGTCCTCCCCCACGAGAGTGGAGGCCCTTTGTGAATTGGGCCCTGATTGTGCTTATTCATACACAATATATTTTATATACAAATATGAATGTGTTAATTGTTAATATGCATACACTTGCATATGAATGTATATAACTATATATATACATTTCTAATTTTGTGTATGTATGTTAAGCTATTTAAATACATAAATCGCACATCCAAACATATATTACATATGCACACCTTGATATATAAATAAATTATATTTTTTGAATATGTAGCTATACATTTTTAAAAATGTAATTTATTTATTATAATATAAATGTGCGTATATACATATAATATGTATCTATGTATTTATCTGTGTATGTGTATTTAGTATACATTCACACACATATATATACACACATGTATGTATGTATTGGTTATTTATAAAGGCAATTCCGGCCGAAGCATCGAAGCGCTAAATAGGAGAGGAGAAGTGACTGAAAGCAGAAGAAACTGAGGAAGACAAGACTTAACGCTGGAAGAGCCAGGTTTTAACTAATCTCCTGAAAGCCAAAAAATGTTGTTCCTTCCTTATGGACAGAGGGAGTGAATTCCGGCATTTGGCAGCCGCCACCGTAAAAGCCTTGTCACCCCATCTAACCCTATAAGTACGAGGGACCTGAATCATGAAAGCTCCAGTAGATCTGGTCGCTGACTAGGTCTATACCGATGTGGCCTTGAGGATAGATATTCAGATCTATTTCCGTGTACAGACTTATAGGTCAAACATAAAGTTTTAAACCTAATGCGCTTTGCAACCGGTAGCCAGTGCAATTGTTTCAGGCAACTACTGGCAGAAGCCGAGCAAGGGAGATTCAATATGAAACGAGCAGCTTTATTTTGGATCAGCTGAAGCTTCTTAAGTGAAGTGTTATCCAGATTGAGAAGCAGAGCATTACAATAATCCTATTTAGATAGTACCAGTGCCAAAATCACTATAATTCTCCACTCCCTGTGTAAATAAGGAAAAATCTTTTTCAACATTTTCAGAATCCAAAAACTGGTTTTAATGATAGAGTTTACGTGAGACTTTAAAGAAAAACAGTTGTCAAAAATGACGCCCAAGT
The DNA here is from genome assembly GCF_031143425.1 of Pleurodeles waltl. Lineage (NCBI taxonomy): Eukaryota > Metazoa > Chordata > Amphibia > Caudata > Salamandridae > Pleurodeles > Pleurodeles waltl. The sequence goes on along the minus strand of NC_090436.1, from coordinate 657,965,485 downwards.
TTCTAATGGTAGCAATAGGGGCAAGGGGCTCTCCACACTCTAACGGCCACCAGCATGAGTTCCATAACTCCTTGCCAGAGCCAAAACACAAAATTTCGGTTTTGTCGCCATTCAACTTTAGCCAGTTTAGGCCCATCCACTGCTTGACTTCTCGCATACAGCTATTAAAGCGGTCTGCCACTTCCTCCCAGTTCTTAGAGACTGGAATGATCAATCGAGTGTCGTCAGCATAGGAGGTAGGCATGAAACCAAACGAGTTAATTAGTCTGGCCAAAGGTGTGACATACAGATTAAATAATGTAGGGCTAAGTGAAGAGCCCTGGGGGACACCGCATGGCAAACAATATGCTGATGCCCTAAAGTCTCCACAAGTCACTGTAATAGATCTGTCTCTTAAAAAAGATTCCAGAATCTTCAATGCAAAGTCGCTAATCCCTGTTTGATGGAGACGAGATATCATAATCTGAGGCGAAATAGTGTCAAATGCCGCAGATAGGTCCAATAGTACTAATATGTCTCCTTGTCCCTCATCCACCAATTTTCGAATCATGAAAGAAGTGGTGATAAGCGCGGATTCAGTACTATGTGCTTTCCTAAAACCATGTTGGGAGGAATCTAATCCTCCTGAGGTAATTAGAAAGTTAGCTAATTCATTATTAATGTGTTTTTCAAAAATCTTGGCCTGAAAGGGGAGTAGAGAAATGGGCCGTAAATTACTCAAATCATGTCCTGCTCCATCAGGTTTCTTTTTCAAAGGAACCACAGTCGCATCCCTCCAAGGGGGAGGAAAAACTCCTGTGGTTAGAACTTCCAGAAAAACTTGGACAAGGGCAGACGAGACAAGATCAGGGACCTGCTGTAAAATATGTGGAGGGCAAGGATCACTAGGGGAACCTGACTTAATTCCTAACATCAACTTTTTAACTCTTTCTGGAGGTAGTGGCTGAAAATTAGTTAACGAAGGACAATCTGTATCTAAAGTGATATTAGCAAGATGAAGTGAACAATCTATCCCTTCAGAGTAATTAAAACTCGAGTAAATTTGTAGGACTTTATTTTCAAAGAAATTTGCCACTCTTGAGAATTTTCCAACTCCAGGGGGGAAGGAGGTGCCGTTGAGGCGGGTACAACTTTGAAAAGTTCTCTGGGGTCATTATATGCCTCCTTAATCTTTTGGGTGAAATACTCAGATTTAGCTTTAGTACTCCCCTCTTTGTAGACTTTGAGAACAGCTCTCAGTTTGTCTTTCTCAGCCAAGGTAGGATCTAACTTCCTTCGCCGTTCTTGTTGGAGATATTTTCTTGAGGTCCTTGGTGAACCAAGGGCAAATATATATATTTTTTTATTTCTAAGGAAACAGAAGTCTTCAGTGGGCCAAGTTGATTAATAGCAATGTTTATTCCCTGATTAAAACTATCTGTGGCTGACAAAGAGATTTTTGGCAGCTGCCCAACCTGCCACCAGAGCTGGTCCGAGCTGTTGCTTATTAATGCGATTCCAGTATCTATCAGATTTCCCCTTAGCGCTAGATTGTTGGGGCAGGTAGACATTCATAAATCTAAAGGTTAAGAGATAATGATCTGTCCAGCTAAGCGGGGTATTAGTCAGCAGCATCTGATCCTCAGAACAAGCAAATATCCCGTCTAACAGATGGCCTGCTGCATGAGTGGCTGATGTAAATTTCAATTCCCAGTCTAAAACTGACATGAAACTTAAAAATTCCTCAATATGTGGGTTCTGGCTATCATCAAAATGAAGATTAAAATCCCCTATAATAATGGCTTTAGCAGACAAAATTAAAGGTTCTAATAAATTAGGCCAGTGCTGCAGAAAGTTGGAATAGGGGACAGGAGGCAAATAAACTAGAAGTCCATCAAATAATATGGAATTTTTGGGCATATTTTGAAATACATTCCTTCACAAATCTCTGAAGAGGGAAGGATCCCATTCCATTGGCAGACAAGATAGGACCTACAAATAATTGCTAATCCTCCACCTCTGCCAGTGGTTCTATCCAGTCTATAATATGCATATCCCGGAGGCGTAGCTACTATAAAATCTGGATTAGAGTCGGCTTTTGCCCAAGTTTCAGTAATAAAAAGGCAATCAAGATTGTGATGACCAATTAAATCTTCAATTTCCATTTTATATTTAATTTAAGAACACGGGTTGATTAGAGCGCAAATTAACAGATCCCTAGTTGAGGCCATACCCTTTTTTTGCCTTTTGGATTTCTTAGATGAGGGCCTGCCAAGAGCCCTGACATCACATAAAATCTGGGCTGTCCAATTACAGTGCTTACAACTCCATTCTTTCAAGTTATCTGCATGACAGACTTCCTGCTATAGAATGGAGAATTTGGGGCGAATAAGAGAGATGGTTTAAAGTTACCATGACTTAGGCGCGCCTTCGGCATATATATATATATATTCACTTAAAAAAAACAAAGGTTACAGGGATGTTATAGTTAGGCTCATTTTTTAAATGTACCAAACCATAGAAATTCATTAGTTATAGTTAGAGTAACTATAACTCATGCCCAAAGGTAACTATAACTTGTGCCCCCGCCATGCAGTTTTTTCATCAAACGATTTACTGCACATATTACATTGATATTATCAATGATGTTATCAAAGATTCATGAGTGATGTATTATGTATGGTAATTAGCAGTGCATGGTGAGGGCGTGAGTTATAGTTACCTTGGGGCATGTCTCCATCTCCGTGAGGTGCAGAATGCGAAGGGAGACTGACTTTGCCCATCAATAACAAAAAAGTAAGAGTCGCAATATCATTTTCAGTAGGAAAATACATTTGTGTAGGACAGAGAATTAAGGCCCAGGTTTATGATTTCTTGCACCCCTTAGCACCCCTCTAACACCACCATGTGTGCGCCATATTTAAAATATGGTGCACCATGGCGGTAGCCAGAGGGACTAGTGTCATATTTTTTTATGCTAGTCTGGCACTTTGCAGGACTAGCATAATTTTTTTTAACGTTAATCCTGAAAAGCACCCAGAGGTCCATTGAACACAACGGGAGCCTCTTTTTAACGGCTGCACTTAGCAGGTGATAAAAAATGCTGATAAAAATCGAGCAAAGGAATCTCACAGATTCCTTTGCACCATTTTTACAACCCCCCCCCAGTGCTGGAACGCTCTCTTTGCATACATTATGGCTGGCGCAGGTATAATGTGGCGCAAAGGGGTTAGAAAGTGCCGCAATGCAAGCACTGCGCCACTTTGTAAATATGGCGCAGCGTTTTTGCCCTTAGAACGCCACATGAACATAAAAAAATGACGCTAATGTGGCGTTGGAATAGCGCTGGGCCCCCTTAAATCTGGGCCTAAGTTTAGGGTGGAGGTTGAAGGGAGGAACAGGATTGGTTAGACAGACAGGAAACTGCGAATTTATTCCTGTAAAAAAAGTCTCTTTGCAGAGAGTACTGCTAAATTAATCACTGTTAATTTTATCTTTCCTCATTTCTAAAGAAGCAGCAGGCCAAGATGGAAAAAAGCATCAGCAGCAGCAGAAGCATGACCTGGCCCTAGGATGATGGTGCTTCAGACAATGCCCAGACCTCAGAAGCCATTTCTGTTGGTGTTGGTAAATCATCACGTTTATTCATGATTTCTTATGTAACCATTCCCGCCTAGTATGTATTATGGTCTTTGGTATTTTCCATTTTCCCAGCTTCCCTTATTTTAATGTTTGTTATTCCTGCATAGTTCTTTGTGCTTTCTATATTCCCTGTTTCTGCAGCAGCTGACTTCCTCTTGCCTGCCGCTTTCTTTACCCACCCTTTTTGTTACGGTGGTAGAATCCCTTCTCTTCCCCTCTTGTAAATATCTCCTCTTCATCTCTGTGTGGTGCAGTACACAAAGTGAGACTGACTTCGCACATAGCTTTCAGAGTGAGAAAATAGCAAAACTGCAAAAAGCAAATAGAGGAACAATATCATGTGTAGGATGCTGTGTTTCGGAAGAAACTATTTTATTGTTAGGGTTTAAGTAAGGGAGGGAATGGATTACTTAGTCAGGCAGTAGATTTGTTTTCCTGTAAAATGCCCTTTTTTAAAGAGTATCTAAAAATAACTATTCAGTCTTTTCTTTATCTCTCCTCCTTAAAAGAAGCAGCTTCCCTGCCATTTCTGCAACCTGCTCCCTGCAACACCAGCCATTCCTGCCAGAGCAGCTTGTAAGTAATGTAAAATACAACAGCGTTCAATTAGTTATCAGTCACAACATATTTTAGAAATCAAACAATACCTAATAGGTATATTGTATACTGGCAATAAAAAGGGCCAACAAACAAAAACGATGCCGTTCACATAAGAAAGAGAGTTATTAAAGTAATGTATTGTAAATTGTAATCATTCTTGCAATAAAAACAATATTATAAGTGCTCAGTGGGATGTACACAGTGCTCAAAAAAGTCATGGACAAAATGTCGCAAATAATCAAAAGTGATCACCTATAATAACAAAAAGAAGAATCAGCGGAGAGTCCCAATCAGGTGCTGTAAATTCTAGGAAGAAACTTGAAAGTCAAATCAAATGAATATCAATCCCGAAAAGGATCAATCAATGAGGATTTCCCTCAACCAGTAGGTGTCAATGGTATTTCGACCCTGGTATCAATGAAGGGTCAGCATCAGGATGATTTATTGATATCAGGGCCAGATTGATATCTGGGTAGTCGGTGTTCCCATGCATTCAACCACGTATTGTGGCGCATTTTGAGATTTTCAAGACATGTATACCTGGGAATGCGTCAAAATGATATGCCTTACAGATAGCTGTGCAACAAAGAGAAATGTCTTTACTTCTCCTTGTTTTTCTTCTTTCAAGTGTGCTGCATTCTGCAGCACACTTAGAAAGATGGACATGCCTCTAAATATTGTTTTTGTGCAAGAAAACAATCCTGTCTCCAATGCAGGCAACCTTGCACCATGACACACGGATGTTTCTGCTGGAGCTAGGTTGCACAGAGTGCGCCAGCGCAGAGGGAGCAGGATTGCTCCATATGTTAGTAAATATGGAGCACTCCTGCTCTCTCCATTGAACGCAGCAAAGAATTGCTGTGTCATGCTGCATCAAATAATGATAAACCATAAATTGTTTTTAAAAATGTCAACTAAAACTTTTTAAAAGTGAAACTTTGGGTAGATAACCTAACATTAGTGAGGTGTTTTTTTAACTTGTGCAAAATGCTACAGGTATCTAAATATGTCCATAATGTTTTTGTCTAGGTTTAGACTCCTGAATAGGAGGGTGGAGAAGACCAGCTTGTGGATGGCGAAGTAGTAACTATGGGCACAAGTGGTAAGTCACTTTCATCTCTCAGTGACAACTACTACATTTTGTTAAGGTATTCCTTCCTTTATTCCAAGCCCAGTTATCAATCCATCTATAAATAATCCAGCCTCCCACGTTTCAATTTCATCCTCTATACCAATCTATTGGTAGAATAAAAGGTACGGTGCTCAATGCCTACTCACCTTCCACTTCTCCCATCCTTTCTGCCCCAGCCAAATTACACTTGCAGCTCAGCATTTGTCACATTTCTTCCACAGTTTCTTTTATAGCTTCCATTACTGTTCCTTTTCTACCTCCCATTAAACATGTGACTATGCCTACTAGTACACAATACCCAACCAGTCTATAGCCAAACCTAAATCTAGCCAAAGCTGTGATGTTTTATTATAATAAACCTTAGCCTATACTGAAACTCACTTGCCCCATAGCCAAGGAAAAGGTATTTGTAGAACATTATTGTCAGTATGGTGTAGTGTGGAACTCAGGGTCTGTACTCAGGGTGGGACTGAGGAGAGAGTGGGAAAGATAAGGTCAGGGCCATTGAAATTGATAATGACACACCATTAGCTGTTCATATCCTGCCAGGATGTCTCCATTAATGCTGCATGTTCTATAGTGAAGAAAACTGTGCAGCATTGATTTAACATGCTGAAGTAATCAGTGGGTATGCATATTTATTGGCATACTGGCAGCTCATTCATTTATTAAGTGTGTGCTGCATGTATCTTCACATGAAATTATTTTGACTTTTCATCCTTTAAAAAAAAAAAATCTATTGTTGATTATGGTGGTGGTAATGGACTGATTCATGCCACACACTGCTACTGCATTATGTGAAATATGTGTGGGGACAAAACCTGTCCTTTGACCAAGAATCACATCAGAAAATATCAAATGGCCCTAAAGGAACCGGAATTTTGTGCTACTGTATGACAATATAAACATGTATTTGAGTACTACAATTCTAGTTCCTTTCTTCTTTCTTTGCCTCATTCAGCTACTCCTGCCGGAGGACCTTCCTGAGAGGCCCACTCCAGGTGGGAGACAGACACTTGGTTGTGTCTCCAAAAAATGAAGGTAGTTGTGGTGGAGTACCGTCAGCTGGTAGTCCTCGAGATGGAGGCAACCACTGTTGCCTTTGGCCCCCAGCCACCCAAGGCTCCAACCACCCCTATCACAGACTTTGCCTTCTGAAGATACAGTACCTGGGACATTGATAGAAGAAATCAACTGCGTCCAGAAGGACCTTGTGCAATAAATAGAGACTGTGTATCTCCATTTCTTATAAGGAGGGGTGGGACTTGATGTGGGAGGTGAGGGTCGGGAGGACATTGGGTGCAGGATTTTTTAAAAACTTTTTTGGGGTTAGAGTGAGAGGGTGGGCCTATTGTGGGATGTCAGGATGGGAAAAACAATTGGGGACAGGGTATTTTTGGGTGTTCTTTGGGTTTGTAGGGTGAGAGAGTGGGCCTGTTGTGGGAGGAGAGGGTGGTAGTTATTTTTGTATAGAAATACATTGGGTTGTTTTTATCCAATATCTGTCTTTGCTTTAGTAGGTAGTGTAGCATGACAGTTAAACAGAGGTTCTACCAATGCAGTGACAACAGAGGATGTCCTGAAGTCTACATCTGTCTTATCGCAAAGCAGTTGTCTCACTGTGTCTATCCTCTTCCCCCTCTAGTATGTAGTATTTCCCTATTTGAGCTCACGTGCCATGTGTTGTTAAATAGTTTACTTAGCTTACCTCTTCCAGTTTAGAATCCCTGCTGCAAACAGTATTGTAAAACTAAATATGAGTGACCATATACAATCCTCCTACCCTTTAACAGCTTGTTTAGGCTGAGCAGCACCCATCCTCCCATCACTGTCAGCAATAGTTGTATACTACCTACTGCCCTCACCCTACCCTCTGTAACTAGTGACCGCTAATGGGGTCTGTCAATGTACAGTAAAACCAACAATTCCTCCTTCTTGAGAACTTATTTTCTTAAATGAGTAGATGAATTGATGTCTGCTACTTTTCCTCATCAGACCATACCTTAATACAGTGATTTCCAAAGAGCCTTCTTAATGCTAGTGGGGGTGGCCCACCTGTGCTAACAGGGAAACATCACTGGAAAAACAAGATTCTTCTTATTGAAAATAATTCTAGTGAGGTGAACCAGTGCATCACAAGCAACTAGGCTAAAAGAAAACACAGAATGAGTGGAAAAGACTAAGGCTGCCACGATAGGGCAATCAGAGCATGCCACACTTTTTATAACTTGGTAGTTCCCGTCTGCAAGAGCAGGGCTACCACTTCTGGCACCACTGTTGCTGGCGCTGTAGTCTTTCTCTCCTTGTAGAGAGAAGACTGTTTAAATTCCTTTGTCTACGTGACCACTCAGCCTAAACTGGGCATCTTGATAGAGTGCTGTGGATTACTACCCAGCACATTACTAACACGTTTGTTTACTTGGTTTGTCTAAAATTGTTCCAGTTGTCTAATTGTTTTAATCTGGCTTTGGGGGCATTTTATTGTATTTATGGCAATCAAGCAATGCCCCATTTTTTGAAACTTGGGAGTTCCTGTCTGTTAGAGCGTGACTACCACATCCAGCACCAATATTGCTGGCGCTCTATACTACTTAAATTCCTACATTTATGACTGTCCAGCGGGTGAGTGCAGCGGGCACGCCAAAGGCAAGCCCATCTGCGACCGTCCGCGCTCCGTTTACACTCAGCGTTAGCCATGCTCTGGCAACTCTGTTAACTTCCCTGAAAATAGCATAATGTATACCAGGGAACAACTAGTAGCTTTTAACAGATGGCCAGACTCAAACCTTCTTGACCAAGGTGAGATAATTGTTGTACCCACAAGACCATCTGGGGCTGAGGCACCTGCCCCCTTGAGTTGTGATTTAGTTTATGCCAGGTCTTTAATTAAACACTCAGCAGAGCTTAATGTACTTATAACAAATGAGAATCTAGATATAATTTTATCACTGAAACTTCAACCTCTCCTGATTGCATAATTGACCTTGGTTTGGCTTGCCCTACGGGCTATAGTATCTTACATAAGCCATGCATTATTAAAAGATGGGGAGGAGTATGGATTCTTTTTTAGAAAGGTTGGTGTTTATAGTGCTTGACACTGGATGAAATCCCCGGCCTCAACATCCTGGGTTTCTCTATGAAGGTTAAGAAAGGTTGTGCCTTTTCAGGAATGCTGTGCTTTTATCCCCCTGGTCTCACAGCCCCCTACCTACAACCTCTAATTGAAACAATCACTAACGCAGCTTTAGCCCATTTCAATTTCTTGGTATTGGAGGATTTTAATATGTGGGCAGAGGAACTACCACCATCCCTCACATACAGAGAAGTGTGTAGCTCCTGTAATGCTTTGGGGCTTCAACAGACGGTATTTAGCCCTACACAATGCAGTGGCCATACACTAGATCTTATCTTTTCCACAAAAACATTGGTCTCTATGCGGGATGTCACTCCTCCTTTCTGAACTGATCATGCCTTGGTAATGTTCTTCCTTCATGTTAGAGCATAATGCTCCGTCAAGAAAATAGAGTTCCTTATAACCAGCAGTAGGCCTTAGTATAAATTGGGCAACCCTTTTTGTAAAAAACTATTCAACCTGATACCCAATATAAATTTGTAGACAAAAGTATGCAGTGATGGAAGCTAAAATCCATGAGCTCCTTCACTCTGAGATTCCTCTGCAAGTTGGAAGAAAGCATAATTGCCCCTTTGTCCTTTGATACAATCCGTCCCTAAAACAATTGAAATCAGCCTGCAGGAAAGCTGAGAGAAAATGGAGGAAGTCTTGGAAAGGGGAGGATAAAGTCCTGCTACAATCCTCCTTACAGAGCTGTAAGAAGGCTATTCATGTGGGTAAAGCTGATTTTTATAAGACTGCAATTTAACTGCCCCTAATACAACTAAAAAAAGTATTTGAGATTATATGGAAACTATCCAACCCACACTGTGTGGAAAGAAAGTCTGCTTTTTCCAAGAACTCTGTAATAACCTCACAATATTCTTTGAAGATAAGATAAATAAAGGAGGAGATCAAGACTTCACCTCCCCACATGAACAACCAAGCACCAGGAGCTGCCTCTGATATTGATATGTTGAACGTCCCTGTCTTTTACATTGTTAGCAATTTACCGGTTCCCAAACCTCTGCAGGGTAATCCTGAATGTGCGGTGGAGAAGGTTGAGGCCACCCTGAAGATGGATTTCTATCCCTGGCTAACTTAATAATGTCAGGATCCCCCCTTGAACCATTTTCTAACAGGGTCTGGAAAGACCGTGCAGATGACTCCTTCCTACTGTTGTGGCTGATATGTAACCAGTCCTTGCACTCTGGCAAAGTTCCACTACCATGGAAAAAAGCTATTGTTTCACCCATTTTTAAAAAAAAGCCCTCTCTAGATCTGGCCATTACAAGCAACTATAGGCCTATTTCCCTATTGCCCTTTCTGATTAAAATATTGGAACGTCATGTTGGTAAAATCCTATTGAACCACCTGGAGCATAACACCCTTCTCGATGAGGACCAATTTGGCTTCCAGCCAGGTCACGGAACCCTCTCCTCAGGGCCATGGATGAGCTCTCTATGTTGATCGATGGTGGAAGATCAGTTATCTTGATCTTATTAGATCTTTCCGCTGCTTTCTATATGGTAGACCACAATATACTTTTAGAAAGACTCTCTACAGCAGGAATCAAGGGTGCCACACTGAGCTGGCTACAGTCCTACTTATTGGAACGCAGTCAAGCTGTCGCTCTTCCACCTTACTGGTCTGCCTACAGGGAGATGAAGCAGGGGGTCCCCCAGTGGTCTGCCCTTAGTTCAACTCTATTTAATGTCTACATGAGGCTCCTATTGACCCTTATTAAAACCCACTATATACATCTAGTGAACTATTCAGAAGACACAGAACTAATTTTGGCACTGGACAGCGACCATCAGGCGGGAATTACAACTTTTTACAACTGCATGAAAGACATTGCTATAATGCTTAATGCCAAATCCTTGAAATTTAATGGAGACAAAACTGAGTTTTTGTGTTGCTCAGCCAATCAAGTTCCTTTTGCTTAACCATCCAATTTCTGGCCTTTTCCTACTCAGGCTGAGCTTTCTCCTTCAGATGCAGTCAGTAATCTAGGAATGATATTTGATAACAATCTATCTGTGAAAGCTCATGTCACTAAAGTAGCTGAGACTTGTTTCTCACTGATACAGGGCTTGTGGAAAATTCTTCCTTTACTGCCCTCATCTGTTAAATCGCTGGTCATACGTGGTGTGATTTTAAGTAAGCTTGACTACAGCAATGGGCTTCTTCTCGGAGCTCCTATTTGCTGTACAGATAACATCATATTCAGGCAGTAGCTGCCAAGCTAGCCTTAGATAAGCCTAGATGATCTTCCACATCAGATGCCTTAAGGGAGCTTCATTGGCTCCTGATTAGGCAGAGGATTGCACTAAAAGCCCTCTGGGTCAATGTTTAAGGTCTGCCAAGGATATGGCCCCAGATTGTTCCAGAATAGCTTCAAGAAGTATACATCGGGGACATGCCTCAGTTTGTCATCAGCTAATTTTGTTTGTGTCACCAAGTTTAAGAACAGTCGTCAGGGAGGACGCACATTCTCTGTAAAGGCAGCCCAACTCTGGAATCCACTGCCTGCTTCCATTAGACAAAATACGTGACTTACTACGCTTCAGAAGGGCCATGAATATTTGACTTTTCCCCCCAATAATCTTCGACAGGTTTTTAGGCTGCTATAGGATGTCTCGTTAGGGTTTTCGCTCCAGGATACCTTTCAGGTGATAGCTGCGCTGTATAAATGTTTAAGAAATAAACTGTAAAAACAGCAACTATCAACATAGTGTATCATTACTTACTAAAGTAAACATAATGAACCCTCCCCAAGTCTGAGAAGTCAGAAAGACTCAGTAGAAGGTTAATTCAGTAGATTAAATGGGGCATAAATTGTGGAAAAAGTACATATCCTTCAACACACATTGTTGTACTTCAGTTTCTGTATTATGATGTCCCTTTCATGCCTGGGTAGGAGGAACAGCATGGGCAAATGTGCAAATTGTAGTTACCAACTAGCCCCTATAGCAAGTTGGTCTCACTTTAACCACATCCCCCTGCCATGTGTGAGATCTGTTGACAGTGAAAATGTACACACACCTCAACCGATCACACAACATGGGGGAACAGGGTTAGGAGTTTCATGAATGGATGGGTAGGGAAATCAGGGAAAGGGGAGAGATAGACAAGTACACACATTCATCAAGCCCATGAACAAATCATGTGTTTTGGAAGGGGATGGCAGTTCAGTTGCAAAATGCAAACAGTCCTTCAGCACCCAGATTTCCAAGTTATGTTATCTAATCTTTACCTAGGCTTGAAAAAAATTAGGAAAATTAAAATAATGATGTATACATATGGATGGTGCAGCTGCATTCCGCTAGCATTGTCTGTCTTGGGCGCAGAGCTGAAATGCAGAGCAGAAGCATCACAGAATGTTCTTTCAGAAGAGAAGGCCTGTGGAATGCAATAAAATTGCAATATTGCAGAGTCAGAGTAAGCATCATGGTGCATGAGGAGCAAGAGGGTGGAGCATACGCTGGTGTAGTGGTGTGCTAACAACTGAGAAGTAAGAAGAACCAATTTTGTACCACCAATACCAGACAATTAGCTGCATTTACCCAGCCGATCACTCTAACAATTACAACATTTAGCTATATCCATCATGTTTCCAGTCACCTAGACCATATAAACATAGAGTTTGGCACTCGAGCCACTACTCTGCATTTTACTAATCAATTAATCTCTCTCAAGCCTACAGGGGCAGGCCTCTTTGAGTCCTTTTATTTCCATTAAAGTAGATAGGCAATGGTCCTTATTCTGGCTGTTGGCAATGTCAACAGTACTTTAAGATTTCATCTAACAGAGACAGACCTGTGGTGTTGAACAAGAAAATGAAAAGAATATGAGGATTAATTTAGTCTCTGACTGGTCTCAGAAGATGATAGACTTAAGATAACCAAAGGAAAATTAAAGTATATATATATCTCGGTGAAATGTGAAAGGCAAGTATTACATATCACATTTAGTTTACCAGACCTTCCTAGCCACCACAACATTAATCATGAAACATGAATCACCATTATTTGTATGACTTGTTGCTATACGTTACCTTTTCCAAGTATGGTGTCCATTTACCTATGTGTCTCTGTTTCTCTCTTTTCCAAGGGAGCGATACACAATAAAGAGCAATCTTTTAAATCTTCACAGGCAGTCCAGCAAGGGAATGGGAGAAAGGATAGGGATAGGGATGATAGGCATCTTGCTATTTATTTTCTAGGAAATTGAGGCTTCTATTGCAGCAGGCTGTTACCATTTTCAAAGGTTGAATTAGTCTTTCTTATCTTTCACCGCACAGCCAACCCTGCTCAAATAATTGCTGTGTTCTGCTTGATTGACTATCTGTGTCATGCACACCGGTCTATTCCATTTCAGTTTATTTACAATAGGCAGCATAAGTATTTTTTAAGAAGCCCTTCTATGTAACTTCCATTGTATTAGTCAGGGAAGCATCTTCAAACTCAGGGGTATCATCTGGAGGATAATCACGCACCACATTTGTGATGTCAGACCAATTGCCCTTTTCAGGTGCACTATACATTTTTATTATGAAATATTTGTTCATTTTAATCATTGTCAATCTGTCCACACTTTGAAGTGAGAGACAGGTCCTTCTGACTGACAACTGTGCCTGTTGAACTGAATACATGCCCAGAAGACACACTGGCTACAAGACATAGTACAACTTGTTGTTTGCTGCTGCAGAGACTGCGAGCCACCACAACTGGCCTATGTAGAGGTTTAAGGCTGCACTTCAGAACGTCACCCTGGACTTGAATTTGCTGACATTCTTCTTGATGATCTGAGTCTTGTAAACGAAGGCATCCATTTCTGTAAAAGGAATGGAAGTGGCCAGTGCTTTCTATATCATGGATCGAGTATTGTGGTACAAATGTACTCTTTGGAGGACACAATCTCTTTTGCAAACCTTCATTAAAGGTCAAGTGACTAGTGTTCAAGTAAAGGATTAAGGTTTCCACTAAAGAAGTTGCTTCTTCATTGACATTGGTGAACATTTGTTTCACCTTTTTCAAATTATCCTGTAGCAGATGCAACAACATAATGGCTTGATGCATGGTACTGCCTTCCTTGCTGACTTCAAGAATCATAATCTCAAAAGGAAGTAGCATTTATACCAGGCACTCCACTAGCTCCCATTTGTCTATCTCTATTGTCATGGCTTTGGCAGTTGTATCCCCTCTCCTTTGAATGACATAATTGTTGATAGACTTGTACTGCTCAAACAGGCACTGCATGTAGTGAGTTTTGTTCCAACATGCTGGCACCTCCTGTACGAGGGCTTTTACATGTAGATTATCAGCATGCTAAATGATCCTCAACTGCTTCCCAGCTTTGAATAAATTACTAAAATGAATGCATATTCTTTGGCAGGTAATCATTATGTTGCAGACTATGGCCCGCATTAGGATCTTGGCGGTCGGTGCAATAGTGGTGGTAATACCGCCAACAGGCTGGTGGCACATACCGCCATATTATGACATTGGCGTTTTGGCAAAAGCCAAACCGCCAATGTAACACACCGACCACCACGGTGGTAACGACTGCCATGCTGGAGAATACAGTCTCCAACCTGGCGGCCGTCACCAGGCCACCCACGGCAATATGACCCCACCACCGCCATGGTCTCCGTGGCTCTTGTACCGCCACGAAAACCATGGCGGTAGGCACTATCAGTGCCAGGGAATTCCTTCCCTGGCACTGATAGGGGTCTCTCCTGCCCCCTCCCCTTTCTGTCCCCCCAACAGAAACACACATATACACACGGCAAAACACACACATACCCACAATCACCCACGCCGCATGCATACATCCATGCACTGACATACATACAAGCACACTCGCATTCACACATCACAACATACACGCACACTCACATTCATTCCTGCGCACACGCATCACATGCCCCACACTCACATGCATGCACGCAGACACAAAGACACAACCCCCCACACACACACAACACCCCCCTCTCCTGTCAGAACACCGACTTACCTGCATGCAGGGGGTCCTCCGGCAGGAGACAGGATGTGGCACTGCTGGCAGCAGCAGCATCCACCAGCGGATATCATTTGTCATGATACGGTCGGTGACGTTCTTCTGGCGTGGCGCTGCTGCTGGCAGCAGCGCCACCTTACCGCCGTCTGCTGCCATGACTGTAGCCGGAATTCCTCCAGAAGGCGACCGTAGCCGGAATTCCGCCAGCCTTCTGGTTGAATTCCGCCTATGGTCATAATATGGTTGACGGTAGGTAGCCACGGCAACAGTCTTTTGGCGGCCGTCGCCGTGGCGGTAGGTGCCATTTACCGCCATTATCATAATGAGGGCCTATGTCTTCTTTTTTTAGAAAGTCTTGTACAAATAGGTTGAATCAGTGCACTAAAACAGGACTCTGAAACATCCACCATCAGCAATGGCTTCGACTATATTACTGCCAATGTTAGGGGCAACAAATTTAATACTGAGAGCTCTGGGTTGAAGCCATTCGTAGACCTTGGTATAAAACTCGCCCAAGATGTTGGCAGCTGTATGCGATTTCTTCATGGCAAATATTGCAACTGTAGCATGACTCTGAGGGCCCTGAAAACTATCTTCAGAAGAAGGTTCAGTAGGTAGCCTTTGCTTAACTCCCAAGAAAGAAATCCAGTGTGCAGTGACACATATTTAATTTGTTGCTTGACAACAGGTCTACATGTCTGTCGTGAGGTCGGTGGACTAAACAGCACTCTGCTTCCATAGTGTTGCCAACCAATTGCAAAACTTCAAGATGCAGTGCTGGCACAGCAACTGTAGCAAAATAGGTCTACGTGGATCATCCTTTTAGGCAGAGGGCCTCCACAAATTCCAGAAACCCCATTCTTTCCACAAAAGAAAAAGGGAGACGGTCAAGCAGTAACATTTTAGCCAGTTTGCCATTGTAGAAAAAAGCTTTTACATGGTTTTGGTAGTATAGCAACTGCTTGGTAAACATAAACTTAATAATAGGTTGGTTATGCTATGGTACTTCTGCCATAAGTGACCTATGTGTACCAGAAGAAAGTAGACTGCGTTGGTGCTTTGGGGTTAAAGTTGTTGTATCCCACTGTGCCTTCTACCATGGAGTGGTGGCTGCGGGTGAGGATTGCACATTATGAGAGAGACTCACTGGGCTGCTTTGCATAATGCTGCTGCTGGCATCCTTTTCTTTCTCATCACTACCTTCTTCTATCATTTCACCTGTTTCTTCTCTCTCACCACCACCAGCTATGTTTTAAGGTGCTCTTCCTAAACGATTGTGTGTTGTTTTTTTTCAAATGGGGCAGTTGTCTTCTGGTATAGTGGTGCCCATCTGGCTTAGTACAACAAACTTTCTTGTGGCAAGCGGGGGATACTGCAATGTTATCCAGATGCTGGCTATGCAAAAAGAAGCCCTAAACTGGGGAGGAGACCTTTCTTACAATGTCAAAGCATGAAAAACTGGACGTGAAGCAAGGTGGCTGTATTGTTTACAGTGCTGTAGGATGTGTTGCAACTGTTGTAGGGGTGGTGGTGGCTCCACATTTATGGGATTTTGCAAATATGGGAGCTGAAAACATTGGTGGAACCACATTCCTTTCAGCAGGTTGAATAGAGGCGAGTCCTACCTCCTCTGTGCCACTCTCCCCAGTGATGATCTTTGGTGTGTTATCATCATCATCTTCCTCACTTGCAAGGCTTCCAGGAACTTTCCTTTTCCCTTGTCTTTCGCAGTAGATCTTGGACTTGGCAGGGGTCCAGTCCATGTCCAGATCATTAGAAAGGGGGCTTGGAGAAGATGGGGGCATACTCTTTATTTTCTGTGATGGAGATTTTGAAGCCAAGGGGGGAAGAGCAGTCTTTTTAACAACATGTTGCTCAGCAGGAAGCTAAACTTCTGTACTGCTTGCAGTTCTGGAAGATCTGCTTCTGACTGCTGCTCTTGGTGTCAACATTCCCGAGATGACTCAGTTTGTAGCTGAGACAATTCCATTTCAGAGTCACTGCTCTCTGTGACTGCAGACACTGCAGCACTGAGAGATATGGGCTTAGGTTTTGAGATGGTGGTGCTGTTGATACAGGCATGATCCTCTCAGTCTCTTCCTGCCCAGAGGAGGATGCCAAATTAATGTCATGTTTTCTGAAAAAGGATGAGGGCATGATACCAATGGAGGCAATACACTTCTTCTTCCCACTGGCCACTTTCTTGGCAGGAAACTCCTTTTTGGGGCCATCTTCTTAGCACTAGCTGTTGGCACTATTCACGAGCAGCAGCATTTAGCAGAGGAGGACTCAGTAGTCACTGTCAGCTAATTTGCAGACTTATCCCCATATCAGTACTGTGTGACATCTTGTGCATCTGCAAGCAACACAGAAAACATCAGTGAAATGTAGGCAATAAGAATCTATCTAATGAAGTGCCATCTGAAGTTATCCTCATCTTCATCTCAAATGTTTAAAAATAGTTGACTAAATTAATTAATTAAATAATTGCTGGTGTCCACCCAGGATCATGGAACCCCTATGGGAGGCAGGGGTACAGGGAAAAATGTAATTGCATAATTGCTGGTGCCTCTCTCCCCACTCCCAGGGCTAATGGGGGCACTATGGGAGGCAGACAGAGCAGAGATGCTTCTTCCAGGGGTCGCATGGACTCATGGGGAACATAAACTCACTTGCCGTAGCTTGCCTGGAGTATCTCACTCCCGAGAAATAATCTGTAGCATTCCAGGGAAGATTTGCAAAGCTAATACTTATGTGCCCAATTTGATTGGGCCCACACTCAAGAACCTATGCTTTACCCATCACCATTAAATAAGCAATTTCAAACTCAACAATTTATCTGAGTTTAAAAATTCCCAAACCACAATATATCAACCATGTCACACATACACAGACTCACAAACAGGGTAGGCAAGCCCATAAGGAAGATGAAAGTAGCTGAGAACAAAAGAAGATGTTTGACTACATGTGCCTGAACTCCTGGAGTTACTCCAACCCTAGCCACTAACAGGTTCATGCAGAGAAAAAATAACCTACATTTTCCACTTAATGCAAGGCTAAACATACCCCCTAAAAGTTTTTTAAAAACACATAGCACAGCAGAACTAACAATATGAAACATACATCTATAATACACTCAAGGCCTAATGCATGGCAGACTAGACCCCAAATAATAAAATAATACAGCCTTGCAGTAAAATGATACGTAATTCAGTACACATTTCACAAAAAAAACACACTAAAATTGAGAAAAAGTATATTTAATCCCTGGCCTCCACCATCCATGAAAAGTATAAATATTGTTCCTTACAAAAAGCCTAATCCCAGATACGCCACTACCCACCAACATTGAAAGAAAGCAGAAAAAACACAAAAAAGAACAAAAATAATTGTGCATGTCCTCCCACAACACAACAAACCTTTGCCAAAATACTGCATTTAACTTGCTTGACTTTGTTCCCAAATAGTAATGATTTCAAGTATGTGATGCAGCAAAGATTGCAGTTAGAGAAAGTGATACTTTCCATCCAAAAGGAAGCAGCTATTGTTGTACATTAGCCCCACAGCATCTATGGCACTTCCTTCCTGTTTAAAAAATATTCAAAAATGAGTTTCACTCCAAAAATAACAACAAATGATCTGTTAAAATGCTTACGTGAAAATGCACTGAGAGTTAATTTTTCTGGACGCTGGATTAAAAACTCTGTCCAAAATGCTGACCGGTGACCAGCTACATAGGAGGGTTCCCGCTTTCGTTCAAAAATTCTGCTTAACATTCTGATGGCGTTCACAAGATCATGATCACTAAAAGAAGAAGTACAATTATATCTGTGCTATTGTGTTGTTCAGTGCTTCTTGTGGTACAATTTTCCCCAAACAGGCAAATCATTACTTGGCATACCATCATGTCCCAAATATTGGTATTTAAGTGGAAGCTGCGTAACACAAAATTACCAAGTTACTCCAATTACACATGCGTAATAAAAATTACACTCAGGTCTAATGATCACCATGTGAATTAATGAGCAATCCCCTGACTGACTGTCTACCTGACCAGTCGCATAACCCCTTAACGACATATGTATGACAGAATGCATAACTATCTCAGGGATAGAAAGCACTCAATAAATGCAACTGTAATACAATAGAAGATAATCCAATAACAAACTTCCTAACATTGTGAAGCATCCTCCATCACTCATAATATACCAATTTTACCTCCGTATATAAAGATCTGCACAATAATTTTGCGAGAAATGAATACTGCAAAGTCCACGACAGAGCATGAAATCAGCTTAGCAAACTGTAACATTTATCAATGACTAAATCATTATCACAAGGCTCCCATGAAGTAACATGCTACCCATCTGCAAAGCACCTCAGCACCACTAAATACATATCCATACCATGCTTACCCTGGAAGGCTTCGTGTTTGCCATTTCTAGATGGCTGAATACCTAACTTTCAGGTGTCTTCAAACGTCAGATTCCTAAATTATGTATTATATAATATCTCTTAGGGTATGCAAGAATGTGGCAAGAGAGAATGGACAAAAACAAAGGGTCCTATTTCGAGTTGTCCAGGGCAGGATCCCAGGAGACATACTGCTCTGGGCAGTATTTTATGGTGTCTCCAGGATGCACTTATTGGGTCTTCTAACTCTGGACCCGATAATTACGGGTCTGGACTGGACTTGTAGCCATTAGAAGAGCGGCAGAGGCTGCAGGAAGCTGCTGTGCCTGGACCCCAATTGCCTGCATATTTCAGCATGAGGGGACTAGAAGAAGCTTCCCCAGCTGAAAAAGAAGAATACCTTCCCTTCCACCAGTTTGCCCCCCTTGCACCCACCCACATGCAATAGAAAGAGCCCCTTGAACATTTACCACCTCCTGCAAGCAAGTGGGAAATGTTTGCACATTTAGGTCCGTTGTTTCCCCCCAAAACAGAAAAACATGGCATTTGACCTGGTATTCAAAAATCCACGTTATTCCCCATTCTGGGGGAAACAACATGCAATCCCTGTTATCTCACAAGGAAATACCACCCGATATCGTAAAGTCCATCCCAATATATCCCCGCAGCTCATAATAAGACCTGATGGGTGGTACTTCAGTTACTAATTTCAATGAGGAAATCTTTTGCAGTGGTACCTTACTAATGCAAGACGAGTGCATTGGGTGATACAAGAGGCTGACATAAGATAATTCTAGCTTCCTTATGCAATCTGCCAGCAAGCCATGGCTTCCAAGGCATCTATTCTGGGTTACAGGCTGGAGGATATCTTAAAAGTAGCAGATTGTGCTTCACATTTCATGTTTAAGCAATTTTATTTTAAACCAGAACAATATATGGCAACTTAGATACTTAGGGGGTCATTACAACATTGCCGGTAAAAGTCGCATACTTCCGTGCAGAAGACCACCAACACACCGGCGCGACCACGGAATTCCGCCACAGTCATTATGACCCAAAAGCCAGAATCCGCCAAAATCTAGACACCCACACAAGTCCGCCACACCAAAGGTCAGTGATAAACTGGCGATAACAAAACCTCCACCGTCACGCCAACAGGAATACGCTCACACTATCACGACCCACGAATCCATGCGGTGGTCTTTCAACCTCGGTATTCCATTGACGGTACACACCGCCGCGCTCAAAATACACACACATATACAAAATACTACCACATTGGACAATTCAAAATACACACACCTGATATACATACATACACCACTCCCACACCCCAGTACAATATAAAACACACACCCACATCACCCACAAACCCTTGCAACAACAATTGCGACTGAAGGCCACAGAGAGACACCATCTACAAACCAGCATCCACAGGCACTCAGCACCATCACTCACACAACATCCATGCACCTCACACAACAAACCACTAAATATCACCCCACACATCACAACACACACCACCCCACACATCACCCACACCACCCCATGGCATGGCAAAGACACCCCAGGTTATCTGAGGGGGAGCTCAGGGTCATGGTGGAGGAAATCATCCGGGTAGAGCCACAGCTATTTGGATCACAGGTGCAGCACACCTCCATAGCTAGGAAGATGGAGCTATGGTGAAAAATCGTGGACAGGGTCAACGCAGTGGGACAGCACCCAAGAAATAGGGATGACATCAGAAAGAGGTGGAATGACCTACGGGGGAAGGTGCGTTCCGTGGTCTCAAGACACCACATCGAGGTACAGAGGTCTGGCGGCAGACCCCCACCTCCTCCTCCACAACTAACAACATGGGAGGAGCAGGTCTTGGCTATTCTGCATCCTGAGGGCCTCACAGGAGTAGCTGGAGGAATGGACTCTGTTAAGTCAAATCTTTACTATTACATCCCCCACCCTACCTGCATGCCATCACATACCACCACCCTCGCCCTCACCCCATCACTCCTACTCCTCACACATGTCCCAATATCACAAACCACCCATCCCAAAATCAAGCCCTGCATGTAACACCAAAGCATGGCCACCCATCACCAAAGCATGGCCACTGCACATACCCATACACCCCCCTAAACCATCATCACACAAGGTCCTACACAGGAATGCAAGCACTGGGGTACACGGTCACCCACCCATTGAACACCATGGCACACACTGATGCAATAATCATGCTTTTACATCGCTGCAGGACCCCTACCCAACGTCACCGGACAGGAGGGTCCAGACATGTCCACTCCACCCACAGAAGAGGCCCACAGTGATGACAGCAGCTCTGTCCAACTGGATCTAGACGACCTGCCCGGCCCATCTGGGACCTCGGGACAGTCGGTTCCCCTCACACAGCCACAGGCCACTACAGAGCTTCCCCCCTCTGGAAACACCAGCACAGCACCCACCCAGCGCGCCCATTCCTGTGTCCCCAGTCAAGCAGCAGTGTGTCCACCACTACAGGGAACCCAGGCTAACCCACCACCCCAAGAACAGCAGGGACCTGGGGGCAGTGGTAGTGGGCACACGGTTCAGGGGACAGAGGCCCAGGAACACAGGGGAACTGGGAGGGCTGCTGTGCGACAGGGGGAGGACGGGCACAGGGAACCCGCTCTCCACGAGGCCCTCTCCAACATCATAAGAGCCTACCACCATTCCCAGGAGACTACGGCAATGGTACTGGCCAAGTTTCAGGAGACCCAGCGGCTGCAGGAGGAACAGTATTTGGGGTTCAGGGAGGAACTCAAATCCATCAATTCCACCCTGGGCACCATTGTAGGGGTGCTGAAGGAACTCCTCAACACCAGGAGGGACACTGTGGCACTACAAGCGGCCCCTGACACTAGCCTGTACGATGAACTGCCCACCACCTCCGCCGGCGCTAGTGGATAGGAGGCACTGCCACAGGACCACCACACAAGCACCCCACCCCCTGCAGAGGGAGAACCACTCCGCAAGCGGTCCCTGAGATCCAGGACAAAGACAGAGAACGATGCCAAGACCCCCGCCAAGAAATGAGACTACCCTGATTGTCATCCTTGTGTCCCACCTTGTCACCCTGTCCATACTTGAACTGCCCAAGTTCCACTTCCTATTCCCCTTTGGACAATGCACCTGTGAGACTAATAGACTGGACTCTGCCATGGACAATCCTCCACCATCACCCCTCACCATTTTACAAACCCCTCCAATACTGAGCACTTAAATAAACACCCTTGCAGCACAAAACAATCTGAAGTCTGTCTGTGATTTCAAAATATTGTATTAGCAATTACAGTGCCAAAATGCTCTTTCAAGTGTAATGTCAACATACCTATGTCACACAGCTCTAGTCCATGAGGAAACAAAGCAGATGTCATTCAGTGGGACCCATATCTGTGAAATCGTAAGGGAAAGTGTCAACTCAGTGACCATACACTGGGTGAAAATGACAGACAGTAGAGAGGTAGTAGATTTAAATTAGATGTAGCAGGTAGGTTTGTCTTCTTACCTGTGTCTCACTGGAAGTATTGCAGGATCACTGTGTTCTTGTTGTCGATGTCCTCTTCTTCTGCTTCCTTGTCTTCACTGTCCACAGGCTCCACAGCTGCCACAGCACCTCCATCTGGACCATCCTCCTGCAGAAAAGGCACCTGTTGTCGCAAAGCCAAGTTGTGAAGCATACAGCAGGCCACGATGATCTGGCACACCTTCTTTGGTGAGTAGAATAGGGAACCACCTGTCATATGGAGGCACCTAAACCTGGCCTTCAGGGGGCCGAAGGTCCGCTCTATAATCCTCCTAGTTCGCCCATGGGCCTCATTGTAGCATTCCTCTGCCCTTGTCCTGGGATTCCTCACTGGGGTCAGTAGCCATGACAGGTTGGGGTAACCAGAGTCACCTGCAAATGGCGAGGGACAACTGTTAGGCACACACTAACTCATAGGGAAATCCACAGACCCAGACAACTATTCCCACTGATTTGGGTCCAGGTGCTCACCTAATAGCCACACCCGGTGCCTCTGTAGTTGCCCCATCACATAAGGGATGCTGCTATTCCGCAGGATGTAAGCATCATGTACTGAGCCAGGGAATTTGGCATTCACATGGGAGATGTACTGGTCTGCCAAACACACCATCTGCACATTCATTGAATGGTAACTCTTCCGGTTTCTGTACACCAGTTCACTCCTGCGGGGGGGGGGTACCAAGACCACATGTGTCCCATCAATTGCACCTATGATGTTGGGGATATGTCCCAGGGCATAAAAGTCACCTTTCACTGTAGGCAATTCCTCCACGTGAGGGAAAATGATGTAGCTCCGCATGTGTTTCAGCAGGGCAGACAACACTCTGGACAACACGTTTGAAAACATAGGCTGGGACATCCCTGAAGCTATGGACACTGTTGTTTGAAAAGACCCACTTACTAGAAAATGGAGTACTGACAGCACCTGCACTAGAGGGGGGATTCCTGTGGGATGGCGGATAGCTGACATCAGGTCTGGCTCCAACTGGGCACACAGTTCCTGGATTGTGGCACAATCAAGCCTGTAGGTGATGATCACATGTCTTTCCTCCATTATCGATAGGTCCACCAGCGGTCTGTACAGCGGAGGATGCCGCCATCTCCTCACATGCCCCAGCGGACGGTGCCTATGGAGGAGAACAGCGAGCACAGAGTCAACCAAATCAGAAGTACAGAAACACAGCTTCCTCTGAACATATTCATAAATTGAAATTTGCCTGTATGTGTGGTAAGGGAAGGCCTAGGTATGTGTGACACAGTAAAAAATAAAGCCATGTGGGCCCCTGAAATGGTGGCTGCCTGACCTGTAAGGTGGGACAAGGGGATATGAGGTAACTGTGCTGGCGTTGTACACTGTCGCGGTAGGCGTTCAAAGACCGCGGCGCAATCCTGCATTGGTTAACATTGGACCCTATGGGTCCCAGGAGCCAATGACGATGTACGCCGGCGGTGACGGTATGCACCGCTGCGGACGTGATCGCCATTTTCTCTCTGTTCAGTCACTCGATACCTGATCTTCGACAGGAGAGGACCTACACTGCAAGTGCTGTTGTGACCTCAGTCTGGAAGAGACAATGGCTCGTGTGTCTGGTGAAAGGGTCCCTGCTTTCAGCACAGAGGAGTTGTAGAAACTAGTGGATGGGGTCCTCCCCCAGTACACGCTACTCTACGGTCCTCAAGACAAACAGGTAAGTACACTGTGAGCATGCTGTATGGGCAAAGCCTGTGTGGAGTGGTGTGGATGAAAGATGGGGGGGGTGAGAATGAGGCGTGCATGAAACGACGGTCAGTTCATGTGCGTCATGGCAAAGGTAGGGATGCGGGCCAATGACTGTAATGGTGCAGTTGGTAATTACTACTCTTTTTGACCTGTACAATTCATGTAGGTCAGCGCCCACCAGAAGAAGGACATCTGGTGTGCCATCACCAAGGAAGTCCGGACCCTGGGGGTCTACCACAGACGGACTACCCACTGCCGGAAAAGATGGGAGGACATTTGCCGCTGGAGCAAGAAGACGGCAGAGGCCCAGCTGGGGATGGCCTCCCAATGTGGGAGGGGTGCCCATCGCACCATGACCCCCCTGATGTTCAGGATCCTGGCGGTGGTGTACCCGGAGTTGGATGGGCATTTGAGGGCATCACAGCAGCCACAAGGGGGTGAGTACACTCTCATTCTGCTGATTCAGCGCACATTGGAGGTGTCTGGGTGGAGGAGGTGGGCTGTGGGTTCCCTTAGGCCAGGGTGAGTTTGGTAGTTAAGTTCCCTTCTTCAGCCAGGCTCCTGTGATATCCATGTGTGCAGAAATCGGCTATAGCCTTGCAAGCCATGTCCCAGGGATTGAATAGTGGCCCCCAAGTGCGCAGCGTAGTGCAGGGGGCTTCTGTGTCTGTCATGTCTGCCAACGGTAGAGGTATTGCATGCACTGAACATGTCTTTCTTCTGTCTTCTCCCCCTGTTTTGTGGTCTCCCTTTTCTTGTGTGCATTAGCACCATCAGGCGGAGGAGCAGTGGCACCGGAGCAGGAGGGAGCTGCATCCCACATGGCCCTGGGGGGCGAGACTACGGACTCCGAATTCACCAGTGGGATGGAGGGCGAGGGGAGCTCCACGGCGGGGACAGGAGCTGACACCAGCGAAACGGACTCCTCCTCTGATGGGAGCTCCCTTGCGGTGGCGGCTCCATCTGTGCCCCCGCATCTACAGGTATAGCCACCACCCCCCCTACCAGCACCGCCCTCCCAGGAGCCCCTCAGCTTTTGCTCCGTGCCCGCTCACTCAAGAGGGTGGGCATCACCTTCGCCCCAGGCACCTCAGGCCCTGCCCCGTTCACCCCTGCTGCCCTCAGTGAGGAGGCCATTGACCTCCTCAGGTCCCTCACTGTGGGGCAGTCTACCATTTTGAATGCCATCCAGGGTGTAGAGAGGCAGTTGCAACAAACCAATGCATTCCTGGAGGGCATTCACTCTGGTCAGGCAGCCCTTTAGCGAGCTTTTGAGACTCTGGCCTCAGCACTGATGGCAGCAATTGTCCCTGTCTCTAGCCTCCCCCCTCCAACTTCCTCCACCCCTGTACCTCAGCCTATCCCAAGCACACCGTCAGACCATCATGCACACACCTCAACACACAAGGGAAGCTCTGGCAAACATAAGCACCACACATTCCACAGGCACTCACGCAAGCATCACACACATGCAGACACACCAACATCCACTGCCTCCACTATGTCCCCCTCCTCCTCGTCTCTCTCCTCCCTCCCTGTCTCGTCTCCACTCACACCTGCATGCACTACATCCTCAGCCACTATGTCCATCACCAGCACACACACCACCACACCCCGCTCACGTGCAGTCACCAACCCCACTACCATTCACACATCCCCTGTGTCCTCTCCCAGTGTGTCTATGAGGCCACCTCCCAAGGTACACAAACGCAGCCACACACCCACCCAACAGCCATCCACCTCACGACAGCCTCCATCCCATGCACCTTCACCCAAAGTCACCAAACGAACACCTCCTACAACCACTACCTCTTCCTCCACTCCCAAACCCCCTCCAGCTACCAATCCCAATGTGTCCAAAAAACTTTTCCTGTCCAACCTTGACCTCTTTCCCTCACCTCCCCCACCCCTTCAGTCTCCTAGGGCCCGACTCTCCAGGTCCCAACCTAGCACCACAGCCACAACATCGTTGTCACCGGATTATGGAGTGCACCAGGCAGCAGGGCAGCCAGTATGGCAAGGAGCCAGAGCATGGACAGTCCCCCACCTGTCAAGCATCAAAGGTTGGCCATTGCCCAGCGGGAGAGGGGAAAGAAATCAGCCACCAAAGCCGCTCCCAGGGGTCCAGTTGGGAGTGTGGTAACAGCTGCAACACCATCCAAGGTGGGGAAGGGACACAGTAAAACCGGCAAGTCTGGGAAGATCAGCATGGCGGAGAAGACCGCCAGCAGCCCGCTGCCCAGGAGGCGACCGCCAGCAGCAACCCCGCTGCCCAGGAGAAGACCGCCAGCAGTCCTGCTGCCACAGACAGGACTGCCAGCAGCAGCCCCGCTGCCCAGGAGAAGACCGCCAGCAGCCCCGCTGCCACAGACAGGACCGCCAGCAGCAGCCCCGCTGCCACAGACAGGACGCCAGCAGCAGCCCCACTGCCCAGGAGAAGACCGCCAGCAGCCCCGCTGCCACAGACAGGACCGCCAGCAGCAGCCCTGCTGCCCAGGAGGCGACCGCCAGCAGCCTCGCAGGCCAGGACAAGACCGCCACCAGTTCAACCGCTGCCAAGGACACCGCCGCCACTAGCACCGCTGAACAGGACACCGCCGCCACCAGCACCGCAGGAAAATGAGCGCCAAAAGCTCTGACGCTACTGAGACCACCACGAGCAGGATGAAGCACTCTGGGCACAAACCCCCTCCAGAACCAGTGGAGTAAGGTATCCACTTCCTCTGTCCTTGGCAGGATGAAGCACTCTGGGCACCAAGCCCCCTCTAGAACCAGTGGAGAAAGGCATCCACTACCTCAGTCCTTGGCAGGATGAAGCACTCTGGGCACAAAGCCCACTCCAGAACCAGTGGAGATTTACATCCACTACCTCAGTCCGTGGCAGGATGAAGCACTCTGGACACAAAGCCCCCTCCAGAACCAGTGGAGATTTACATCCACTACCTCTGTCCTCGGCAGGATGAAGCACTCTGGGCACAAAGCCCCGCCCAGAACTAGTGGAGAATGTTGACTGTGGCTTTGCACTCCCCAGGATTGAACAGTGGGCAAACCACCCACTGTAGAGACTTGAGAGACTGTGGCTTTGCACTCCCCAGGATTGAACAGTGGGCAAACCACCCACTTGTGAGACTTGAGAGACTGTGGCTTTGCACTCCCCAGGATTGAACAAGTCTCTACAGTGGGTGGCTTGCCCACTGTTCAAACCAGGGGAGTGCAAAGCCACAGTCTCGCAAGTCGCTACAGTGGGTGGGTTGCCCACTGTTCCATCCTGGGGAGTGCAAAGCCACAGTCTCACAAGTCTCTACAGTGGATGGGTTGCCCACTGTTCAATCCTGGGGAGTGCAAAGCCACAGTCTCACAAGTGGATGACAGTCTCCACTGGTTCTGGAGGGGGCATGGTGCCCAGAGTGCTTCACCCTGCTAAGGACAGAGGTAGTGGATGGATCTCTCCACTGGTTCTGGAGGGGGCATGGTGCCCAGAGTGCTTCATCCTGCTAAGGACAGAGGTAGTGGATGTCAGTCTCCACTGGTTCTGGAGAGGGCATGGTGCCCAGGGTGCTTCATCCTGCTAAGGACAGAGGTAGTGGATGACAGTCTCCACTGGTTCTGGAGGGGGCATGGTGCCCAGAGTGCTTCATCCTGCTAAGGACAGAGGTAGTGGATGGATCTGTCCACTGGTTCTGGAGGGGGCATGGTTCCCAGAGTGCTTCATCCTGCTAAGGACAGAGGTAGTGGATGACAGTCTTCATTGGTTCTGGAGGGGGCGTGGTGCCCAGAGTGCTTCATCCTGCTAAGGACAGGGGTAGTGGATGACCGTCTCCACTGGTTCTGGAGGGGGCATGGTGCCCAGAGTGCATCATTCACCCCGTGACGGACTCAGTTGCGTCAGTGCCCCTGCCGCTCATGAGCTAGCGGTGCTTGAGACGGTGGTGCCCTGTTCAGCGGAGCTTGAGATGGCGGTGCCCTGTGCAGCGGTGCTTGAGACGGCGGTGCCCTGTTCAGCGGTGCTTGAGATGGCGGTGCCCTGTTCAGCGGTGCTTGAGACGGCGGTGCCCTGTGCAGCGGTGCTTGAGACGGCGGTGCCCTGTTCAGCGGTGCTTGAGACGGCGGTGCCCTGTTCAGCGGTGCTTGAGACGGCGGTGCCCTGTTCAGCGGTGCTTGAGACGGTGGTGCCCTGTTCAGCGGTGCTTGAGACAGCGGTCTCCATTGCAGGGTCTCAGCTGCTGGCGGTCCTTCATGGCCCAGCGGGGCTTTTGCTGGTGGTCCTTCATGGCCCAGCGGGGCTTTTGCCGGCAGTCCTTCATGGCCCAGCGGGGCTGGTGCTGGCGGTGGCCTCCTGGCCAGGTGGGCTGGTGCTGGCGGTGGCCTCCTGGGCAGCTGGGATGATGCTGGCGGTGGCCTCCTGGGCAGGTGGGCTGATGCTGGCGGTGGCCTCCTGGGCAGCTGGGCTGATGCTGGCGGTGGCCTCCTGGGCAGCTGGGCTGATGCTGGCGGTGGCCTCCAGGGCATCGGGGATGATGGCGGTCTCCGCCGTGCTGCTCTTCCCAGACTTGCCGGGTTTCTTGTGGCCCTTCCCCACCTTGGAAGGTGTCACAGCTGACTCCACACTCCCAACGGGACACCTGGGAGCAGCTTTGGTGGCTGGAGTCTTCCCCTCTCCTGCCGGGCACTGGCCAACTTCTGATGCTTCACAGGTGGGGGACTGTCCATGCTGTGGCTCCGTGCCACACTGGCTGCCCTGGTGGCCGGTGCACTCCAGATTCCGGTGACTACAGGCTCCACTGGTCCCGGAGATGTTGTGGCTGAGGTGATAGTTCGGGACCTATAAGACGGACGGGGTGGGGGAGGTGTGAGAAAGAGGTCAAGGTTGGACAGGACAAGTTTTTTGGACACACTGGGACGGGTAGCTGGAGGGGGTTTGGGAGTGGAGGAAGAGGTGGTGGTTGTAGGAGGTATACGTTTGCTGACTTTGGGTGAAGGTGCATGCGCTGGAGGCTGTCGTGAGGTGGATGACTGTTGGGTGGGTGTGTGCCTGAGTTTGTGTATCTTGGGAGGGGGCGTCACAGACACACTGGGAGAGGACACAGGGGACGTGTGAATGGTAGTGGGGGTGGTGACTGCATGTGAGAGGGTGTGGTGGTGGGTGTGCTGAGAGGGATGTAGTGGCTGTAGAGGTAGTGCATGCAGGTGTGAGTGTAGATGAGACTGGGAGGGAGAAGGGAGACGAGGAGGAGGGGGACACAGTGGAGGCAGTGGATGTTGGTGTGTCTGCATGTGTGTGATGCTTGCGTGAGTGCCTGTGGGATGTGTGGTGCTTATGTTTGCCTGAGCTTCCCTTGGGTGTTGAGGTGTGTGCATGTTGGTCTGTAGGTGTGCTTGGGATAGGCTGAGGTACAGGGGATTGGGTCGGGTGGAGGAAGTTGGAGGGGGGAGGCTAGAGACGGGGACAATGGCTGCCATCAGTGCTGAGGCCAGTGTCTGAAAAGCTCGCTGAAGGGCCGCCTGACCAGAATGAATGCCCTCCAGGAATGCATTGGTTTGCTGCAACTGCCTCTCTACACCCTGGATGGCATTCAAAATGGTAGACTGCCCAACAGGGGGGACCTGAGGAGGTCAATGGCCTCCTCACTGAGGGCAGCAGGGGTGACTGGGGCAGGGCCTGAGGTGCCTGGGGTGAAGGTGATGCCCATCCTCCTGGGTGAGCGGGCACGGGGCAAAGGCTGAGGGGCTGCTGGGAGGGTGGTGCTGGTAGGGGGGTGGCGGCTGTACCTGTAGATGCGGGGGCACAGATGTTGCTGCCACCAGAAGGGAGCTCCCATCAGAGGACGAGTCCGTGTCGCTGGTGTCAGCTCCTGTCCGCGCTGTGGAGCTCCCCTCGCCCTCCGTCCCACTGGTGAATTCCGACTCCGTAGTGTCGCCCTCCAGGGCCATGTGGGATGCAGCTCCCTCGTGCTCCGGTGCCACTGCACCTCCGCCTGATGATGCTAATGCACACAAGAACAGGGAGACCACAAAAAGAGGGGGGAAGACAGAAGAAAGACATGTTGAGTGCATGCATTACCGCTACCGTTGGCAAACACGACAGACACAGAAGCCCCCTGCACTACGCCGTGCTCTTGGGCTCCACTGTTCAATTCCTGGGAAATGGCCTACAAGGCTATGGACGACATCTGCACACATAGATGACACAGGGGCATGACTAGGTGTACTTTGCACTCTACAGAGGTGGGCTGGGGTGCTACATAGCCTGCCTTACGGAGGGGCCTTGCCTACAGAACTTGCCCTGGCCTAGGTAAACCCACAGCCCACCTCCCCCACCCAAACCCCTCCACTGCACGCAAAGTCAGCAGAAAGAGAGTGTACTCACCCCCTTGTGGCTGCTGTGATGCCCTCAAATGCCCATCCAACTCCGGGTAGGCCACCGCCAGGATCCTGAACATCAGGGGGTCATGGTGCGACGGGCACCCCTCCCACGTTGGGAAGCCATCCCCAGCTGAGCCTCCGCCATCTTCTTGCTCCAGCGGCGAATGTCCTCCCATCTTTTCCGGCAGTGGGTGCTCCGTCTGTGGTAGACCCCCAGGGTCCGGACATCCTTGGCGATGGCACGCCAAATATCTTTTTTCTGGTGGGCGCTGACCTACATGAAATGTACAGGGGAAAAAGAGAAGTTATTGCCAACTGCACCGTCAAAGTGATTGTCCCCCATCCCTACCCTTGCCATGTGGCACATGCATTCACCGTCTTTCATGCATGCAGCACTCTCCCACCTTCCTTCTTACATCCAGCCCTCTCCACACAGGCATAGCCCATACAACATGATACCTGTGTACTTACCTGTTTGTCTGGAGGACCGTAGAGTAGCGTGTACTGGGGGAGGACCCCATCCACGAGCTTCTCCAACCCCTCCGATGTGAAGGCAGGGGTCCTTTCCCCAGACACTCGAGCCATTGTCTCTTCCAGACAGAGGTCACAGCAGCACTTGCAGTGTAGGTCCTTTCCTGTCGAAGATCAGGTATCGAGTGATTGAACAGATAGAAAATGGCGGTCACGTCCACGGCGGTGCGTACCGTCACCGCCAGCGTACATCGTCATTGGCTCCTGGGACCCATAGGGTCCAATGTTAACCAATGCAGCATTGCGCCGCGGTCTTCGACCGCCTACCGCGACGGTGTACAACGCGAGCGCAGTTACCTCACATCCCATTGTCCCACTTTACAGGTCAGGCAGCCGCCATTTCAGGGGCCCACATGGCTTCATTTCCAACTGCATCACACATACCTAGGCCTAGACTCAACACACATACAGGCCACCTTTTGTGTATGATTGGTGTTCTGGGTAAACTGTGGGTACGTACCTCTGAGTTGTTGGACACTGTGCTCGCTGTTGTCCTTCAATGGCACCGTCCGCTGGGACATGTGAGGAGATGGCGGCATCCTCCGGTGCACCGACCGTTGGTGGACCTGTCGACAATGGAGGAGCAACATTTGATTATCACATACAGGCTTGACCGTGCCACAATCCAGGAACTGTGTACCCAGTTGGAGCCAGACCTGATGTCAGCAATCCGCCATCCCACAGGAATCCCCCCTCAAGTGCAGGTGCTGTCAGTGCTCCATTTCCTTGCAAGTGGGTCTTTTCAAATAACAGTGGCCATAGCATCAGGGACGTCCCAGCCTATGTTTTCCAACGTATTGTCCAGAGTGTTGTCTGCCCTTCTGAAACACATGTGGAGCTACATCGTTTTCCCTCAGGTGGAGGATTTGCCTACAGTGAAAGGGGATTTCTATGCCCTGGGACACATCCCCATCATCATAGGTGCTATTGATGGGAACCATGTGGCTTTGGTCCCCTCCCCACAGGAGTGAACAGGTATACAGAAACCGGAAGAGTTATCATTCTATGAATGTACAGATGGAATGTTTGGCAGACCAGTACATCTCCCATGTGAATGCCAAGTTCCCTGGCTCAGTGCATGATGCCTACATCCTGCGGAATAGCAGCATCCCTTATGTGATGGGTCAACTTTAGAGGCACTGTGTGTGGCTATTAGGTGAGCACCTGGAGGCAAGTCAGTTGGAATGGTTGTCTGGGGATATCCCTCCAGGTTAGTGCGTGTCTAACAGTTGTCCCTCCCCATTTGCAGGTGACTCTGGTTACCCCAACCTGTCATGGCTACTGACCCCAGTGAGGAATCCCAGGACAAGGACAGAGGAACGCTACAATGAGGCCCATGGGTGAACTAGGAGGGTGATCGAGCGGACCTTCGGCCTCCTGAAGGCCAGGTTCAGGTGCCTCCATATGACAGGTGGATCCCTATTCTACTCACTAAAGAAGGTGTGCCAGATCATCGTGACCTGCTGTATGCTTCATAACTTGGTTTTGCGACGACAGGTGCCTTTTCTGCAGGAGGATGGTCCAGATGGCGGTGTTGTTGCAGCTGTGGAGCCTTGTAGTGCTTTCCTCTTATCTAGTTTCTAAGCACTAACATAACACACCAGAAATGCACTTCTGAGGTCAAAGAAGACTTTTATTGTTGTTAATTCTTCCCCAACCCCAATTTTTATGTATGACGAATTAGTAGCTTTCAAGTCCGCGTTAATCAAACAAAATATATCAGTTTGCAATATACACAGCAGGTTATATTTATAAGATATTGAATGCAAAGCAAAACAAATACTTCACCGTGTGGGAAACTATCTACAGCTTCATCTTTCTAAGGTCTGCAAGTTGATGACCCCTGTCAGCCGCGAGAAAGAGATTCATCTACCCACACGGGATTGCTGGCAGCTGGCGCCAAGCTCCAGCACGAGGTCCGGCAGATTCGAATCTGACCCTCTGCAGCCTGTTACATTCGTAACAAAGGTGTGCCCCCTCCTCTCAGACCTGGGAAACTGAGCAAGCCTTTTGGAGACTGGCCAGGTCTCCAAGACTACTCCTGTTCCCAAGCTCAAGCGAAGAAAAAACAACACCCATGTACTCTCTCTTATCATGTCTAGTCTACTGTGAGAAAAACATCTTGTGCAAAAACACAGCTTGGAAAAATACAGCTTGGATTCTCAACTGCAAGATCTAACTCCACGTTAAAGGCAATAGGCAGCTAACCTAAGTATCAAATGCAATGTCATGTTAAAGGCAATAGGCAGCTAACCTAAATATCAAATGCAATGTCTAGTGTCTTGTCAAAGCCAATAGGCATCTAAGCTGAATACAAAATGCAATGTATAATTTCATGTCAAAGCCAATAGGCAGTTAAGCTGAATATAAAATGCAATATATAATATCATGTCAAAGCCCATAGGCAGAATATCTAATAGCATGTCAAAGTCAATAGGCAGCTAAATTGAATACATCATGTCAAAGCCAATAGGAATGCAATGTCAAAGCCAATAGGCAGCTAGACTGGATACAGCATGTCAAAGCCAATAGGCAGAATACAGAATGTAATGGCTAATGCAATGTCAAAGCCCATAGGCGGCTCAACTGAATACAGAAAGTAATGGCTAATGCCATGTCAAAGCCAATAGGCAGAATACAGAATGTAATGACTAATGCAATGTCAAAGCCCATAGGCGGCTAAACTGAATACAGAAAGTAATGGCTAATGCCATGTCAAAGCCCATAGGCGGCTCAACTGAACAAAACATACCATGTGCTACTGGTGAACATTGAGCAACTAATATGCGCAGTGGTGAAACACAAAGTCATTGGTCAAAACAAACTCCATCAAATGGCAGTACATTCCGCCCTTTGACCAATGAATTTTTGTTTCACATATCTCCTGTTTTAAACAAAAACACACAAAAAAACAAAACATTATCAGCAAGTCAGATTTGAATGATCAAAGCAATCCCTGTAAAGCAATAGAAGTGAATTAACACATTGATTTCATAACCTTTCACATCAGATACATCTACATAGAAAAGACTGGGCAATTTTTATACTCTGAATGAGTCTCTAATTCAACAATGTTAGCAATTTGATGTGGCATGAGTTCTACTCATGTAGAGGGGCACGGTCCACCTGAAAGGTTTGCTGGAAGAAAAAAAGAAAAAAAACACACAGCTTAGTTCCAGTGGAAGAATGCAATCAAACAAGTTGAACTTGAACTGAAGGCGCAGTTTGCGCAAAATTGATCCATGGTGCTGGCACTTTACTCAGCCAGGTTCAGGTTGGGGATTCGGTCCCTTCCCCGACCCCACACGCACACACCGGAAGGGGAACCACACAGCACACTCAGGGACAGTGGCGAAACGTGGTAGGATCTGCAAAAGAAACAAGTATGACTTTTCTTGCAAATAACATTTTTCATTTAAACTGCACCCTTCCTCTTTCTTTCCCTGTTTTATAATCAGCAGGACGTTTTTGAGGCCCATTGTTACATTCGCTGCAGGTTCTGGAGGATCACTTGGGGCTTCAGCCCACACATCAGCACTGAGGTTTTTATCTGCTGCACCACAGCTTCCCTTTTCTTGCACTGTCAGAAGGGCTGGGGCAGACTCCTTCTTTACCAAACCTCCATTCACTGCATTTTTGCCAATTTGGGCCATTCTGTCTCCAATTTGTATGAATAAATCAGATTCTTTTCTAGGTATCAGCATAATTTCGATTTTTCCTTGGTAATTTGCAGCAATCACTCTCCCTAAAACCTGATCAATTTGCCATTTCTGTTCTGGTAACTTTCCTCTCCCCAACTGCTCTGTGACTGCTTGCATGACAGATTGCTTTTGTGCGTGCTGCACAGTTTTTATCAAAACTAGGGGAATGTGCATCTCTTTCATCTCTGCCCAGCTGTAAGTGGCTTTTTCTCTCAGCTGTTCACATTTCTGGGGCACCCACTTAGCCATCCCCACTAAGGCAGAATTCTGGGTGTACACTTCTCTCTCTGAATTTTTCTCATTAACATCTGCAAGGTAATTGAACCAGTTAGGTACAAGCCATGTGAAAAAACAAATAGCTAAAACATTAGCAATGAACCAAAAATCAGCGTAAAAATGACACATCTCACGTAGCTCTTGCTTTAAAATCTGACACACATTATACAATGCTGTTCCTTCTACGGTGCCAGAAAACAACATTTCAGTCAATGAATCATTAGTAAAACAAACATGCTTTTTATCTTCAGTGGACACGAATTCAAATGGTGCACTCAGCTTCATTGGTAACTCTTTTACCTGTGGTACTCTAGCCCTGTCTTGCAAGTACCAGATCCATTGTATGA
This sequence comes from Pleurodeles waltl, assembly GCF_031143425.1. Classification (NCBI taxonomy): domain Eukaryota; kingdom Metazoa; phylum Chordata; class Amphibia; order Caudata; family Salamandridae; genus Pleurodeles; species Pleurodeles waltl. Next base: position 657,930,086 of record NC_090436.1, on the reverse strand, counting down.
TTCTAGCTAGGGGCACTATTTTCTTCCCTTGTTCTTGAATTACATGTACATAAGTATTTCCTTCTTGCACTGCGCAGAAACCTAAAGTCTGCATTATTTCATTTGCCAAATCACAAGCGCGCAGCTGCATATTATTTTTCACAGTGACCATATTCAAAAGTGTTAGGATTTCTCTCAAATGAGAGCTATTCTTTTTCCAAAAATCAAACAAGCTAATGAAAGTCGGCTCTTGCTCTAAAATCTTTGGTTTTACTTGTGCATTTTGCAACGGTAACTCGTAAATCACATTCTGGTCTCTCTCGTCCATGTTATCAGTTAAGGAATGCATTTTGGCTGCCAAAAACCCTGGCTCACACGAAAACTCAGTGCAGCTCGGAGCTGTCTTAACCCCCTCATTACTGGAATGGGACAAGAAAGATTCTTCAAAAACAGCCTTTTTATAACTTTCAGTCGGGCTAATTTGCTCACGTAAATTCCTATTTTCATGTTCCAACTTCCTACATTTCTCCTGCATTTCTCTGTAAGCAGATAAAGGTATCCAGACCTTTCTGTCATCATTACTTCCAAAAGACACTTTTTCTACATATGTACAACAGAAATTATTTCTCAAAACACTATCAGGCATTTTAGCTACACATGCATTTTCAAAAATGGTCTGCTGTGCTTCTGTAATTCTCCAAACAGAAAACAATTCACAGTTTTTCTTAGCACCATCGGGCAGTTTACCAACACATGCATTCTCAGACATGGTCTGCCGTGCTACTGTGATTCTCCAAAAAAAAAAAATAATAATTTCTGTAATTCTCCAAACAACAAAAACAATTACACTTTTAAAGTGTGCACTTAGAAATCTACCAACTCGTCAACACCCTCTTAATCACCTCTTAATGACTGACCCCACGCCTTCTGGTACCAATTGTAGTGCTTTCCTCTTATCTAGTTTCTAAGCACTAACATAACACACCAGAAATGCACTTCTGAGGTCAAAGAAGACTTTTATTGTTGTTAATTCTTCCCCAACCCCAATTTTTATGTATGACGAATTAGTAGCTTTCAAGTCCGCGTTAATCAAACAAAATATATCAGTTTGCAATATACACAGCAGGTTATATTTATAAGATATTGAATGCAAAGCAAAACAAATACTTCACCGTGTGGGAAACTATCTACAGCTTCATCTTTCTAAGGTCTGCAAGCTGATGACCCCTGTCAGCCGCGAGAAAGAGATTCATCTACCCACACGGGATTGCTGGCAGCTGGCGCCAAGCTCCAGCACGAGGTCCGGCAGATTCGAATCTGACCCTCTGCAGCCTGTTACATTCGTTACAAAGGTGTGCCCCCTCCTCTCAGACCTGGGAAACTGAGCAAGCCTTTTGGAGACTGGCCAGGTCTCCAAGACTACTCCTGTTCCCAAGCTCAAGCGAAGAAAAAACAACACCCATGTACTCTCTCTTATCATGTCTAGTCTACTGTGAGAAAAACATCTTGTGCAAAAACACAGCTTGGAAAAATACAGCTTGGATTCTCAACTGCAAGATCTAACTCCACGTTAAAGGCAATAGGCAGCTAACCTAAGTATCAAATGCAATGTCATGTTAAAGGCAATAGGCAGCTAACCTAAATATCAAATGCAATGTCTAGTGTCATGTCAAAGCCAATAGGCATCTAAGCTGAATACAAAATGCAATGTATAATATCATGTCAAAGCCAATAGGCAGTTAAGCTGAATATAAAATGCAATATATAATATCATGTCAAAGCCCATAGGCAGAATATCTAATAGCATGTCAAAGTCAATAGGCAGCTAAATTGAATACATCATGTCAAAGCCAATAGGAATGCAATGTCAAAGCCAATAGGCAGCTAGACTGGATACAGCATGTCAAAGCCAATAGGCAGAATACAGAATGTAATGGCTAATGCAATGTCAAAGCCCATAGGCGGCTCAACTGAATACAGAAAGTAATGGCTAATGCCATGTCAAAGCCAATAGGCAGAATACAGAATGTAATGACTAATGCAATGTCAAAGCCCATAGGCGGCTAAACTGAATACAGAAAGTAATGGCTAATGCCATGTCAAAGCCCATAGGCGGCTCAACTGAACAAAACATACCATGTGCTACTGGTGAACATTGAGCAACTAATATGCGCAGTGGTGAAACACAAAGTCATTGGTCAAAACAAACTCCATCAAATGGCAGTACAAGCCTGTGGACAGTGAAGACGAGGAAGCAGAGGAAGAAGACATGAACAACAGGGACTCAGTGATCCAGCAATATTTCCAGTGAGACACAGGTAAGAGTATAGACCTGCCTACTACATGTACTTTAACACTACTACCGCTCTACTGTGTGCCGTTTTCACCCAGTGTATGGTCACTGAGTTGTCACTTTCCCTTATGACTGTGTGACATCTGCTTAGATTCCTCATGGACTAGAGCTGTGTGACATAGGTATGTTGACATTACAATTGAAAGAGCATTTTGTCACATTAATTGCTAATACACTATTTTGAAATCACAGACAGACTCCAGATTGTTTTGTGCTTTAAGTGTGTTTACTTAAGTTCTCAATATTGGAGGGGGTAGTGAAATGGTGAGGGGTGATGGAGGAGGAATGTCCATGGCAGAGTCCAGTCTATTAGTCTCACAGGTGCATTGCCCAAATGGGCATAGGAAGGGGAGCTGGGGCAGTTAAAGTATGGACAGGGTGACAAAGTGGGACAATAGGATGACAATCAGGGTGGTCTCATTTCTTGGCGAGGGTCTTGGCATCATGCTTTGTCTTTGTCCTGGATCTCAGGGACCGTTTGCGGGTGGTTCTCCCTCTGCAGGGGGTGGGGTGCTGGTGTGGTGGTCCTGTGGCAGGGCGTCCTGTCCACTAGCGCCGGCAGAGGTGGTGGGCAGTTCATCGTCCATGCTAGTATCAGGGGCCCCTTGTAGTGCCACAGTGTCCCTCCTGGGGTTGAGTACTTCCTTCAGCACCCCTACAATGGTGCCCAGGGTGGAGCTGATGGTTCTGAGTTCCTCCCTGAACCCCAAATACTGTTCCTCCTGCAGCCCCTGGGTCTCCTGAAACTTGGCCAGTACTGTTGCCATTGTCTCCTGGGAGTGGTGGTATGCTCCCATGATGGAGGAGAGGGCCTTGTGGAGAGTGCGTTCCCTTGGCCTGTCCGCCCCCTGTCGCACAGCAGCCCTCCCAGTTCCCCTGTGTTCCTGGGCCTCCGTCCCCTGGACCGTGTGCCCACTACCACTGCCCCCAGGTCCCTGTTGTTGTTGAGGTGGTGGGTTATCCTGGGTTCCCTGTAGTGGTGGACACACTGCTGATTGACATGTCCTGGGGACGGAGGTATAGGCCCGCTGGGTGGGTGTTGTGCTGGTGTTTCCAGAGGGGGGGAGGTCTGTGGTGGCCTGTGACTGGGTGAGGGGAACCGACTGTCCCGAGGTCCCCGATGGGCTGGGTTGGACATCTAGATCCAGTTGGACAGAGCTGCTGTCATCACTGTGGGCCTCTTCTGTTGGTGGTGTGGACATGTGTGGACCCTTCTGTCCAGAGACGTTGGCTAGGGGTCCTGCAGGGGTATAAAAGGATGGTTATTACATCTGTGTGCGTCATTGTGTGCAATGGGTGGGTGACCGTGTACCCCAGTGCTTGCATTCCTGTGTGGGACCTTGTGTGAGGATGGTTTAGGGGGTTGTATGGGTATGTGGAGTGGGCATGCTTTAGTGATGGGTGTCCATGCTTTGTTGTTGCATGCAGGGCTTGGTGTTGGGATGGGTGGTTTGTGATGTTGGGACATATGTGAGGAGTTGGGGTGCTGGGGGTGAGGGTGAGGGTGGGGGTTTGTGCTGGCATGCAGGTAGGGTGGGGGATTTAATAATTAAGATTTGTCTTACCAGAGCCCATTCCTCCAGCTACTCCTGCGAGGCCATCAGGATGCAGAATCGCCAAGACCTGCTCCTCCCATGTTGTTAGTTGTGGGGGAGGAGGTGGGGGTCTGCCGCCAGTCCTCTGAACCGCCAGGTGGTGTCTTGAGACCACGGAACGCACCTTCCCCCGTAGGTCGTTCCACCTCTTCCTGATGTCCTCCCGATTACTTGGGTGCTGTCCCACTGCGTTGACCCTGTCCACTATTCTTCACCATAGCTCCATCTTCCTTGCAATTGAGGTGTGCTGCACCTGTGATCCGAATAGCTGTGGCTCTACCTGGACGATTTCCTCCACCATGACCCTGAGCTCCTCCTCCGAGAACCTGGGGTGTCTTTGCCGTGCCGTGGGGTTGTGTAGGTGATGTGTGGGGTGGAGTGTGTGGTGATAAGTGTGCTGATATTGAGTGGTGTGTTGTGTGAGGTGCGTGGAAGTTCTGTAGGTGATGGTGTTGTGTGCCTGTGGATGATGTTGTTCTTGCTGGTGCTCTCTCTCTGGCCTTCTTTCTGAATTTTTTGTCGTGGGGGTTTGTGGGTGATGTGGGTGTGTGTTTTGTATTGTAATAGGTGTGTGGGAGTGGTGTGTGTATGTGTATCAGGTGTGTGTGTTTCGATTTGTCCAATGTGGCTGTGTTTTGTAAGAGTGTGTGTATATTGAGCGGGACGGTGTGTACCGCCAATGGAATACCGCGGTTGAAAGACCGCCGCGTGGATTCGTGTGTCGTGATAGTGTGGGCGTATTTCTGTTGGCGTGACGGTGGAGGTTTTGTTTTCGCCAATTTATCACTGACCTTTGGTGTGGCGGACTTGTGTGGGTGTCTGAATTTTGGCGGATTCCGACATGTGAGTCATAATAGCTGTGTCAGAATTCCGCGGCGGTGTGTTGGGGGTCTTCTGCACGGCGGTAAGCGGCTTTTACCGCCAATGTTGTAATGACCGCCTATATTTGTTATTGTTAGATCAGATCTGCCTCGAACTGTCGTGCGCCAAAACCAGATGGGATGAGGTACTCCCCTCTTCTTTGTCCCAAAACGCCTGGACGGCGGCGCTATCCACTATAAAAGGTATTTCTCGCAACACCAGACTTCGATACACTCAGTTGAACTATATACATCATTCCTATCTATCCCCGGCCCGCATGAAGCGAATAGTCCCAGGCTCGGAACTGGTATGCCCTAGGTGTGCACAACCATCAGCAGATTTCTATCACATGGTATGGACATGTCCCCTCTGGTTATAGCATGGCAGCGCATCAGACACCGTAGACAAGATCACAAACTGTACCCTGCCTATAACATCAGAATCATGCATGCTTGGTCTGCGCCAGTGCCACAAAGGGGTAAGCAAATACACAGGTTTTTTGACTTCGCCTTCATGATGGTTAAGCGCTCAAAAGTGACCCACTGGAAAGCTCCACATGGCCCGGGATACAATAACTGGCTGCGTGACCTGATACAAAGCTTGCAAGCAGAAGCGGGTACACTGCGTCAGCTCCAGCACCGGGGTTTAGTTCAGGGTGGATCTGACAAATGGGACGCCTTCATCGTCACTATGGAGGCCGAAAATGATACCCACCCACCTTAAATTGTATATATGCGCACACTGTATTGGGCAATTGAAAGACTTCCTTCTACTCACAGGTTATTTACACTCTGCAGGGCCTGCTTGAGTGTCTTGCCTGGCGCGCCGTGGGGAGCGCAAGGGACGGCCATTTGTGCGGATCACTATTTACGCATGAGCCTCCGCATGGGTGGTGTTGACCAGACCAAGTAAAGGGCGAAACCCGATTGACACATTTCCATCCCTTGGGCTCAAGAGCTGCGTGGTGTGGCATTATTGAACACCCAATGTCTGGTGTCCTGGGTACGTGTATATACATATAATCACCTTTATATGCTCCTTAGCCAGAGAGGGGTAAAAACTAGACACCCCATATGAAACATAACTCCAATGCTTGTTATTGAAATGGCACAGTTCTCAAAATACAATACTACATTATATTCCCACGTTTAATTTATACTATCATCGTTACATATGCGTAATATACCTATTTATGTACATGTCCGACCACTCCGTGGCCGATTGTTTTTACAACACCCCAGAATGTTTAATAAAAAGATTTGAAGAAAAAAAGGACATGGAACCTAGTATTATCCTGCCTTAAGTCTGAGGTGGTCTGACTGACGATAACTCTTCAAACTTACCCCTCGGACATAGAGGGTGGAGATGATAATGGTGCTTGTGTAAAGTTGATTTGTAAATTAGTTTTTGGATATGTAGTGTTTTGATGTGGAATGTTTTGATGAGACATGTTGATTAGTGAAGTTCATATGACAAATGTGATTTTCATTGCTGCAGAATCTATGCAAACAAGCACTGGCAAAACCAATAGACCTAGCCTGTTTGACCTATTGGCTTTGCAATGCTTTTTGATGATGCTATTTACTATTTAGTATCAGCAAAAAAACAGGAAAAGTAAAAATGCTTGATGACACAATGGATGCATGAGCACGCAAGTGTCATGAAGCTGCTTGCAACTGAGATATTCAGTAGGCATGCATGTGTGATAATATATGAGCACATGCATCATCAGGCATGCACACGTCTGCTGAATGATGTGATGACCATTATCTTTATCTCTTTTACTTACTGATCCAAGATGGTAATTTCCGTTTAGAGCCGTAAATAAAACAAACTTTCACCCACATAAACACACTTTTTAAAAAAGAAATCTGTAGGGTCCTATAAAAAATTAAGAATTATTTTTAAAAGCTTGTTAGAGGTGGGAGAGCAATGAAGGAGCGGGTGGGAGAAGCAACCGAGAGTGGGCAGGGGAGCAACAGATGATCTTGACGCCAGGGTGAGGGAGAATCTTTTTTTTTTAAACGTAAGAAGCCCAGGAGAAGGAAGCAATAGAAAGGGTGGTGGCGAGAAACATAGAGCACGTGAAGTGAGGAGCAGATAGGGAACTAAAAGAGCATGTGCGAGGGAGACAGAAAATGTAGGAGGAGGGAGCAGCATGGAGTGCGTGGGAAGACAGGCATTGGGAGTAGAGTAGAGTAGCACATGAGCAAGCGAAAGGAAACATGCACTCTCCTAGAGTGCTCAATGAAAAAGAAAAGAAAGTACTTTCTTAAATGTGGGAAGCTGAACAATAGAAGTCAGCCAATCAGAAGGATGGTTAGGAAGCTATGATACAATCGGGGGACAAACACAGGAAGGGGAAGGAAAACCATTAACCGTTTCTGTGCCTTGGACGAGGTGACCTCGTCCAAGGCTACAGTTCCCGTGTGCCTTGGACGAGGTCACCTCGTCTGAACCACAGGAACTTAGGGGAGCGCTAGCGCGCCCCCCCTGTGCATCCCCCTCCCCCGCAAGGCGGGGATGGAAGGGGAAGACCTTCCCCTTCCACCCCCGACCCCCACCACCCCCCCCTGTGACGTCAGCGCGCGAGCGCACGCTGATTTGTCACAGGGGCCATCACCCATCGCGCTGGAAGCCATGCTTCCAGCGCGATTGAAAGAGAAATGCTCTGCATTTCTCTTTCAATCACGTGGGGGAGGCCCGGAGGGGCTTCAAAGGGAAGGAAATTTATTTCCTTCCCTTTGAAGTCTCTCCCAGGGTTTCAAAAGCCGGATTGCTTGCAATCCGGCTTTTGAAACCCCACTAGACACCCCACTAGAAACCCCACTAGACACCAGGGATTTTTTTTTTTTTCAGAAAGTGACAAAAGGGAGCGACCCCTCGTCGCAGTATATGTGGTAGGGCGCCTTCAAACCAGTTTTGATGCTCCTGATATGTGAGCGATATTTCATGATACTGGTATGCTTCGTACCTTACGGGTACGTCCGCAATGTCATAAGTGTGAAATGTGTGCGTTCGTTGGTCAGCCTCAGGAAAGGCAACCCAACAGTAAAATGTTTCCGTTTGGTATGCTTCAGTTGCTTCTATAATCAAAGTAACTTCCCCGCCCTCTTCTGTAAGGCCATGTGCTAATAAATGTTGTGTAAGTGCATGTCTAGCATTCGCAGGAATGTCTATGGTATTAGCCATAGTTGTTTAGAGAAACGGAACACCAAAATAGGGGAAGTTTTTTCCTTTTGTGAGTTCGCTCAGGGGGGGCAGAAACCTCTAGGCACCAGGGCTCTTTTTTTTTCTTTCTCTTTGTTATGTTTTTTTTTTTTTAGGTGTGGAGCGACCCCTTAGGCAAGGGTCGCTCCCCAAGGGGGCAAGTTATATTTAGGCCATTTCTGCCCCCCTTGGGGGCAGATTGGCCTATTTTGATGAGGCCAATCTGCCCCCAAGGGGGGCAGAAACCACTAGACACCAGGGAGTTTTTTTTCTTTGCGTGAATTTCACGCAAGGAGCGCGACCCCTTAGGCAAGGGTCGCTCCTTGGGGGGGGAATTATTTTAGGCCATTTCTGCCCCCCTGGGGGGCAGAAACCTCTAGGCAGCAGGGCAATTGTTTTTTTGTGTTTTTTTGTTTTTTTGTTGTTTTTTTTTAGAGATGGGGAGCGACCCATTAGGCAAGGGTCGCTCCCCTGGGGGGCAAATTGTATTTAGACCATTTTGGCCGATTTTAGGTCAATCTGCCCCCAAGGGGGCAGAAACCACTAGGCACTGGGGATTTGTTTTTTGGCGCTAATGTCACGTAGGGGGAGCGACCCATAGGCAAGGGTCGCTCCCGGGCAGGGGGGTGGTTTGGGGGGGTGGGGGGTCAAATTTATTTTAGGGCATTTCTGCCCCCCCCCCCCCCCCTGGAGCCGGCTGAGCTAGAGGCCAAAATCCACAGGTAGGCACTTTGCAAAAAACACCTCTGTTTTCTGTGAAAAAAATATGTTGTGTTTTAGGCCATTTCCTTTTGTGGGCGCTAGGTCTACCCACAGAAGGGATGTACCATTTTTATCGAGAGACTTAGGGGAACGCTGGGTGGAAGGAAATTTGTGGCTCCTCTCAGATTCCAGAACTTTCTGTCACCGAAATGAGAGGAAAAAGTGTTTTTTTGGCCAAATGTTGATGTTTGCAAAGGATTCTGGGTAACATAACCTGGTCAGAGCCCCGCAAGTCACCCCATCTTTGATTCCCCTGGGTTTCTAGTTTTCAAAAATGCGCTGGTTTGCTAGGTTTCCCCAGGTGCCGGCTGAGCTACAGGCCAAAATCCCCAGGTAGGCAATGTTTTCTATTAAAAAATGTGATGTGTCCACGTTGTGTTTTGGGCCATTTCCTTTCGCGGGCGCTAGTCCTACCCACACAAGTGAGGTATCATTTTTATCGGGAGACGTCGGGGAACGCTGGGTGGAAGGAAATTTGTGACTCCTCTCTGATTCCAGAACTTTCTGTCACCAAAATGTGAGGAACATGTGTTTTTTTAGCCAAATTTTGAGGTTTGCAAAGGATTCTGGGTAACAAAACCTGGTCAGAGCCCCACAAGTCACCCCATCTTGGATTCCCCTAGGTCTCTAGTTTTCAAACATGCGCTGGTTTGCTAGGTTTCCCCAGGTGCCGGCTGAGCTAGAGGCCAAAATCCACAGGTAGGCACTTTGCAAAAAACACCTCTGTTTTCTTTCAAAAAATTTGATGTGTGCACGTTGCGTTTTGGGGCATTTCCTGTCGCGGGTGCTAGGCCTACCCACACAAGTGAAGTATCATTTTTATCGGGAGACTTGGGGGAACGCTGGGTGGAAGGAAATTTGTGGCTCCTCTCCGATTACAGAACTTTCTGTCACCAAAATGAGAGGAAAATTTGTTTTTTTAGCCAAATGTTGAGGTTTGCAAAGGATTCTGGGTAACAAAATCTGGTCAGAGCCCCACAAGTCACCCCATCTTGGATTCCCCTAGGTCTCTAGTTTTCAGAAATGCACTGGTTTGGTAGCTTTCCCTAGGTGCCGGCTGAGCTAGAGGCCAAAATCTACAGGTAGGCACTTTGCAAAAAACAGCTCTGTTTTCTGTCAAAAAATGGGATGTGTCCACGTTGTGCTTTGGGGCATTTCCTGTCGCGGGCGCTAGGCCTACCGACACAAGTGAGGTATAATTTTTATCGGGAGACTTGGGGGAATGCTGGGTGGAAGGAAATTTGTGCCTCCTCTCAGATTACAGAACTTTCGGCCACAGAAATGTGAGGAACATGTGTTTTTTTAGTCAAATTTTGAGGTTTGCAAAGGATTCTGGGTAACAGAACCTGGTCAGAGCCCCACAAGTCACCCCATCTTGGATTCCCCTAGGTCTCTAGTTTTCAGAAATGCACAGGTTTGGTACGTTTCCCTAGGTGCCGGCTGAGCTAGAGGGCCAAAATCTACAGGTAGGCACTTTGCAAAAAACAGCTCTGTTTTCTGTCAAAAAATGGGATGTGTCCACGTTGTGCTTTGGGGCATTTCCTGTCGCGGGCGCTAGGCCTACCCACACAAGTGAGGTATCATTTTTATCGGGAGACTTGGGGGAACGCTGGGTGGAAGGAAATTTGTGCCTCCTCTCAGATTCCAGAACTTTCTGCCACAGAAATGTGAGGATTTGTAGCCAAATTTTGAGGTTTGCAAAGGATTCTGGGTAACAGAACCTGGTCAGAGCCCCACAAGTCACCCCATCTTGGATTCCCATAGGTCTCTAGTTTTCAGAAATGCACAGGTTTGGTAGGTTTCCCTAGGTGCCGGCTGAGCTAGAGGCCAAAATCTACAGGTAGGTACTTTGCAAAAAACAGCTCTGTTTTCTGTCAAAAAATGGGATGTTTCCACGTTGTGCTTTGGGGCATTTGCTGTCGCGGGCGCTAGGCCTACCCACACAAGTGAGGTATCATTTTTATCGGGAGACTTGGGGGAACGCTGGGTGGAAAGACATTTGTGCCTCCTCTCAGATTCCAGAACTTTCTGCCACAGAAATGTGAGTAACAAGTGTTTTTTTAGCCAAATTTTGAGGTTTGCAAAGGATTCTGGGTAACAGAACCTGGTCAGAGCCCCACAAGTCACCCCATCCTGGATTCCCCTAGGTCTCTAGTTTTCAGAAGTGCACAGGTGTGGTAGGTTTCCCTAGGTGCCGGCTGAGTTAGAGGCCAAAATCTACAGGTAGGCACTTTGCAAAAAACAGCTCTGTTTTCTGTCAAAAAATGGGATGTGTCCACGTTGCGTTTTGGGGCATTTCCTGTCGCGGGCGCTAGGCCTACCCACACAAGTGAGGTATCATTTTTATCGGGAGACTCGGGGGAACGCTGGGTGGAAGGAAATTTGTGCCTCCTCTCAGATTCCAGAACTTTCTGCCACAGAAATGTGACGAACATGTGTTTTTTTAGCCAAATTTTGAGGTTTGCAAAGGATTCTGGGTAACAGAACCTAGTCAGAGCCCCACAAGTCACCCCATTTTAGATCCCCCTAGGTCTCTAGTTTTCAGAAATGCACAGGTTTGGTAGGTTACCCTAGGTGCCGGCTGAGCTAGAGGCCAAAATCTACAGGTAGGCATTTTGCAAAAAACAGCTCTGTTTTCTGTCAAAAAATGGGATGTGTCCACGTTGCGTTTTGGGGCATTTCCTGCCGCGGGCGCTAGGCTTACCCACACAAGTGAGCTATCATTTTTATCGGGAGACTTGGGGGAACGCTGGGTGGAAGGAAATTTGTGCCTCCTCTCAGATTCCAGAACTTTCTGCCACAGAAATGTGAGGAACATGTGTATTTTAGCCAAATGTTGAGGTTTGCAAAGGATTCTGGGTAACAGAACCTGGTCAGAGCCCCACAAGTCACCCCATCTTGGATTCCCCTAGGTCTCTAGTTTTCAGAAATGCACAGGTTTGGTAGGTTACCCTAGGTGCCGGTTGAGCTAGAGGCCAAAATCTACAGCTAGGCACTTTGCAAAAAACAGCTCTGTTTTCGGTCAAAAAATGGGAAATGGGATGTGTCCACGTTGTGCTTTAGGGCATTTGCTGTCGCGGGCGCTAGGCCTACCCACACAAGTGAGGTATCATTTTTTTCGGGAGACTCGGGGGAACGCTGGGTGGAAGGAAATTTGTGCCTCCTCTCAGATTCCAGAACTTTCTGCCACAGAAATTTGAGGAACATGTGTTTTTTTAGCCAAATTTTGAGGTTTGCACAGGATTCTGGGTAACAGAACCTGGTCAGAGCCCCACAAGTCACCCCATCTTGGATTCCCCTAGGTCTCTAGTTTTCAGAAATACACAGGTTTGGTAGGTTTTCCTAGGTGCCGGCTGAGCTAGAGGCCAAAATCTACAGGTAGGCACTTTGCAGAAAACAGCTCTGTTTTCTGTAAAAAAATGGGATGTGTCCACGTTGCGTTTTGGGGCATTTCCTGCCGCGGGCGCTAGGCTTACCCACACAAGTGAGCTATCATTTTTATCGGGAGACTTGGGGGAACGCTGGGTGGAAGCAAATTTGTGCCTCCTCTCGGATTCCAGAACTTTCTGCCACAGAAATGTGAGTAACATGTGTTTTTTTAGCCAAATTTTGAGGTTTGCAAAGGATTCTGGGTAACAGAACCTGGTCAGAGCCCCACAAGTCACCCCATCTTGGATTCCCCTAGGTCTCTAGTTTTCAGAAATACACAGGTTTGGTAGGTTTTCCTAGGTGCCGGCTGAGCTAGAGGCCAAAATCTACAGGTAGGCACTTTGCAGAAAACAGCTCTGTTTTCTGTAAAAAAATGGGATGTGTCCACGTTGCGTTTTGGGGCATTTCCTGCCGCGGGCGCTAGGCCTACCCACACAAGTGAGGTATCTTTTTTATCGGGAGACTTGGGGGAACGCTGGGTGGAAAGACATTTGTGCCTCCTCTCAGATTCCAGAACTTTCTGCCACAGAAATGTGAGGAACATGTGTTTTTTTATCCAAATTTTGAGGTTTGCAAAGGATTCTGGGTAACAGAACCTGGTTAGAGCCCCACAAGTCACCCCATCTTGGATTCCCCCAGGTCTCTAGTTTTCAGAAATGCACAGGTTTGGTAGGTTACCCTAGGTGCCGGCTGAGGTAGAGGCCAAAATCTACAGGTAGGCACTTTGCAAAAAACAGCTCAGTTTTCTGTCAAAAAATGGGATGTGTCCACGTTGTGCTTTGGGGCATTTCCTGTCGCGGGCGCTAGGCCTACCCACACAAGTGAGGTATCATTTTTATCGGGAGACTTGGGGGAACGCTGGGTGGAAGGACATTTGTGCCTCCTCTGAGATTCCAGAACTTTCTGCCACAGAAATGTGAGGAACATGTGTTTTTTTAGCCAAATTTTGAGGTTTGCAAAGGATTCTGGGTAACAGAACCTGGTCAGAGCCCCACAAGTCACCCCATCCTGGATTCCCCTAGGTCTCTAGTTTTCAGAAATGCACAGGTGTGGTATGTTTCCCTAGGTGCCGGCTGAGCTAGAGGCCAAAATCTACAGGTAGGCACTTTGCAAAAAACAGCTCTGTTTGCTGTCAAAAAATGGGATGCGTCCACGTTGCGTTTTGGGGCATTTCCTGTCGCGGGCGCTAGGCCTACCCACACAAGTGAGGTATCATTTTCATCGGGAGACTTGGGGGAAGATAGATTAGCTAAACAAGTGGTATTGCCCCTTGTCTTTCTCTAAATTTTTTCCTTCCAAATATAGGAGAGTGTGTAAAAAAGACATCTATTTGAGAAATGCCCTGTAATTCACATGCTAGTATGGTCACCCCGGAATTCAGAAATGTGCAAATAACCACTGCTCCTCAACACCTTATCTTGTGCCCTTTTTGGAAATACAATGGTTTTCTTGATAGCTATTTTTTACTCTTTATATTTCAGCAAATTAATTGCTGTGTACCCGTATAGAATGAAAACGCACTGCAAGGTGCAGCTCATTTATTGGCTCTGGGTACCTAGAGTTCTTGATGAACCTACAAGCCCTATATATCCCAGCAACCAGAGGAGTCCAGCAGACGTAACGGTATATTGCTTTCGATAATCTGACATTGCAGGAAAAAGTTACAAAGTAAAACGTAGAGAAAAATTGATGTTTTTTTAACCTCAATTTCAATATTTTTCTTTTTCAGTTGTTATTTTCTGTAGGAAACCCTTGTAGGATCTACACAAATGACCCCTTGCTGAATTCTGAATTTTGTCTACTTTTCAGAAAAGGTTTAGGTTTCTTGGATCCAGCATTGGTTTCATGCCCATTTCTGTCACTGACTGGAAGGAGGCTGAAAGCACAACAAATTGTAAAAATGGGGTATGTCCCAGTAAAATGCCAGATTTGTGTTGAAAAATTGGGTTTTCTGATTCAAGTCTGCCTGTTCCTGAAAGCTGGGAAGCTGGTGAGTTTAGCACCGCAAACCCTTTGTTGATGTCATTTTCAGGGGAAAAACCACAAGCCTTCTTCTGCAGCCACTTTTTCCAATTGTTTTGAAAAAAACGAAATTTTCACTGTATTTTGGCTAATTTCTTGGCCTCCTTCAGGGGAACCCACAAAGTCTGGGTACCTCTAGAATCCCTAGGATGTTGGAAAAAAAGGACGCAAATTTGGCTTGGCTAGCTTATGTGGATAAAAAGTTATGAGTGCCTAAGCGGGAACTGCCCCAAATAGGCAAAAAAAGGCCTGGCACAGGAGGGGGAAAAGGCCTGGCAGCGAAGGGGTTAAATAAGAAGCAAGCAAACGGGAGGAGCAACCAACGTTAAGCAATGGGCGGCCTGTTAGCTTACTGTAAGTTTATGGTGTGGTCTAAAAGCTGTCTGGTGGGGAGTCCTAAGAAGATGTGCTGGAATAATTACTATGCGAACAGACAAGAGGTATTGAGATGCTGCAAAAAAAAGAGAAAATGGATGCTTAAATAGACTTTTATTTGGAAAAGAGGCTTGTTATTGGATGTTGTGTCACCTGTTTTGCCTGTAGTTTCTAACTTATATTTCTTGGGAAGGAACGTTATTTTATGATTTATGATGTTTTATGATGGATCCTGAGTTTTGAAGTAGAGAGGGAGCACAACCCACTCCTCCATATTTTTTATAGGATTTAAACTTCCATGCACAAAACCTAGAACTATTTTAACTCTGTTCCCCGCAGAGCTCTAAACTTTTCAATGTGACTCGCGTTATTGAGCTGCTGGGTCCTGTAGACAGTTGAAGTATAATATTCAATTTTGTCCCTGTAAAAATGTAATTTATGGGCGAACAAGTCTCTGGCTTTGCACAGCAAGTGTGTTTACATTACAAACGTTTTTTTCTTAGTTTCAGTTACCTTCAGACTTTGTGGGTAGAATGTTTACACAGCACTTTGACATCCCCAGAGGACTGGATTTTGTTACCTGGCACAGTGTTACATGTGTGCTAAGATCAGTGCCGAAAGCTTACCGGAGACTACACACGTTTAGGAGAGAAAGGTGCGGTCTGCACTGAAATGCAGTGTACTGATGGATACTGCGCTCAGTCTGTGCCTCACTGTCCTCACCTCCTGGATCGCTCTGGTAACTTCGCACTCACGGTCACCGAGAGCATCAGGTGTATAGGGCTGATGCGGGACTGCAGAGTTCAGCGCAGGACAAAGGATGTCAGACTTTTTATTTAAATCGTTTTATTACAAACGATGCAACAATGAATACATTTCACTTTCTCAACCATCAAGCATGGCATCAATGAACGGACTTGCCTACCCTGCTAACCCTCTCGCTTCCACATCTGCCCACACTCAGCTATAATCCCACTGCCAAGGGGACATGATGGACACCGATATATTGCACCGACTCATATATGACGAAATGTACCACCATCTCTTGGGAGCAGCCCATCCTTTCATATGTTACTTTTTCATCAAGCAATGCGCAACCCATGGGCCAGAGTCACAAAGATATGCTCACACCTTTATCTAAGTTTACTCTTTTTTGGTAGTCACAAACAGTGTTTTATTACTGGTGAGTAGGCCCTGTTGACCCTGACCCTGGTAAGCAGGCCGCTGTGAAGTATTAGGACCCACTGCTTGTACTGCGGGCCAAATCTTTCCAGAACTGCAAACATGCAGTCCCATTCCAGTGTATCAAAATCCATCTTGGCGTCATGGAATATCACTATTGCATTTTTGATGCAGAGTCTCTGTATGTCCCAGCATTCCGTATGGTCTCCAAAGACTGAGCCTCACACTGCAGTTAGGCATAATGCCTGATTGATCTGGGTGGATCAGGGAGTGCACTTTGCACAGTTGTGTCGCCAGATTCTTTGCTAGTATCTTGACCTCGGCACTCAGTAGCAATATAGACCTGTATGAGGCATATTCATCTGGGGGCTTCCCCTCCTTGTGTATCACTACGATGGTGGCCAGACTTAGGTCCTGTGGGAGGGCACCCTTTGCCTTACTTTCCATATAGATAGCCAATAACTGTGGGGCAAGCTTAGTGGCCATGGCTATACATAGCTCCAATCGGAGCCCAAGGAGACCCATAGCTTTTCTCGCCTGCACCTCCAGAATCGCTGCCTCGGTCATAGCAAATTCAACATCAGTTTCTAGCTGGTCCATGACTTCCCGGAATATTCACAGTAGATGGATAGTTTGGAGAAGGGCTGCTGCTTTTGCTGCGTTCATAGCTACCACAGGTGAGCAGAGTTGGGCGTAGTAAGTGGCAAATGCTACAGCAATATTCTCGCTCCTTCTAGTGGGCTCACCGGCCGTATTCTTAACCTTGAAGACCCAATCCAGGACTAGTCCTGTTATCCAGCCAGCCCTGGAGCTTTCCAACTTTGTTCCCCACATCGTATAGATGCTGCACTGCGAGCCCCACACTGTGTGCAAGGTCCCTATATTCTCGCTGTTTCAGGTTTAGTCTGTGTAATAGGGCAGAATCCACCCCGGTCAGGAGAAGAGTCTCCATATCCTGAATCTCCCTCTTTAAGACATCCATCTTCTGCTGTTTTTCTGTTTAACTCCCACTATTAAGGATAACACCTGCACCCAATCACTGTTTTATATGCCTCCCACAGGGTGAAGGCTGGGTCAACTGAACCTTCATTTTCTGCAAAGTAGTGGTCAGTGCATATCAGCAATTATTTTCAGATAACCCTGGTGTACCGCCGAGTAGCAATGCGCCTGTGTATGTAGGGTGCAGAGATAATCAATATGAGATAGACTTCTATGTGCAACTGACTATATGTGTATTCCCTTTTCTGAGGGGTGTAGGCTCTCCAGAGATCCACCAGCACCCTTCAGCAATTAAAACGTCTTGGAAAGAGTTGAGTCTCCCTGGCATCACTCTGCTTGTCAAACCGTCTCAGTCCTCCCTCAATACCATGTTGAAGTCAAACCCCCGGTATAAAGGTGCCCTCCAGGCGCTGGAATAACAGGGATCCCACATCCAGCAGGACAAGTGCGTGGAATTTGGACAAGATATATATTGTTGAAATAGTGATTGTTAAGCCTTCCAAGTGCCCTGAGAGAGTCACATATCTGCCCTGTGGGTCTGTTCAAGTCGGCTGGGGGATAATAGAAACCTTTTTTTGACAATTATGACCATCCCTCTGTATCCTGTTGTATACCCTTCGTGAGTACGCATTTTGTAGCTCCATCTACTCAGGGCTCTTTAATTATTGCCCATCATATGTGTCTCTTGAACCAGCACTATATTGGGGGTATTGTCTAAGGTATTGGAACACCACTCGTCTTTTTGATCTTGTCCCCCAATCCGTTAGCATTCCAGGATAGTATTTTCAGTGATTTTAAACTGGCCATGTTAGATCTACACCCTCCCCAAGGGGACACCTTTACCTTCACAAGTATATTCAAAACTGGTGAATTAGTCAATGCCACCATATAAATACAATATAGTGTCCAAAGTGCTTAAACTGTTTCTCGCTGTAAACCAGGCCATATTATCAGAATGCATAGGCCCTGGACTCCAGGCCGCACAGCCACAGCCAAAGCTTACTTTAGGCAGATTCTTGGTTATTCAGGCGAGTTCCACATAGAGGCTTCAATCCAGTCCAGTAAGAATCTTCCCCATTTTGATTAACTTCAGCCCCAACAGTGATCTCTCAGAGTCTTTGAGTGATGTTGGCGGACTCCTACCTTCCTCAAGGCCCCAAAGGGACCCACTTCCATTTTGCAAAGTGTCAGATGGCACTACAGTCTGCCATTGTTGCTGTGGCTTGCTGTTGCGTGGCTTCTGCCCCTTAATTCAGTCCCACGCACCATTTGTGGACACAAAGTGCCATGTCTTTCCCTCTGCAACTACCCTCAATCTCATGGGAAACATCATCATGTATTTAAGGACTCTGTCTCAGTGCCTTCTTGACCTCATCGATGCTGCGTCTGAGCCACATCACGTGGACCTTGAGTTCTGGGAAAATATTGATGGTGGCATTTTCATACTAAAGGGGCGGACTTTTTTGAGTGGCCTGCAGGATTGCATCATGATCCCAGTAGTTAATGATACAGGCTAGGAGGTTCTGTGACAAAGCACCCAGCCGAGGCTGGGTTCGGGGCCCCGGGTGCCCGCTCTATGAAAAAGATCCTAGAGAGTCCATTAGGCTTCAGTGAGTTCATAATAACATCCCCTAGAAAAAGATATACGCTAGGCCCCTTCACTTTTTTTCTGGGGCCCCAAACCCTGATGTTATTCCTTCTCGACTATCCTTCAGAATTTTCAAACTTAGCTCTCATCGTCTCTGTATCTACCACATGTGGTTGACTTGCTCCCTAGAGGGCTTTGTTTCTGTGCAGAGCGTGGCTAATAGGGCCACGTTTTCTGTGACCCTGTTGCCCATATTTCATATATGTGCCCGTAGGAGTGGGACGTCAGTTGTTCCTGGGTCCATTTTTGACTGCAGTGAGCCTCACAATTCCTGAATCACCTCCATTAAGTAATTAAGGGAGGGCCCTGTGCCCTCCTGTACCCTATCTTTGTTTGCCGCCTGGGCCTCTAAGTTATTTGAGGTGTCCATCAGTACCTTGGGCCTGCTGTATTTGTGAAGTCTTATTTTCTGTAGTCCTTTTGCACCCTTGCTACCTGAAATGTTGCTGTTGGCATCTGCTTCCTGGCATCTTGCTCAGTAGATGCAGCTTGTGTGAGAGTGGCGCCCAGTGCCACCTGCCCTATTTTGGGCCTCACAGTATTTCCCTTGGGCTGTCATCTCTCTCTCTGTGCCCCCAGCACCCTGTATTGTTGAGCCCCTCTCTTGTCTAGTCTTCTGCCCCCAGCAGGCTTGTTTGCCGGTCCTTCAGGGAGTCTTGTTTGTTATGTCTTCCTTCTTTCACCCAACACTATATGTGGGCTGCCGCAGGGAATCAGTTAGTGGTCGCTGCATGCTCACTGCAACATGCCGGGGGCTTTCACCTCTCACTGTGCATGCCCCCATGGGCTCTTGGTATTCCCCAGAGAAGTCTCAACTATCTCTGATTCTCTTACCCTGTGCCATAGAGCATCGCTTTCATCCAGCCTCCCACCCACCAGCGGTCATTGATCGCTGTTACCCCAAGGGGTAGGGTCCCCTTTGAGCACCTCAGTAGGTCCATCATCATCTGTGAGTTGCCGCCGGGGATCGCTGTGCATCAGCCATGCTCGTTTTATATCCTGGCGTCCCGGCTCCATTAGCTGGGGACCTAACAGGCAGGTGTGGGCCCCGGCCCAGCCCCCTTATTCATATCACCCCCATCAAGGTTTCTCTGGCTTTAAGCACCTTCCCGCATTCAATGCTTCAGCAGGATTTGGTGCAGCATGGATCCATGAACAGATGTCAGGAGATTGTAGTGTCTGTGAAGGAGAGCCACTACAGCAAGTGGTCAATTTTCTCTGTGGTTGGCAGTGCACCCCAAAGGATATCAGACTTGGGCTTGTTCATGCACCCAAGGAACTCTGTGGGTTCCAGAAATGGCCATAGACAAGTCTTTTAAACTGCCTTTTACAAGATATTGGTCTTTCCATAGGATGCTATCTGAGGTTCCCAATCCAGGATGAAGTTGAGTCTTTTCCTGTGATGCCAGTTCCTGTTTGAAGCATAAATATAAGAAGACATTTAAAAATGAAGGAGAAGTCTACAGCTCATTTGTTTCCTTGCTATTTTTCATTGCATTCTTCAACCCCTTGCTACAACTTTTGTCCCTGCTTTTTGCTTCTAGCAGTTGGTACGTCTACTGGATTCTACTTCTGGATATTCTTGATTCGCACATTTCTCCTACTTAATATCACGGGAGGTTAGTGTCTCACTAATCGCTCAGTATTTGTACTCAATTATGAGGTACAAGATTGCCAAGGAGGTTTCTTATCTTTTGTGGTCTTTTCTTCCTCACTTAAGTAGATACTTGACACATTTCACATGTCCTATTCTGTGTAGGGTGGCACCATGACCACTGGGATGATTCACACATTTCTTGGGCTATCCAAAAGGGGATTCAACCATTCTTCTCGCCCACCAGCCTTTGACCATGACACATCTCTTATTTCACCCAGAAAATACAAATTTCTCTCCTAGAGTAGCAATGAAATATTTTCCTATTTGGCAAACTATGGGACATATTTCTGAGGCCCTAGCCCCACAGGTGCACCACCTTACATGACGCTCCGGTGGCACTATGCCCTGCACTGTATTTACAAGGCTTAACGCCACCTTGGAAATAAGACCCCTTCACATGCAGCACTTTGCTTGTAAGAGGCGTGCAATGGGTGTTGCTCTGTGGTTGTCAAAGCAACACCCATTGCATTTTGACGCTGCCCAGGATTTATGTGTTTTTGTAAACCTGAGGCAGCACCAAAATCTAACGCCACCCTAGTGGGGGCATTAGCAAGGCGCAACGAGGAGGAATAGTGGTATTCTTCCTCATTTTTTGCTTTTTATATGTGCGCAACATTCTGCAGCACGCATAGAAAGAGCAAAATGCCAGTAATGATTGTTTATGTGTGGGAAGGTGTCCCTTACTGCACATAAACAATTATTTTAAAATGACGCTTTGCATTCTGCAGCACACACAGAAGTGCCAAATCACCATTAATGATTGTTTATGTCCTGGAATGGACAGCTTCCTGCACATAAACAATCAAACTCCTCAACACAGACATCCTTGCACAATGGTGCAAGGATGCCTGCGTTGGCGCTAGGCAGCTCAATTTAGCACCAGCGCAGGGGGAAACACAGGGGTGTGCAGTATTCTAACAAAAAACAGTGCATCCCTGCGTTTCTAAAGTGATGCAGAGCGGCGCTGCCAATTATGGCGCAGCACCCTGCTGCACCCCTTTTTAGTAAATCTGGCCCCATATGTATTGTCTCAGATATTTAGTTCTTTGAAGAAGGAATATAATGGCATTACTATCCACAGGGTTTGTAGTTTGCTCATAGTAGTACAAGGCAATTGGCAAGATTCTTCTGACAGTTTCAGACATTCTTTGTTTTTTCAGTCTATTAGGGGAAGGTGGGGACTCAGAGAAGGTGCTTGTTTTGCTGAAAGACTGTCAAGTGTGACTTCAGTGACACAAAATATGAAGCAGATACTGTGATGAGCCTGCTGTAAGGAATCTATTTCTCCAATAAATGTATAAGCTCACTTGAGTTTGAGAAGGAGTGAGGTCTAGCTGTATCACTGCCATATTGCTGGTATGTGGATAAGCTGAACATTGAAAATGGGTTGCTCTTTTGATATGTGAAGGGGGAAACTGGAATAAAAAATAGACAAGACTTCTCTTGGCAAGGCAAAAGTAGGTTTACTTATATATGGCCGGGAGATCAGTCACCTCCGTGGAGCTGAAAAAGCTGATCTCAATTTGCTGCTTCCAGGTAGCTGCTTATATAGTTGAAAAGTGATGACCTAAATACAATTGTCTAAAAAAGCCAACAACAGGTCAAAGAATATATGAGTTAATAAGATACTTTTACATAAAAATCACATCACCTTTGGCCTTTAAACTTGTAACCTTTTCTCTACATTCAAGCTTTAAAACCTTTTTTCCCGTTTTGAGTTTGTTTTTATTATTCTGTTCCCAAGACTTTTTATCTGACTCTGTATGCTTTAGATGAAAGCCATCTTTGACCAACATCTTCTGAACCACGTCTCAATTAACAATGAGATTGGACTCTGCTTGTGTGCAGTGATTATAATCTCTTCATGGTTTGTAAACATGTTTTTCTATTTAACTGAAAACCGGCTGAACTCTTGTTTCTGCTTTCTGGTGAACTTTAACCTGCATTGCATCCTTATAGAACCAAGGCATATGTTGCTCTTTAACCACATAGTGCTCTGCATTGCTCTCTAATAATGTCTGAGGCATCACGATTTCCTCGCATTTTATTTTCTCCTCGAAGGGTCTTAGGTTTCTGTTATTGACCTAAATCAAAGATGAGGCTTTCGAGTAAATATTTGTGTGTTTCATATGAAGTGTGCTGTTGCTTACTGTGTCCAATTTGAATCTCCTCTGAAGCGCTAAGCTATTTTTTATTGTGAGTTTGTCAGGAATGTTGCTCATTGACCACTGAGGGAGAACAGAACATACTTAGACCCTCAGTACATGTGGCCTGGACTTGGATGCCCAATTATGGTATGTGTTAAAATAAGATACCCCAGGTATTGTAATTGCCAGCTGCAATAATCAACACCTATTCCTAATTCACCCCTGAAAAATGCAGCATAACATAGATTTTGGTGCCGACCTGCATGTCCCGATAATTTTTGAACATTTTTACTCTTTGTAAATTTTGGAAGGATCTCTAAGCCTATCTGTGTGAGAAAGCCATCCACTTCACCAAGAACCTTTCCTCAGTCGTTTGCAGTTCTTGTCTCTCTTTCAACACGTTCACTCAGAGATAAGCAGTGCTTAGTTTGTGAAAAAATAAGTGCTGGGCCCTTGTCAGTAGGCCACGGCAGCTTAGACCAGCCCTCTGCTCCTACCAGCACCTCCAATGACAGAACCAACACAACTAATAACCAACAAACCATACAAGTTTTGACGATTCGGACTATTCCAAGCCCCCAACACTAAAGGAATGGCTTGGAAGGCAGGTAATGGCCATTCTAAGTTATACTGAATTAATAAACAACTGTTGTTTTGCTCATCTCTATATTAGACAAACAGCGCCACTATGTGGCATATTGTCATAAGGGCTTTTGTTGACAATTAAGTGCTGGTGCAGAGCACCAGAAACCACCGGCTCAAATTAAGCACTGGGGATGATATTGATAGAGGCAAAGAGTAGTGTGTTATAGGTAATATCTTTAGAGTATTGTTCATTAGAATTAAATGACTGACTTATGAAATGTAACTTAAAACAGATTTATGTTTCATTAATGTGTGCTTTCCTAGTGTATACACTGTCTACAATTTGAAGCATTGGAAAAAACAATAGGCCTCAGCTGCAGTCCCAAAAGGTTTGTCAATGCTTGTTTAGTTAGAAATGGTTTCTGTAAGTTTATTTTTAAAAACCATTACAAATGGTGATCCATACCTGTACCCATATGTGCATGGATGTGCATGCAAGATGAGCCATCTTGGAATGATTTTTGTAATAACGTTTTACAAAAACCATTTAAAAATGACCACCGATTGTAAAAGAAAACACAACACTTGGGGAACACTTGGGAAAGCCTAAAAGTCTAGAAGGCAAAAATAGCCAGTATGCAAGCAAAATAATGCGACAATCACTGTTTTGGACCAGTTTTGGAGAGCATATAATGATAAAATCCATAACTTTCATAGACTCTTTTTTCCTAATACAAGTCAATGGCAACACATACTCAGGACAGAAACTGTTAGATGAAAATTAGGGCCGGATTTAGAGTTTTGTGGTTGGGGTTACTCCTCACAAACATGACGGATGTACCGTCTGCCGTTTTATGATCCCATCATAGCCTATGGAGATCGTAAAGCAGTGAACGGGATTTCTGTCAAGTTTGTGATGAAGTAACCCAACCGCCAAACTGTAAATCAGGCCCTAAGTAATGGGTAGAAAACAGGATCTTCTCACAAAAAAAGATTATAAGAAGTTTTTAAAAACTAGATACAAAAATATAAACAAATGTTGACACCATTACTTGTTTAATTTACACATTCGCCAGTCCTCAAAGCGACGCTACACTCACTACACTACTGGCTATTTTTGCACAGTGCAGAAATTTCGTATTTGTACAAAACTATGTAAAAGGCTTTTAGGCATATTAAGGTTAATGTGCACATCGGGTTGATATAACAATTATATATTTTCCTTTTATTTATTTTTTTTGTATTACCTATTTTGCGTAATTTGCACACCCTTTCTTATAAAGAAGGATTGATTGGCATTCAAAGCCTTTCATCCAAACAAATGTGCAGTTCTATTTTAAGTTTTATCAAATCCGCCATCACCATTAGGAACCGATATGAATCAGTAACGTGATTACCTATTAAGGGAATTTAGATATTGTTTTACTGCTGTATACGATTCTATAAGTATTTATTATTTCATATTGATTAGTAGGCTTAAGTGGTAAACTTAGATTTTATAGATCTGCAGATCAAAGAGACTTGTCTTTGAATTATACAATAAGTACTGTATATTATGATGATTTATATGTATGTATGTGTACTTTTATGGCAGCATGCCGAATAAAGTTATTTTGACTGACTGACTATTGCAATTCAGTAATGAAACATATAACTTCATGCTAAGGCATACATAATCATTGGTGTTATTTAATAAAGCACTGGCTTTAAGGCACAGATATAATTGATTCTGCTTTCTCATAGTGCATCCATATGAGTTCAGATGCAGGGGAGGCCATCCTTAAATAAGTTTGATATAGTATAGTAAAACATTAAAAAATGGCCACCAGTGCATGCACACTGTATCCATCTTTTAATGTGCAAGTTAGCAAGAGACCTAGAAACCAAAGTCTCTTTTAACATCAAGGCCCATATTTATACTTCAGTTGCTCCAAATTTGCGTAATTTTTTTACACAAATTCAGCGCAAACCTAACTCCATATTTATATTTTGACGTTAGACACGTCTAACCTCAAAATGTAGGAGTTTGCACCATTTTTTGGATGTGTGCACCTATCTTGCGTCAATAAGATGCAAGGTAGGCGTTCCCATCTAAAAAATGGTGCAGTACCCAAAGCCACAAATTTATCCCTTGTGTTAAAATGACGCACAGGTGGGTGGAGGGGATAAATAATGGTGCAAAGCTTGCTTTGCACCATTATTTAACGTCTGGGTCTGACCAGGCGTTAGGGGACCTGCAGACCCATTTCCATGGTTGAACACCATGGAATAGATCCGCAGGTGTCCTCCCCAAGCCCCAGGAACACCCTCAACACCACCAGAGGGACACCGGATGATGGGGGGCCCCATCCCAGGTAAGTATGGTAAGTATAGGTAAGTCATTTTTTTTTTTGCCATCGGGGGCCCTAAATTGAGGCCCCCTGCATTGCACAGGATGCCATCCCCAGGGGACACTGGCTATTAGGGTGGTGGGCATGAATCCTGTCTTTCCTAAGACAGGAGTCATGTTTTATTGGTTGTGCGCCAGGAAATGGCGCTAGTCTGGTTAGAGGTTTGCCTCTCACCAGGCTAGCATAATTTTCTGATGCTCAACCCCATCTTTCCCTACCGCCACATCCACCCTGTTAGCGTCTTCATCTAAGACGCTAGCCCATGGTTAGCGTTGGCTTGCTCCATTCAATAAATATGGTGCCTGGCTGGCATTGTTAAATGACGCAAACCGGCGCTAAACTTTTTGCCGCAAAACTGCGTTAGCGCTGTTTTGCTGCAAAAACTATAAATATGGTCCCAAATTCTCTAATTGTTATAACTCTAAGACTAGGTCTTGAGAAGGGTCCAGAGCATTAACAGATTTTAGGAGTGGTTAGTGCCAGAATTTGTCAAGAACTGGATGCAGCAGTTAGGTTTCCTTTTTTTTATTGGCAGAGGAAAGGGTGACTTCTGCCAATACCCGCAGTGCCACCCTGCATTGCTTTTTTAATTGCCAGAGGAAAGGGTGACTACTCGAAGTAGCTGCAGTGCCACTCTGCACTTGAAATATGTCACATGCCTCCTAAAGAGGGTCCCGAATTTGTGGAAAAAACACAAGAGTAAAACACTTTCTGGGCATTCTAGTAGTTCTAGCTTGAAGACAGAGCTAAATGTAGCAGCAGATACGCCAGCCACTAAACGTTCTCTGGCATCAGGGAAGACAATAGAGCCAAGCAACATTATCTACAAGAAGAACCAAAAAGAAATCCAACTGTAAGGACAAAACAGGGATAAAAATAGAGTTAAGTAGGCAGCAAATGTCACACAAATCAGGAATTAATGCATTGTGATGCATCCACTTGTGATTGATTGAAACAAAAACTGACATCACAGGAGGACTTGAACTTCATCTCAGATTAGAAAACTCTTTTTCTGGAAAAAACTTCCATCTTGGGCAGAATTTTTCACAAGCTAGACCATGCCCTTTTTCTTAGAATCGTGGTGTCAGTCTGACATGCCTACTGCCTACTGCCAGAATTCATGTCTCTCTCTCTCTGCTTTTCCTGACCAATGTTTCCAGCTAATCACATAACACCCCTCTGGAATTTTAAGCATGTGTTGTGCTTCACCAGAGGACACAGACCTGTCTAAACCTTCTGATTCTGTGACTGATTTATGGGTTACCCCAGTGATGTGAATGTTTATGAGGAGTTCTGAATGGTGTCAACTTGCGCACCTTCTCTCTTGGCCCTTTGAATGAAATCATGTCAGTACACTTCCTTTCCTCAAAGTACCACCGATGGGAGACTTTGCAGAGCCTTCTTGATTGTTAGGGAACATTTGTAGAATTGACAAAGCAAACTGTGCCTGCTCAAATGAAGCTGATTCCCTGATTTGTTTTGGAAATACCATACTCTTTTCAGGCCACTCATTATTTCAACTGCCATGATGTATCCTGGATTCTACAGCAACTGAACTTCTTACTAAGAAGTTCCAGCCTACAAGGTAGCAGGTAGAGGATTCACTGACTCAGATGTAGCAGGTGTAATCTAGGAAATATGTACAGTGGGTTGCTATTTTAGTGGCAATATTGCCTAACTGCTGGTTTTCCCACTAGCCTTGAGATCCTAAAGAGACCTATAAATCCGGGTGTAAACTTTGAATGAGACCGCGGAATAGAAAGGAATTAAGGGCCAGATGTAGCAAAGTTGGGAATTGCGACTTGCAATTTGCGAGTCGGAGCGACTCGCAAATTGCAAGTCGCAACTTCCAATGCAGAACGGTGTCTCAGACACCGTCTGCGACTCGCTATGGGGTCGCAATGACCCACCTCATTAATATTCATGAGGTGGGTCGCAAATTGCGGCCCCATAGCGAGTCTAGGCACTCGCAAACATGGAGGCCTGCTGTAGTCAGCAGACCTCCATGTTCGTGACTGCTTTTAAATAAAGCAGTTTTTTTTTTTTTAAGTGTAGCCCGTTTTCCTTAAAGGAAAACGAGCTGCACTTGACAAAAAATCCGAAACCTTTAGTTTCGGGTTTTTTTCAGGGCAGGTAGTGGTCCCTTGGACCACTACCTACCCTGAAAAAATATTTGTGGGTCCATTCACAAAGTGGAAGGGGTCCCATGGGGACCCCTTCCAATTTGCGAGTGGGTTACCATCCACTTGAAGTGGATGGTAACTGCGACACCATTTGCGACCGCATACGCGGTCGCAAATGGTATTGCATACCACTCCGAATCGCAAATAGGAAGGGAACACCCCTTCCTATTTGCGATTCTGAAATGCATATTGCGAGTCGGTACCGACTCGCAATATGCATTTCTGCATAGGGAAACGCGATTAGTGAGTCGCAAACGGCAATTTTTGCCGTTTGCGAGTCGCTATCCGTTTCCTGCATCTGGCCCTTAGTGGAGAACATACTGTATCCATAGGATGATAGGAAGGAGGGGGTTGCCAGTGTAGATTGGTATAGAGTGGACAATCTGCCTTGGCTGTCACTTAATGTTGTTACATGGTCTTCTAATGCTCAAACTCTGGTGCAGTACTTAAGACTGAAGATATAGTGGAAGGGGAAAACGGTGATGTGCAGCATACAGGATGAATGTGATAACTGAAATAAAAGGGAGAAATTCCTAAAGAGCAGTGCGAAGAGGGATTGCAAATTTCTTTTGCATGATCTATCTACCTAAACCATTCAAACTGATGGTTTATCAGAAAGGACCTAAAGTACTGTGCAATTGCTTGGTCAAATCTCTCTGTCCTGTCTGTTCATCTGTTTGGGTGTGTGTCTTGGGGCCCCTGTCTGTGAAGGCCATGGTGTTAATGTGATAAAGATAAATCTAGGCTAATTCTACTGCTGTGGATAGTTTCTTTAATGGAATGAAGTGTTCTAGCTTTGAAAAAGTAGTCTGTGACAGCCAGTAGATTTGTGTATCCTGTGAATTAGATAATTCCCTTGAAATGGCTGACCAGGGTTGATGCGGCTGGGCTATGGTTGAAATATTCCAATGGGTCTTGCATGAGAGGCTTGGCTTGAGTGTAAACAGCACATTGTTGAACATACGTCTTGACAGTGTTACTCAACCCTGGCCACCAAAAATGTCAACTTTCTAGATCTTGTAACTTCCTTTGCTGAGGATCACTAGCTACAAGAGAGTTATGACACCACTGTTGAACTTAATCCTGTAGCTTATTCCAGCTACTTATTTACTACTGTGCGTTTTCTATTGAGTTTTTGTTTGCTTCTGTTTCTGAATTTCATTTGGGATAAAACAGCCGGATGTCAAATGAAGAAGCATCTGTTTCTACTGTCAATAGAAGCTGGATATCAAGATACTGAAACAGTAGTGAATGTTATCTTTAAAGCAGAAAAGTCCATTTCATGTTCATAAGCCCAGTGAAGTGCCTTCCCTTTCTTAGTTAAATTGATGATGAGTGTAATGATGGTGGGGAAACTGTGGATAAAATGTTAATAGAATTTGGCAAAGCCCATAAACGTCTGAATGTCTTTGAGACTTGTAGAACAAGGCCATTTAAATACAGCTGGAGCTTTGAAGTTGTCCAATCCAATACATTTCTCTTATATTTGGAAACCTAGAAATGTGAGTTCTGGTACCTCAAAGAGACATTTTTCCAACTAAGCATAGTGAATGTCATTGTAGTTGTGTGAGTACTTCCATGACATGACCCTCATATTCTTGTATGTATTCTCTGTAGATTAATATATCATGCTTGTGCACAACCATGAAGGTATCCAAAAATGTCTTCACATATCATACATGAAGTGTTGGAAAGGGGCAGGTGCATTGCATAAGACAAATGGCATAACAGGATATTCATAACGTCCATACCTTGTATTGAATGCTATTTTCCATGTGTCTCCTGATCTGATAATTAAAGATTGTGAGCCCTGTAAGTCAAATTTAGAGAATATCTTGGCAGATTTGGTTTGATCCAATAGTACAGAGATGAGAGAAAAAGGGTAGCAGTTCTGTATGATGATACATTTCAGCTTGTGATATTCAACACAGCATTGGTATTCTTCCCTAGCCTTGGGTATAAAAAAAGACAGGGCACCCAGCTGGTGATGTGAACTAACAAATGAATCTCTCTTCTAAGCACTGTTTGAGGACTTTGTATTCTATATCTGTCAAGGGACATATCCTTCCATGTGGAATTTGTACTCCAAGATCCAGTTTGATTACACAGTCATATTTGTTTTGAAAGCTTGAAAGCTTTATAGAGTATGATGCCATAGCAAGAACTTCAAAATATATTCATTTTATACAGCAGACAAAAGAGCATAATTTTTTTTTTAATAGGAAACAAATATTCTTAAAGAAAATGTTCTATCAAAAGGTGTACTCTAAATACACACAAACTATAAATGTCAGAAAGAAGCTAATACGTACAGTTACAAGAGTTGCTAAGACAATAAAGAAAAAGGAGGAAAGGGTGGGAAGTAAAAGCTTGATTACTATGAAAATAGAAAATGGTACAGCCCCAAAACTACAGTAAACTATGTGTTATAAAATTACAGAAAATGAACACTATAAATAACATATTATGAAAAACATGAAAATATATGAGAGACAGTGTATGTATCTACAGTGGCTTATAGTCACCTTGCAACCACTTAGTAGGTGAAGAACTGGATATATTAAGACATTCAGTAACTTTCTTTTTTGAAACAATAGTGTTCGATTAAAGTATGTAGTTATAACAAACCAAGTACCACCAAGCTTTAAAGGAGATATTTGAATCATTTTTCCAGTTAGAGGTGATTTGCTGGAAAGCAGTCACTATCAAAAGGTCAATTAGCTGATTATCTGCATTAGTACAAGCCCAAAGTTTGGACAAACTACCAGGAAAATATATACAATTTTGAATGGAAACCTAAGGTGAAAAACAGCAGTAATTGGTTTCTAAACTTTTTTCCTGAAACGCAACAATATTTGGATGACTTGCATTGCAAGACCAACAATTTGAGTAATTAGTTTTACAAATATGTGAAATTGATTATGGTGTGATAAGTAATTGGTTTTAAATGAAATACAGGATTTGTGTGATGCTTGCTCCGGTTGAAGATTTTTGCAATCTTATACCAAAGATTTATAGACCAACAACCATTAAGATCATGTCCCCAAGCTTGTTCAAAAACAGATTAAGGACTAAAAGCGGACATGGTTTTGAGAGTTATACAGATAATAGAAGCTTTGGGATTTCTTAGTGTTAAAAGTAAGAGCTTTAAATTAGCATTCAAATGTGAGTTCTCGAATAAAAAAATAACGTATGTTATCTTTGATTAAGAGAGTCACATTTATAATTCAAGGATTGGGGACAACCAACTATAACCTGAACATCACAAAACAATAAGGGTATCCAATTATCAAAAAACTGATGTGCCCACTTTATATTATGTCTCCAAGCATTCCAAGACATGCGTTTGTTAGTAAACCTAAAATGTTTAATGTAATAAGTTGAAGAATGAAGTAAGTTTTCCTTGGTGTTTTCCAAAAAGGTAATAAGGTTCAAGGAGTTTGCAGGTAAACTTAAACAAAAGACTTGAAAATCTAGGAGGGTTGGCTGAAAAGGAAATAAGTTTCTGAAACAAAATCAAATTTTAGATTTGGGCAATTGAGATAGCACATCAAAAAGTATACACGTATTGTGAAAGGATAATTGGCCTTTGCCAGTGAGAGTAGACAGTACAGGATCAAGACATAAAGCTGAAATATTAGCAAATATTTTATAATAGATAATTAAAACAAAAATCGGCCTATATTTTTACATAAAGTTGGATCTTTGTCAGATTTAGTAATAAAGCAAATGTTTGCATATTGAAAAGTACCACTTGCTGCAGTATTAGTATTAAATGGTTAAACAAGTGAAATAACGTGGGAAAGAATATGTTAGAAAAATTAGAGAAAATTTTCAATTGAGAACCGTAAAATGCAATCCTAAAGCTCAAGAGGCACCATCACCCAGGCCGTCATATCTAGCCGACTGGACTGCGGCAATTCTTTCTACTCAAGGATCGCATATCACCTCCTTCAACTACTACAGACCATACAGAACACCACACCCAGATTCGTCTTGGATCTCCTGAGACCAACCAACATCACTCCCTACCTCAGGGAACTCCACCGGCTCCCTGTACAAAAAAGATGCCAGTTCAAGCTCCTGACCCATGCATGCAAGGCCGTACATAACTGCAGACCCGCCTACTTGAATCACAACCTGAACTTCCACCATCCCATCAGACACCTCTGCGCCGCTTCCCTTTCTCTAACCCTCACCCTCCGCATCAGATGTAACAGATGTGGATGTCGCTTGTTCTCCTACATTTTCATCTCCAGACCTCCCCATCTTTTCCAGAGTTCTGAAAGTCCCTGAAAACCTGGCTATTCACCTAATCAAGTGGACAGTGCCAACACCTGGGTACCCTCAAGGGTGACAAGAAGCACTCTCCAAATCTACTGATTGATTGATTGATCAGGACACAGTGCTTTGCCTCTTTTTACAACATAAACTGCCTTAACTATTTCATGTGTGGAAATGTTTTACTCTAGGAAAGAAAAATCTAACTGGTCTGTTATAGGTTTCTGAATTGTGTTTAAATATGATTGAATAGCTTCAGCATTAGTAGTAGATTCAAGAGTGTAGAGACATTCAGAAACATTGTAAATTAATCAACAGCATCAGCATCTTTATAAACAAGAATACCACTAATGTTTAAAATTGACACTAATTTGAAACTTTGTTATTTTTTGGATAATTTGCCAATATTTTGCCCGCTTTGTTGAGACCACCGTAATATCAGCACTATTTTTAAGAAGTTACGCAGAAGCATTATCCGTACTTATCTTATTACATGGTATTTTAGATTAAACTAAGTCTTCAAGTGTTTTAGTGAAATTGACATATAAAATGTTTGTTCTAATGCTTTAATTTTATCTAAAACTGCTCTGGATTCAAGAAAATCTACTATAAAGCCACAAGCTGCAACTTTAAAAGCATTCCATACAACATGAACAGGAAAATCAGAGTCTTTGTGAATGTCAAAGAATGTTGAAACAAAGTCTTGATATTCAATAGTGAATCGTGAATCATTAAAAAGTGCATGATCAAATGTCCAACAATTAACCTAGACTAGAGTATGATCTGATATCAGAATGGATCCAATCTCAGAGGTAAATAACTGTTGGATTGGGGACTTGCCAAGAAAAAAATATTATCCAATTTAGACTTGTAATAATGAGCAGGGTTTGAGAAAGCTGTATATTCCTCAGAACATTTCTAAGGCTCCATGAGTCTACTACAGATACCAGTTTAATAATGGATCAAAACTATTTATGCATTTTATTGGGGATAAACTGAACCTTTGAATTGATTTCTGTAAAAGGACCCATTGTCTGATTACAGTCACCCCCAAGATCACATACAGATCATCAAGTTCCAAAACCTTAAAGTTTAAAAATGGTAGTGGGGTTTTTATTAATGGATGTTTGTGCATTAATCCAGCAATTTGTTGAAATTTGATATTAACATCCAGATTCTTTTTTTGTATTGGAGGAGGGAGAAACAGGAACTTTACTAATCCAACATTTGTGAAGTTTTTGAGCTTTCACATCCAAAAGCTGAGTTTCTTGGAGTAAAACAAGATGGAGTTTAAATCTAGCAAGGTGAGAATGGGCTCTGTGTCTATCTTTTGATAAGACTGTTTAAACCTTTAACGTTCCAAGAAATAACCTTGAATTATGCAAACAAGCAGAAATATATAACATGGTGTACCAAACATCCATAAGTAATGGAATAGAAGTGAAGCAGACGTTGTCTCAATATTTTTTAAAAACGAAAACAGACAAAGATCAGACATAAAAGGGTAGAAAAGGAAAGAGAAGAAAGGAGGAAAGATAACAGTATAGGAATGACAGTAGGAACACATAGAGAGTACATACCAATAACATGGCGACTGAGACACATACTCTAAAGGGAATATGCCGGTGGAGACACTACAATATGAAGATCACACATCCAAGGTGCCATGAGTTCAGTGGTAGAGAAAAAAAGTTCCACACTAGGGTAGTATACAGTATGGCAGTGACAATACATGGATTGACAATATCACACAGGTAAGTCTGACATACACATAAAATACGGGAGATTAATATTCATTTACATAATAAATAAATCAGAGGAAGAAGTATTTTGAAATATCCATTGTGTCATTTTTATGGTCACATGCATTTCTTAAGTTTGCAGGATCTTCATAAGAAATTGTTTTATCTTTATAAGTGATTTTAAAATGACACTAATAAATCAATCAATAATGAGCGTTCTTAAAAGCAACAATGGTCTCTAGGCAATCACAAAGTACCTGATTTGCGTCAAAATTACACGCATGAGGACCGCAGAGGAGGAGATGCGTGGAAAACGAAAGGTGTGCATCGGATTTCCTGGCGCACACAGGCAATGCCTTGATTCCTTTCCATGCGGCAAGGGCTTTGCGTCGAATTCCGGCGCATAGGCTTGAATCCTCTTTGCGATGCGGTGTCTTTTGACGCCCAGGGACAATGTGTGGAAATCCTGGGCATGCTGGACGAAGTCACAGGTGCTGCATTGATCCGGTGGGCGATGCATGGAAGTTTCTGCCGCATGACTGGCGCTGCCTTGATTCCTCTTGCAGGAAATCAGGCTGCATCGTTCCGGCTCGGCGATGCGTCGATCACATGGGCTCTGCGTCGAAGTTCTGGTCGTAACACTGGTGCTGCGTTGATCTCCACTCAGGAAGCTAGGCTGCGTCGTTCCGGTTCGGTGATGCAGTGATTTTCTCACCGCTGGGCAGGCTGTGCGTTGATATTCGCTGCAAAAGGAGTTTCTTTGCAGAGATGAAGTCTTTTTGGCCCTGTGACTTCAGGAAACAGGAGCCAAGCTCAATCCAAGCCCTTGGAGAGCACTTCTCAGCAGAGCCATAGGCCAGCAATGCAGCAGGGCAACAGCAAGACAGCAGGGCAACAGCAAGACAGCAGTCCTTTACAGCAAAGCAGTCCAGGTGAGTCCTTTGGGCAGCCAGGCAGCTTCTCTCGGCAGGTGGCAGGTTCTGGTGCAGAATGTCTTCCCAAGAAGTGTCTGAGTTGGTAGGGTCAGGGACCCCGTTTATATACCCAAATGTACCTTTGAAGTGGCGGAGACTTCAAAGAGTGGCTTAGAAGTGCACAAGGTCCCTTTTCAATACAATCCTGTCTGCCAAGGTCCCAGTAGGGGGGTTGGCAGTACATTGTGTGAGGGCAGGCCACTTTCCTTTGAAATGTAAGTGTCAGGCCCTCCACCCTTCCATCCCAGGAAGACCCATTCGGTATGCAGATGTGTGTAGGTGTGACTGTTCATCCTGTGTTTGTGGTTGTCTGGGTGAAATGCACAAGGGAGCAGTCAACCAGCCGAGCCCAGACGTGGACTGGAGGCAGGCTGTATGGAACAGAAGGATTTTAAGTGCAGAGAAATGGTCACTTTCTAAAAGTGGCATTTCCTTAATAATAATATTAAATACCTGTTTACCTCTTTCTAATCAGAATATACCACTCAAACAGTTTGTGAGGGTAGCCCTAATGTTAGCCCATGAAAGGAACAAGCCTCACAGCAGTGGAACACGAATTTAGGAGTTTTCCACTACCAGGACATATAAAACACACAGATATATGTTCTGCCTTTTACCTACACCGAACCCTGCCCTCTGGGTTACCTAGGGCCTACCTTAGGGTGACTTACATGTAGAAAAAGGGGATTTTAAGGCTTGGCAAGTACTTTTAAATGCTAAGTCAAAGTGGCAGTGAAACTGCACACACAGGCCTTGCAATGGCAGGCCTGAGATATGCTTAAGGGGCTACAACTGTGGGTGGCACAACCAGTGCTGCAGGCCCACTAGTAGCATTCAATCTACAGGCGCTGGGCACATGTAGTGCACTTTACTAGGGATTTACCAGTAGATCAAATATGCCAATTGGGTATGAACCGATGTTGTCATGTTTTAAGGGAGAGAGCATATGCACGTTAGTACTTGTTGGCAGTGGTAACGTGTGAGTCCTAAAATCAGCAAAAACAGTGTCAAAAAGTGGAGGGAGGCAGGCAAAAAGTTGGAGGTGACCACCCTAAGGCTGTCAGGCCGAACAGATCTGACAACTTAGGCAGAAAGGAGGTGAAGAATGAAATTGTGTCCCTTCCTTCAACTTCTCCTGACAAGGCATAAATCTGTAAGTTATTCAGTCTGTTTCTTTTGCTTTCTGCGTTGAGCTGATTTTAGTATTTGTGTCTTGAATGTTACTTATTGTTGCATTGCTTAAGAAACTCTCCTGTCTAAGAAGGACCTCTTTCATCAAGCACTTGTAAACTTTTGTTTGATTGCTTAACACAACGAAGAAGAACATGTGTTTCTTCTAGCAGAGTTTACACCGAAATGGAAGAAAAGGCTGAGACTGGTGAACGAACGCCCTGTCTTAACCTTTTAGGTGGAGGTGTAGGATTAGTAACCTTTGCTGAATTGATAAGTTTAGGGACTGCAAAAAGGAACAGTGTTTTGTATTCAAGGGTGGATTATCATCCATTTTGGTAGATAAGTGAGGAGACTGCATCAGGTGTTGGTTTCCAGATATTTTAGTCTAACAACTTAATATTCCTAGTCTTTCTCATAAATATAATAAGGAATTCAATGTACCAGTGGCACAAAAACTGGTAATCGTGGTCAAAATTGTGAAGAGGAAAACATTTTTAGAACCCGATTAAAGCGGAGCAACTCATGTAACTTTCCACAGGCTCTCTATAGAAAACCATAAATAGATTCACTTCATGGCACTCTTCATAAAGGAAAAGCAGAAATCATTGCCAGATTTTAAACACAAATGTCACCTCAGAAGGCTGTGAGCTGAGGAACAGGAATGCACAGCATCAAACAATGTAAAATAGCAGTCGTAGATAGTTTACCCCATGAAGGAAAGCATTGTCTAGCAGTTTCATAATAAGGCAGTAGCTTGAAATAGTCCAAGCAGTGCTCTGCTTGGTCTCTGCATCTGTATAAATCTTGACCCAGCATAAAGGAGATATTTACAGTGGGCTGCTGTAGTGAAAATAAGTATGTTTGACCACTGACTTTGTGTTTCACCACTGTGCATATTAGTTGTTCAATGTTCACCAGTTGCACATTACATTTTGTATTCAATTTAGCTGCCTATTGGCTTTACCGTGGCGTTAGACATTGCAGTTGAGACATTACAGATGAGCTGTGTTTTTCCACATGGTAAACTAAGCTTGTGTTTTTTTGTATTTTCTCCTACCGAACACAATAGCATGATAAGGAAGCGCATATTTTGTGTTTTTCTTTAGTGCAGGGAAGGACTCGGCCTTGGCATAGAGAGCCTTGAAAACTTGGCCAACTTTTGACGTTGCTTCTTCCATCTCTGACCTACAGTAGCCAGCATGTTTTGAATATTCTATAAAAGGTGTCCCTGGGCAGCAGCGAGGGGGAATTTTCTGAGACTTCAGTCAGGAGTTGACGTCAACTGCCTGACCTCCCATGAGGGTGGAAAAACTCTTACACGCAGTTGAACAGGGGTCATCAGCTTGCTGGCATGAGAAAGATGAAGAGCAGTGATAGGCCCTACGGTGATGAATTTTGACTTTATTCTTTGCTTGGCAGTTATGCTATAATGAAATCACATATATTTGCTGTGTACATTGCAGTTGAGAATCCCTTTGATAAATTTTCCTTTCATTGCTGTGACTATTTTTAAACCTGTGCCTCTAACCTACTAATCTCCTCTCTCAGGAACCTTGTGGTGAAGTAATAATAAATGTCATCTTTAAACTAAGAAGTGCATTCCAGAGATTTTTGTCAGCTCGGTCATTAGTGAAAGCAAAACATTTTGGTGTAGAGACATCAGTCTGGAGTGGAATTGGAGACTGAAAGTGCACGATTTAAAAGTGTAATTGTTTTTGTTGTATAGAGAATTAAGGGAAGCACCGCAGGCCATGTTTGAAAATGCATGTGAAGTTAAACTGCCTTATGGTGCTGTGACAAACATGTTTTCTTGTTTATCAGGACTTTCTAAGTTTTGAGATGAGTGCTTGGATAAAACAAAAGTGTTTTCATATTTAGAAAAGGTGCTTTTTGAAAGGAATGATGTCCCTTTTATTCTTGACAGAAAGGTTTGGATACTTTTGTCTGCTTACAGAAAAATACGTGAGAGATGTAAACAGTTAGAACATGAAAATAAGAATTTACGTGAGCAAATTAGCCAGGGCAAATTATTGCAAGATAAAGCTGAAATTTACAAAGCTGTTACAGGAGAATTTGGCTTTTCACATTCCAGTTATGAGGAGGTTTAAAAAGGTGGGGGCCAGTGTGAGCCTCATGAGCAGAGCGTAGTTCTCCGTGTGCAGAGCAGCCCACAGTTTTTGGCAGGAGCTGAAGTGCATTCTTTAAAAGATTACACTGAGCAAGAAGTTGACGATGTTACCGGTATATTCAGATCACTTTTGCAGAGTATGATGTATAAAATGAATTCAGATAAGACAGAGGTACAGTCGCAAAATGTGCAGTTTCTGGGAATTCAGTGGAATCCAGAACACAGACAGATGTTGTCACAGGTAAAACAAAAGATTTTAGAGTTTCTTACTATTTGCACTAAGCAAGAGACACAGAGTTTCATGAAATTGTTTGATTTTTGGAAACAGTATAGCCCTCATCTGAGTAAAATCTTAACACTTTGGTACAAAGTAACTAGGAAAAAACATGAATTTGAATGGAGTGAGGAGCAGCTGTGTGCTTTTGATTTGGCAAATGAAATAATTCAGCAGACTTTAGATTTGTGCGCAGTGCAAGAGGGAAACACTGATTTACAAGTAAATCATGGACAAAATGCCAACTTGAGTATGTGCCAGAAACAGGGGAGGACAAGGGTGCCCCTGGGTCTTTGGATTAGAAAACTATCTAACTTTCTGGAGCGCTGTACTCCTTTTGAAAAACAGTTTTGACTTGTTTTTGGGCTCTAGTGAATACTGAGCAGATGACATTAAATTATAATGTAATTCTGAAATCTGGAATATCTATCATGCAGTGGGTGATGATTTCGCCTAAATCTCACAGTATAGGACAGGCACAAGAGGCTAGTATCATACTTTGGATCTGGTACATACAAGACAGGGCTCAAGTAGGACCGACAGGCACTGCAGCCCTGAATGAACAGGTGTAACAAGCCCTTTTACAGGAAGAGGAGAGGGTGCAGGGAGTACCACAGGTAAAAGAGTCACCAGTGACATGGAGTGCGCCATTTGAATTCTTGTCCCCTGAGGATAGAAAGCGTGTGTGTTTTGCTAATGAATCATTGAAATACGTGAGTACTAAAAGACAATGGAAAGCAGTGTTATACAATCCAGTTACTGAAAAGTTTGTTGTCTACCACAGGAGAAGGAAAATGTAGCCAATATGCAGAGTTGTACAATGTGTGTCAGACTTTAAACCAAGAGCTGCTTGAGACGTGTTATTTTTACACTGATTCTTGGTTCACTGCCAATGGATTAGCCGTTTGGCTTTCCACATGGCTTGCACATAACTGGTTCATTCATTCAAAAAATATGTGGAGCAAAGAGTTGTAGCAGGAAATTTGAGAAATGTTAAAACAGAGTAAAGTCATAGATCCTCATCGTCCCATTGACTCATTAGAACGCTGGTTCAATTCCCTTGCAGATGTTAAAGACAAAAGTGCAGAGACAGAAGGGTCACCCCAGAATTCTGACTTGGTGGGGATGGCTAAGTGGGCGCACCAGAAATGTGGACATCTGGGAGAAAAAGCCACTTACAGGTGGGCAGAGATTAGATGGATGCACATTCCCCTAGATTTGATAAAAACTGTGATTTTGCAATGTCCTATTTGTCAGCACACACAACAAAGATCTGTCCCACAAACATTCAAAGATCAGTTGGGAAGAGGAAAGTTACCAGGACAGATATGGCAAATTGATCAGGTTTTAGGGGGAGTGATTGCTGCACATTACCATGAAGAATCAAAGTTACTGTGATAAATAGTAGAGAATTTGATTCATTCGTACAGATTAGAGACAGAATTGCCCAACTTGTCATAAGTGCAGTGAATGGAGGTTTGGTAAGGAAGGAGTCTGCCCCAGCCCTGCTGACAGTGCAGGGAAAGGGAAGCTGTGGTGCAGCAGATAAAAACTTCAGTGCTAAGGTGTGGGTTGAACCCCCAAATGGCCCTCCAGAACCTGCAGGAATTATAGCAAAGGGCCCCAATAACGTCCTGCTGATTATAAAACAAGGAAAGGAAAAAGGAGAGCACATTTCAGATGACAAATGTTATTTGCAAGAAAAGTCATACTTGTCTTTTTTGCAGATCCTACTATGACTCGCCACTGACCATGAGTGTGCTGTGTGGTCTCCCTTCGGGCGTTTGTGTGTGGGGTCAGGGGAGGGACCGCACCCCCAACCTGAACCTGATTGATTAAAGTGCAAAACCTATGCATCCATTTTGCGCAACTTGCGCCTCCGGTTCAAGTTCTAAATGGGAACAATACAGAGTACCATGGATGTTCTGTCAACTTGTTTGATTACATTATTCCAATGGAACTAACCCAGGGCTGGTTATTATCTGATGACTTCTGCCAGTCTCATTAAGCAACATTGCCAGTAAGCTGTCTGTTTTTCATGTGGAAACCTGACTTTCACTTACATTCCAGCAAACCATTCAGGTGGACTCTGTACCTTTCCATGATTAGAACTCATGATGGGTCC
The DNA here is from genome assembly GCF_031143425.1 of Pleurodeles waltl. Taxonomy (NCBI): domain Eukaryota; kingdom Metazoa; phylum Chordata; class Amphibia; order Caudata; family Salamandridae; genus Pleurodeles; species Pleurodeles waltl. The sequence goes on along the minus strand of NC_090436.1, from coordinate 657,890,012 downwards.
ATCTAATTCTACACCAACCTGCTATATTAGAGACACTCTACAGTCAGTTATTATCCCAATTAGAATATATATAAGCTTCAGTCTTTTCATTGTAGGTGTATTTGATTTGAAAGGTTATAAGATCAATACGTTAATCCAATTCCATTGCTTTACAGTGATTGATTTATCATTACATTATGTTGCTGTATACAATTCAAACCTGATTTGCTTATAATGTTTTTGTTTTTTCTTTGAAACAAGAGAAAAGTAAACAAAAGTCATTGGTCAGAGGGTGGAGATGTAGTGAAAATAAGTATGTTTGACCACTGACTTTGCGTTTCACCACTGTGCATATTCGTTTTTCAATGTTCACCAGTTGCACATTACATTTTGTATTCAGTTTAGCTGCCTATCGGCTTTATCGTGGTGTTAGACATTGCAGATGAGCTGTGTTTTTCCACATGGTAAAGTAAGCTTGTGTTTTTCGTATTTTCTCTTACCGAACACGATAGCATGTTTTGTATTTTTCTTTAGTGCAGGGAAGGACTTTGCCTTGGGAGAGAGAGCCTTGAAAACTTGGCCAACTTTCGACGTTGTTTCTTCCAACTCTGACCTACAGTAGCCAGCATGTTTTGAATATTCTATAAAAGGTGTCCCTGGGCAGCAGCGAGGGGGAATTTTCCGAGACTTCAGTCAGGAGTGGACGTCAACTGCCTGACCTCCCGTGAGGATGGAAAAACTCTTTCTCGCAGTTGGACAGGGGTCATCAGCTTGCTGGCATGAGAAAGATGAAGAGCAGTGATAGGCCCTACGGTGATGAATTTTGACTTCATTCTTTGCTTGACAGTTATGCTATAATATAATCACATATATTTGCTGTGTACATTGCAGTTGAGAATCACTTTGATATATTTTCCTTTTATTGCTGTGACTATTTTTAAACGTGTGCCTCCAACCTACTAATCTCCTCTCTCAGGAACCTCGTGGTGAAGTAATAATAAATGTCTTCTTTAAACTAAGAAGTGCATTCCAGAATTTTTTGTCAGCTCGGTCATTAGTGAAAGCAAAACAGCTGCACAATCCTAATCAAACATTGACATACCTCATGATCGAGAGCTCCAGCTATAGACAGCAACTATTGTGGTACCAAAGCCACGTCCCGCACAATCATATTCTTGATGAGGAAAAGGAATGTCTGTTTCTTTCTTATTGAAAACATTAGACAAGGCTGGTTATACTGAGGGTACCATGTCCCTCCTGTACTCTATTTCTTCCATTTCCAATGCAGGTGATTTCCTGAAATCAAAACATTTCAGTGCCTAGGTTTATAATCTTCTATGTGTAAGATAACATTTATTTAAGGAGTAGGATGTGGAAAGCGAAATGGATGAATTTTGCCAATCAATCACCAGATTATGTAATCTCAGCTAAGTGGTTTGCAATACAGTGGGAAACGATGGAGAGTTCATACTATTAAATAAATAGCTTCAACATGCTCACATAAAAAAACACTCAGAAGAAAAGGTTTTATTTCTTCTCGTATGGCCCCATGTTTGAGTGACGTGCCATCAATTCCTTTGATGTCTTCTGGTTCATCCTTTCCATTAACAGGATTGCTGTGTTGTTACTTAAAGGCATGGAACATGAAATAACCAGAGGTGCTTGAGTCCACATCAGAGAAGCATGGTTCCAGATTGCAAGGTTAGTGCATCTTGGTAGTGGGTTTTATGATGAGAGACTTTTGTCCAAAATGTGCTCTCCTGGCTTGCGGTCAGAAGGGCTGCCTGGAGTGGATTTTCAGATGGATGCATGCCCTAAATTAACAGCCTGGCAAGCTGTCACCTTTTGGCCAAAGATGTAGACGTGCTGAGAAGCCCAGTTATCTTTGAGTTTCAGTGAAGGAATTGATTAATCAAATACCTCACAAGAGAAGGAAGGGGAAAGGGGAAAGGGAGAGAGAAAACACACGAGCACTTGCTGACGTAAGGCACCATTTGGACAATTATGAACTGGTACGCTGACTCAATTTCAGGTGGAATAAGGGGTGAATTCTGTATAAGTACAAGGAATACCAGAACGTCAATGGACAGGTCATTTCAAAAGAACAATGGTAGCAGTCAAGAGACCCACAAGCAACAAGGACAAGGCAGGTGTGGTCTAGGTAAGGTGTAACCTTACAATAAAGGTCAGGAAAAGGTCAGGAAAAGGTCGAGTGAACAAACTAAGTCGTAGCAGACATCCAACACAACTACGAATTGCTGCCAGATACTGAGGCCTGTGCGTGTCCGGTTATATATACTCTACCACTAACAACCCAGAAGTAATCTATAATTAGGTTTCTAGACTTTCTCAATTGCCATTGCCCAGTCTTTCAAAAGTTTCCAATCCCATCCCTCTCAGAACCAGGTAATTCTGAGATTAATAAGGCAGTTACTAAAGCAATGAGGTGAATGTTTGTGAGGGTCTGAACTAGTCCCGATTTGAGCATATGCCCCCTGACTTTTGGTGTTGGACTGAAATCCTGACTGCAGTCCAGCTTTGTGGATGCCTAGGTAGGTGTTCAGCACGGCATCGAGCAATATGCCACCTGAGTGCGCAGTGCGTGCACAGAGTTCCAGATGGCACAACTATGACACAGCGGAGAATGTTTATCATTACAATGGGGAGCTGTTAATATTTCCTATTGCGACTACTTTTTAGTTAAGTGAAGGAAAATGAATTAATTATCAGTTGGCACATCCTGCTGCTGAGCCTTTAACATGTTTGCATCATTAAGCGTTAGAATATTATAACAAGTATTTACAATGCAATATGTCTCGCATTTGCTCGAGTTAGAGCTATTAGCGTTGTAAAGTCCTAACTGGACTTTTCTTGCCACATAAATTGAAAATGAAAAGTAAAACAGGTGACATAAGGGAGCTGATTCAAAGCACCGCGGCCGCCATGAGCATGGACAGACACAAAAGGAAAAAGAAGTTCGCTCGCAGTAAAAGTATCAGCAAACCTGCAATTATCAATGTAACAGGGTTGGTGGTATCAACGACACAGTAACTATAGAAAAAGCAAACCAGTTGGCAGAATGAAATGAAAGGGGTGGAAACTGTAAGCCAAGAGGATTTCAACAAAAAGAACAGAAAGGAAGACTAAAAAGAAACAAGCAGAGAATAAACGAAATGAGCACAAAATTAAACAAGCATTGGCTTTGGCTGCCAGACTGTTGACTTTGCCAATGCTTGTTTTAAAAAAAATAATGTTTTTGTAAATCTTTATTATAAAACATTAAAAAGTGGCCTCCTTTGCATACAAAGGTGGATGTCAGATTTTTTCTGTAATAAAGTTTTACAGAAATGCTCACAGCAAGCCACCTCTGTATGCGTATACACGTATAAGCACAGGTAATCAAATCATCTTTGGATGGATTGTAGACTATTTAAACATGTCTGCCTGTGCCTACCTGTGTGCATGAATGCATATACACAGGTGGCCATCTTTGAATGGGTTAGAAGTCCATTGAAAGATGACTGCCTGTGCTCATGTCAGCGCATGCAAATGCAAGAGTAGTCATTGTTAAATGGGAATAAAGGCCATTCAAATAAATATTATGATGGTTGCCGTGCCAATGTGGGATACAGTGCAATGGAAGCAGTGGTTAGGGCGCCAGATGCAGTCACTGGAGATCTACTAGGCACCAGCAAAATCAAAATAAATAAAAAAATAGGTAAAAAGGTTAAACTGAAAAAAATGGACATTGACCAAAAAGGGGACTGTGTTTTAAACTGCTGTGAACATTGTGTACAAGCAAAAAGCCATCATTCACAATTATTGAAGCCACTGGCTGAAGTGGGGTAGTTCCTTGCCCCCTGCTGTGGGCTGTGGTGGGCGGAAAACAAATGTGAATGACGCAACAACTCAAAGGCTGGCTGAAAGCCTACATACAGTAAGCATTTTTTACATATGTATTTTTGGTAAAATTAAGCCACCTTGGCTAAAGCGAGACATAAGAGTAAAGCAGGTGAACAAAGAGAATGCTGGCAATAATGAACAAGAGCTTGAAAAAAGAGACACAAAGGGAGAGTAATGGGATAAAAGAAGGGTTAAAACAGGGGAAAGACGTGGTGCAGGTGACTGCAAATTAAAATATGAGTAAGAAATTGTAATATTATTTGGGGGTGTTACTACCCACCTCAAGTAATAATCACAATCCTTGTCAGGGTAAACCACTAAAGTCACTAAATCAACCTGAGCATGTCTCCATGGTGCCTATATCACAGAGCGGCTTAATGTAGAGGAATAAGTAAAGTATTTAGGCAGTACAAAAACAGTAATAAAAGGGAACTAGAGGTATGACTTTTTAAATTTTAGATTAAAATAGCTTTAAAAAGTGCTAGTTGTGGAAGACAGGGACCTAGGCGCGATATGAGGATGACCACAATGGAGGTCAGATCGGATTTAATTCAGGTTTGACCCAGTCGGGAAATTTTATGGCCTGAATTATATCTTGGCTTACTTGAAACTCCGGAGATTTCCCTTCCTGCCAAGACTTTGGTCTGCCGCTTGATTTAGATTTGGGCATACCACAGTTTGTCAGTAGTGGATTCTGCTCCACCTTCACCATAGTCAAACCTGTAATGAGAGGTTTGGATATATATTCTCCCACCTAATTTAGATGGCCAGACAAATAGCTAGTTTACAGTGGCCATCGGTAAAGGGCACTGAAAAGTGCCCTATGTCCGGCTCACCATGGAAGGAAAGCATTGTTGTTTTTTCATTTTTAAATAGAAATTTCCACATTGGGATTTATTTTAAATAAAAAAAATTAGCTCCATCATGTTTGATGGAACCGTCTGGCAAAGTTTCATTGGCAAGAACCACAGTGATAGTGGTCCCTCTAAATGCTTGAACTGTCCCCTGGGCCAGGGGACATTTCATAATTTAGTGGGCAGCAACTCCATCAGTGACAGAGGAATTTCCTCTGTTGCCCTGGCGGAGGATGCGCCATTTGTTAAAATTATAGCTCAGGCCCTTAATCTCTCAAATGGAAGTCCAAAGTCTTCAGCAGGGCTGTAGGCTCCACAAAGGTCAGATAGCTGGTGGACGAGGTCCTGGTGAAACTCCAAAATTTTGGTGGGAAAGCTCAGAGTGAGAGAAATTAGAATTTTGCCCAAAAAAGGTCCCTCACTGGCCTGGTACTTTGGCCACCTTCGCCTGATCAAGAGCTCTTCATTCGCACTTAGTCACTTTTTTGGAGCTCAGATTCTTATAGTGGGGCAAGCCTGCAAGCTGTACCCGATGATGGTTCCACAAGGCAGGATACCTCTTCTGCAAGGTCACACTGAATCAGATTTGATGCTGCAAAAAAGCTCGGAGCTAACCTGAATCACTAGCCCAGAGGCACCACACCTCCATATGATCAACTTGGCATGTGTGTCCTGGTCTTCTGAAGGTCTTTGGAAACAAAATGTTTTTAAGGCCCAGTTTTCCCCAGGTTTGTCAAGATGTTAGGAGGAGTACACTTTGACACAGCTAGCCGGTTAAAGGAGAGGCCTCTTGTAGTTTTTTGTGTCCCAGTAACTTGAATATGAGGTCAGCGTTATGACCTTCGAGTCCAGTTCTATGTTCTGGGTTCAAGAGGGAGAGCAGGTCCAGTCCTCCAGGGTTCTTCTAAGGTCTCAGACAACATTTTCAGTCCTCTTCTGATCTTACACAAGTCTAGTGCTGTTCTTAGAATGGTCCTCGGGGTGCCACATATATGCCTGGCACCAGCTCGTGTGCCTGGGTGACTCCTGGCCCCTACCTAACCAAGAGGGTAAAAATTCCAGGGGGTAGCCCTACTCACTTTGCAGCATTCCCTGAATGTTCTTCAGTAGACAATGGCACAGTGCCACTCTCTTCCTAAATCCAAGATGGTGAAACCCTTCTCCCTTTGTGCAGCACCTTTATTCCCACCCTGTTTGTGGCCAGGGAAATTAGCACTTCAAAACATTTCTGGGAGCAGCTATTTCCCCACTACAAATGGAGCCAGGCTGACTATGGAAAAATAAGGGGCATGTGTTGGTGTCACTTGACCTCTGCCTATGACAGGGAAGGTCATTTTGAAGTTAATTCAATTCCTGGACATTGCCCAAATGGTCATCCTGTCAGCGGAACAGAAACACCTCCAGGCACCCAGCCTTGGTCTCCAGTTCTCTGAGCAGTCGTCACACTGAGGACTCTGAGACTCCACTCATAGAGTTGCAGTTTGAGGCTAATGCAAATTAGCCGCCAGGGGCATTAGGCAGTGAAAAGATCATTTTCTAAAAGTAATGCAAATTAGCCACCAGAGGCTTTAGGCAGTGAAAAGATAATTTTCTAAAAGTATATTTTCCTTAATATTTATTTACAAATCTGACCACCAGTGATTTGGGCATTTTACAAAACATCCAAGAATGAAATTTGTAGGTATTTTCAATCTGGAGATAAATTATTACATTTAATATTGAATCTCACTATTTTTCTATAGAACAACCAGTCGTGCTACAGTGAAAATAGCTTTTTTGTGTGGGTCTTTTTACAGTAAGGACATTTAACATTATATTTCTACATGTTCTACTTGTAAATACCTTGCACTCTGCTTTATGGGTGGTAAAGCCTACTTACAGGTGACTTATTAATATGTAAAAAATCGCAGTTTAAAAGCTCTTTTGATCAGGGTAGAATGATAGACATGAAGCTAAGTTTTACACTGTCATAGACTCTTCTTATGGTAACAAGACTGCTGGATTTTGGGCGGCAGCAACACCGAATGTGGTGGACAGTCTGATCCCACACTGTGTGACAGCTGTCAGCCAAACCCTTTCTGGCTAGCTAGCAGCTAGCAGCACCTCACAAGCACCAGAGGTAGAAGTAATTTGTGACAGCCTTTTGCATGACACTCAGATGCCCCAGGGAAGTTGTGGTGGAACAGATCTTACCCCTTTCTCTCAGTTATACAAGTCACATACATGCAAGGACAAAACAGAAGCAGGACCTTGGTTCTATATAGAACGGCATGAATTGTGATTATGAGGATATTGAAACACAGCACTATCACAGCAGTGAGCAAAAGAGTGAAACACAAGAAGAGTCCCACCATATTGTCATGATAGTGTGCCTAACATTTCTACTGACACTACTAAGTTTCTATATGTGTGCAGGTAGCAGTGGTAGCCCTAATCAGCCCTTCTGGTCCTAGGAAGGAAGCTTAACCCCTATACCTGTGCAGAAGTAAAGGAGAGGTCTGTTAGTCTGCTGAGTTTCCTCCCACGTAGGCGAAGAGGAACCAAAAGGTTTTGGCAGAAACTGCGACGACATGCCGCATGAGATGGCAAACTGGCTGGAATGTCCTTTTAAGATGGTGTGGGCAGCGTGATGTTTTATAATAACATATCTGTTGTTCTTAGAACTGCCCTGACGTGACAACAAGTATTTTTCTGTGCAGGGTAGACAATGTACCCTTTGGACTGGCAATACCTGGTAAACATTGTGTACAGCTTTGGGATGAGCATAGGATGAAAATGTTGTGCAAAGAAATTAATAACAGATTTTGCAAGGAAGGACAACTGATAAAAGGAATATAAAAAATGTCCACTAAATAAAATATAAAAGCAAAATGTAACTAGGAAAAGGAGCATAGGCCCTAGGCCCAAAGCTAAATAATGTGCCCATGTAAAAAGCTAAAATAAACTCACAACACCCTCTCCATTGTTGGTTCAAATCTGCTGAAGTCTATAGAATCACCTATTCTACATTGATTACTAAAATTAAGCTAAAATATAGAGAATGAGATGAAATGTCCATGTCGACAAGCAAAACAGATTAAAACATAGTCAAATGAAAAAAGGGTTCAATTTAACATTTTTGCAAAACTCAAACAGGCCGAATATCAGAAAATCAACAATAATCATGGTCTTTTAGAAAATTCCCAATGTCATCAATTGTTATTGAATCCAGGAAAGACCCCACTTCGGCAGAAGGTAGGGAACTAGTTTGTTGACAAGGAAAGTGAGGGAGCACTCATGTTCTGTCGCCTCAGCCATAGCTCTGGCCAAGCTGGCACCCTCCCATGCAGTGCCAGGCATCAAGAGCCACATGATCCACAAATAGCAGCTCTCAGCAAGATTCCTGTAGCAATCATAATCTCAATGTGCATGTCTGGTAATGAACCCTCATCGAGAACACCAACAGACCAGCATCCAAAGAAGGTATGCGCTATATGGTAAGACACATTTCTGGTGCATATTCGATTTGGCACCACAAACATTGGAATACAGGCTGCACGCAATTTAGAGCTGGTCTGCATGACAAAGACCAGTTGGACTCCAGTTCTTCCAGAAGTGGTGCTCCACAATACTGCATCATGCATTCACGACACAGTTGGGCTGGTGGAAGCTCCATCAGTCCTCCTTGTTGAGATGGGGCAGATATTGCGAAAAAGAATAGCAACAGCAAAATGATTGCCAAAGTAACAGTGTGTAGCTGAAGGTATTATGCCAAGTATAAAGGAAATGGTGCTGAGAAAACCAGAACCAACATCCTTAAAGAAGTTTAGAGTCCCAGCTGTGCTAGATGCATTAAAATGCGACCTATGAGTACAGTGAAATATCTTGGAAAATCTGTACTTAAAAGGGATTGTATTCCTACAAATGACCTTGCCACTTGGAGGGCATAGGTCTTGTGGGCAGATATAAGTGCCACGTGTTTCTGAAACAAAAGAACCTTTAGTCTGCTCAGCTTGTCAAAATTTACATTAGAAGTATCAGCATGAGCCAAATTTCTGCTACTTTTATCTCATGTGTGGGGTTAAAAAACATATTTCACAACATGTAACAATTTTGGAGACTGAAACTACGTAGGCAATTCCGTCTTTCATTCCACAACAGTTGATTTTGTTCAGCATCACGTAACTCCCATTCAAGAGTACCTGGAACACCGGATGAATCAAAGGGACAGGAACACCCTTCAGATAACAAGCTAAAATCACAGCTAAAGCATTACATGCTCCGTGAAAGGACAGCTGTTTACAAATAATCAAATCACTTACAGAAGTCTCGCACTCGCTAAGAAAGACTTCTTTCATGGCACTGAACCATTTATACGTCAAGGATAGTTCTCACACCTCATGGATGTTACTATCTCTTAGTTTTCAAATCTGCCTACAGGAATGTGCTTCAAACATGAGGTGAACTGAAGTGTTGATATAGGCAAATTAATAACCCCGTGTATTAACCAAACTGAAAATGGTATTTCTGCCATATGGAATAGCAAGTTTTCTAAATTTGATGTTTAACAGAACATATGTTGGTTCTTTCTTAGTCATTATTTGTTGCTGTTGAATCAAATTAAACATGGCAAACAATTCCCAGGAACTGACATGTTACCAGGGCACGCAACTACTTTTCAGAACTTGTAAAATCCGCCCTAACTGCATAATGGGCCTAAGCTTTGTAAAAATGACATGCCATTTTGTATGATGTCAACTGCAGATTAAACAATGTTGTTAAGTGTGTATATACAGTTGGACAAGGTGTTCATTCCCTTACCTACAACGGCTAGATACTTCTGCAAGCTTTTCTGATATATTTGCCTCAACCAGGTGCATAAGTTTACAAATTCCTTTATATTTTGCATATAAGAAATGCTTTGTGCGTGGTTTTCTAGGACCTAACAAGAAATCTTGCAAGTCTGTGTTTTCTGAATGGAGACTAAGGTGTTCTTTAATGGCTGTTAATGTGGAGATTTTCCACCATAGTTGACATGGTTTGCCCACGATATATGTTGTGATGAGTGTTGTGATGATATGTAATGAAGGTCTGGTTGGCTAGCTCTAAAACCCCCTTTGAAGTTTACAAAATACACATGACAACCATGTGTGTCCACTGGCCACGATACCCACCCGTTTGGACCTGAAAGTGATGAATTAAATGTTCCATTCTGGACCCACCCGTTGAGCTGTTCTTCAGTGGCATTTCAAATATTTTGCCATACGTCAAATTTAGCTGGTGACGGAATACTGGGCGCATTCAATTCCTTAATTTTTGAAAAAGCCTGTACAGCTTGTTTGTTGTACAGTTTGTTGTACAGTTCAATTTAAAAGTATAATTTGCAACAGAATAAGACATGCACTAAACAAAGTTTCTTGTGCCTGTATTTGCGAATTTCTAGTTCCCCACACACTCTTTAAGTCAATCGACTTCAACCAATATTCATAGTCTTCAATAGCGAACTGGGAAACAAAAGATTCAGAATAGATCAATTTGGTATCTGTTAACAGGACATTCTGCAATTTTATAGGAGACTATTTGAAATAATAACACTCAGCATTTGTGACATTGTGCCCAGAAAAATATCAAACTTTTCTACATACGTTTTAGAACTCCTTACTGGTGGAGTTGGACAATATTCCCATTGTGTGTACTTGTACACATTTCTCGGGGCGCTGGCTTGATGTATAAAGTGGTGTCAGTAATGATGGCAACAGAACATTTTCCCATAATTTACTGTTGTTTGGTAAGCGTCTTAACTTTCAAACACAGTACAGTATTCAAGCTCAGAAAGCATAGAATCAACTGTTTTCACATCCCAATCATCAGAAGAAAAAAAATTATATTATATAATTCATAGAAACCTTATATACATATGGAATTTTTATATTTCTATTGGCCCGATTAAATCAAATGATACTTTATCGAAACCAATCCCATCAGGAATCGGTATAGCTGAAATGTTTACTAGGGACAACTTTCTGCTGAACTTATGTGAAGACAGGTGAGGCCTCAGAACCTCATCCACCACTCGTTGATCTCAGCAAAATATCCACAAGCAGTTCGCGCAAACACTTGGAGAAGGAGAACTGGCAGATGTGTCCCTTGGTGGTTCATAGTAAACTATTCCATCTGTTTGTGTTGAATTTGAGTAATACAGCTCAGAACTTTGGATATTTATTGCAGAAGATGCAGAGACCGGTACTAATGAAGCTCATTTTCCACCCTCCTCAAGCACAGGGAAGTCTCATCACTGTTGATTAAATTTTGAAGAGGCGCATCGTGAGTGGCAGTGAGAGGGGTTAGGGAACTGCTCAGGATTCCTCATGGTCTACTGTGTAGGACTGGTAACATAGTCTAACTTGACATTGCCAATTGAAACAAAGTGGTTTTCTTTGGAACCGGGCAGTGGTGGCAGGATAACAGCTCTGATACCATGTATTCTCAGGACTGGAACCAGTGCTCGATATGCATGCCAAATTATTTTTTACAGCAATCTTTTCATGCACTAGATCCCCAACTTCTAGAATGCAGCTAATATATATTGTCGGTGAATCCCTCATACCCAAGGTAGCAGCACATACAGATGAGTTGTCATTACAGAACTGTAGTAATTCCTACAAGATAGTGGCACGTTCATTTATGTCATAAGGTGTGTCCACCACCACCGCGTCAGGGTCATCAGGATTTAAGACATCCATAGATATACCAAGCAGAACCTCAGGTGCGCTCTCCCAAGGACCTTCTGGGCAGATTATTTAGTGCTCCCTGGATTCTATATAGGTGGTTAAGCAAACTACGACCTGAATCTAATACTCTAGCTGTTAAGGATTGCTTTAAGTTTCAGTTCTTCTGCTCCACAACAGTGTTTCCCTTGGGATGATATGGAGACCACAAATGTAATTGGACCCCCATTGTCACCATGGTGTCCCTGAATGCCCTGGAGGCAAAGGCAGTGGCCTGGCTCGAATGTAAAGCTGCAACTGCATATGTCCCGATAAAGACATACACATTTTTAATAATAGTTCAAGCATCAGATGATCGTTATGGCCATACCCGTAGAATTCTGGAGCAAGAATCAACAACATCTAAGGTGTATTTGTATGCCCCATCAGGTGTTGGAGACCACAATGGTCAGGTACACCATTGTAATGGTCTGTTCGAAAACAAGGAGAGGTGCCTGTGGTGGGCGTTTGACAGTGGATTATTTTATTTGTTGACAGATGTCATAACAAAGGACATACTGCTTAGCCTGTTTGTAGACCTGGCCACCAATAGTGTTTTTGTAATAATGTATTCGTAGCCACCACACCTGTATGGGCAGAAGCAACCCCTTTGTGTGCTGTTTTGATTAGGTCTTATCTTTGTTCTTGGTTGGGGATCACGCAATCACCCACCCCTAGTATTGTTATGAATACATTTTGGGCGCTCAGATGGTTGGAATATTTGGCAGGATAAGCCTTTGGCAAGGACTTGCTGTCAGCCGAAGCTTTAAAAGCAGCCAGTGTTTCATCATCTAACCTTATCTTAGAATGAGTAATCACAGCAACAGAAGCCGTGACTACTGCTGACGAGGCTGCTTCATCAGCCAGGGTGTTTTCAGCAATGTGTATTCCTGCATGGTGATGGCCCATTGTATTTACTACACGGGTATTTGGTAGCGTCTCCTTTAAATCTGCTACCTTCCTCCACAGGAGTCTGTGTTTGATGGTGTTCCCTTTTGAATCTCTGAATCCATTCTGGCACCAGTAATGCAGGTCTTCAATAAACGACTGGACACAATAGTACAAATCACACACAAAGAGTGTCAAAAGGTCAGGATTCGTATGTGCCAGTGCCAATAATAGAGCCTTAGGCTCTGCCAATGGTGCAGTGCAGTCCCCTAAGGTCTGTGTGTATGTGTTCTCAGGGTGGAACATGCTATCCCTCTTAAATCCGCTCATAGCCGCGCAAGTGACGGAGTACTGATGTTTGGTGCCTACTGCTGGTTGCCTAGAACCATCAGTATATATTATCATTTGATACTGACCAATAGGCAAAATGTTTGAAGGTGTTGGGTATTCAAGTTCATACTGAATGAACTCTTGTGTATAAAGTTTTGGAACAGAACATAATCAACATCAATGGCAGTCAGAGAGGTGGCCTGTTGGATGCAACGTGGATGTAGAGATTTTGCATTTGGAATGCTGGCTTTTCTCACACCCTTTAAGGCTGGTGCTGGGGTCACAACAACTATGTGTTTCCCCTGTGCTAGAGGGATCTGTTTTATAACAGCCGTCTGAACAGTAGTCAGAATTTATTCAGTGGGAGCAAAACGTTGTTCGGCTGTTGAATACAGATGTGATTTGTATGCTATAGGGACGATATCATCTTCATTGAATGTTACATAGGTGAGCCCAATAGCACCAGCAATTACTCTGATGACCAAGTTTGTTTTGTTATCACGTTGTGTGTGTAAGTGTTTTGCTTCAAACATGTCTTGCTGCATTGCTCTGAGAATGTGTGTGTGTTCAACTCTACAATATTTACTTGAAAGGTCAGGACATATCAAGTCATAAAGTGGTTTTATGTTTTGTGCATAATCTGGAATGTATATTGTGCCAAAGTTGTAAAAGTCCAATAATGATTGTAGCTTCTTGATGGTGTTTGGTGCTTGTAATTGTGTGCACTTTTCTAGAAAGTTGGGTGCAAGACTCTTTCCTTCATCTGATAATTCCTATCCCAAAAACAGGTCACTGAGAAACACAATTTTTGGTTTCTTAAAATTAAATTTTTTGCCTAACCACCACAATGTGTTCCACCCTTCTTAGGTATGTGACCAGGTCGTCGTCTGTTAGGTAGATGTCATCTACATAAGACAATACCTCAGGGTCAATGTTGTAAAGTATGGATGTTGCACGTGCTGAGAACAGTCCAGGACTCTTCTTATACCTTTGTGGGAGTCAAGAAAATGTATTTTGTGAGCCTAATGAGCTGAAGGCGGACAAATCTTTGCTTTTAGGTGCTATTTTTGGGCAAAAAAACTGTTGAAAAATATCCAAGGTTGTTTTGTATTTTTTTGCACTTTAGATTGTTAATGAGTGTTTTGCTATGTGCATTTTGTATAGCAAATGTGGAGGTGTGACTGTTTAAGTGTCTGTCGTCCAAAGGTATTCTACATGAATGGTCCGGTTAGCTAGAGAGAACAAAAGGTTGTTCATTGGTGATATGCAGGGTTCTATTGCACCCTGTTTACTTAATTTTATTGAGGATACAGTGGAAAAGTTTCCCATTAATTGCACCCCCAGATCTAGGGCCGAGCAAGCTCCGTATTTATCCTGGATTTGTTTTAACACTTCAGGAAGAATCACAAGTGTTGGTGTACCATGTGAAGTAGTGTATAGTGCAGCAAACACTGCACTCCAAGTGGTGCAGTTGTCCACTGAGGGAACCATCCCAAATGGCAAGCACATCTATATTTAATCTGAAAATCACTGGCTCTAGTCTTATGGAGTAATCTCAAGTATTCATTACTGTTGCTGATGATGTGCAACTGATAACCACAGGTTGTAATTCAATAGGAATTAATGCATCTAGTAAGTAAGTAAAATGCATCTACTGCAAAGATACTACCGATCATATGTTCTAAGCCCAGTGAGAAAGGCCATTGGGTTAATTAACTTACTGCAGAAATTTGTGCAGAAAAGGAAACTCTAAATTCAAGCAAATAAAAGCATCCCCCTCCAGCTACACTATTATCATACCAAAGGAAACTCCAAACTCTGTATTTAGACCATGTCAACACTGTAGGCATATTGTCAGACTTGATGCTTGTTAGAGCTTCTGCTTTCTTCTTGTTGCGCATTGTGGCCAGTATGCCTTGTCTGGGAAGTAGCTGCTCAGCAGGCACCTATCTCAAGGATGCCATGTTTTCTGCTTAACTTTGCAGGTTGCATTGGTGGTGCTTTCCTGAGCTATTGGATTGGCACTGATCATGGCTCATGTCCGCATAGAGGTTTGTCTTCATAGTGCCCGGCAGCCTCTTCGGTCTGGCCTGCTTGTATTTGGCAGAGTGGCTTCCTTCTCTGTGGCAGGCTGGATTCAGGGCAGGGATCAGCTCTCTATGACGGCAGTCAATGTGACAGAGCTCGGACAGAGGCCTGGGTCACTGAGCATGTGCAGAGACCTACCATGTTAACATCAGACTTTTCCTCTTAGGTGAACATAAACATAGTTTTCAAGATGTCACTTACTGCTCGTAGTCCACTCTAAGATGGCAGATGGATTAGCAATGCCTACTGTGAATCTGTAAAGTAAGATGACACCTGCACTTCGTGATTCATGGTTGCTCTTCCTGAAGCCTTCATTTCTTGTGCCTATCCTATATAAAAGGAAGAGTTGCATGGTATCTCGGATCATAATGCAGTTGCATTTTCGTCACCCATTCACCTGACGTTTCTGTCCTTTGTATTTTTTTTGTAGTCAGACTTAAACATTATGGTGGTCATTACAACCCTTGCGGTCGGTGTTAAAGCGGTGGTAAGACCACCAACAGGCTGGCAGAAAAAAAATGGAATTACGACCGTGGCGGAAACCGGCAACAAAGACAGCCACTTTAACACTCCGACCGCCACGGCGGTACAAACAAACAGTGCGGCGGTCACCGCCAACAGACAGGCGGGAGACAATGTACCGCCCACAGTATCACAACCTACCAATCCGCCACCTTTTCCTGGGCGAATTCACCGCGAACAAAAACACGGCGTAAACAGGACTTCGAAGGGAAAACGCTCACCTCTGCACACCCCACGAGGAACCAGGACGCCATGGAACCAGAGCTCCACATTTTACCAGCCATTATCTTCTTGCTCCTCTACCAGGAGCACGAACGCCGGCGGC